>NW_027492036.1:0-697194 GCF_021521415.1 Bidens hawaiensis | reverse complement strand
TATCCCGGCTCAAGTGACTTTGCCGTCGCTACCTGGCTGAACGAAGCCACAAAAGCCTACGATTGTTGCTCAGAAGAAGGAGACTGCTGTCTTCTCCGGACCAAAATCCACTACCATCTCCCAAACGGTAACTGCTAACAATGATGTTTCTGTTTTGTGATCACAGATGAAGAACTATATGGAGCAGCAGAATAAGACCAACCAGAGGATCCTCCACGAGATCGAGGAAATCAAGAGGACTAAGAAGGCTGCTGAAGACACAAGTCCCATTATGCCGAGGATGCTTGACTTCAACACTCTAGACTTCCCGGCTCAAAGGTGCCCAACATCCACTTATCCTCAGCAAGGATCCTCTGACCTCTTCTAGAAGAGATACTTTGATCAGCGCATGCAAGGATCATCTATCCTTCAACAAGGATCATCAGGTCAACCCTTGGGATCCTCCGGTCAACATTCACAAGGATCCTCGGCCTTACAATCTGGACCATTAGGATTCCGTCAAGGATCCTCCAACCACCAACTTCAAGGATCCTCAGTCTTTCAACCAAGATCCTTGGGCTTCCAAACAGAATCCATCATTCATCAGCATCCAGAATCCTATTACCCTTATGGGAAGGATCCTCTGAAAGAACCAAGATCCAGGCCACTGGAGGTCCATGAAGGCGACTTCATACCCATGCAAACCACTGCTCCTACTGCACCAACTATTAATGCTGAAACAGTGTACCCCGGACGCAGCTATGGAGCGAGATCTTCAATCACGCAAAAGGTAACATTTATGATAATCTGTCCTTTGGTACTAATCATGGTAGTATGCAGGATACCGGGATCAACAAAACCATAGCCTGTGAGCTACAAAAGCTCAAGGATATGATATCAAGTGTACCTGGAATCATCAAACCCATTCCCGAATTACCAACAGGAAGCCATAACATATCCAGGTTCGCTCCACCAATTTGTGATGCCGAATTACCAAAACTCTTTACTGCCCCTAGTATGAAGTTATACGATGGATCCACGGATCCTGAGGAGCATGTGGCCTTATATTGTGAGAGGATGGAAATTAATCCAGTCCCAGATAGATTGAAAGAAGCTTGCTTGTGTAAGGACTTTGGCTCAACCCTCACTGGATCCGCCCTCAAATGGCTGCTAAGTCTTCTTCCTTATTCTGTTACTTCCTTTTCTCATTTGATCAATCTGTTTAAAAGTCAGTTTTCATGCAGTAGATCCTTTGAAAAATTAACTAGTGATTTATATAGAGTTGTCCAACCTCGTTTGGAACCTCTTAGGCAGTTCCTAACTAGGTTTGGAAGAGAGGCCTTGAAAATTCCAAATTTGGATGTCCCGACAGCTGTTGAGGCATTCAAGATGGGATTACAAAAGGACTCTCCATTTTATCAAGATCTTGTGATGATCCCTTGTAGGAATTTAGATGAAGCCTGAAACAGAGCTTTAAGATTCATCAGGTTGGAAGAGGATCAAGGAATACAAGATCAACTGAACACTCCGGCGAAAAAGGAATCTCTAGACAAGAAGCAGGATCCTGAACCAGTCCCGGAAAAGGCTGCTCCACCTCCCCCATACGCTCAAGTTATCAACATGATCTTTGGAGGCGCTGATATATGTGGAACTTCATATGCAAAGAAGTACGCCAAAGAGTGCAAACTGGAGAATGGTGAAAGGCCGATCAGGACCTCTACAACAGCCGAGTAACAAGTTATCTCCTTCGATGAGGATGATCGAGTCAATGACCAGGATCCTCACCATGACGGTTTAGTCATTACATTATTTATTTCTAACCATTATGTTCGCAGGATACTCATTGATGTAGGAAGTTCATTTAACATCATCCAATTGGAAGTACTTAGAAGGATGAATATCCCAGAGTCGGAAATTGCCCCACGATCCTCAGTTCTTGTAGGACTCAGTGGGGAAACAAAGAATACATTGGGGGACATCAAACTACCCATATATATAGAGGGAGTAAATTATATTCAAAAATTTTGTGTTATTGATTCCATGTCTTGTTGCAATGTTATTCTTGGCAGGCCTTGCATACACGAAATAAAGGCGGTTCCCTCTACCTACCACCAATATTGTGTAAAAATGCTTTAAGTTCAGTCCTAGTAAAAGATCACGAAGGTAACCAACACCCTATTTACTATGTAAGTGAAAGTCTCCTTGATGCCGAGTCCAGATACTCTCACCTAGAAAAACTTATTCTTGCTCTAATTATGGCTTCAACTAAGTTAAGACATTATTTTGAAACTCATACTATGATTGTAAAAACTAATTATCCCATAAAGAATGTCCTTAGAAAACCGGAAATGTCAGGTAGAATGCCTAAGTGGGTTGTGAAACTGAGTGCTTACGATATTCAATATGAGTCTAGAAATGCGATTAAGTCACAAGCACTAGCAGACTTTGTGGTTGATTTCAGTAGTGATATAGAAGAATAAGCCAATCTTGAAGTTCAACAGCTTAAAGAGACCAAGGATCTTTGGACACTCTTCACTGATGGAGCCTCAAATGTCAAAGGAACAGGATTAAGAATACTACTGAAATCGCCACAGGGGGACATACTACCCCATTCGATAGCTTGTGAATTCCAGGCCACTAACAACGAGACAGAATATGAGGCACTCATCGCAGGTATACAACTAGCCAAAGGTATGAAAATCAGGTATCTTCAAATTTGTGTAGATTCATAATTAATTGCTAATCACTATAATGGCTCATATGCAGTCAAAGGTGAGAAATTAATTAAATATTTAGATATAGTAAAGGATGTTGCAGGATCCTTCGATTATTTTACCATTACGTAGGTACCAACGGAAGAAAATGCTGGGGTCGATGCCTTAGCAAACCTAGCTTCAGCTTTGAAGCTCCCAGAGAACATAAAAATTCCTATCATCCACGTTCTATCCCCTGCAATTGAGGAATGTCAAGCAATAGAAGTAGATGGGAATCTACATCTTGATCGTTCATCCTGGATTCTTCCAATAATGAAGTATATCCAAGATGGAGAAATCTCAAAAGAAGAGAACCCCAAAGCTTTTAAAGCCAATGTATCCCAATATACTATTGTACATAATATGCTATATAAGATGTCCCTTGCAGATCCATATTTAAGGTGCATCGAAGGATCCGAGATCCAAGAAGTGTTGAAGGATTTCCATAAAGAAGATTGTGGCAACCATACAGGGGGGCAGAGCATTATTCTCCAAGATCCTAAGAACCGGATATTTCTGGCCTACTATGAAGAAGGATGCTATGGACTACTCCAGAAAGTGCGATGCTTGTCAAAGGCATGACAACATTCTACATCAACCGGCAGAACCATTATATCCAATCATATCTTCCTGGCCATTCATGAAATTGGGAACGGACATAGTGGGCAAGCTTCCTACAGCTCCAGGAGGAAAAGTCTTCATGTTAGCAATGACAGACTATTTCTCTAAATGGATCGAAGCTGAGGCTTTTCCTCAAGTCAGGGAGAAGGAAGTTATATCCTTTATTAAATGTATCATTATTACTAGATTTGGAATCCTTTCTGAAATTATTTATAATAATGGTTCTTAATTTATTGGGAAAAGAACTATTAACTTTTGTGACAGTTGGGGAATCAAGATGATCACTTCAACGCCGGTACATCCGCAAGCAAATGGCCAAGCAGAATCAAGCAACAAGGTTGATGTAACCCAAAGTGTACATCTTATTGCATTGAATTATCCTCATATTTGTGTTAAACTCCATGCAAATTCATTGGTTTTGGTACTTATTAGAGTTATTTGTGAAATTGCAGGTCCGAGCGCCCGCCCGACAAAGAAAACATGAAAAGAGGGAGTTTCGGAGACAAAATAAGCATTCTTTCAGACCTGCACGACCATGCTTGCGAGTGCCATACCTGCACGACCATGCTTGCCAGTGCCGAGCTACACGACCGTGCCACTTTTTGGCATAACTGTGCCAAATCAGAGAAAACTGCAAAATTGGTCGGGAGAAAGCAAAACATTGACTTACTATATCTGGGCACGACCGTGCATTTTTTGGCATGACCGTGCCAAGTGACCAGGCAGCTTATAAGCCTTCAATTCTCTTCATTTAGGGGGGGGGGGGGGAGCCTTAGGGGAATTCTCTGAATTTGCTGGAAATTTATTGTGTGTTTGCTAGAGAGAATTCAAGGCTTCCATTTTTGTGTGATCATCCTTTCAAGTAGCAATCATCATTCATCTTATTTTGCAATCTTTTGTTCTTGACAATGATTTGTAATATTACTTTGATTTTGGTTGTTGTATTAAGCCTTATGGGCTAAATACTCTTGTTACTTCGATTATGTTGAAACTTCTACTTATGTGATATTTATCTATGCATGATTTTGGTAAATTGGTGTTCTTCGAGTTTATGACATGTTCTTGAATAGAGTTTAATGGTTGAATGCTTGTTTTAATTCCTAGTCTTGTTAGTTTGATAGATGCTTAGCCATAATATGTTAGAAAACTATGTGTTGAGTATTTTTTTATGAACTTAGTTTGTGTATGCATACTTTGTTTATATCACTAAGTTAGGAATGACTAGTAGAAATTAACTTGGTTATGAATTTTAACAAGCATGAAACCTATCACTTGATATTGGAAAATTGTATGGTGATAATATGATTCTTTGAGTTGGTTAATGTTTGCTAGAGATTAAAGCCATAATCCTTAGTTTATATTTTGCTAATTTGAAAGACTCATGTGTTTAACTAGTGTTCTTTAACTTGTCTATTTTACATAATTCTAGGTGGTTAGTTTGTTGTTTTCTTGCTAACTTTCCTTTAATTGTGAGATTAGGTAGTTTTGACAAACTTACTAATCTATGGTTATTAACTTGTTGAATACCCATCATGATGTTTTTTTGTTAGTATTAGGTTGCCTTGATTGGAATTTGATATTGATGCTTAATACATGATGTTTGCCATTGTCATTGTCATTTTGTCACTAAGTTTAAGTGGATGCATACTCTAAGTAGCTTTGTTTGGATTGATTGTTAGTTGTATTTTATTTGCTTTGTTATTGTTGTATGCTAGTTTAGTTACTGGAAAAATTATTTGGATTATTTGTGTGGTTAAATTAATTACAAAGATTTAGTATCAAAAGTTAGCCGTGTCCATGGATTGACACTCGGTTCTTACCGATACTTTGCTACAAACGATAGGTACACTTGCCTTTCGTGTGTGGTTTGGTTGTTGGTGAAAACCATTTTTAAAACCCGATTTGTGTGAAACTTTTATTCAAATATATATATATATATATATATATATATATATATATATATATATATATATATATATATATATATATATATATATATATATATATTCGCACACGTCAAGTTTTTGGCGCCGTTGCCGGGGACACGGTGTTTTACTTTTTAAAACGATACGAGTAATTGATTTGCCTTGTTAATATTTTTGCTCTATGTTATTTTAGTCTATTTCATTTTTATTCATCTTGTTTTATTTTAGTTATATTTTTAGATAGTTTTCCGTGTCTTGTTTGTTTCCATTCCGCGTTTCTTTCGGGTGATGTATGTCCACCACACCCGGTCCTGATCTTGTTTCCCCCTTTTCCGAACCCGAGCGACATCTTCGAGAAGGTTTAAGGAGGAGAGCACGCGAGATTGCCGAGGTCTTTGAAAACGAAGTTGTAAACGAGGACGCGAATCCCGAGGTTGAAGAAATGGCGGATCCGAACAATCAAGGTCGCATGGATGATTTCGCCACGCCGTCCCTCGATGGCTATGGAAGCGGTGTCACGGAGCCCGAGATTACTGTGAGTTTCGAGATCAAGTCGAGTATTATTCATATGGTCAAAAATTCCGTTTCTTTCCATGGCCTCTCGAACGAGGACCCTCATTCTCATGTTGAGCATTTCATTCGATTATGTGCGACATTTAAGATCCAGGGGTGTACGGACGATGCCGTGAGACTCTGACTTTTTCCGTTCTCACTTCACGGGGCTGCCTTGGAGTGGTTAGAGGCACTCCCTTCCGGTTCCATCACCACTTGGAACCAATTGGTTGAACAGTTTCTTCTTCAGTACTTCCAACCCGATAAAACTGCAAGATACCGGGCAAAAATCACTGATTTTCGTGTTGATGATGACCAGTCACTTCATGCTGCATGGGAGAGGTTCAAGGGCTTGTTGAGAAAATGCCCTCATCATGGTTTGAGTCGCGGTCTTCAGTGTCGTACGTTCTTTGATGCTTTATCCGGAGCACAGAAGCAGGCCGTTGATCAGGTTGCGGGAGGAGAATTCGGTAGGTGTACTCCCAACGAGGCGTTGGATGTCTTGGAGCGAGTCGCTAAGAAGAGTTTTGCATATAATCAACCTCGTAGTATTCCTTCCACTAGGGGCGTTCTTCATGTCGATTCTAATACCCTTGTTTCTGCTCAGTTAGAAGCCTTGACCAAAAGATTTGACCAAATGCAATCCGATCTGTCCAAATCTAGCTCTCGTTGTGGGGTGTGTGACGGGAAACACCAGACCAGTCAGTGCCAGCAGGTCTGGGTGGTGGAGGATGTTGACTTTGTGGGCCGCCAAAACAATGCCTACAGCAACTCCTATAACCCGGGATGGAGAAACCACCCAAATTTCAGCTGGAAAGATAATGATGGCTCTCAAAATCAGAGTCAAAATCAAAAGCCACTGGGGTTTGACCTAAATCCAAATTACCAAAGTCAACCCCAGAACCAGTCTTACCAACAAAAGCCTCAGTTTCAGGGTCCCAGCAGTAGCGGTTTGTCTAGTGGTGGGTCTAGTGTTGAAAATCTTTTGACTCAGCTGGCTAAAACCGAGACCTCAAACAAACTGGCTGAACAGAGGAACCTGAAGATTGATGAGACTCTCCAGAGACACGATGTCGAGTAAAGGAATCAGAAAGCGTCCATTCAGACCATTGAGAATCAAATTGGACAGATTGCTCAGCTCCTCTCTGCGAGACCATAGGGTAGCCTTCCGAGTAACATTGAGATTAATCCGAATGCCGAGGCTAAGGCGATTACCCTGAGGAGTGGTAGATCCACCATTCCTGTTGATGCATTGGTTTCCACACCAAAACCGATTGCCGATGAGATCGAGACTAAGACTCCTGGTGAGGTGCACCCGAGTGTAACCCCAGATAGTACCACACAAACCAGTGAGCCAGTCAGGACTTATGTTCCTCCCATTCCATACCCAGGCCGTTTGAAGAAGCAGAAGATGGTAGAGTAGTACGAGAAATTCTTAGAACTTTTTAAGCAGCTTCACATTAATCTTCCGTTTCTCGATGTGTTGAAAGAAATTCCTAAGTATGCTAAGTTTCTGAAAGAGGTCCTCTCGAATAAGAAGAAATTAGAGGAGCTTTCTTGTGTGACTTTGAATGAGGAGTGTTCAGCGGTTCTTCAGAATAAACTGCCTAAAAAAATGACCGATCCGGGCATTTTTACCATTCCATGTTTGATCGGTAGTTTGTCAGTTAGTAACGCTTTAGCCGACCTAGGTGCTAGCATTAACTTGATGCCTTATTCTGTTTTTGCAAAGCTAGACCTGGGTGAGCCTAAGCCTACTCACATGAGCATTCAGCTTGCCGACCGCTCGGTGAAATACCCGAGAGGTGTAGTTGAGAATATGCTTGTGAAAATTGACAAATTTGTGTTTCCTGTTGACTTTGTGATCTTGGACATGGATGAGGATAAAAATGTACCACTCATCCTAGGTCGACCTTTCCTAGCCACTGCTAGAGCTCTCATTGATGTCTGCACCGGCAGACTCACTCTTAGAGTTGGAGAAGAGGAGGTGACCTTTGATATTGGGAGATCCATGCGCCACCCACATGATCATGATTACGTGCTCTTCATTGATACTGTCGATTCTTGTGTTTGTGAGCACATACAGGACACATGTGAGGAGGACTCTTTGGATACTTAGTTGTGTGTTGGAGGGATATCTAACTTGGTCAGTGGACCTCTATTTGAGGAGTTGGTCTGTGGTGTGGATCACGAGCCTCTTGAGTGTTTAGAGAGGATTGAGGATGTTGATCACGTTGCCGAGCCTAAGGCAAAACCTTCTGCTGTGGACCCACCATCTATCGAGCTAAAGGAACTCCCGTCCCATTTGGAGTATGCCTTTTTGGAGGATGGGACCCGCTTGGTTGTTATCATTTCTGCTAGTTTGTCGAGCGAGGAGAAGGTAAAGTTGCTCACAATTTTGAAAAGGCACAAGCACGCGATCGCCTGGAAGATCATGGATATAAAAGTGATCAACCCATCCTTTTGTACCCATAAGATCTTGATGGAGGAGGAGTACAAACCAGTGGTGCAGCACCAACGGCGTCTCAACCCTAATATGCAAGACGTTGTGAAGAAAAAGGTCATCAGGCTTCTCAATGCTGGATTGATTTATCCGATCTCTGATTCCCCATGGGTGAGCCCGGTGCAAGTCATCCCGAAAAAGGGCGGTATGACGGTTGTTGTTAATGAAAAGAACGAGTTGATTCCTACATGTACCATCACGGGATGGAGAGTTTGCATTGACTACCGCAAACTCAACTATGCCACGAGGAAAGACCATTTTGCACTCCCCTTCATTGACCAGATGTTGGAGCGACTGTCGGGAAAGATGTTCTATTGCTTTCTTGACGGTTTCTCGGGATACTTTCAGATCCCCATCTCTCCTGAGGATCAGGAGAAGACGACATTCACATGTCCCTATGGCACATTCGCCTACCGGCGGATGCCCTTTGGATTGTGTAATGCCCCAGCCACGTTTCAGAAATGCATGGTGGCGATTTTTCATGTTATGATCGAGGACTCCATGGAGGTTTTCATGGATGATTTTTTCTGTTTTCGGGAGTACTTTTGATCATTTTTTGAGAAATTTGGGGAGAATGCTGGCCCGATGTGAGGAGGCCAACCTTGTTCTTAATTGGGAGAAATGCCACTTCATGGTGAAGGAAGGCATTGTGCTAGGGCATAAGATTTCACAGGCGGGGCTTGAGGTTGATCGAGCCAAAATTGATACCTTTTCGAAGCTTCCGCCACCCAATTCGGTGACGTCTATTAGGATTTTTCTCGGTCACGCGGGATTTTATCGGCGATTCATAAAGGACTTTTCCCAAATCACCCGCCCGATGACGAAACTCCTTGAGAAAGATGCCCCGTTTGTTTTCTCCTCCGAATGTCTTCGGGCGTTCAAGCTTCTGAAGGAGAAATTGGTGAATGCCCCTATCATGGTTGCCCCCGACTGGTCCTTACCTTTCGAGTTGATGTGTGATGCTAGTGACTTTGCAGTCAGGGCGGTCTTAGGTCAAAGGCGGGATAAGCACTTTCACCCGATTTATTATGCGAGTAGGACACTGAACGATGCGCAGGGGCATTACACGACCACTGAAAAGGAGCTCCTTGCTGCTGTCTTCGCATTCAATAAATTTCGGTCTTATCTTGTCCTTTCTAAGACCATTGTGTTCACGGATCATGCAGCCCTTCGTTATCTGTTCAGTAAACAAGATGAGAAGCCGAGACTCATTCGTTGGATTTTATTGCTGCAGGAGTTTGACATTGAGATTCGTGACAAAAAGGTGCTGAAAATGTCGCGGACGACCACCTCTCCCATCTTGAGTGCTCAGCTTCATCGGAACAAGTGGGGGTTCATATAAATGACAATTTCCCCCACGAGTTCCTCATGCATATCGAGACACGGGATGAGGATCACTATTGGTTCGCTGACATTGCGAATTTTCTTACTAGTGGGATCATGCTTAAGGGTCTGACTCACCAGAAAAAGAAGAAATTCTTTTCTGATGTGAAGCATTATTTTTGGGAGGATCCTTACTTGTTTCGTGTTGGTGCCGATCAGCTCGTGCGTAGGTGTGTGTATGGTGATGAGGCTCGAAAGATCCTGAAACACTGCCACGAAGGCCCGACCGGAGGACACCATGGAGCCACATCCACGGCGAAGAAGGTCTTTGACGCCGGTTTTTTATGGCCAACCATCTTCCGTGATGCTCATGACATGGTGCAGTCTTGTGATGCTTGCCAGAGGGCGAGCAACATCTCATCACGAGATGAGATGCCCTAGCGACCGATTCAGGTCTGCGAGGTTTTTGATGTCTGGGGCATCGACTTCATGGGACCTTTCCCGACTTCTTTCAGCTACCGTTACATCCTAATGGCTGTTGATTATGGTTCGAAATGGGTCGAGGCGCAAGCCTTGCCCACAAATGATGCTAGGTAGTTGGTGAAATTCTTGAAGAAGTTGTTCTCCCGCTTTGGTCCCCCCAAAGCACGAATTAGTGACCGAGGGACACATTTTTGTATTGCCCAGTTGGAAAAGGCATTGTCTCGATATGGTGTCCATCATCACTTCTCTACACCATATCACCCGCAGAGTGGGCAGGTTGAGGTCACGAATCGGGGCATCAAGAGGATCTTGGAGAAAACGGTTAGTCAGAACCGTAAGGATTGGTCCGAGAAATTGGGTGACGCACTGTGGGCTTTCCGTACCGCCTACAAAACACCGATTGGTACGACACCATTTAAATTGGTGTACGGGAAAGCGTGTCATCTCCCTGTTGAACTCGAGCATAAAGCATATTGGGCATTGAAAAGTGCAAATCTTGATCTTGCATGCGCGGGTAGAAACAGGATGGGTCAGTTGCATGAGCTTGAGGAGTTGAGAAGCCAAGCTTATGAAAATTAACGGATTTACAAGGAGAGGATCAAAAAGCTTCATGACGCCCGGTTGAAGGACCAAAAATAATTCCAAGTGGGCGATCGTGTTTTGCTTTACAATTCTCGCCTTCGTTTATTCCACGGGAAGTTGAAATCCCGATGGTCCGGCCCCTTTTGTCAAGCACAAATCTTTAAGACATTCAAAACAAAAATCTTTGAAAGACATACCTTTAAGCATGACAAACAAATTACCATTCTTACCTTGCAAAAGTTACCCATTCCGCCCGTTTCCGTGAGTTGGCCTCATCGGATTTTTTCTCATGTTTTTGCGGGCAATTGAGTGAGCGGGGTGATTTTTGTAAGGTAGAACTTGTTTTTGGGATTGCATTTTAAAACTATATACATATACATGGCATAAACCATTGAGGAATTTAGGATAAACCCTTTGTCTAGCCATTTTTCCACTTATATTTTCCTATTACACATTATCCGCTTAGTAGCCCATGTTTAGCCTTTTCCCGTGTTTTTTCTATTTCACCCTATTTTTATCGCCACTTAGCCATATAGTCTTTTATATTTTCACCCATTTTTGGTTAGAAATCCGGTTCGGCTAAGTTAGTTAGTTTATTGTTGTATTTCTTTCATATTGTATTTTGTTCACTTGGGAAAGCACAATGCTATCTTCCATGTTTGTATGTAAAGTTTTTAGCATGGTAAAAAAAAAAACTTGTAAGAAAAGAAGAGAAATTTATGAAGTTAGTTCATCATATTTTAGGTGAAACTTGATTTCAAAGAGCAATTTTTGGTTTGTTAGCTCTCGGCCCGTTTAAACCATTTTGTTTAGTTAGTTAGATTTTGTTTTATAGCTAACTTAGTTCCGGATTTTCTAGCCGTTTAGCCACTTTTCCCAAAAAATTCCTCACCCTAACCCTAAGCCAAGTTACAACCCTCAAGTACTCGTGTTTTATGCCATGTATGTGTCGGTTTGATTTGACCCTTGAACAAGCCTATACCGTGCTTAGTCATCGTCTTGGCATCGAGTGTTCTCAACATGCACTATTACACGCATGATCACTAAATATAGCCGACTGTATGAGTGAACATTGTGAAGTTTGCAAGGTGGGAATGTTATGACAAATTGTAATGTTCTCTAGATTATGTCTTAATTCTTATTAGGCTTGTTTGGACATATATACAATGCTTGCTTAATCCATTAAAGAATCGAATGATTATTGCTTGCGGGTTATTATTGTCATTTTGGAGTTTGTTTTATTTGCTTGAGGACAAGCAAAGTTCAAGTGTGGGGATGTTTGATGTAACCCAAAGTGTACATCTTATTGCATTGAATTATCCTCATATTTGTGTTAAACTCCATGCAAATTCATTGGTTTTGGTACTTATTAGAGTTATTTGTGAAATTGCAGGTCCGGGCGCCCGCCCGACAAAGAAAACATGAAAAGAGGGCGTTGTGGAGAAAAAATAAGCATTCTGCCAGACCTGCACGACCATGCTTGGCAGTGCCATACCTGCACGACCATGCTTGCCAGTGCCTAGCTGCACGACCGTGCCACTTTTTGGCATGACCGTGCCAAATCAGAGAAAACTGCAAAATTGGTCTGGAGAAAGCAAAACATTGACTTACTATATCTGGGCACGATCGTGCACTTTTTGGCATGACCGTGCCAAGTGACCAAACAGCTTATAAGCCTTCAATTCTCTTTATTTAGGGGGGGGGGGGGATCCTTAGGGGAATTCTCTGAATTTACTGGAAATTTATTGTGTGTTTGCTAGAGAGAATTCAAGGCTTCCATCTTTGTGTGATCATCCTTTCAAGTAGCAATCATCATTCATCTTATTTTGCAATCTTTTGTTCTTGACAATGATTTGTAAGATTACTTTGATTTTGGTTGTTGTATTAAGCCTTATGGGCTAAATACTCTTGTTACTTAGATTATGTTGAAACTTCTACTTATGTGATATTTATCTATGCATGATTTTGGTAAATTGGTGTTCTTCAAGTTTATGACATGTTTTTTAATAGAGTTTAATGGTTGAATGCTTGTTTTAATTCCTAGTCTTGTTAGTTTGATAGGTGCTTAGCCATAATATGTTGGAAAACTATGTGTTGAATATTTGTTTATGAACTTAGTTTGTGTATGCATACTTGGTTTATATCACTAAGTTAGGAATGACTAGTGGAAATTAACTTGGTTATGAATTTTAACAAGCATGAACATGTCACTTGATATTGGAAAATTGTATGGTGATAATATGATTCTTTGAGTTGGTTAATGTTTGCTAGAGAATAAGGCCATAATCCTTAGTTTATATTTTGCTAATTTGAAAGACTCATGTGTTTAACTAGTGTTCTTGAACTTGTCTATTTTACATGATTCTAGGTGGTTAGTTTGTTGTTTTCATGCTAACTTTCCTTTAATTGTGAGATTAGGTAGTTTTGACAAACTTACTAATCTATGGTTATTAACTTGTTGAATACCCATCATGATGTTTTGTTGTTAGTATTAGGTTGCCTTGATTGGAATTTGATATTGATGCTTAATACATGATGTTTGCCATTATCATTGTCATTTTGTCACTAAGTTTAAGTGGATGCATAGTCTAAGTAGCTTTGTTTGGATTGATTGTTAGTTGTATTTTATTTGCTTTGTTATTGTTGTATGCTAGTTTAGTTACTTGAAAAATTATTTGGATTATTTGTTTGGCTAAATTAATTACAAAGATTTAGTATCAAAAGTTAGCCGTGTCCATGGATTGACACTCGGTTCTTACCGATACTTTGCTACAAACAATAGGTACACTTGCCTTTCGTGTGTGGTTTGGTTGTTGGTGAAAACCATTTTTAAAACCCGATTTGTGTGAAACTTTTATTCAAATTTTATATATATATATATATATATATATATATATATATATATATATATATATATTCGCACACGTCATTACTAGACTTGGAATCCTTTCTGAAATTATTTATGATAATGGTTCTTAATTTATTGGGAAAAGAACTATTAACTTTTGTGACAGTTGGGGAATCAAGATGATCACTTCAACGCCGGTACATCCGCAAGCAAATGGCCAAGCAGAATCAAGCAACAAGATCATTATCAACAATTTGAAGAAGAAACTCAGAGCAAAAAAGGGCAAATGGGCTGAAGAACTACCCTATGTGCTTTGAGCAGATAGGACGACCCCAGAGAACGCCACAGGACAAAAGCCGTTCTCATTAGTCTTTGGAGCTGAGGCAGTGATTCCCACCGAAACGGTGTATCCAACAGCCAGAACAAGTATTCGTGATCCTCAGGCAAATGAAGAAACTCTTGCTCAAGATTTAGATACTGTGGAAGAACTCAGAGATCAAGTAAGGTTCATGATGGCCACAACAAAAGATGGCCGGTGCATACAACAAGAATATCAGAATTAGAAGATTTGAAGTTGGAAATTTAGTTCTTCGTAAGGCTTTCTAAAATACAACTAATCCTTCTGACAAAAAGTTAGCACCTAAATGGGAAGGTCCTTACTTAATCGAAGCCGAAGCAGGAAATGGGGCATATCGTCTGATAAATATGGAATGTGACTTGCTCCCAAGAGTTTGGAATGCAATTCACCTAAAAAAGTATTTCTATTGATCAGGATCTTGGATCCTAATAAACTCCTTCAGTCCATTACTTGGTAAAGTTTTACTTTATGTCCATATAAATTATATTAGATTTTTGTTTTGTCAAGTTGCAGAAGTGCCGAGCAATAGGGCCCTCAAGTGGAAAAAACGGGTTGGCCAACTCTCTTCTAAGTTTAATCGGCCTTGTCGTCAGGTTTATAAGGTCTTCACCTTATCTCCCGAATTAGGGTTTCTACACCCTCGCCTGGAGCGCACGATTATCCGGGTATAATTGGAGGCTGTGGGACCAGTGCACTATACGTGACTGACAATTTCATGGCTAAAACCTATATCTTGGATCCTACGAATTAAATGGTAGACGTACCATATACACAAGGTAAGGTCAACGCCGGGTTAGGCTCGTCACCACGTACAATTGGGCTAACGCCAAGGATCGGCTCGTCGCCCGTAAATATTGGGCTTGTCCCCACGTTTTATTGGGCTTGTCCCCACATTCTATTGGGCTTGTCCCCACGTTTTATAGGGCTTCTCCCCACGTTCTATTGGGCTTGTCCCCACGTTCTATTGCGCTTGTCCCCACGTTTTGTTGGGCTTGTCCCCAAGATAGTTGGATTTAAAACCAACTTTTCTAATTATTATATTATCTTTTGCTTGTTAGTTCAAACAGGTAAATAATTTGAAGGAAAAGTTCTAAGGATAAGGAATCCTCTATTCTAGCAACACAGATGATAAGGCAGAAATTAAAAGAGTTATATTAATATACGCAAAAGTTGATCCGGGCTTCACCAGCAAAACGTGGGCCATCCACCCAGATCAAGCTACATTAGAGTTATCACATGTCCATGCAGAAATTTAAAAGACAAAGGCGGTTAAGGCTTCATCCCATAAAGCTAAGGATCCCTCCACCCTAACCACCTTTGATGATTATCTTAAGGATCATTGATCCTGAGGATTACAACTACTACTGTCTATATAATCATCAAAACATCACAAAAATAAAAATAAAAAAATGGGCTCCGGCCTTGTCTTTGTATCCTTCATCGCCCATCACCTTCACCAGCCTCCTTGACCTCCAACACATCATCCTTGACCCCGCTCGTCCCAGCATCCTCGCTCTCTTCACCAAAGCCAGCCAATGCCTTCTCCCACATAGCCACATTCCAAATGGACCTATCGAAGCTAGGATCCTCAGACTCCGCAGCCATCTTGATCCTGGCTGTGAGTACTGCCTTACTAGCCCACACCTTGGCCTGCTCCGTAACCTCGACCACCTGCTCCTGAGCTCGGATGTCCACGAGGGCCAACTTGTCCTCCAGAGCTTCCTTCTCCACCTGAAGTGCTGGATTGAGCCTGTCTTTCAGAGTTATGCCAGCACGAATCCTTACCTCCGAAAGCTTGTCAAACACATGTTGGGCACTGTGGACTTCCACATCAGGGTCCCTTTTTCTCTTAACGGTGGCCTTGGATAGAGTCATCATGGTCTTTGGCGGTGCGAGGCTAGAGCTTTTCATGGGTTTCATCTCAGAGGAGCGAGAGGAGATGAGGCTGTCAACATCCTCTAACTGGAATTGACCCTGCAGATTCTTGGATGGCTTTGATGATGATTTCTGTGCATCTGTGCAAAAAAAGATAAGTTCTTTATGACCTATTGCCTTTTCTATTTTTACTATATTTATAATTAAAGAACAAACTCTAACTTACTGGACATGGTTTCAGAGGAACTTGCAGTCTTCTCGTCTGATTCACTTGATTCTTCACCAACAATCTTAAAGCACCCATCAACACGATCCAGAGACAGAAACACCTTCGCCTTTTTGACGCAGTCTGAGTCAGCAGCAAGATCTGAGAAGTTGGAAATGCATAAGAAACGACAAGGCAATAATAAATTAATCAGTAAAGAAAGGATCATGCATCCTCTGGATTCGCTATCCTACCCTTGAGAATCCAACGGGTCAGTAGCAAATTTCCATTTAGGATAGAGTCTCTCAGAACAAGAAGAATTGGTTCTTCTAGCTTTGGTCCTTTTGTATGGTTTTGTTGATCGAAAGAGGCTGAAAGGGTTTGCTCTTAAAGACAAATCTGCCGGAACCATGAGTTACAAGGCTTTATAGGAAAAGAGAGAGATGGATACCTGATTATGACGCCGGAATAAAGCTTATAATCCAATGAAGGGGAGTTATAAGGGTTTCAACTCTATTAAGTAGGCTTAATTATATGGTGGCAGGCGAATGTCACATCTAATCCGAATCGACGGCTGCGATACAATTTTATCAGGATAAACATGACAACTGTTATCCATTTACAACTGTCATGTTTGGGGGCAATTGTTGGGATCAGGATTCTTGATCCTCATAAATCAGTTATATGCTAGGACTGAGGATCCTTAGTGTTTCAAGGATCCTTAACAGTCAGCTTCAGTTATATTCTAATCTATTTTTGCAGGTAAAACACGTGCTTACTGGAATTCCTATTTTTATGGATGGGATATGTTACTAGGTCTTGCCTTCTCGTCCACGCTCCTAAATGGTCAAGATGAAAAAGTAAACGAACGTGGCCGGATTTATAGGAGTTAGTTAGTAGATGTTATCTTCCTTTGTATTTATATATTAAAAAAAAGGCTGATCATAACTATTGGGACCGTGATCTTTGATCCTAGAAGATCATTTATCCTCAGCGCTCATAAATGTCTACTGCCAGGACCAAGGATCCAGTACGGTTCAAGGATCCTTAACAGCTATCTCCGAAGATATTTCTATCTTATGTGCAGGTGATTGATTTTGTCAATTACGTGTCCTACATTCGTGGAAGCCGCATTTACCAAGTCTTTACACACGTCTTCTCCATTTTGCAACGACCAAGAGAAGATATGGAAGATTAAAACCGGATTTTTAGCATAATTAGTTACTAGTCATTTGTATTTCCTTCTATATACTGAACAAAGCTATAAAACACACACAACACATAACATACGAGAATAGCTTACTTAGAACTTTCTACATATCTTTGTATTCATTTCTAGCTGAAGTTCATCACTTGTAATCGTGATTTTCATTGATAATATAGTTGGTAGTGATAGTTTTCACTACCCGAGGTTTTTATGCCGGCGGGATACTAGTTACCAAGGGCTTTCCTCGTATAAATCTCGTTGTCCAACCTTTACAATTACTACTTTGATTATTTTGTTCATACAAGCACCAATCCTCACATACGAATTTGGTTACGTGATCCTTAAACCGATTTTTGACTAAAACACGGACCAGTGGCGAATACATAAAATTTTTGTAGCGGGGCACGATAAGGAGCAGCGACCGATAAGGGTGACCAGCATGCGGTGGTGGCACTTGGGCGACCCGATGGGAGGTAGAAGATGAGAAGTCAAGCGGTGTCTAGGAGCTAGAAGGTTGATTCACAATGGCACGAAATTAGCCAATTAGGATTAGATTATAATTGGTTTGAGCATTGGGCTTGAGGTTTTTGAGGGTGTAGACTAAAACAAGAAAGTTAGGCTATCTATTACACAATTAAGAAGAAAACTCAAAATTAGCCAATTAAGATAAGATTTTAATTTGTTTTAGCCTTGGGCTTGTGATTTTGTAAAGTGGGCACTTAGATTAAAACAGGAAAATTGAGCTATCTATTACACTATAAATTACTAAATTAGGGTTGGAGGGTGAGCCTTGACCCACCCTTCTAACACTTTATATCTGCCTATGATATGGACTAACTCTAATCTAGGCAAAATGTACTCGGAATAACAATGATTAGAATGAAACGTAATCTGCTAACGAGATGAAAGGTTGATAGAACCGGATTCGAGATCGGCGGTCTCCCAAATAAGCAAGTAAATAACAAGAATATAAATTAAAGTAAGACAAGTAATTTGAAACAATTTTCTCTTCTTCTTTTCATTAGTGGAGATGGCCTTTAAATAGGCTTACAATTGCATAATGGAAAACATGATGAAGAACGTGGTATCATGGAAAACATGGATAACATACAGAATTGGAAAACTAATTATCCTAATAATATGAATAAAATAAACGTGAAACTAGAAATAAGGTTATGCAACTTCTAATGGGTCAACTGTCCTTCACGGGTCGGGTTAAGGTGGTGGCTGAATCGTATCAAAGCTAATCAAGAGAGAACACGTGATGATCCAAACAATACCTACTATATCGTCCGCAGCGTTTTTGGCCTAGGCAGGGGTTGATCTAGTACAACATGCATGTGTTATGAATTTAATATGAACCGAGGCATTCACATCGTGTGAAGGAAGAGCGTAAGTGTAAATCCTTATTTGTTACAATACAATATGTCTCAATTTATACTCTACCAAGTGAGAGTGACACATACCGCTAGTCATAATTCATAAATACCTCAAAACCATTTACCTCATACATAAATACATTCAATTAATCAAAATTATTCACGTGCATTTACTCACATTTATTACACGTCCCTCATCATAACTAACATTATACCTAATTACCTACTCTTACGTTGAATATGACACATCCATGACAAGACTAACAATATTTTAATAAGAATAATTCTTCTGTTTAAGAAACAAGGTTTATTTTATTTATTTATTTTTTGTATATAGGGTAGGGTAGAAAAAGCCTGTCATTCATTTCACTTAAAAACCTTTGTTTTGCTGTCAGAAGGGAAAAAAAAGTTTGGGACCATAAAATATTATAAGAGATTAATCTATAGAATAGTAACCAGATTTCTAAATTGTTTCAATCAAGTCACTCATAAAAACTTTTGTTTCAATCAGGTCACTAAATTTTTATTTTTGTTCCAATCCTACATATTTTACCCGCATAGCAGGTAATCTAGGTTCTTTTCATTTTTAAATTAATTAAATATATATAATATAGAAGACCTGAACGTTATTCATGATACACAATTACAACTTCCATCTTCAAACCCTACCAGCCCTACTACCATCGTCTTATTCAATCGACCATCTTTACATACATGATAATGTTGATGTTGATGTTGATGTTGATGTTCATGAGTATCTTCTAAGTTGAACATGAAGTCTACCCTATAATCAGAAAAAACTAGAAGATATTAAAAAGAAACAAAGGTTTTATCCTTTTCTTATCTTGTAATGAATTTTAATAGACTTTTGGGTTGATGATGTAGGCACTATGAAGTTACTCCCGGCGGTAACGACATATTTGAAGTAAGGAGTAAAAAAAATGCATATGTAGTGAAGATTCGGGAACAAACTTGCACGTGCAGATCATGGCAATTGTCAGGCATCCCTTGTGTTCATACGGTAGCAGCTTTAGGGTTCATCAACATAAACCCAGAAACTTATGTCAGCAATTGGTTTACAAAAGGCATGTTTAAGGAAGCATATAAACATTGTATCAAACCGTTGAAAGGAAGTATGCATTGGCCTAAAACAGATGATATTAAACCCCTACCTTCAAAAGAAAGACGAATGCCCGGTAGACCGTTTAGAGAAAGAAAAGAAGAACAAAAAAGTTGGAACTGCAAGAAAGGTGACTTGTAAAAACTGCAAGAAAGGTAACTTGTAAAAACTGCAAAGAAACTAGACATAACATTAGGTCTTGTACGAAGGAGAAAAAAAGATCCACAACCAAAGGTGGCAAGAGCAAAAGGCAGAATAAAAAAGAAGAGTCAAGAAGTGTGAGCCGCGAGGGGGTAGAGTAGGTGATTATACTCGGTTGGACACATTTTTGGTGTATTTAGTCTCTGTTTGTGAGGTATTTGGGGTATTTTTTTGACCCATTTGGGCTTATCAAAATCGTTTGGATTTATTTTAGTTTATTTTGACATGCTAAGGTTTTTGGTGTAATTTGAACGTTTGAGCATTTAAGATGTTTACTTTGGTTTATTTTGATATGTTAAAGTTGAAATTTTATCATTGTTTAGTCATGTTCTTGTATAACAATATAATTAAAAAGGTCGTAATTTTTCATATTTTTGTTAAAAAATTTGTATTGTTTATCAAAGGTTGTAATATTTATAGAGAACATGTTGTTTTTTTGCCATTAAAATTTTTTTTTTGAACATTTTCACAATTTTTTAAAATTTTCTTAATTTATTGCAATATTTCGAAATATTTTTTGCAAATTTTCAGAATTTTAAATTATTATTCATAATTTTTACTAATTTTCGCAACCTTTAAAAATTATTATGCATGCAAAATTAATTTAAAAATGAAAAGAACCTAGATTACCTGCTATGCAGGTAAAATATCTAGGATTGGAACAAAAATGAAACTTTAGTGACCTGATTGGAACAAAAAATTTTACAAATGACTTGATTGAAACAATTTAAAAACCTGGTTATTATTTTATGGAGTAATCTCAAAATATAAAGCACAGACAAAATCATATTTATTGGCCTCTATTATCAAATAAAATTGTTATATGAAACATATACCAAACTGTAACATCCTAAAATTTATAATGTTGAATAAAGAAAGTTACGTTTAGTGATTTCGCGTTATTAATTAATTAATATCGAGTAAAGAACGGATCATGGACTTAGATTAATTGAAATGGGTTAAATGAGAATGGGCCTTAGGTCCATGGGCTTTAAGGGATATAAATATCCCCTAAACCAAGCTAAAACCCTAAACCCTCATTTCATTTCCATCATAATCTCTACACACTCCAAACACACACACACACACCATAAACGAGCAAGACCCGAGAGAGAGTAAACGTTAGTTGGTATTAGATCTTATTACACGAGATCTAGAGTGCATAAACAAGCTAACCAAGATCGAACGAGCGCTAAAGGTATGTTCTTGACCTTTAAAGTTTACGTTTTATTGAACGTTTAGCCTTTTGAATGTCCTTAAGCTTAAAGATCCAAGCTTTATAGTATATACGGGATATATATACGACCGAAAATGGTTAGGGAACGTTAGTGGGTGATGTCGAACCATAACAAGGGTATTAAAATCGCCAAAATGCTTGATAAAAACCAAACCCGTAGCTGAACTGGGCAACTTCGCCTGCGAACTGGGCAACTTCGTCTGCAAACTGATAACTTCGCCTGCAAAAGCTTAACTTCGCCTTCAAAGCTTAACTTCGCCTTCAAAGCTTAACTTCGCCTACGGCCAAGTTCGCCTAACTGATAACTTCGCCTACGGCCAAGTTCGCCTAACTGGTAACTTCGCCTACGACCAAGTTCGCCTAATTGATAACTTCGCCTAAGGTCAAGTTCGCCTAACTGATAACTTCGCCTAAAGCTAAGTCAGCTCGACCCCAGCCAGGGGCTCTGCCCCTTGGACCCTGCTAGGGGCTGCCGCCCTAGACCCCGCTGCCAGGGGCGCTGCCCCCGGACCCCCGTTCGTTGTGGGTCATATAAAGATAGAAATACAACATGAGTAGTAGTAGTTAATTGATACGTGTATATATTATACAGTTAGCCGTGCACAGCTCAAGAAGGGAATAACTATTAACGGAGAGCGTAACAGGATTCAGGTGAGTTTCTAGCCCCATTTATGTGTTATGTTTTCGGGGCTGTGTGCATACTCAATATGTTTGTTAATACGCTTATCCTAAGAGATAAGTGTATGCCTTATGTGGATAATGTGAAATGTATGAATGATTTCTTGATGGTACGTGAACGATCTTCGGATATTGCACGTACTGTCAGGTTGTAACGCTATGTATAAGATAAGTATGATATGCATGCTTATGTGTATGAAAGTGATAAAGTTAATAAAAGAAGAAAATGATGGTTGTATGGTTGTATGGTTACGAAAAGAGTACCGAGCCCTAATAATACTCGAGGTATGATGTATGGTTGTATGGTAACGAAGAGGGAATCGAACCCTACTAATATTCGAGAACTAGGGAACCGAACCCTACTAATATTCGAGGAAAGAGGGTACCGAGCCCTAATAATACTCGAGGTATGATGTATGGTTGTAAGGTAACGAAGAGGGAATCGAACCCTACTAATATTCGAGAACTAGGGAACCGAACCCTACTAATATTCGAGGAAAGAGGGTACCGAGCCCTAATAATACTCGAGGAAAGAGGGTACCGAGCCCTAATAATACTCGAGGAAGGAGGGTACCGAGCCCTAATAATACTCGAGGAATGTAGGGCGTAATGCTCGTTATAACGTAAGATATGAAAGTAAGTTAATACAAAAGAAAGTATGAAAGTGTGAAAGTATGAATGAAAGGATATAAGTTTATGTGTATTGTATAGTGTATGATTAACTAAAACTCACTCAGCGTAGCTGACTTTTAGTATGCACGCAGGTGAGTAGGATGAGGCAGCTCGCTTGAGGAGACACGTGGCACTGAATAAGAGGCTGGCATCGGAAGACTCAAGACGTTTAAGTTTAATGTTTCGTTTATTTTGAAAGACAAAATGATGTTTTAAGACAAGACGTGTTTTGTTATGAAATGTTTTATGAAAGCTTTTATATTCCACGAAAGTTTTAATTAACTCTGATATTTAGAACTGTGTTTATGAGTAAATCCAACACGAAAGTAGGGCTACCGGTAACGGGGCCTTACAAGTTGGTATCAGAGCAAAGTTCGAGAGATTTAAGCATCTTACATGCTTAGACTCGAACAGAGAATGGTGTTTAAGTAAGAAAAGAAAGAAGATGCCAGTTCAAGAATGCTATGTGTCGCTCAAGCAAGATCAGTAAAGTTAAAGTGTATGATTAAATGATATATGTTAATGAGAAAGAAAAGATACGTGAACGGCAGGGATAGGAATAATTGATTGTTTGGTTTGACTAACTGCTTAAGTAGAACCAGCACAAATAGACTCATAAAGGGAAGTGTATAGGACACGGAGAGCAACGTGATCAGCTAGTCACAGCTGGCCACTGTTATTACCTGTTAGCCTTGCTATCCTTGTACTAAATAGTTCCTTGAGTGATGATGTTTGTGTTTTCCCTTTTAGAATAGAATCAAGTGTTACGTGAGGGGATTACCACAGAGAGTCCGCATGTTAGTCAGGACAAGTAAACCTGCTACTTTCGATTCTGCTGTCGAACTCGCAGAAATGGTCTATGCAGACTTGGCTGCGGATGATGTGGTGGTGGGAGACGAGAAGAAAGAGAAGAAATGGGTCGCTCCTGCTAAACGACCCGATACCCAGATGTGGAACCCTAAGAACAAGCAGCCGAGAGTTTGGGAGAACAGGTCGTGCAAGACTTGTGGCAAGGCACACAGTGGTGAGTGTAGGTGGGGAAAGGGTTCGGATACATGTCATAAGTGTGGAAAGATGCATGCTGGAGAGTGTAGAGTTGGGTCGAATGTTTGCTACAAGTGTGGGAAGGCAGGTCATTATGCTCATGAGTGCAGTTCTAAGCCTGCATGCTACAAGTGTGGTAAGACAGGTCACTTTGCTAGAGAATACACCGAGGGTGAAGCTGGAGGTAGTGGAAAGAAGGATGTCGATCAAGCTAGGCCAAGAACCAGAGCCTATATGCTGACCCAGGAACAAGCGAGACAGATTCCTGATGTTGTGACCGGTGCGTTCTTAGTAAACGGCATTTCTGCTTCCGTATTATTTGATTCTGGTGCGAATAGAAGTTTTGTAGCTACGACATTTAGTAAGCTAGCTAAAATGAAATGTTGCCGAGTGTCTGAGACTCTTATAGTAGAAACCGCTAGTGACACTTCGGTTAAAATAATGAAAATGGTTAAGGACTGTAGGATAGAATTGGAGGGACATGAGTTCCCTGTTACCTTGTATGTTATGACCTTAGGAGGGTTCGATGTGGTTTTGGGGATGGATTGGTTGTCTGAGTTTGAGGCTCAGATAGTATGTAAGAGTAGGATAATAAGGTTAAAGTCCTTGGATGGTAGTGCGGTGACGGTTTATGGTGATAAGGAAAGTTCTGGGCTTAATGTCATTTCGATGATAAAAGCCGAGGGTTTGCTAAGGCGAGGGTGTTGTGCCTACCTGGCGTATGTCGTCAACGCTACGGCCGAGACGAAAGAAATGAAAGATGTTCCTATTGTGCGCGACTACCCAGAAGTATTCCCTGAGGATCTTCCGGGGTTGCCACCGGAGCGAGAGATATAATTTCAGATAGATTTAATACCAGGAGCCCAACCTGTCGCGAAAGCGCCTTACCGTCTAGCGCCGTCCGAAATGAAAGAATTGATGTCCCAACTGCAAGAACTCCTAGACAAGGGCTTTATCAGACCGAGTGTTTCTCCGTGGGGCGCACCGGTTTTGTTTGTGAAAAAGAAGGATGGAAGTATGAGAATGTGCATAGACTAGCGTGAGTTGAATAAGCTTACGGTAAAGAATAGATATCATTTGCCAAGGATTGATGATCTGCTTGACCAACTGCAAGGTTCAAGTTGGTTCTCACGAATAGATCTCAGATCAGGCTACCATCAGCTGAAGGTGAAGGAGGCAGACATCCCTAAGACAGCGTTCCGAACGCGGTATGGACACTACGAGTTCCTCGTAATGTCATTCGGTCTATCAAATGCTCCTGCAGCATTTATGGACATGATGAATAGGGTGTGTCGACCGATGTTGGATAAGTCGGTTATCGTCTTCATTGATGATATATTGATTTATTCAAAGAGCGAGTCTGACCATGCTGAGAATCTGAGAGAGGTACTGGAGACTCTGAAGAAAGAGAAGTTGTATACCAAGTTTTCGAAGTGCGCGTTCTGGTTAAGAAAAGTGCAATTTTTAGGTCACGTGATTAATCCTGAAGGGATTACCGTGGACCCAGCTAAGATTGAAGCGATAACGAATTGGAAGACTCCGCAGAATCCGACTGATATACGAAGTTTCCTAGGATTAGCTGGCTACTATAGGAGATTCATCGAAGGTTGAAAGTCGATAGTATTCAGTTGGGGAAATTTTCAAGAAGAAGCCTTTGAGGAATTGAAGAAGAGACTCACGCAAGCTCCAATCCTTGCTCTACCCGATGGTGACGAGGATTTAGTTGTTTGTGCTGATGCCTCACATCAAGGGCTAGGTTGCGTGTTAATGCAACGAGGGAAGGTGATAGCTTACGCGTCTAGACAGTTGAAAGTCCATGAGAGTACTTATCCGACGCATGATTTCGAGTTAGCAGCTGTAGTGCATGCTCTTAAGATATGGAGGCATTATCTGTACGGTACTAAGTGTACTATCTATACAGATCATAAGAGTTTAAAGTACTTCTTCGAGCAGAAAGAATTGAACATGAGGCAGAGAAGATGGTTGGAGTTGATTAAGGATTATGACTGCGACATTAAGTACTATCCCGGTAAAGCTAATGTGGTCGCTGACGCGTTAAGTCGTAAAAATGAGGAAGTCCTTGCAACAGTAAAGTCATACAAGTTGATCATGAACCCAAGTCTGTTTGAAGAAATCACCAAGGTACAGTCAGAGGTGTTAGTAGATGAAGGGTTAGTAAAGAAAGAAAGGATTTATGGCCAGCAAGATGAGTTGATGGAAAACACTCATGGAGTTAAGACTAGGTTCGACCGTATGTGGATCCCACGCCATGGTAATCTTAGAAGTCGAATCTTAGATGAAGCCCATAGGTCAAGATATTCGATTCATCCAGGAGCTACAAAGATGTACCAAGACTTGAAAAGAGATTACTGGTGGCCAGGAATGAAGAATGATGTAGTAGATTATGTCAGTAAGTGCTTAACTTGCTTACAAGTCAAAGCCGAACATCAGAAGCCTTATGGGAAGATGCAACCGCTAGATATACCTGAATGGAAATGGGAACACATCACCATGGATTTCATAACTAAGCTACCTCGTACAGCTAAGCATCATGATACCATCTGGGTGATAGTGGACTGTTTGACCAAGAGTGCTCACTTTCTTCCTATACGAGAGGCTATCTCGTCAAAAACGTTAGCAAACTTGTTCATTAAAGAGGTTGTGGCTAAGCATGGAGTACCATTATCGATCGTGTCTGATAGAGATACACGGTTTACTTCGAGGTTCTGGAGAAAATTCCATGAAGCTATGGGGACGAGGTTGAACATCAGTATGGTGTATCATCCTCAAACCGATGGACAGTCTGAAAGGACGATCCAAACCCTTGAGGATATGCTGCGTGCTTGTGTTTTAGATTTTGGTGGGAGTTGGGATGATCATCTGCACCTGGCAGAGTTCTCCTATAACAACAGTTACCATTCAAGTATTGGTATGCCACCGTTCGAGATGCTTTACGGTAGACGATGTAGAACCCCGGTGTGTTGGGGTGAGATTGGTCAGAAAGAAATGGGAAGCCTAGAAGTGGTTCAAGAAACGTCTTCAAAGTTCGATCAGATCAAAGCAAGAATGAAAGCCGCTCAAGACAGACAAAAGTCTTATGCAGATAAGCGGCGACGACCAATTGAGTTTAACGTTGGCGACAATGTGATGCTTAAGGTCTCGCCTTGGAAAGGAATTATCCGGTTTAGAAAGAGGGGGAAGTGGAGTCCGAGGTACATTGGACCGTTTAAAATTTTAGATCGTGTGGGGGAAGTAGCTTATAAACTGGATTTACCCGATGAGTTAGAAGGAATTCATTCAACCTTCCATGTTTCTCATCTGAGGAAGTGTCTAGCTGACGACACGTCTCACGTGCCATTGATGGACATTGAGGTTGATGAACAATTGAACTACATTGAGCAACCGATAGAGATCGTTGATCGCAAGGAGAAGCAGCTTCGTCACAAGATTATACCTTTGGTAAAAGTGATATGGAAATACCGCAAGGGATCAGATGCTACTTGGGAAGCCGAGGATGAGATGCGCAAGTTTTACCCTAGTTTGTTTATGTAATAGTTAGGTTTCGGGGACGAAACCTCTTTAAGGAGGGAAGACTTGTAACATCCTAAAATTTATAATGTTGAATAAAGAAAGTTACGTTTAGTGATTTCGCGTTATTAATTAATATCGAGTAAAGAACGGATCATGGACTTAGATTAATTGAGATGGGTTAAATGAAAATGGGCCTTAGGTCCATGGGCTTTAAGGGATATAAATATCCCCTAAACCAAGCTAAAACCCTAAACCCTCATTTCATTTCCATCATAATCTCTACACACTCCAAACACACACACACACCATAAACGAGCAAGACCCGAGAGAGAGTAAACGTTAGTTGGTATTAGATCTTATTACACGAGATCTAGAGTGCATAAACAAGCTAACCAAGATCGAACGAGCGCTAAAGGTATGTTCTTGACCTTTAAAGTTTACGTTTTATTGAACGTTTAGCCTTTTGAATGTCCTTAAGCTTAAAGATCCAAGCTTTATAGTATATACGGGATATATATACGACCGAAAATAGCTGAACTGGGCAACTTCGCCTGCGAACTGGGCAACTTCGCCTGCAAACTGATAACTTCGCCTGCAAAAGCTTAACTTCGCCTTCAAAGCTTAACTTCGCCTTCAAAGCTTAACTTCGCCTACGGCCAAGTTCGCCTAACTGGTAACTTCGCCTAAGGCCAAGTTCGCCTAATTGATAACTTCGCCTACGACCAAGTTCGCCTAATTGATAACTTCGCCTAAGGTCAAGTTCGCCTAACTGATAACTTCGCCTAAAGCTAAGTCAGCTCGACCCCAGCCAGGGGCTCTGCCCCTTGGACCCTGCTAGGGGCTGCCGCCCTAGACCCCGCTGCCAGGGGCGCTGCCCCCGGACCCCCGTTCGTTGTGGGTCATATAAAGATAGAAATACAACATGAGTAGTAGTAGTTAATTGATACGTGTATATATTATACAGTTAGCCGTGCACAGCTCAAGAAGGGAATAACTATTAACGGAGAGCGTAACAGGATTCAGGTGAGTTTCTAGCCCCATTTATGTGTTATGTTTTCGGGGCTGTGTGCATACTCAATATGTTTGTTAATACGCTTATCCTAAGAGATAAGTGTATGCCTTATGTGGATAATGTGAAATGTATGAATGATTGCTTGATGGTACGTGAACGATCTTCGGATATTGCACGTACTGTCAGGTTGTAACGCTATGTATAAGATAAGTATGATATGTATGCTTATGTGTATGAAAGTGATAAAGTTAATAAAAGAAGGAAATGATGGTTGTATGGTTGTATGGTTACGAAAAGGGTACCGAGCCCTAATAATACTCGAGGTATGATGTATGGTTGTATGGTAACGAAGAGGGAATCGAACCCTACTAATATTCGAGAACTAGGGAACCGAACCCTACTAATATTCGAGGAAAGAGGGTACCGAGCCCTAATAATACTCGAGGTATGATGTATGGTTGTATGGTAACGAAGAGGGAATCGAACCCTACTAATATTCGAGAACTAGGGAACCGAACCCTACTAATATTCGAGGAAAGAGGGTACCAAGCCCTAATAATACTCGAGGAAAGAGGGTACCGAGCCCTAATAATACTCGAGGAAGGAGGGTACCGAGCCCTAATAATACTCGAGGAAGGAGGGTACCGAGCCCTAATAATACTCGAGGAATGTAGGGCGTAATGCTCGTTATAACGTAAGATATGAAAGTAAGTTAATACAAAAGAAAGTATGAAAGTGTGAAAGTATGAATGAAAGGATATAAGTTTATGTGTATTGTATAGTGTATGATTAACTAGAACTCACTCAGCGTAGCTGACTTTTAGTATGCACGCAGGTGAGTAGGATGAGGCAGCTCGCTTGAGGAGACACGTGGCACTGAATAAGAGGCTGGCATCGGAAGACTCAAGACGTTTAAGTTTAATGTTTCATTTATTTTGAAAGACAAAATGATGTTTTAAGACAAGACGTGTTTTGTTATGAAATGTTTTATGAAAGCTTTTATATTCCGCGAAAGTTTTAATTAACTCTGATATTTAGAACTGTGTTTATGAGTAAATCCAACACGAAAGTAGGGCTACCGGTAACGGGGCCTTACACAAACCCATACCAAAAACAGACCACTTAATATTCTCTATTTCTCCATTAACCAAATTTCTTGATTTCGTTTGGATGACTGCTCAAAACCGAACCAAACCGTCCCGTACACGCCCATAATTTTGTTAGTTGATATAATAAGCCTTTGCTAGAATTTTGTTTAGCTTTTTACATAGCGTGCCACACAGTCAATACTATTTACACATTTGACAATTGACCATTCATTCAATTTTTTTTAAACCCAACACGAGTTGCATCAAAAACCAAAATCATACCTTCATTTCTTAAAGAAATGCACAACTGTTAGCACTCAAAAGAACAACAAACAATGCACAAAAACTAATGGATAAAACTAAGCATCCATTGTCCCACAGCAACAGAAATAAAAGTTATCATACCAGACACTCCTAATATCAAGATTTGGTATGAAGGCTTGTTGCAAACCAACTACAGTAATATCTCATGGCTCATCTTGCTTGCCTTCCACTTCCACCGCGTGCAAGCAGAGCCAGAAGTATCTTTTTCCTAGGTCCCTGGAATAACAAGAATAAAATAGGTGGATAAAACAACAATAAAAACTCATGAAGATAAAACAAACAAATTTTTAACTGATAGTGATAAAGAAAAGCATACCATCGGTATTCCCAACTCTTTGAGATCTCGGTCCCCCATTTGGCTCAAAGCAGACATATCAACCTAGCATTCAATTGAAATAGTAATAAAAGTTGCTTTTTAAATGAGTGCTCCATTAGCTTTAAACAGAAATTTAGAGCAACAAACATCTTAGATCAAATATAGAGTTCTAAACTTCCAGTGTTTGGTCCATCATAATCAAATACATTTAGTAAAACATCGCAGCCAATTCTACACAAAGAAAGCCTGCTAAATAAGATGAATTTACAGAACCACAACCATCAGAAGATCATGTTAACAACGAAGTGGCTGTAGCATCTGCTTGCAAAGTTTGTGTGAATAAAGCAGAGAAACAGCATATCAAAGTTGATGATTAATATTCATGTAGTATACATTTTATGACGTCTTTACAAGAATATTGCATATCATTTGAAGAAATAATCTTAGTTAACAATGCTTAGTACCTCCTCAACCTTGAACGAAATCAAATACTTTTCCAATCCCAGCGAACGCAAAAATCCTTCCACAGTAATAGGTTCTACCTATAAGAAACAATTAGCAACAAATTTTTTCCTTTTTTTAAAAAAAATAGTGAGTGTTTTGAAGTAAAGACTCAAATTAAACAAGGATTGCAAACAGAAGATAGGTGGCTTAACTGGATATTGACCGCGTTGCATATTACCACCAGGTGGTAGTGTGGGGGCAACAAAAGGTGTAGCCCCTTTCATTGGCCCAACAGAGGGAGGTTGTTTTGACTGAAATGATGTGGGGGCCGCGGGCCTTGAATTCTCACTGGCATCCCGATTGTCATACACCACTGATCTAGTATCTTCGTATGCCCGCCTTCTCTGTGGTGATATGCCACTAGTATCTGGTGATTTACGCCTAATATGATCCAAGGTCCATGGCGAGTAAGAATCTCCTAAAAAGCCCATACGGGGTGGACCTTCTGAAGTTCTCAAGGATGTGTATTGACCTGTCATGCCACTAATGGGCCTTTCTGTTACACATTGTCTGGCATCATCTAGCTTGGGTGCGCGATCTCTAACCACACGTGGCTCAGGCATGCCATGTCTACAATCCATTGGTTCAGCCATCCTTTGTCTATCATCTCTAGACACGAGCCCACGAGGTCTATCATCCCTAGACACAGGCCGACGAGGTGTATCATCCCTAGGGTCTGGCATGCTCTGCCTCTCATGTCTTGGTTCAGGCATATGCCTTGGGTTGTCCCTTGGCTCGAGTATCCCCTGTCTTCCACGTCTAGTTTCATGCATGCTATAGGAGTTAACAGGGTTAGCAGATGAAGGACGGGTGGACCTCGACAGCATGTCACGAAGGTCCACGATGTTATGCTGGCTGTTGATTTGTGTCCTTTTCATGATTTTGAAACGTAGATCGTCTTTACTAAGACGAAGATCTTCATGAACAGACAGTAATATTAGAAATCATGGTAAAACTTGACTAAAAAGGACAAAAAAATTGATGGTCAGGAAACTCATTACCGTCCAAGCTATTATTAGGCTTCAAATTCCATGTACCGTTATCAACTCCACGCAACCTGAGGATTAAAGTGAAAGTAACCATATCAAGCATACAACAGAAAATCATTTATCCAAAGTTTTAAGCATATCAAATTTAGGGGTGTGCATGGGTCGGTTTGGGGCGGTTTTGAGCCAAACCCATAACCATAACCGATATGTCGGTTAATGGATAACCATAACTATAACCATAACCGACCCGTTATGGCGGTTTTGGTTAATCGGTTTTGTAGGTTATAGTGAGTCGGTTATGGGTCGGTTAGCCGTAACCAAAACAATGTAATTGGCCTAAAAGTTTGGTACCAATTATTACAAAAAACGACATGGCATAATCTTAAAAAGTATATAATCCATAATATTAAATATTAATACCAAATATTCAAAAAAAAAACGATATTATATAATCGAACAATGAAATTCAACTTAATTTGATAACAAACGTTGAACCAAAAACTTTAAAATGATATAATCCAACAATATATTTGATGGAAGTTAATCCCAAACATATTGTTGGTTAAATAAATGGGTCGGTTTGGTTATGGTGGTTTTGGAATTATCTTTAACCAAAACCGACCCGTATTTGGCGGTTTTTAAAATTCATTAACCGACCCACTGGTTATGTCGGTTATCGGTTAAAATTGGTACGGTTTAACGGTTATGGCGGTTAAGTTGCTCACCCCTAATATCAATAACCTACAAGTATCAAAAAATGCAAACTAAACCAAACTAAAAACGCGTGTACAAAATTGAACATCCTGTATAATAAATGTAATTCAATTGAAAAATAAAAGATGTAATGGAATTTGATTGTGATGCATAGAGAGAGTTGAATATATTATATATGGCTCCCTTAATGGAAAACAAAAAGTATAATATCCTTGTAACAGCATTTTAGTTATTAGGAAGGTTCAATCAGCATTAGAATGACTAGTACAAAGGGTGGGGAAACACAATAGAATAGAATAGAGAAAAACCTTTTATTAGTATAAATAATATCATGAGCATGAGCAGCATCTCCACCTAATCTATCTCTAACTGAAGGGCGTTTAGTTCCAACAACAACAGCTGCTGCTCTTTTCACCACCTACACACACACACACAAATCAACAACAGGTACAGTTTCATTTGCACAGCAGCAGCAGCAACGTACCTGTCCAGTGCGACCTAAGGTGATTGTCACTTTCACTTGCGAGGTCTCTGCAGCAGCAGCAGCAGCAGCCATAACTACTACTTCAAACCCTAGCCCTAGCCTAGATCTTCATTTCTATCCATTGAACATGTATGTATCACCATCAAAACCATCTCTAGATTTATTTAATTGAATTGAATAAGGAGATCCAAAAGAGGCGTCTCAACTCAACTGTCAAGTCAACTCAAGGTCCCTAACGATTTTGTTTTTAAATTAGTAGCTTTAATATAAAAAAATGGCTTTCATGTACAATCGCATTTAGGTAATTCCTCTTTCCTAGCTGCACGTAAATGACAACGTGTAATTGTATGATGACTGGATTAGTCATTTAAGAGGACTAGATCCAATTTTATTCCCTTTGACACGTGGCACTAACATGTGAGAATATTAGTATGGTGATGCATTAGTAGGTAATCAGGGCTGTCTTCGAGAATTTTAATACCTTGGGCGGACTGAAACAAAATGGCTCGTAAGCCCTAACAAGTAACGAAATATATAAACTAAATTTTTTAAACAACATTAACTTTATAACAATAAAAATAACAAAAATATAGTATTAAATTCAAATATAATAATAGCTAAACGCTAACCGGTAATTCATGAAACTCTCATAGCATTCTTGACAACAAATTGTTTGATCATCACTTCGCAGTTTATATTATCTAATATCCTATCGTTCGACCGAATAGCGGAACAACCATGGAACAACCATAAAATAAAATAGTGAAATAGTTAAAACTTAAATTCATACCCTGATGAGTCACTGAGTTGGTATGATTGTGGCCGATGTTCAATTTATAATACATTAGAATTATTTTTTAAATACATATAAAAACAATATATAAAAAAAATTTTGGCCCCCGAAAAAAAAAAGTGCCCCGGCCGAAGTTGCGGCTCACACACCTTCAAGGGCGGCCCTGAAGGTAATAATATTCAAAAGGTGTTCTGCATGGTTCTAATCATAAATCATGATTTATGTTGTCATCTTTAAAGATAGTTGCCATGATTGGAAATGATCCAGCTATCTTAAATGACCGGTCTTATATGGTGTGCCACGTGCCAGAATTGTGTGAAAGATAATAAAGTTGGAACTAGCTATCTTAAAAGGCTGATCCAATCACCATACAATGGCATGTCGTCGCTTACGTGGATTGCAACTAGAAGAGAAGAATTCGATCCAGCCATATAAAAACAATATGGCTGAACACCTAAATCTCATTTGCTCCATTGTCAGGTACCTAAAAACCATTTTTTTATATTAAATCTACTACTTTAAGAAAAAAATCCCCCTTAACTTCTATTTAATTTTTTTATTCTACAAAATTTAATTATTTTTTATGTTATTTCAACTTTTAAACAATAATAAATATTTCATCCCGTCCCGTGCATCACGTGTTACGGTGTTAGGCGATCTTAAATATAGCCTCGAAAAGATATGTTTACGTATAAGATTCTCAGCCGTTAAAAAAACAAAAAAAAAACAAACTGTAATGATTTTTTGTTTAATTCGAATTCAAATAATATATTAATAATTGTGTGTCAAAACCATGAATAATAAATTAAAAAATAATTAAATCCAAATAGTGGAAACTATTAATTTCTTAGCTCATACTATTATTTCTTAATCTAATTATGGATTTTCGTTTTGAATGTTTTGAATTTTAGACATGTTGTACTTTAATCTTGAACTTATTTTTACGTGTTATTGTGGCTACTTTGAACTTATATTTGTGAGTTTTACAATTATGATTATGGTTCTTGAAATTTTTATCATATGTGAACTTGAATCAAATCGAATTTCGAGAATATGACATATAATACGAATAGGAATTCGAATAGAATAATTCGATTTTTAATCGAAATTGAATAAGAATACGAATACTAGAAAAAATGAAAAATATACGGATTATTCAATTCGATTAACTTGAAAATTCGTTATTTGATTCGATAAAGACCCCTGTTCCTAATGCCAAAATTTTAAAAAGGCTAATAAAAAGATGTAGCCTATAATCGAGAGTAATTAATAGTTAGATACTCGACTGGTTTATGACACACAATCGGTTATGAAACTTAGATTGTTAATTGTCGTCTAACCGTCCCATTCCGGAAAAACCCTCCTTATATGTCATAATCCAATAAGAAAGTTCATTTTTAAAACAAATTAAACCATTAAATTTGACATAAGCATGAACGTTGGATGATTTGTGATGCACCGTACATTTCTCTTTCTCCCTAAAAGGAATTAAAAAAGAAAATGGGTAATACATATATGTTTTATTGGCAGAACCATAATCATGTTCTAAAAACAGAAAAAAAAATATTTAAAAAAAATGTATAAAACGTAGGGAAAGCAATGGATCAGAAAAAAAAGAATTCTAAAAAACCAATTTATTCAAAGTTCTCCCAACAAGAGCTTCCTGCATGGAAACCAATCTTAACCCCTGGATGGGCGATTGCTTCATACATAACAATTGGGGTACTCTTCGTCCCGATTGGTCTTTTGGCTTGGTCTGCATCAGATAGCGTGGTCGAAATTATTGATCGGTACGACGAAGCATGTGTTCCGGACGACTTTAATAGCAACCCCCAATCGTTTATTCAAAACCCGGACACAAAAAAGACGTGTGTAAGGAATTTAAAAGTACCAAAGAAATTGGTTGCCCCAATATTCGTGTACTATCAACTTGAAAATTTCTACCAAAATAATCGTAGGTGTGTGTGTCACCATCCCCTATTTGTCTTCGTGATGTTTTATTTTTAATATGTTGGTTTGTTTTTAGATTCGTGAAAAGTAAAAGTGACAAGCAATTACGCGATGTTGAGGCTGAAAACGATACAAAGAATTGTCTCCCTGAGGCATACGTCGAGGATAATAAACCAATAGTTCCTTGTGGATTAATAGCTTGGAGTTTATTCAATGACACATACAAACTATCAACACGAGGCAAAGATATAAACATCGAGAAAAAGGGCATTGCATGGAAAAGTGACACCGAAGCCAAGTTTGGCTCAAATGTTTACCCTAAAAACTTCCAAAAAGGAGGCTTGATTGGTGGTGCGACCCTTGACGAAAGCATACCCGTAAGTAGCATATGCTAATAAGGCTGAGGGGTGTGGGGGGCGCGAGAGGGGGCGCGAGTGGGGGCTCCAGCCAATAATATTGTGACGTGTGGCAGAGAGAGAAACTTGATAAGATGGGTGTTGGAGCCCCCGCTCGCGCCCCTGGCCCTGGTGTGGAGGGGCGCGAGCAGGGGGCGCGAGCGGATTTTTTTTTTTTATTTTTTTATAAATGTATTCAAAAAACGTATTATTAAAAAAACTGGACTGTGCTTAAACGTATTATTAAAGAATACACACAATTACACACTGGACTGTGTGTAAACTTGTCTTGGCTTGTGCTTAATCTCTTAGGCTTTGTCTTTTTGTGTATGTATATATTATATATATGCAGGTACAATATGTACGTATTGATGTAGGAATATTAATGTAACAACTAATATATAAAAATATGTATCCTGTAAAGCAAAAGAAAAGCTGGTTTTGAAAGCTGTGTGTAGCAGGAGGAGAAGAAAAGAAGAACAATTATGAGCCCAACGGCTATATTTAACATTCCCAAGCTCTCTTCACGCTATTCCCAGCCGCGAGGCCTCTTGCGCCTGCCTTGAAAGCCGTGCTCGCGCCCCTCTCGCGCCCCTCTCGCGCCTCAGTGGTGTGGTGCTCGCGCCCCGGGGCGCGAGCGGATGGGCTCACGCGCCCCCTCTCGCGCTCCACACCCCTCAGCCTAATAGTAGTAGTAGTAATGGTAATAACTTGTCATTAACTGGTTTTGGGTATATATGTGTTGGGTATAGCTAAGCCAGCAAGAGGATCTTATCGTGTGGATGAGAACTGCGGCGTTACCTACGTTTAGAAAGCTGTACGGGAAGATACACACGGATATTGAGGCACATGATACGATTAAGGTGGAAATAGAGAACAACTACAACACGTACAAATTTGGTGGGCGAAAGAAGCTTGTCCTGTCGACAACAACTTGGATAGGTGGGAAAAATGATTTTGTTGGGGTGGCTTACCTTAGTCTTGGTGGATTATGTTTGTTTATGGCCATAAACTTTATACTTTTGTATGTTTTCCGACCTCGACGTCTTGGAGATCCATCCTATTTGTCATGGAATAGACATCCTCTCACTTGAAACAAACATATATTACTACCACAATGTTTTTTTTTAAAGTTTCATATGACACTTTATGCATGTTTCCGGACTTGAAACGCCATCAGCATGCTTTGAAATCATTGGCTGTGGATAAGATGAAAATGCCACAATCAAGTGTGCTTAGACTGAAGTATTTACAAATAGAAGGGCTCCATTTGAATAATCGTAAACAAATAAATAATAGTAATTTTATAGCCCAACATGGATAATAAGCAGTTGTCACTTCACACGCATATAAGTGATCGGTTTATCCATAAAACATTAACTAATTAAATAATTAAAATGATACGTTCTTCAATAAATAATTAAAATCAATCCTTTTATATATCATGTAAAAAAGTAACTCACAGTGACATGTACACGATCAATTTACATCTTTCAAAAAGAAAAACCAAAAGCAAAGCAAAGCAAATCAAATCAAATCAAATCAAATCAAATCCTCCGATCATTAAGGATAAAGATTTAATTCATAGTATAACTACTTAACTCAACATGCCTGCCTCATTTTCATATACTTTTTGACTTATCTCGATCAACTTTAGTTTCAAATAGTTAAATTCTTTTCTTAATTTACGTCTAATCCAAACAGTAACTAAATATGCTACAAATTTAATCAGTTCTACTTATTTAGTTAAAACATCAAACTAATTTTCTTTTTTTTTCCATATTAGCTTGTAGGCTGGATTGACCCTCAAATTTATTTATGAATTTAAATAATTATATTTATAATATAATTACAAACCAATAGCCCTATTATAATAAAAAATTAAAAAAAGAAAAAATAGCTTTTAACTTTTTTTAGTATGTTCCTGTTTAACATATACTATTTACTTATTTATGAAACAAAAAATTGTAACATCTCTAACAAAATGTTAAAATAAAGCAGGATGTGTATAAGACTAATATGAAGATTTTATATGTTGGCCATTGTGATTTTTAATGGATTCCTAATATATTCTAATGATGATATGACGTGATATCTCCATACCTTTTCTTCCCAAATCTCGAAAGATAATTGAGTCCCTCTTTGCCTTCCAAACAAGGTAATTAGATAATTGAAGAAACACTAATCGACCCCGGGCAGATTACGGATAATCTGGGGGTTAAATAGATGTTTCCCACGAGGGGTTAGACCCGGCAAAGATGGTTCTTCTGATAACCTGCAAAACAGACACCGTGAGCTCGTCACTGAGAAGGGGGGTACCTCCTTGTGACCACCCTCCGGCGTGAGAATCAGACTAGATTGCTCTTGAATATAAGTGTATATTAAGAGATTGCTAGAGCAGATATCAGGTATAAGATGTAAGATACAAGATAAGATGAGATGATCATACCATTTGGTGTATTTATAGCCGAATGTAGGTTTCCAAGAGGGTATAGCCGGTTGAATAGTATTCCTGTTCTACCAACTGTGGCCTACGCACGTGCCATGCTGGTAGTTGGTGGGTAGGCAGCGGCTGACAGTGACCAGGCCTGCTGTGTACTATTCCTTTTCCACCAACTGCAGGCTATGCACGTGGTATGACAGGAGTTGGTGAGTAGGTAGCGGCTAATAGTGACATACAGTACAAGAGCATGCTGCTCGCCATACTGTTGTCAATGGGCTGTCGTATCTCTGGTCAGATCTTTTGCCCATACCTCGTCAGGTACAGTACAAAAGATCTTCCAGTATCGTACGGACTGGCTCATTTGGGCGGGAGTATTCCCCCTCCCGCCTTTGTGCGGGATTGTTCCCGGCTTTGCTCATTCCTTCAGGTGACTACTGAATTATTGAGAGCTAAGTGCCTTGTGCGTGTAGCCTTGCTGCGCGGGTGGCCTTCCCTGATGGCTTGTATCCGCAGCTGCGGGAACAGGCGGAGTACTTCACCATTGGGAGGCATTTCCTGCGGGAACAGCTTGCGTACTGCGCGTAAGGACGTCACGTCTCTGAGCATGGTGGGTCCTGCGGATCCAGTTGGTTTCTGCGCAGACGTCTCTCTTCAAGGTGAGTCCTGTGGGTCCAACTGGGCTCTGCTGGGACCTACCTCTTCAAGTCCCCCCAGTCCAATGTTCTTCTCATGAGTGTTTAATAAGTGAGGTGAACTTTTGGACTTAAGCAAAGGGTTTTTGAAAAGGGTTTAGTTTTAAGGTTTTCCATGGGGATTCTTCCCGCGGAAGTCCTTATGTCACTTGCAGAAATTCCCGACTTTCCTGCTTGATCTTTGGGTATGATGCGGGTAGGTCTGTAACCTCCTCGCAAGTCAGGAGCATTGAGTCACACTTGTGTGGATTCTCCATGAGGTTTTGGTAGTTTTGAACATAGTGATCAATTATGTTAAAACCACCAATTCCATCTTGAAGCTTCAAACAATGTAGTTCTCGACGTTCCCGCTATGCGGGGATGTTATTCCCGTTTCCGCAAGCATTGCCCAGAAGATCCTTCTTGGTTTCAATTCCCTGCGGAGCGCTAGGTATGTGAAGGGTTTTGCCTTGACACTGTACCCGCACTCGTCTTACGGTTACTTTACTTCCAAGGTATTCCTGGCGTCAATTCCCTGCGGGTGCTAAGCATGTGAAGGGTTTTGCCTTAACACTGTACCCGCACCCGTCTTATAGTTACTTGGTCGCCGAGGTATTCTTGGCTTCAATTCCCTGCAGGTGCTAAGTATGTGAAGGGTTTTGCCTTAACACTGTACTCGCACCTGTCTTACAGTTACTTGGTTGCCAAGGTAAGGGGTATTTTCCCGCTTACTTTTGAATCTTTTTGAAATTTTGAAATTCGAAGAGTTGGTGAAAGGATAAGAACAGTCCAAACTGTTGAAACGTCGTCCGACGGTTTCTTCTGACTGTGTCAGGACGTGCAGGAAGTTATGGTGACGTGACAGTACATGGTCATTCCAGACGCTTTTTCAGACGTGTGGGCGCGATTTTTCGGGCGCGTGGCCGCGAAATTAATGGCACGCGTCCTTTCAACAGCTGTTGCCAGCTTGCACTTTGCCACGTGTCATAGTTTCATTGCACCTGCGATTTCTCTCTCTTCCGCATTAAATTCATCGCATTAATTGCGATGAGTATATAAAGGGGGAGAGGGTCTCTTGTAATTCACACTCACTCTTCTCTTCTTGTAAACGATTTCCGGCGAATACTTTCTGCCAAGCATTCTCCTGAAATCACTCTTCTTTACCTCCAAACCATGTCTTCTACCTACGATTTTGAAGCTGCTGCCGAAGAATCTGACGTGCACGTCGAGATCCCGACGTCTACGTCTGATAAAGACGATAAGAGGACTGCTGGCGAATGCCAGTGTGCTCTTCCGGCCGACCTCTATCGGTACGTCGTCCGGAAGTTCATGCTCGAGTCGTTCGAGCCTGAGTTTCCGGAGCCACACCAGACGGTGTACGATGCCCCCCCAGGGCAAGATAGGGGTGTACGCTGCATTCTTCGTTTATGGGAATCTCAGGTTCCCATTGACAAAGTTTGTATACCGTGTCTTGGAGAGGCACGGCGTGCATCTGACGGAGGTACACCCGATGGCGATCGCCAAGATCCGCCACTTTGAGTGGGTGTGCCTCATTCTGGGCGTGGAGCCCCATCCTGACCGGTTGATGACCTTCTATTCTTGGAGGTGCATCCAGGGGTGGTACACCTTGGTCAATCGGATCAAGGGGTTGAAGATCTGCGCTACCGAGCGCAGTCTTCGGTCGTGGAAGCGTGAGTTTTTTTATATCTCCGCTCGCGTCATCCCCCTTGCGATGACCTTTAAGAATGGGAGAGCACTCCCCGCCCTTCACGCCCTCAACTACCAGGAGGCGGAGTGGTTCGCCAAGATCTCCCGGGTCCAGACTCCGGTCTACCGCTTTGCGGAGTCTGGGATGGTGATGCTTGGGATGAGCCGGGTGTGGAAGGAGGCGTCACAGGTTCCCATCGTCCTCGAATACGGTTTGAACTCTGTCCCTTACGGTATGCTCTGTCTTCTTTGTTTATATAGGTTTGTCTTCTAACTGTTTTTCTTTTATTTCAGAGGGGAACGACTTGCAGTCGCTCCTGCATCCGCGGGAGGCTGATAGTCCTGCTCGGATGGGTACTCGTGCTCTAGATGAGAACGAGTTGCCCATCCTTGAACAGACGGCGGATCGGTTCGTGGAGGTCTACCCGCCAGGCCACGAGATCCTGAGCGCCAGGCGGCCAGGTAAGGAGTTATTCAACCCTCGACCCCTCAATGCTGAAACCTCTGCTGGAATTCCTCTAATCTTGTGTTCTGATGAGGAATCCGCAGATGGTCCTCCGTTGGTGCGGAAGAAGAAGGCTGCCGGCGGGAAGGGGAAGGCGAAGGTTGCCTCCACTGCCGATCCGGTGCCTCGGTCTGATTCAGAGACTGAGAGCGAGGAGGTGGCGGGGAACCCTGGTGGTGATAAGACCACTGCTCCGGAGGCTGAGACGACCGTCACCTCCGAGCAGCCCAGGACAACGACGGTGAGCGGCGTGAAGAGGCCGGCTCCATCGGGTTCGTCCCCACCTGTTCGCACTTTTAGGCTCAAGAAAACCCGTAAGTACAAACTTCCTTTACTTTTTAACTTCATATCTTTCCGCCATTATACTTATATCTTCTTTGTGCAGGCGTGGATGCTACCGCATTCCAGGGTGGAGCGGGGAGGAGCACCTCCGGACCCATGACGGTAGGTTTGGTCAACCTACCTGAGGCGATGACCCAGGCGGCTGCGCCTGCTTCAGTTGGTTCAGTTGCTCACCCAGTTGAGCCAACTGTTCCAACTGCGATGACATCTCCGCCGGCTGTCAGTGCCATATTTACTGAATCTGTTACTGAGCCGGCGGTGACTATTCCTGCGGGTACTTCCGCAGCGGCGACCACGGTTGTGAGTTCACCTCCGGTGAGTTCACCTCCGTTGGTTTCTACCGCGGCGGCCTCCATGCCTCCGACGTCGGCAGCTACGGCCGATCCTCCAGGTATGCTTGGGGCTTCTCGCCAACCTCTGCCTCCTTCCTATCTGCCTGACCTCTTGGATGGATTTCCCTTGGATTTGGCGGCTATCGGCCTGTTGTCGACCCTACAGGTGCGTAGGGTTCTTTTGGCCCTTTTTTTATCATCTTTTCCTAACTGCTTTTTGTTTTTTGCAGTGTCGGATTCCAATGAAGTGTATGTTCTACGATGGAACATCCGCCGAGGAACAACCCTTCGCACGCCTGTGGAGTGCGTGGAGTGGGCTCGTCACGCAGCTCCCAGTGGTGCGTTGGGGGAAGCCATGGCTAGCTACCAGGAGGGTAGGCTAACCAATGAGCTTCGGGTTCTCCTGGCCCGGATGCAGCCGCGCGTCGAGCTGCTTTGTCGTGAAAACGACAAGTTAAAAGCAGCTCGCATCCAAGAAGTAGCTCAGGCGCGGGCTGTCCGGGAGGAGAATAGGAGGCTTACCGCAGTGGCTGCGGAAAAGGAGAAGGCCTTCAAGGCCCTCGAGGTTGAAGTTCAGGCCCGGCTCGAGGCCCGTTCCAAGGCTGTCCAAGCTGTTAACGAACAGCTTCGGCTGGCTAAGGAAACTGCACGGAACGCAACCGAGAGGGCCACCAAGGCTGAAGCTGTTGCTGAGCCTTTACGCCTCGAGAATGAGGAACTTAAAGCCAAACTAGAGGCGCTCCAACAGGCTCATGATGCCTTGGCGATGGAAGACGCCAAGAAGCTCCAAGAGATCTTGGACCAGAGGGGGGTGCTTGACCATACTGAGCGGAAGCTAAAGGGCGTTGAAGAGGCTGCGGCTAAAGAAGTGTTGCTTGCCAACCTTAACAAAAGTGAAGCCGAACGCGCCCGTAACCAAGCTCAAGCTGCCCTCCAGGAAGCTCTGGTTACCAAGGAATGGCTTCTTCGAGAAGCGTTGTCTCAGGTAAGCTTAGCTTCATAATGTCTTCACGCTTTTCTTTGTAAATAGAAAAGGTTTTGATACTTGTATATTTTTTTTGTAGGTTGTGCATCGAGTCTTTACGGACACATCATACGACGATGCCATGAGCGCAGCCCTCAACGCTTCTCATGAGGATGGGGAAAAGGCCGGCTTCCTGCTTGGTCTAGGGTTCGTTGAGAAAGGCATCCCGCCTTCCAACTTCCCTTTGTATGATGTGGATACTGAAGCTGTTTATGACCAAGCAGTGAATCAGTATGCCGCCTTCCCGCATCTGGTGGTGGAGAAGGTGAACGAAGTTGCTGCTGCTGATGATTGGCTAGCTATCCTTAAAGCTTTCCTTGAACCGCCACGCTCTACTGATGGTGCTGGTCCAAGTGGAAGTGGTCCTGAAGCTTGATCTTGAAGATCCCTTCCCACTGTTAGGATAGGTTTAGCTTGTATAGATTTATATTCTTGTAGGCGGGTAGTTACCCGGCCATTCTTGTAATGAATATTATGAAATATAAATCTTTGTGCGGATAAGACCGCTACTTTCACTGGATGACTTGCTTTATAAACGTTATATGACTTGCTCATGCATACTTTAGTTTAAATTAGCAATTTTCCAAGTGTTTAGAATAAGTTAACCTTTGAACGTGGTAGATAATAGGTTGAAGTTTTGCTTCCTCCTTCGTGATTGTGCGGGTAGGACCGTCACTTGCACTTAGTAGGATGGCTAAACTTTACCTATATCTGACCTGCGTGGAGGTTTTCCTCATCTTTTTAGAAATTTTCTAAGTGTTTAGAATAAGTTAACCTTTGAACATGGTAGATAATAGGTTGAAGTTTTGCTTCCTCTTTCGTGATTGTGCGGGTAGGACCGTCACTTGCACTTAGTAGGATGGCTAAACTTTACCTATATCTGACCTGCGTGGAGGTTTTCCTCATCTTTTTAGAAATTTTCTAAGTGTTTAGAATAAGTTAACCTTTGAACGTGGTAGATAATAGGTTGAAGTTTCGCTTCCTCTTTCGTGATTGTGCGGGTATGACCGTCACTTGCACTTAGTAGGATGGCTAAACTTTACCTACATCTAACCTGCGTGGAGGTTTTCCTCATCCTTCTGTTAGAAATTTTCTAAAGTATTTTGAATAAGTTAACCGTTCGACGCGCGGTTGTCAATAGGTTCGGTTTCCTCTCATGATTTGTGCGGTTAGGACCGGCACTTTCATTTAGTTGGATGACCAAAGTTTACCTATGACTGACCTGCGTGAAGGTTTGCCGTTTTTTTGGGTTTATGCGGGTTTTGCCGCCTTCCCCACGCAACGACTTTCCACGTAATTATGCGGTGAGTAACGGCATCAGTGTTGAATAAATTAACAGTTCGACGCGCGGTTGTTAATAGGTTAGTGTTCAGTTTCCTCTATCATGATTCGTGCGGATAGACCGGCACTTTCATTTAGTGGGATGACTGAACTTTACCTTTAACTGACCTGCGTGAAGGTTTGCCGTTTTTTTGGGTTTATGCGGGTTTTGCCGCCTTACCCACGCAACGACTTTCCACGTAATTATGCGGTGAAAACCGGCATATCCGTGTGGAAAGTTCATAACTATAAATGTAAGATCATCAGCATCGATGTTCTAAGGAGAATCATTTCCATTAGAAGTGGCTCTGGGCCTTTTCTTTACAAATTTGGAATTGATCTACATGCAAACTGTGTAATTGAGCTCCCTTCCATGTTGTTGGGATGGGAGTGCCATCGAGCCGATATGCACCTGGTTCGGGATCTCGTTGTTTACGCAGTATGTAGTCTCCAACATTGAAGCTGCAATTTTATTCGTGTTTTCCCCAACTGGGGTTCTACACGCGTCAGCCTGCTCAGTGTTCGTTACGCCACGAGGTGCGCGAGCGTCCCATCTCTGACAAATGCTTCGACGATGTCCTTTACGTCTGTGCATTCTTCAGTGTTGTGGCCTTTTGTCCTGTGAAAGTCACAGTATTTGCTCCGATCAGCATTGTGACGATGTCGGATTATTGGAGCCTTTGGCCATGGGAGCTCCTCATTGGCGAATATCTCGGTGACGCTTTTGGTGAGCGGCGTCCATCTGGAGTTTTGGTTCGACTGTACGTTATCCCTTCCGCCTAACCGATGTTGCAAGCCGGATGAGGTGTCAAAGTTTACCCTTGACTGCCAAATGCCCAGCTTCCGCTTTTTGTTTAATCGGGCGGTAAGGACGTTGTCTTCTCTTGTTTTCTGGGTGTAGAGGTTTGTGCTCTGGGGGAGATCTCTACCCAGTTGCTTCTCCGTTTCCGCAAAGCGTTTAGCCGCTGTCATGATGGCATCCCATGTAGATGGCATGCCATCTTTACCCGTTAAGGTGCGGATGAGCTCTGGGTCGTTCGCGCCCTGGATGAAAGCAGCGCGAACAAGATCTTCGCTAATATTACCCAAACTTAGCTTCTTTGAGTTGAAGCGAGTGATGAAGTTTGGCAAAGATTCATCTTCCTCTCGAATGCATTTGAGGATTGTCCATTGTTCCTCGGTATACTTTCTTTGCTGGCTGAAGTGTTGGCTAAACTTTTGCTGGAAGTCTTCCCAACCGTAGATGTGGTGGACCGGTAGACGATCAAACCGTCGAGCTGCTTTGTCGTGAAAACGACAAGTTAAAAGCAGCTCGCATTCAAGAAGTAGCTCAGGCGCGGGCTGTCCGGGAGGAGAATAGGAGGCTCTCCGCCGCGGCTGCGGAGAAGGAGAAGGCGTTCAAGGCCCTTGAAGTTGAGGTTCAGGCCCGTCTCGAGGCCCGTTCCAAGGCTGCCCAAGATGTTAACGAACAGCTTCGGCTGGCTAAGGAAACTGCTAGGAACGCAACTGAAAGGGCCACCAAGGCTGAAGCTGTTGCTGAGCCTCTACGCCTCGAGAATGAGGAACTTAAAGCTAAATTAGAGGCGCTCCAACAGGCTCATGATGCCTTGGCGATGGAGGACGCGAAGAAGCTCCAAGAGATCCTGGACCAGAGGGGCGTGCTTGACCACACTGAGCGGAAGCTAAAGGGCGTCGAAGAGGCTGCTGCAAAGGAAGTGTTGCTTGCCAACCTCAATAAAAGTGAAGCCGAACGCGCCTGTAACCAAGCTCAAGCCGCCCTCCAAGAAGCTCTGGTTGCCAAGGAATGGCTTCTTCGAGAAGCGTTGTCTCAGGTATGCTTAGCTTCATGTCTTCACACTTTTCTTTGTAAATAGAAAAGGTTTTGATACTTGTATTCTCTTGTAGGTTGTGCATCGGGTCTTCGCGGATACGTCTTATGACGATGCTATGAGCGCAGCCCTCAACGCTTCTCATGAAGATGGGGAAAAGGCCGGCTTCCTGCTTGGTCTAGGGTTCGTTGAGAAAGGCATCCCGCCTTCCAACTTCCCTTTATTTGATGTGGATACTGAAGCTGTTTACGACCAAGCAGTGAATCAGTATGCCGCCTTCCCACATCCGGTGGTAGAGAAGGTGAACGAAGTTGCTGCTGCTGATGATGGGTTAGCTATCCTTAAAGCTTTCCTTGAACCGCCACGCTCTACTGATGGTGCTGGTCCAAATGGAAGTGGCCCTGAAGCTTAATCCTGAAGATCCCTTCCCACTGCTAGGATAGATTTAGCTTGTATAGATTTATATTCTTGTAGGCGGGTAGTTACCCGGCCATTCTTGTAATGAATATTATGAAATATAAATCTTTGTGCGGGTAAGACCGCTACTTTCACTGGATTCCTTGCTTTATAAACGTTATATGACTTGCATACTTTAGTTTAAATTAGCAATTTTCCAAGTGTTTAGAATAAGTTAACCTTTGAACGTGGTAGATAATAGGTTGAAGTTTTGCTTCCTCTTTCGTGATTGTGCGGGTAGGACCGTCACTTGCACTTAGTAGGATGGCTAAACTTTACCTACATCTGACCTGCGTGGAGGCTTTCTTCATCTTTTTAGAAATTTCTAAGTGTTCAGGATAAGTTAACCTTTGAACGTGGTAGATAATAGGTTGAAGTTTTGCTTCCTCTTTCGTGATTGTGCGGGTAGGACCGTCACTTGCACTTTGTAGGATGGCTAAACTTTACCTACATCTGACCTGCGTGGAGGTTTTCCTCATCCTGTTAGAAATTTTTTATAAGTATTTTGAATAAGTTAACCGTTCGACGCGCGGTTGTCAATAGGTTCGGTTTCTTCTCATGATTTGTGCGGTTAGGACCGGCACTTTCATTTAGTTGGATGACCAAAGTTTACCTATGACTGACCTGCGTGAAGGTTTGCCGTTTTTTGGGTTTATGCGGGTTTTGCCGCCTTCCCCACGCAACAACTTTCACACTTATGTATGCGGTGAAAACCGGTTTCAGTGTTGAATGAATTAACCGTTCGACGCGCGATTGTTAATAGGTTAGTGTTCAGTTTCCTCTATCATGATTCATGCGGATAGACCGGCACTTTCATTTAGTGGGATGACTGAACTTTACCTTTAACTTACCTGCGTGAAGGTTTGCCGTTTTTTGGGTTTATGCGGGTTTTGCCGCCTTCCCCACGCAACGACTTTCACACTTATGTATGCGGTGAAAACCGGCATCAGTGTTGAAAGTTCATAAAAGTATAAATGTAAAATAATCAGCGTCGATGTTCTAAGGAGAATCATTTCCATTAGAAGTGGCTCTGGGCCTTTTCTTTACAAATTTGGAATTAATCTACATGCAAACTGTGTAATTGAGCTCCCTTCCATGTTGTTGGGATGGGAGTGCCATCGAGCCGATATGCACCTGGTTCGGGATCTCGTTGTTTACGCAGTATGTAGTCTCCAACATTGAAGCTGTAATTTTATTCGTGTTTTCCCCAACTGGGGTTCTACATTCATCAGCCTGCTCAGCGTTCATTGCGCCACGAGGTGCGCGAGCGTCCCATCTCTGACAAATGCTTCAACCATGTCCTTTACGTCTGTGCATTCTTCAGTGTTGTGGCCTTTTGTCCTGTGAAAGTCACAGTATTTGCTCCGATCAGCATTGTGACGATGTCGGATTATTGGAGCCTTTGGCCATGGGAGCTCCTCAGTGGCGAATATCTCGGTGACGCTTTTGGTGAGCGGCGTCCATCTGGAGTTCTGGTTCGACTGTACGTTATCCCTTCCGCCTAACCGATGTTGCAAGCCGGATGAGGTGTCAAAGTTTACCCTTGACTGCCAAATGCCTAGCTTCCGCTTTTTGTTTAGTCGGGCGGTAAGGACGTTGTCTTCTCTTGTTTTCTGGGTGTAGAGGTTTGTGCTCTGGGGGAGATCTCTACCCAGTTGCTTCTCCGTTTCCGCAAAGCGTTTAGCTGCTGTCATGATGGCATCCCATGTGGATGGCATGCCATCTCTACCCGTTAAGGTGCGGATGAGCTCTGGGTCGTTCGCGCCCTGGATGAAAGCAGCGCGAACAAGATCTTCGCTAATATTACCCAGACTTAGCTTCTTTGAGTTGAAGCGAGTGATGAAGTCTGGCAAAGATTCATCTTCCTCTCGAATGCAATTGAGGATTGTCCATTGCTCTTCGGTATACTTTCTTTGTTGGCTGAAGTGTTGGCTAAACTTCTGTTGGAAGTCGGCCAAGTCGTAGATGTGGTTGACCGGTAGACGATCGAACCACGCTCTAGCTGGCCCAACAAGCGTCATTTGGAACATGTAACACCACGTAGGTTCCGTCCAATTACTGACGGTTGCCCCCTCTATGAATCTGTTTTTATGATCGTCTGGATCAGATATACCATCGTAAGTGCCGATGTTGGACATCTGTTTGGCACTTTTCGGGGCGATTGCTTCCGCAATGTCCCTTGCAAATTTGGACGTTCCCGCATTTTCCGCAGTTGGTCTAAATGTTTTGGAGAAGTCACGTGGGTTTCCACCCGCGTTTTTTGGTTTGAAGGTTTCTCCAAAATGCCTTCTCGGTTGGGAGTCCGTTTCCTTACGCTTCCCTTTCGCCTTATGACGAGGGTTTGCGTCACTATCGGATTCCTCCGAATCATCGTCAAAGTACTCTACGAATTCATCAGCCTGTTGGAGTAAACGTAAGCATTCATCCAACTCAGCTTGGAATTCTTTTTGACGTGCTTCCGCCCACGCTTTAACTTCATCGAGTGTTTGGCGGGGGAGCCTCGTTCGTTGTCTCTCTAACTGGGTATCGGTGAATCCCAGTGAGCGATTATTTACTGCACTTGCCCCAGCTTGGGTAACTGGGGTAGTGTTCGTAAAATTTACTGCACTTGCCCCGGCTTGGGTAACCGGGGTAGTGTTCGTAAAAACTGTGTAGTCGCCGGTATTCCCCCCAGTAGCTGGGGTTGTGGTTACCGGAGTTTCTTTAACCATCTTTCCAGAAGTTTGAAAAAACTGAAAAGAAATGAAGTTCTAGCTTTTATGCACGGATGGCGCCAATGAAGAAACACTAATCGACCCCGGGCAGATTACGGATAATCTGGGGGTTAAATAGATGTTTCCCACGAGGGGTTAAACCCGGCAAAGATGGTTCTTCTGATAACCTGCAAAACAGACACCGTGAGCTCGTCACTGAGAAGGGGGGGGGGTACCTCCTTGTGACCACCCTCCGGCGTGAGAATCAGACTAGATTGCTCTTGAATATAAGTGTATATTAAGAGATTGCTAGAGCAGATATCAGGTATAAGATGTAAGATACAAGATAAGATGAGATGATCATACCATTTGGGGTATTTATAGCCGAAGGTAGGTTTCCAATAGGGTATAGCCGGTTGAATAGTATTCCTGTTCTACCAACTGTGGCCTACGCACGTGCCATGCTGGTAGTTGGTGGGTAGGCAGCGGCTGACAGTGACCAGGCCTGCTGTGTACTATTCCTTTTCCACCAACTGCAGGCTATGCACGTGGTATGACAGGAGTTGGTGAGTAGGTAGCGGCTAATAGTGACATACAGTACAAGAGCATGCTGCTCGCCATACTGTTGTCAATGGGCTGTCGTATCTCTGGTCAGATCTTTTGCCCATACCTCGTCAGGTACAGTACAAAAGATCTTCCAGTATCGTACGGACTGGCTCATTTGGGCGGGAGTATTCCCCCTCCCGCCTTTGTGCGGGATTGTTCCCGGCTTTGCTCATTCCTTCAGGTGACTACTGAATTATTGAGAGCTAAGTGCCTTGTGCGTGTAGCCTTGCTGCGCGGGTGGCCTTCCCTGATGGCTTGTATCCGCAGCTGCGGGAACATGCGGAGTACTTCACCATTGGGAGGCATTTCCTGCGGGAACAGCTTGCGTACTGCGCGTAAGGACGTCACGTCTCTGAGCATGGTGGGTCCTGCGGATCCAGTTGGTTTCTACGCAGACGTCTTTCTTCAAGGTGAGTCCTGTGGGTCAAACTGGGCTCTGCTGGGACCTACCTCTTCATACACTTTTATTCATTTGTTATTGTGACAATTAACTTTATTAGCAAACAAATATGCAATCAAATTTCTAAACCTAAAAAGCTTTATACCATATCTTCTTGAGGAAAACTTAATTTCACAGCATACAAGACTTGATGAGCTAGTATCAATTAATCAAATTTTTAGTTCCCTTCTTGTTTAAAAAGTAAAGGAATTTAACAATAGAATAACCAAACAAGATCAAAAGTTAAAGAACTTGGTTAAACGGCATCTTAGTTCTTTTTTTTTTCTTTAAAATCAAAAGATAAAAAACACAAGAATATAAGAAGGGAAAATTTCTTAAAATAGCCCAATTTGTGAAAGAAGAACCTAAATGACCCCTTTAATTTGAACATTCCATAAAGCTCTTGTGAAAATGGACGATGGAGACACATTTGGAATCGAGTCGACGGTTTCAACATCCAATAATGTGCTGCCACGCATAAAATATATGACAAGACCAAACAAGTTTAGGGAAAACCTGTCGAAATCGGCCATGTTCGAACCCAAATCCGTCATTTTTGAAATCCGTGGAAAACCAAGTTTGAATCAAATCCATCTCCTCCGACCAATTTCAAATCTGTCTTCATTTTCTTGGGAGTTTAAAAAAACGATCTTTTTGAACCAAATTCGTCTTCAAATATAATGTTCCCATCAATTTCAACTCAATTCCATCAGCACCCATTTGATCCATAGATACTAATCTTTTTAGTATAATATAATTTTATTTAATTTCACTTATAATTTGTTTTTCTTTAGTAACTTTTTTAATGTATAAAGTTTTATAAAATTATGAATATATCGTTAAGACGTACTTATTTTTATTGAATGTTTGAATATACCTTTAAGACGTGCTTATGTTTATCTACATGTTGGCATAAATTTTACTTAAAGTGATTCTGGTCAAATTTGAATTGACTGTTTCGATATAATTTTAACTTGACTCAGTTTTGAACAAAATTTATGTCGGCAGATAGATAAAACATGAGCGTCTGAATGGTATACTCAAAAGTTTGTAAAACCTAATACATTAAAAATTATTGAAGAAAAAACAATCATGAGTAAATTTGAATGAATTTATATCATATTAAAAATTGGGGTGCCGGCGAAATTAAGTTGAAATTGGTCGGAGGAGACAAAATTGAACTGAAGTTAGTCGGAGCATTAAATCTAAAGATGGATAGGGTTCAAAAAGGCCATTTTTTTAATTCCCAATATTCTGAAGACGAAATTGAAATTGGTCGGAGGATATGGATTTGCTTCAAACTTGGTTTTCCACAATATTTCAAAAACGACGAATTTGGGTTCGAACTTGGTCGATTTCGACGTGTTTTCCCCAGACTTCTTTGGTCTTGTCAGATATCTTACATGTGGTAGCGCATTATTGGATATTGAAACCCGTTAACTTGATTCCAAATGTGTTCGCATATATGCACTACATCTACTTTTTTTTCATATAATACAACACTTTTGCATATATACCATGCATACTATTATATATATATGCAAAATAACATTTTGCACATATGCAATACATACTATTGCGCATATGTTATACAACATTATTGCATATGTTCACTACATCGACTTTTTATTCTATTTTATTTTAGTTTTTTGAGTGAAGGTAACATCATATAAGAAGGATAGAAAAAATCAATTTATTTAAATTATATATATATATATGTGTGTGTGTGTGATGTGTGTGTGTGTGTGTTGAAGTGTACCGTAACCAATCCACTCTATGTCAAGTCCATGATTCTTCAATCGAGAGTTGCTCCCCTAAACGTTTCTTCTAAACAAGATTATCGATACACCATGTGTGTCACTAGTTTAAAGGTAGTGATCATATAACACAATCGTTTTACCATTCAAGAAAGTGGCCACCTTAATTATTTATATATATCATGGTTTTGGTGGGAAAAGTTAAAATATAATGAGAAAAAAGTAAGAAGTGTGAGAAAGATTTGTGACAAAAAAAAAATCATCAAAACAAGAATAAAAAAATCATAACTCAATATATAAAAAACGAAAAAAATTAAAAAACTAAAATGTTTCCCGTCATTCCCGTACCAAAAAAAAAGACACAATGCCCATAAAAAAATACACAGTGACGAAAATAAACAAAAAACACAATGATAATTAAAAAAGACACAATAGATCGCAAAATATAACAATGCCGAACAAAATATAAAACAATGTTAAACAATATAACATAATATATAAAAGACAAAATGGCAAAAGACGTCCTTTATGTTTGACCTGATTTTCAATATACGTCCTTTAATAAAAGAAATAGCAAAATGCGTACATCATGTTTCAAATTCCTTTCACATTACACCATTTGGCACTAACCAAGTTAATTTTTTCGTTAAATATAGTCACATGAGGGTAAATTTGTCTTTCTACTCCTTAAGGGATTATTTGTGTAGATTACTTAAAGTTTGGGCTAAAAAAATAAAAATTAATAAATATTTAAAAATGGACAATTCAAACTCTCTCTCTCTCTCTCACTGTGATTCATCACCACCATCCACCATCACTATTAATCAACCGCAACTACCATAGCCACCAACGAACTATAGCCACCAACCCTAGGCCGCTCCGGATACCACCACAGAGTCTCCACCCTTCTCTCCCATTATCGGCTACCCAACCGCCGTCATCTCAAACAACACCAAAATCTCTTCATTTCTTGCCAACACCACCGACACCCTCTTTTTCAGAGTCACAAATCACTGGAAAATCGAACAAGGCACAACAAAATCGAGGATCTGAAGATGAAAATATTGGGGATTTGAAGTAGATACTCGGAGTTTTCTTTAATCGTCATCACAGATTTGGTGTGATTCACGCTATGTTCCAATGGTGGCGGCGTTAATGGTGAGATCCGTTTTAGGGTTTATTTTTGGGTGGTGCTAATGGCGGCGGTAGGGACGTTGTGGTGGCTGTGAAGAGCATCGTAGTGGTGTTAATGGTGACAATGACTAATCGTAGCAAGTTGTGGTGGCGGAAGGTGTTCAATTGGTTATTTGGTGGTGGCGGCACGAACGATCGACAGCAATTTGTGGTGGTTGTTTGGTTGGTGGATGGAATGTAGAGAGAGAGATGGTGGTGGTTCGAAGTAGCGATCGTGTGGTAGCAGTTATGGTGGCTTAGTTCAGGATGGCGATGGGGGATTGGAGACGATGGCGATGGTCTCCGTGAAATTGAATCCGGTGGTGGTGGCTAGGGAGGGTGAAACATAACGTATGAGACAGATGGAAGGAGAAAAAGAGAGAGAGAGTTTTGTCCCTTTGTGTATTTTATTTGTTAGTTTTAATTATAAAATAAATTATATATAAAATTACATAAATACCCTCATATGCAAGGCACATGATCAGATTTAACAAAAAAATTTAGCTGGGTTTGTATCAAAGGACGTAACGTGAAAGGAGTTTTGAAACATGATGTATGCCTTTTGCTATTTATTTCATTAAAGGACGTCAAATGAAAATTAGGTCAAACATAAAGGACATCTTTTGCCATTTTGTCTGTATAAAAAAAACACAGTCGATGATGAAAAAAAATAACAACGATAAATCGAAAGACACAATATTTTCCCTTAACGGTGTTTCTTTTTCCTTTATTATTTTTTATATTTTTTTAGAATGAGGAAGACGGTGGAAGCATTTTTATGTTTTTACTTTTTTCGCTTTTTATTAAACTTTGAGTTATGATTGTTTTTATTAAATTTTTATTATTTTTTTGAAGGGGTTTTTATGGCTACAAATCTTTCTCATCTTCTCATTTTTGTCACCCTTTGTTGAATAACCTTTAACCTCTTATTTTTAAAACATGAAAATATCTATATCTATATTATGTTATATATAGGGGTGGGATCTAGAGAAAACTTCTTTTAATGAGAGAACTAGAGAACTAATATAAAATTATTTTTAACTATTTAAAAAATATATATATATATATTGTGATTTTTTTTTCTTTCATCCTTCTAATAAGATGATATTTTTCCTAAAAAAAATAAAAAAAAATACCGTCAATGTAGTGCATATGTGCACTAATATGTATTACATATATACAATAGTGTTTTATTGCATATAATATAACACGATTGCATTTTACGATGCCCACTATTAAATATATGCAAAAACAACACTAATAATTGCATGCAATACACATTATCTATGCAAATACAATACAATAATTGTATACAATACACACTATCGTATATACGTAATACAACACTGATGCACATATGTACTATATTGGTTTTTTTTTATTTTTGTATATATAATATAACACTATTGCACTAATATAATACAAAAATTTGCACATATGCTATTCAACACTATTGCACATATCAAAATACAAACTAGTACACATATGCAATAAAAAAAAAGTAAATGTATTGCATATGTGCACTACAACGAGTTTTTTTTATTATTTTTTTTAATTTTTTATTTTTATATTTTTTTCTAGTGAAGAATAACAATATATAAGAAGGATGAAAGAAAAAAAATTAAAAATTATTTTTTAATTAAATTAAAAATATTTTTGTATTAGTTTTTTAGTTCTCTCAATAAGAAGGAGTTCTCTCTTGATTCTCTCCCTATGTGTGTGTGTGTGTGTGTGTGTGTGTGTGTGATTATGTTTATTTCAGAAGTGCTTCTTACTGCGAGAAGTAATTCTAATCAATCACATATTTTTTTTAATTTCTAATTATTTAAATACAATGGTACACTAGTAAAATATAAAGTGTTTTGTTTTGTAACTCATACTCATTAATGGTTTAGTTAATGATAAGTTACTAACTAATGGTAGTTACAAATTATTATTATTATTATTACTATATAGAAATCAGCACAGGTGTACATGTGTATTTGATCAAGCAAAAGGCTGATTTATATAATAATAATAATAATAATAATAATTAATAATCATAACAACAACAACAATAATAATAATAATAATAATAATAATAGAAACGCAAAAACTTGATTAACATATTTACATAATTCATATCTTACGTTTTTAGATGTAATAATCCATAGCACATACAATTTTTTAAGTTTTTGTGAATATTGTATTCACATACACTTTATTTTGTAAAAAAATTTAGAAGGAAAGAAAAAAAAACCTTGTTATTATTATGCATTTGATCTAAAATTATTTTATTCTAAAACATGGTTAATTATTATTATTTTTCTATTTGATCTCAATGTAAAGTTTTTTTTCCTCGATTTTAATCAACTAATGTTGTTAGGTGTTATGTAATGTAGATATAGCTACGTAATGTAGTGTAAGCATATTTTTGAATGTTGTGTACCTATGTAGTCATAACTAATGTAGTGTAGGCACACTTTCAAATGTTGTATAGTCATAACTAATGTTGTGTAGACATATCTAGTGTAATGTAAGCGAAGCTAATATAGTGTATGTACACTTTCAAATGTTGTGTAGACATAACAAATATTGTGCAGGCACACTTTCAAATGTTGTGTAGCATAACTAATATAATATACACGCATTGTAGGAAATGAGCTATGTATTTTTTATGCCAAAAAAATTACAGTATTTTTATTTTAAGGTTTCATATGTATTTAAGGTTTAATGTGTAGTGTAGACTATATTGTAGGAGATGAGCTATTATTTAGGCATAGAAAGAGGTAAGCAAATTAATTCTACTTAAATTAATGTTGTAATATACTCTTAATAATTACAAAACCACCATATCCATTAAATACCATTGATTACATAGAATCAATGGTTCAGATCAACTTCTCGCACTTCTCGTTATAATATCACTTCTAGCAAAATCCATCATATATATATATATATATATAGGGTTGAGTTCAATGGAAAAATCATATTAGTGTGAGAATTTTGAGAAATCTTTTGAACCAATCAGATTTTTTCTTTTTTTTCTCGTTTAATTAAATGCATGGGCATATTAGTAAATTTCACAATTTCTTTTATATGGTAAGTATTAATGGTTTTTTGAATTTTCAAATTATCATAACAATTATTTTATATCCTATATTTTTGTTAATTTTAAACTTGAATCATGACCGATTACTGAGTCGATTATGCCTTATTTTTGCTTTGGTAACATGCCATGATTCGACAACATAACGAAGACATGATTAGGTTATTTATAGAATATCAATTGCAATTTTGTGTCGCAATAGTTTCATAAATTCCCCCTACACTTACCTATACGAGTTCATATTTATACAATACTTGGTAGAGAAACATGTCATTATACTTTTATACCACACACTTTACATACGCATATCCTACACTACACTACACAATAACTTACTAACTATATACATTACCTTACATTGACCTCCACATGGTAACATCCATAGCATACATGGTTGGAAACACACAAGTCACCAGACTTTTTAATTTAGCCTACACTGACCTACACACCTTCACACAGATGATATCTTTTCACAAACCGAGACGATTTGTAAGAATCATTTTGTGGATTTGATGGATTATCTCTTAATTTGGAAGATATCGCGTGATGAATGGGTGAACATAATTGATATTACGAATCTTGTGCAGATTTGGAAGATGGAAAGTCAATGAGGGTTTGATTATAACAAGCAAGTTTCCAAACAACTAGCTTAGTTTCCTATTTTGATTGTATCACAAGATTACTACTGTACCTTTTTCATTAAAAAATAAATCTTAAACTTCCATAATTAATTATCAAAACTATCATAATAAATGTAGGCCTTTGATCAATATATCTAATGGTCAGGATTCACTTCTCCAACTTCTCACTCTAATTTCATTTCTCCATTGAACCGTCCCCTATATATATATACACACATACACACACACACTGGATTTTATCCCCCGTATTACGGGGGTTGTTTTACATTATTCGTTTTTAATATTTATATATGTATATTTTATATTTTAGATTTTAGTGCCCTGCTTGCGGTGCGCGCATATAATGTATATATGTGTGAACCCTCGGGTGGGCAAAAGTAAAATTGCACTAATTTTGACGTTATTTTACTAATTTTGTGAAAGTAACGTTAAAAGTGATGGAAGGTTAATCAGGCATCATGTGGTGGCGTTGATAGCCGAAAGACAAGGGTACATGCACCAATCAGCCGGCGTCCTGATGATTGAGTGCTATGTGCCTTATGTAATATGTCCAAGGCTTGATGCAAAACTACTATCGAGCCGGGGGTCTCACCGGAAGCAGCCTCTCTATCCCCATGGGGTAGAGGTAAGGCTGTCTACATCTTACCCTCCTCAGACCCTACCATAGCTTTGCTATTGGTGGGATATACTGAGTACGATGATGATGATGATGATGATGATGATGATAATGATATTTTAGATTTTAATTTTCTTTATTGTAAGAAAGTTAATAATATACTTAGAGTTTGATGATCAAAGGGTTTCATAAATAAATGATATGTTGTAACCCGTTTAAAAGCTATCTGGATTTGACGACCCATAACCCGCTTATGTTTTTTATTATAAAATTGTTTATTAATGATAAGTAATATCTTTTTCTTTTTAAATTGGATATTAAATTTTAGTATATCCCTATTTTATAGGATTTTCATATCAAATAATTGGTAAGATTAATTTTTAATTTAATGAGATGTTATAACCCGTTTAAGAGCTATCTGGTTTTGATAAGACCCATACCCATGAATTTGGGTTAAATCAATGAGAGGCCTCTATTTAAAAATCAAGCAATCTGGTGGCTTCCATAAAGGGGGGGAGCGACCACATCACGACACGTAGGATTTTAGGGGTTTCACTTATATATTAACTAGATTTTATCCCTCGTATTACAGGGGTTGTTTTACATTATTTGTTTTCAATATTTATATATGTATATTTGGAATTTAATTTTATTTATTGTAAGAAAGTTAATAATTAATATACTTGAGGTTTGATGATGATATGGTTTCACAAATAAATGATATGTTATAATCCGGTTTAAAAGCTATCTGGGTTTGATGATACCCATTACTCATTTATTTTCTTTATTATAAAATTGTTTCTTAATTATAAATAATATATTTTTTTAAATAAAATAGGATATTAATTTTTAGTATATACTTATTTATTATAAGAAAGTTAATAATATACTTAGGGTATGTTTGGTTGGAGGTAATGAAATGAAGGGGGAATGGAATGGAAGAAGGAATAGAATGGACAGGGGAATGAAATTGATCATTCCATTCCTTTGTCTTGGGTTAACCAATGAGAATGAATTAAATTATTACTTTATGTTGTTTGGTATCCTAAAAAAATGTATGATTTAAATAAAAATAATAAAAACACTCATATCTCAAAATAATTTTTTTTACAAAAAAAAAAAATCGCAATGGCGATGGTGGTGGTGTTAGCTCCGGCAACGAAAATTGTGGTGGCAGTGGCGACGGTGGAAATAGGGGTGGTGGTGGTCAATCGGTGGTAGCATTGGTAGTGATGGCGATGGTAGGGTGGCGGTGATGGTTAGGGGGCGGCGGTGACAATGTTTTCGATGGTTACAGCAACGATGGTGGCGACGGCGATGGCGGTGGTTGCTCTGGTGGTGGTGGTGGTGGCGGAGGCGGTGGTGGCGATGGTGGCGGTAAGGGGTCAGTGATGGCGATGGTAGTGGTAGTTGTTGTTAGGTGGTGATGGTGTTGTTGAGAAAGTAGGGTGAAGGAGGAATGGAATGAAAAAAAAAGGGGGGTAGGAAGGAATGGTTTTGATGGAATGGGATTCCATGTGTAATGGATGATTCCATTCCATTGAGCAACCAAACACCACTTTTTTAATTCCTACGTAATGAATCATTCCATTCCCCCTATCATTAATGCATACCAAACGCTACCTTAGGGTTTGATGATGAAAGAGTTTCGTAAAAAAATGATATGTTATAACCTGTTTAAAAGCTATCTGTATTTGGTGACTCATGACCCGCTTATGTTTTTTTATTATAAAATTGTTTATTAATTATAAATAATATATTTTTCTTTTTAAATTGGATATTAAATTTTAGTATATCCCTATTTTATAGGATTTTCCTATCAAATAATTGGTAAGACTAATTTTTAATTTAATGAGATGTTATAACCCATTTAAGAGCTATCTGGTTTTGGTAAGACTCATACCCATGAATTTGGGTTAAATCAATGAGAGACCTCCATTTAAAAATCAAGCAATCTGGTGGCTTCCATAAAAGGAGGAGCGACCACATCGCGACACGTAGGATTTCAGGGTTTTCATTTATATATATTATAAATTTATTTGTGAAACCATTTTATCATTAAATCTCAAGTATATTAATTATTAACTTTCTTACAATAAATAAATTTAAAATCCAAATATATATATATATATATATATAATTATCTTTATTTGATTTATTTGCTTTTAAAGACAATTTATGGTGGTCTGTTGATTTATTAGTGAGTATTATTATATCTAAACAAGTGAAGAAAACAAGAAATTAAAGGTTAAGATTCTCTTGACCGGGTCTTATACGTATTTCGTTTTTAATTATATGTTTCTTTCCTTAACACCAAAAATCAAATTCCATTTGCCTTTTAATGACCGTGTAGTCAACCTTAAAAGGGTTTTTTTATTCTTTTTATTAGAAAAATCAAGTTTTTAATTTCATGTTACAACTTTTGACCATCTTGATTCTACTAGATTTTACAAACCAACTATATCATCAAATAATAGAATTCTGAACCATATGCATGACAAAGATAGATGATATATTCAATCTTAAATATTATTAACTGTTATCGATATTTGTTATAAATTAAATTGCTAAGCATGATTTAGCGGATAGCCTCGTAAAATTTTTCCACATGATAACCAAGATTTAATACCAATAAAAAAAATGTTAGTGTAGTTTATAAGAGACTTAGTTTTTCAATTTAAAAATGGCTAGTTGCAAAGCTTGTTACCCGTTTGGTTCCTATTATTTTCAATGTAAACAAATATTTTTATACTAGGATATAGCCCGTTAATACACGGATAGTTAAAAAAATATAACAAAAAAAAATAAATTTAATAATAGATATAATTAATAACATACTTTATGAATTCATAAAATATAAATAATGATAAATAAAATTTTATAAGTCATAAATATATAAAAAGTTCATTTAATACAACATTTAAAGTTATATTTATAACTTTGTTAGTAATTATATAAATGATGATAGTATTAAAATTAAATAGCTTATTACTATAATTATAATTTTAAAAATTATTAAGATGGAATACTATGTAAATCGCTTAGTTAAATGTCATATGAAAATTATGTATTATTTTAATATAATAGTTAGATATTTCAATATGTAGTTTAGAGGTGGGACAAAAGTCCAACCAAGAAAATGTAATTTGAATGGAACCTACTAAAAGATTTCATTGGACTCCCGAATCTGCACTTTCTTATAATTTTCAAACACCTTTTCACTGCTAAAATTGATGGATTTTTGTATAACATACAATTTCCAAATAATATTTTTATTTAGTCTCCACCTTAATTGATTTTAATCCTTTTTTATCCTTTTTCCCTTGTAGTGTGGTTCTGAAGAGGTAGGTCCCAGCAGAGCCCAGTTGGACCCGCAGGACTCACCTTGAAGAGAGACGTCTGCGCAGAAACCAACTGGATCCGCAGGACCCACCATGCTCAGAGACGTGACGTCCTTACGCGCAGTACGCAAGCTGTTCCCGCAGGAAATGCCTCCCAATGAAGTACTCCGCATGTTCCCGCAGCTGCGGATACAAGCCATCAGGGAAGGCCACCCGCGCAGCAAGGCTACACGCACAAGGCACTTAGCTCTCAATAATTCAGTTGTCACCTGAATGAATGAGCAAAGCCGGGAACAATCCCGCACAAAGGCGGGAGGGGGAATACTCCCGCCCAAATAAGCCAGTCCGTACGATACGGGAAAATCTTTTGTACTGTACCTGACGAGGTATGGGCAAAAGATCTGACCAGAGATACGACAGCTCATTGACAACAGTATGGCGAGCAGCATGCTCTTGTACTGTATGTCACTATTAGCCGCTGCCTACTCACCAACTCCTGTCATACCACGTGCACAGCCGGCAGTTGGTGGAAAAGGAATAGTACACAGCAGGCCTGGTCACTGTCAGCCGCTGCCTACCCACCAACTACCAGCATGGCACGTGCGTAGGCCACAGTTGGTAGAACAGGAATACTGTTCAGCCGGCTATACCTTCTTGGAAACCTACCTTCGGCTATAAATACCCCAAATGGTATGATCATCTCATCTTATCATCTTATCATATACTATCTTGTATCTTACATATTATACCTGATATCTGCTCTAGCAATCTCTTAATATACACTTATATTCAAGAGCAATCTAGTCTGATTCTCACGCCGGAGGGTGGTCACAAGGAGGAACCCCCCCTTCTCAGTGACGAGCTCACGGTGTCTGTTTTGCAGGTTATCAGAAGAACCATCTTTGCCGGGTCTAACCCCTCGTGGGAAACATCTATCTAACCCCCAGATTATCCGTAATCTGCCCGGGGTCGATTAGTGTTTCTTCATTGGCGCCATCCGTGCATAAAAGCTAGAACTTCATTTCTTTTCAGTTTTTTCAAACTTCTGGAAAGATGGTTAAAGAAACTCCGGTAACCACAACCCCAGCTACTGGGAGGAATACCGGCGACTACACAGTTTTTACGACCACTACCCCGGTTACCCAAGCCGGGGCAAGTGCAGTAAATTTTACGAACACTACCCCAGTTACCCAAGCTGGGGCAAGTGCAGTAAACAACCATCCCCTGGGATTCAATAATACCCAGGCGGAAAGACAACAGACGAGACTCCCCCGCCAAACACTTGAACAAGTTAAAGCGTGGGCGGAGGCACGTCAGAAGGAATTCCAAGATGAGTTGGACGAACGCTTGCGTTCCGTCCAACAGGCTGACGAATTTGGAAGCACTCAACAGCTCAACATGAGCAGTGAATGCGAGTCCTCGGACGATGATCGGGAGGAATCCGACACCGACGCAAACCCTCGCCATAGGGCGAAAGGGAAGCGTAAAGAAACGGACTTCCAAACGAGAAGGAATTTTGGAGAAACCTTCAAACCAAAAAACGCGGGTGGAAACCCACGTGACTTCTCCAAAACATTCAGACCAACTGTGGCAAATGCGAGAACGTCCAAATTTGCAAGGGACATTGCGGAAGCAATCGCCCCGAAAAGTGCCAAACAGATGTCCAACATCGGCACTTACGATGGTATATCTGATCCAGACGATCATTTAAACAGATTCATAGCGGGGGCAACCGTCAGTAATTGGACGGAACCTACGTGGTGTTACATGTTCCAAATGACGCCTGTTGGGCCAGCTAGAGCGTGGTTCGATCGTCTACCGGTCAACCACATCTACGACTGGGCAGACTTCCAACAGAAGTTTAGCCAACACTTCAGCCAACAAAGAAAGTATACCGAAGAGCAATGGACAATCCTCAAATGCATTCGAGAGGAAGATGAATCTTTGCCAGACTTCATCACTCGCTTCAACTCAAAGAAGCTAAGTTTGGGTAATATTAGCGAAGATCTTGTTCGCGCTGCTTTCATCCAGGGCGCGAAAGACCCAGAGCTCATCCGCACCTTAACGGGTAAAGATGACATGCCATCCACATGGGTAAAAGTGTCTTTTTCCAGGTAGATGTATGTGTGTATGTTATATATGTATGTATGTGTTTATGTTATGTATCTGTGTGTTTGTTATGTATGTATGTATGTATGTATATATGTATGTACTATGTATGATGTGTAAAATCATCAATAAATTAAATGAGGTGCCTAAGATAATTTGTTGGTAATCAGTTAATACATGAATAAATAAAGGTTTTAGATCAAAAGAAAACTTTTAAATTACAGTAGAGTAGACTAAAAGGAAGGAAGACCGGAATTTTTGTGATCTTCGGTTCGATCATGAGGGCATTTGGTTTTTTTACCACTAGTGGGCCTTCGGGCGGATTAGTTTCCCCGACAAAAGATAACTTGGGGTCACATCTGGCCTCAGAGGCCTAGACATGTGACCAACAGTTGGTACTCGGTTCTGTTACTCTATCAAAGTTTGTTTACGCAGCAAGAAATGCTTAATACTATAACATCAGGAATTAGATACTCTTTTCATTTACAAAACTAACTTGTTTAAAAACAAGTTTACATATGTTTTGTTTACAAAAATTAGCCGAGCCCAGCTATATGCTATGCCTAGTGATCTTCTATCTCCAGTCTCCACTAGGCATTCCACCTCTATGCCTTACTCCTAGTTACCTGAAAACACTTTTGTAAATACGTCAGCTATATGCTGGTGAATAACGTTAACTCAATAAAAGGTTTTCAAAATTCGTTATGACACAACTCCAATAGAGTTCAACGACTTAGTGGGTCTCAATCTATCTCATCGGAACTAAAAATACGCTTGCCCCATGGTCAGTATGTCTATAGTGTGCCCACTATAGATCATATATGTAAGGATCCAGATACATACTTATTTTAGTCTGGGTGTCTATACTACCTTTTATCAATACATTTTAGAAGATTTGAACCAACCCTCATACCAATACTTTTTTGAATCTTTAAATATAGATAAATATCCATAATTTTAAAACCAACCCTCATATGAATACTTTTTTGAATCTTTAAATATAGATAAATATCCATAATTTTAAAAGATTATGGTAGTATTTGGTATGAAGGAATATGAGGGGGAATGTAATGTAGGAGTGTTCATCGAATCGAATAACGAATTTTCAAGTTAAATCAAATCGAATAATCCGAATAACTGTTTTTTTACCGGTATTCGTATTCGATTAAAGTTGAACTATTCGATTCGTAATCGTATTTGTATTATATGCCTAATTCGAAATTCGATTCGAATTCGTATTTGAAACTCGAATTCGAATCGAATTCGAATAAATTCGATTTTAATTCGAATAAATACAATCTAATTCAAGTTTACCTATGCCAAACATTCGAAAACTATAACCATAATTGCAAAAGAAACATATAAATTTAAAGTAGCTACAATATCGCATGATAATAAATTCAAAACTAAACTACAAATGGTATAAAATTCAAAATATTCAAAACAAGAAGTAAATAACACCCATATTAGTATAGGCTAGGAGACAATAGTATGGCGTATTGGGTTTAATAATTTGTAATTGATATTTATTATGTAAGGATCTGACACAAATTAAAAAAGTAATTATATATACACACACATATATGTATACATAATTTGAATTCGAATTTTGAATCGAATCGAATAATAAATCATAATCTCGTATTTAATTCGTATTCGATTAATATACTCGAATATGAATCGAATCGAATTCGAATTCTTTAAAACCGAATTCGAATCTTAATAATCGAATTCGAATCGAATTTCGAATGTTTCGAATGCGAATCGAAATCTGAACACCCCTAATGTAATGGGTCATTTTTCAAATGAATGGAAAAAAACATGTTTGGTTACCATGCATGAATAAAAAAGATCATTTCATAGGAATAAAACTCCTTCCATTTTTAGGATTTTCATTGTTTTGGGGATGGGTGTTTTTTTTTTCATTTATTTAAAGAATGAAAAAGTCAAAAAGTCAACATTTGTTATTACTATTATGAATATTCATATTATTATTATTATTACTAATAAAATATTAATAATAATAAAAATAAAGTGATTAATCATTTCATTCCTATATAGTAACCAAACATGACAATGGAATGGTAATGATCTACTTCGTTCCTTTGTTCATTCCATTACCATGTCCATTCCATTCCCTCATCTATTCCATTACCCCATATCAAACATACCCTATATGCTTTGTAAAAAGGTATTGTATTCATGCAAAAGGGTTGAGCATATTCACCTTTTGATACAATGTTTGTATATTTGATGAACGATTACCTCTGACCTAGTGTTCAAGAATAATAGTTTAATAATATATCTAGATCGAATGATTTAGCTTTAGACATTTAGTCTGATTTATAGCTTTAAACCTCGATAAAACATTTCTTTTGATATAAAAGATAATATTCTTCAAATGATTACTTTAGTTCGTGTGACGTTTGGTGTGACATGTTTTGACTTAATAGGTTCGAACACTCATCAAGCTCTCCAGACAAGTATACGGGCCCTGTGGCTGATTGAGATTTATACGAACTACTTTCCTTAAACAAAAAACTCGACTACTAGTATTGTCGCCCTTTCATTTATTGCATGCTCACCACGCTTTTATGTTTAATTATTATATCTACCTATTCTAATAAAGTAAAATAAATGGAGACATTTGTCATGTTTTGGTTAATTCTCACAATTTTTTTCTCTCCAAAACTAATATAGCCTAATATATGTAATAAATCAATAATTATTCAGTTTTTTTACGCTATATTTATATAATATCTATATATTTTTATAAATATAAATATTAACATATTATTTTACTATATATTTCAAAATACTTGGTGAATTCCAAAAATCAACAACAAATCACGTTTCTCAAATGAAAATATTTATGTCAACATTAATTTTTCCTTTAATTGTGATCAGAACGTTGTATGGGAAGCATGTCATGCAAAACTATGCTCAAATGAAACAAAATATTCACAAAATTGAATGGGTGAACATGTTATTTTTTATGTTGTCATTATGACAAAGTCGAGAAGCCCTCTGAAACTTATCAAAATCTTTTTTATAGTATAGCTCAGAAAAACATTGTTCTTGAAGAACATCCATTGTTACAATTTAATATCTTACTTTCTTTTGATGGGTGGTAAATTGATAAATATATCAATAAAGGTAAAGCGTCTTTTGTATTTAGGCTGAGTGGTTAGAACTAATATCGTATGAGAAGTCTTATTTTCGAAATTGGTTCATAACCAAAATTCTTTCAATTATGCATATATGACACCGAGAATGTATTTTTCAATAGAAAGAAGCATTCTCGGGTACGATTTTGCAACGACATTTTTTTTATTAAATTCATTTAAAAAAACCATTATGTGATATAAATAAAATCAATTTATGTACAAATTGTATAGATACAATCATAGATATACATTTTTTTTCATATACATCATATAATTATTTGTTTTATTTATAATTTTATAATTTGAATTATCTCGTATGTAACACGAGCTCAAAAACTACTATTTTATATATAAGAAAATGAATAGGAAGTAGTTAATGAATGATATTGCGGGAAAGAAAACAATCAAGGGGTGACCACCAAAGTGGATTTGAGAATCTCACCATATTTTGTTATAAACAAACATTTAATAATAAAGTAGATTTCCAAAGATCTTCTTTTTCTTCTTTTATTTGTGATGCTGACCTCGACCACTGTCTCTTCCTTGTTCATTTATATATATAAATATATATATCTAAAAAAGGCTTTCTTCATTCCTCTAAATTTCTTTCATTTCATTTAATGGCTAGAAACGGGGTGGGAGGCATGCTTCATCGCCGGTGCTGGAGGTCAGCCGATGACTTTGGTACTGGTGTTGGTGATGTTCATGTGCTTGCCGTGGATGACAGCCTCGTGGATCGCAAGGTCATTGAACGTCTGCTGAAAATCACCTCCTGTAAAGGTAGTAATTAGTAAACTCATGATTCAAATTCTCATGACATGTGACTGACTTTGGTTGTTAATAGTGACGGCGGTGGAAAGCGGCCGGAGAGCCTTGCAATACCTAGGCCTCCTGGATCAGGACAAAACCACAACCTCCATACTCCCCCGGGGATTGAAGGTAGATCTGATTATCACCGATTACTGTATGCCTGGAATGACCGGTTACGAGTTGCTCAAAAAGATTAAGGGCTCTGCAACCTTCCGAGAGGTTCCAGTTGTCATCATGTCCTCTGAAAACGTTCTAGCACGCATTGACAGGTACCTTACTATTGCTATTAGTGTAACGCTATCTTCTCGGGTTTAAAATACAAGAAAAAGAAATGATAAGATTAGATAAGGGAAGAAAATAAAAGAAATTATATACTTAAAAGACATTCTCGAGTTAAAATAAAAAAAGAAAGAAAAAAAAAGTGTTAACTACATTTTTGAGTTAGATAAGAAGGAAAAGATAAGAAAAAAACTTGTAACTTTACAATTATGTTTTTATTCTTGAGTTAGATAAGAAGGTCAAGATGGGTAAATTAGTAATATATAAGCTTTTCCTTCACAATCCGACCATATTTTGCTGGAAAGTTTTGAAGGAAAAAAAGGCTTAAATTTTCTTTACATTCTCTTTCTTTTATTTTAAAAAGAAAACTCAAGAATAAAATAAGAAAAATTTTCTTATCCTTTCTTTTCTTTTTTAAATTCTTAAATAAAAAACTCAAGAATGCAGTGTTAGAGTTTAATTACTGATATTCATTTGGGCTACAACTAATTGTTGAATTGATTTCAGGTGTTTGGAAGAAGGTGTAGAGGATTTCATTGTAAAGCCTGTAAAGCTATCTGATGTCAAACGTTTGAAAGATTACATATTCGGCAGTACTACCAATACGAATACAATAAGAGATGCTGCTTCTAATAGCAATAACAACAAACAAGAGAAAGCTGCTGCTGCTGCTGCAAGTTTTAACAAAAGAAAACTACAAGAGATGTCTCACTCTCACACACCGCCCTCCTCTGCCTCCCCATCACCACCAACAACTTCACCATCTGCCTCCCCATCACCATCACCATCCGCATCCCCATCACCATCACCACCAACGATATCACCGTCCGCTTCAACCTCTCCATCGCCTCTAACAATTTCATCATCCGCTTCCCCATCGCCTCCAGCGCCGTCATTGACGCCTCCTTTATCACCCTCACAACTAGACTCCCCAACCATGAGGCTTAAAGTCACCAACTCCGATCAAGCCTAATATTTTTTAGTTTCGTCTTTTATTACATTACAATTACATTACATGATGATTGATGATAGGAACCAAGTTATTGTACATGTAAAACTTGTCTTTTTAACCTTTTTTTTTATCAAGTCAATTTACACATATTAATTACAATTTTGATATGATTTCTAATGTATTACTATTACCAACCTGCCCTCCTTATTCTTTTCTCGTTTTTTTTTCTTCACAACACAAAAAGAAACATTTTCCCCCAACTTAATATGGTTTTGCTTTACATCCTGGTAATCTTTTATTGTAATATACCATAAAAAATTGTTGTATTTTAACCACTGATTATTAATAATCTTCTTTGCCCTTTTAAATAACATATACATGGATCAATAGTATTCAACTACAATTTATGGAGGATCACTAGTATTCAACTACCAAAATGATAAAACGTATGTTGTTGAAAATTGATATACTAAGGCTATTTTTAGATGTGGGGTGTGTGTTTTTTTCTCCCTTTTAGTTGTCAATTGATTAAAATAAAAAGGAAAAGAAAGGGTGGAAACAACTCGACAAGATTTAAAGGAGGGGAAATCAATATTTAATAAATAATAATTGAGAATTGATTTGATGAAGATATGGTTTTATTTCATATCTCGATCTTGTCTGGTAAGAAGGAATATTTTTGATTTGGGAAGATATAGAGTTTGGACACCTTGCATCATCTCTCTCTCTATATATATATATAAAGAGAGAGAGGAGTAATATTTTGAGAACCATGGTTAGTTTTAAAAACTTAATAACTCAATTCTAGGTCACACATTTAATTAATTGGATTGAAATATGTGGTTGAGATTAAATCTGACAAAAAAGTCAAAAGTATGAGAGAAAATAAAGATGTAAATGGTTACACTAACTTTTACGTCCGTTACACATGTGTAAAAAGTCGACTCGGTACGTAAAAAATTATGTAATTTTTTTACGTATATGTAACCTACACATATTACACATGTGTAAAAAAAATTTCGAAAAAAAAATCGTTACACTGAGTTCTTTCGAGTTCTTAAAACTCAAAGGGGTTCTCATTTGAAATCTCTCCTATATATATATATAGGGGTGGGTTCTAGTGAAAACTCCTCTTAAAGAGAAAACTTAAAAACTTCTAAAAAACTATTTTTAACTTTTTAAAATTTTTTTTTTGAAGTTTATTTTTTTCCATTATTCTTATATGTTGTTATTGGTTCAAAAAAAAAGACACTTGTCGATAACCTCGTCTGTATAGTGCGCATGTGTAATAGTGTGCTTGCATATATGCAAAAGTGTTTGTATTGCATAGAATACAACACTATTGCACATATTTGATACACACTATTGTATATATGCAATATAAGACTAATACACACATCGAATACACATTAGCACGTATGTGTAATACAACATTAACGCACATGTACACCACATCGACTTTTATTTTATTATTATTTTTTTTCCATATAATACAACACTACTACACATATACAATACACAAATATTGAATATATGCAATAAAACACTATTAAACTCAAAAATACATAGTAATACACATGTGTAATATAACGGTATCGCACAGTAATACGTATGTGCATTACAGGGGGTTTTTTTATTTTATTTATCAAGTGAAATATAAGAAAATATAAGAATAATGGTTAAGAAAGAATTTTGAAAATATTTTTTTATTTTTAATTAAAAATAATTCTTTAGGAGTTTTTTAGTTTTTTTTTTAAATATTTTTTTTTATTTTTCGAGTTTTTTTTAATATATATATATACATATATATATATAGGCTAAGTATAAAATGAAAACCTACTTGAGTTGTAAAAACTCTAAAAACCCATTTTCAACCACATGTTTTTAATTAATGTTTAAATCTTGTGGTCCACAATTAAAGTGAATTAAAAATATAAATATAAATATAACTTTTTCTCTCTTATGAAAACATATATAAAAATTAGTAAAAAAATGTTAAAAAATATAAAAACATTTTTTTTTATGTTTTCATGTTTTGTATTAAATGTTACAACATATATTACATGTAACAAAAAAAAACGATGTTAAATAAGGTTTTCGCGGGTTTTCACAACTCAAATGGGTTTTCATTTTAACCTTACCCTATATATATATATGTATGTATATATATATGTGTGTGTATATATATATGGGTGGGATCTAGAAATAACTCCTCTTAAAGGGAGAACTAATAAAAACTATTTTTAACTTTTTTTAAAAAAATATTTTGCGATTTTTTTTCTTTCCTCCTTCTAATAAGATGATATTGTTCCTAAAAGAAAAAAACTGTCGATGTAGTGCATATGTGCACTAATGTGTATTGCATATATATAATAGTGTTTTATTGCATATAATGCAGCACAATTGTATTATACAATACATACTATTGACTATATGCAAATACAAACACAAATAATTGTACTCAAAACAAACTATCACATATACGTAATACAACACTAATGCACATATGCACTATATTGTTTTTTTGGTATTTTTTTATATAATATAACACTATTACACTAATACAATACAAAAATTGCATATATGTTATTCAACATTATTGCACATATCAAAATACACACTAGTGCACATATGCAATAAAAAAAAAGTCGATGTATTGCATATGTGCACTACAACGAGTTTTTTTATTATTTTATTATTTTTTTTATATTTTTCGAGTGAATGGTAACAAAATACAAGAATAATTGTAAAAACGAAAATTTAAAAATATTTTTTAATTAAATTAAAAATATTTCTCTATTAGTTCTCTAGTACTCTCTTTAAGAAGGAGTTCTCTCATGATCCTCTCCCTATATATATATATATATAGGGGATGGTTCAGGAAAGAAATGAGATTACTATGAGAAATATAAGAAATGAATATGAACCACCAGTTTTATTTTATTTTTCAAATGCTTAAATATAAATGTGGAAAATATTAATGCATGCTCTCTCTTTAATTAATATAACTAATAAATATAATAGTTATATATTCAATTAATATAACTAATCAAATTATTATAATTGAAAAATAATAAGAATTCATTTCTTTTTATAAGTTATTTTTTCTTTTTGAATTTTTATCCTACACAAATACAATTTATTCATACATTAAAATTTCTTTCTATTCAAACCCAATTTCTTCTAACTCAATATATTAATATCCATCAACACGTAGTTACATTGTGATGAATAGTACAAAAAACTATCTTACACGTGTTTGCATTAAATCAGTGGCGGAGCCACATAGTAACGACCGAGTTCAGCCAAACCCGGTAAATTTTCGGTTTTATATGTAATCTATACATGCATATTTACGAGCGAACCCAGTATCCTTTTAAAAAAATATTCGAACCCATAAAAAAAACCCAAAGTTATTAATAAAATGGGTTAATAAGCCCAACCCAATTAACAATCTTAAACATATATCTAAATAGAAATTAAAAAAAAAGAAGAAGAAGCTAAAACACGGACGATTTGATTCTTGCGTACAGTATCACCCGGAAGGCCGGAATTGGAATTTGGCTGGCCGGCTGGCTCCTCCCTCCTTCTTCTACCTTCGTCAATCGGAATTCGGAAATCACCCGCTGCCCACTAGTTGCCATTGTTGGCGGTTGCCCAGTTCTGCAGCGTCCTCTTAATCGCTTCAGGTGTTAGGTGTGTATTTTCTATTTTTATGTTTGTGGTCTTTCATCTTTGAATAGATTTAAGCCTTATAGTAAGATATCCATATTATTATATTATATATCATTCCAGTGTATTCTTGTAACATAATAAAATATTTATATTATATTATAATATGAGGCCATATTTATTTGTATAATTGTATTTTTTTCTCCACAATTTAATTAAAAGATTTTTTAAGCGGGTTCAACAACGGTTAATTGATTCTCGCTTTTGATAACTTCAAGTGTTTAAGGTTTCAATCGATCATTCGATCCGTACCTCACGACGACTCTATTCATCTTTGAATAGATTTAAGCCTTACAGTAAAATATCCATATTATTATATTATATATCATTCCAGTGTATTCTTGTAACATAATAAAATATTTATATTATATTATAATATGAGGCCATATTTATTTGTATAATTGTATTTTTTTCTCCACAATTTAATTAAAAGATTTTTTAAGCGGGTTCAACAACGGTTAATTGATTCTCGCTTTTGATAACTTCAAGTGTTTAAGGTTTCAATCGATCATTCGATCCGTACCTCACGACGACTCTATTCATCTTTGAATAGATTTAAGCCTTATAAGATATCCATATTATTATATTATATATCATTCCAGTGTATTCTTGTAACATAATAAAATATTTATATTATATTATAATATGAGGCCATATTTATTTGTATAATTGTATTTTTTTCTCCACAATTTAATTAAAAGATTTTTTAAGCGGGTTCAACAACGGTTAATTGATTCTCGCTTTTGATAACTTCAAGTGTTTAAGGTTTCAATCGATCATTCGATCCGTACCTCACGACGACTCTTTCTTTGATTTTGATTTTTATATAGTCAAATCAAGTATGAGTAAAAAAAACAAGGTTAGTTTTTAAATAGTCATTTATAATTACAATTATATTTATGTTTATCGTTTACAATTATGTTAGAATAGAATTATTTGTTTGACCGAATGACCGATCCGATCTGACCCGACCCATTAAGGCCCGAAAACCTTGACGCCGGAAAAAATCAAGTACCGAAAAATCCCGAACCCATAAGAAAAAATTCCTGGCTCCGCCACTGCATTAAATATCAATAAAAAAGTATACAACCTACACAAAAACATATAACCTACACTTGTTCTAATAATAAGAAAACATTTAACCGACACACAAAATGCAGCATTAATAAACTACACACGCACACGAAAACGTATAACCTACACGCGAAAAACATATAACCTACACTTGAAAATTTTATCCTACACAAATACAATTTATTCATATATTAATTTTTTTTTCTATCCAAAACCAATTTCTTCCAACTCAGTATATCAATATCAATCAACACGTATGTACATTGTGATGAAAAATACAAAAAACTTTCTTACATACGTTAGCATTAAATGTCAATAAAAAATATACAACCTAAACAAAAACATATAACATACATTTTTTCTAAGAATAAGAAAACATATTACCTACACACGAAAAACATATAACCTACACACGTATAGGATATGTGTATCCATAATTAGAGAGTGATTTATTATGGTTATATTAATTGTATTAATTGAAGAGAGAGAATGCATTTATTGTTGCATTTTCATTTTTTTCATTTATTTTTAAACATTTAAAAACTAAAATAAAACTAGTGGCCTATATTCATTTCTTAAAGTAATCTCATTTCTCTCATGAACTTAAACATATATATATAGGGTAATATTAAAATAAAAACCCAATTGAGTTGTGAAAACTCTAAAAACTCATTCTCAACAACATATTTTTAATTACAGTTTAAATCTTGTGGTACACAATTAAAGTGAATAAAAAATGTAAATATAAATATAAAATTTTATCTCTTCTGAAAACATATATAAAAATTAGTAAAAAAATGTTAAAAAATAGCAAAATAGTTTTTTCTTTTAGTTTTCGATGTTTTTTATTAAATGTTACAACATATATTACGTGTGTAAAAAAAATGATGTACATAGGGTTTTCACAACTCAAGTGAGTTTTCATTATATATTTCCCCTATACACACACACACACTAGATTTTATTCCCCGTATTACGGGGGTTGTTTTACATTATTCGTTTTTAATATATATATATATATATATATATATATTTGGATTTTAATTTTATTTATTATAAGAAAGGTAATAATTAATATACTTGAGGTTTAATGATAAAATGGTTTTACAAATAAATGATATGTTATAATCCAGTTTAAAAGCTATCTGGGTTTGGTTATACCCATTATCCGTTTATTTTCTTCATTATAAAATTATTTCTTAATTATAAATAATATCATTTTTTAAATAAAATAGGATATTAATTTTTAGTATATCCCTATTTTATAGGATTTTCTTATCAAATATTTGATAAGATTAATTTTTAATATAATGAGATGTTATAACCCGTTTAAGAGCTATCTGAATTTGGTGAGACATTTACCCGTGAATTCTAGTCAAATGTGTGAGAAGCCTTCATTTACAAATAAAACAATCTGATGGCTTGGGAGAATGGTTGTTTTATATTTTTCTTTTTTTAATTTATTTTTTGGATTTTAATTTTCTTTATTGTAAGAAATTTAATAATATACTTAGGGTTTGATGATGAAAGGGTTTCATAAATAAATGATATGTTATAACCCGTTTAAAAGCTATCTCGATTTGGTGACTCATGACCTGCTTATGTTTAAATTGTTTATTAATAGGAAAAATATTATATTATAAAAGATACAATGGGCCTCGTAACTCACTTATTAAGTTCGGTCAAAGTAGCTGAAATATTGACTAGACTCTTAAGTAAAATTAAAAACATAACCGGAATGTTAATTTTGGTCAACATAACCAACACACTAGACTTATTAAAATAAAAAATAAAACCAACTATATAAATACAAGGTTAATGACTAAAAAAGGTTTTACAAAGATTACTTTGTGAGTTATGGATCATTTTCACATTTACGCATTCTCAGTAGTCGCTCATTTGAGTTATTAGTCCCGCAACAATCCTTTGTTTCACTTTAAACAAATCAATTTATACTTGTAATTAGAAGGCTAATTATGTGTTAGTTGTAATTCTTTTCCTATTGTTAAGTAATTAATTAATAGATTATAAAAAATAATTGTTTTAATTACAACAATATCTATCTTGTGTTTTGTTTTGTGGGTCAGGCCGTCAGGGTGGAAGTGAGTCCAGAGCAAAAGAAGATGATATGATTGGAAGGTGCATGTGGTCGTGGTGTATTGACTATTGAGAGAGGGCACACAGACCAGGCGGCCTGCTTGCCAGCCAAATGTTTGTGTCCCATTCTGGTCTGGTCCAGTACAAAATGCAAACCAATTCAATTCCTGCTGCTGTTACTTAGATAAGAAAAGTGAATAATGAAGGATGACTATCAAGATCGGCCCATGGAAGGGGCGTGGCCCGCGTGGGTGACCACAATTGGCCCACTCTCATATAAATTTTTTCTTTCTTAAAAAATTAAAAATTCATATAATTAAATATAAAAGTTTATATATATATATATAGGGACTAGTTTTAGAGCCCGTGTTACACACGGGATAATTCAAATTATAAAATTATAAGTAAATAAATAATTACATAACGTACATGAAAAAAATGTATTACATCTATGCTTAAATCTATACAATGTGTACATAAATTTATTTTATTTATATCACAAAATGGTTTTTTTAAATTAACTTAATAAAACAATGTCCGTGCAAACTCGTACCTGAGAATGCTTCTTTCTATTGAAAAATTCATTCTCGGTGTCATATATGTATAATTGAAAGAATTTTGGTTATAAACCAATTTTGAAAATAAGACTTCTCATACGATAGTAGTTCTAACCACTCAGCCTAAATACAAAAGAGGCGTTACCTTTATTGATATATTTATCAATTTACCACCCATCAAAGGAAAGTAGGATATTAAATTTTAAAAATGGATGTTCTTCAAGAACTATGTTTTTCTGAGCTACACTATAAAAAAGATGTTGATAAGTTTCAGAGGGCTTTGATAAAAGTTAGAAGCATTCATAGGCATGGGGGTGGCATGTCGAAAGTGTCGCAATCTTTTCTTAAGTTTTAATAGTCGAGGGAAAAATAGTTAATTTGCCAAATCCCGAACCTTATGATTATTTCAAAAAATGCCCTTAAAAATAAACTTGAAACCCGAATCATGTTTAAAATTCTAACTTTCATACTTTTGACATTTTAAAGTCAATACTTTGGACCCATAACAAATTTGACGATAAATCTATTTTGTATTCTCAAACTTTTAAAAATACTCAAAATTTTTCATTTTTGACCCGTAACAAATTTTGACCTAAATGTAACTAACTTGTACCAAACAATCTATTTACCAAATTTTGACCCATAAAATCAAATTTAACTTCCACAAAAAACCCGAAACAATTTTCATTTGATTAACATGATTTGTTGTTGATTTTTGGAATTCACCAAGTATTTGAAATATATAGGAAAATAATATGTTAATATTTATATTTATAAAAATATATAGATATTATATAAATATAGTGTAAAAGGAAAGTGAATAATTATTGATTTATTACATATATTAGGGTATATTAATTTTGGAGGAAAAAAATTGTAAGAATTAACCAAAACATGACAAATGTCCTCATTTATTTTACTTTATTTGAATAGGTAGATAGGTTATTGTAAAAAGACAATGTTTCTTAGAAATGATACGAATAATTATGGGCCATTAGATTAGGGGATCCAAGGGTTGAGATTTAAAATTACCAAAAACCAACATAGTTTCCTAGAATTACTCTTTCATCATTATATCCGACATAGATTCCTAGAATTATTCTTTTACCATAGGTTTTAATGCCAAATGTCAAAAATATATTGGTTCTTACCATTCTTAGAAAACTCTTTATTCTTATTTGAACATTTTTCTATATATATGTGTGTGTGTGTGAGAATTATTGATTTTCTTTATATATAACTCATCCTCTGCGTGTGTGACCTATTGGGTTTATATATAAACTTTTCTTAAAAACTTGTTAGATTGGGTGTGTATAACGGGGCATCTAGATTTTCTTTAATGGTGTATTCATATTATAGTAAGGGCGTTTACACATTTTGACACAATTGGCTTCTTAGCAAATCCCTCTCGTAGGAGAGTTCAAATAAAAAGCTCCGAAAGTTTTAAAACAATAAAAAGAACCTTTTAAGTGAAGGTAAATAGTATTTTGCTACATTTTTTTAGTTATGACTTATGGCTTGTATTTGTTTGGTATCATTTATAACATTTCTACTTTTATAAGATACATATTTTTATTTATTTATTTATTTTATCAAACTTCCATTGTCGGCTTCTATGTGTTTTATTTCTGTAAAAAAAGTCAACTAGACCATATGCTTGAAGAAAGTTTATGACATTGTGTTATAGTTCATATCTTTATCATTTTGGCTGTGTTAGCGTATATAAACAAAAAAGATGCATTCTTAGCCTAAATAAACAAAAATGTTATTAAACTTCCTTAGATTCCTAACTTCAAAGAATCAAAAGTGGTAAGGTATCAAAAGTGGTAAGGTTTGGGCATATAATTATAGGTAGGTTGTTGAACACTTGAACTTTTGAAATGGCTTGGCCCATTTAATCAACTCTAATAAGAAATGGGCCACTTGAAATGCTTTCGAGGTTCCCACTTCCAACTAGAGGTGCAAAATCGGTTTTTTTAAAAAAACCGGTTCGGTTAATAACCGGACCGGTTAATAACCGGTTTTTGTCTGTCAAAACCCTAACCGGTCTAACCGGTTAGGACCGGTTTAGAAACCGGTTAGAACCGGTGAATAAACCGGTTTTTTTATTAACCGGTTTTTTAATAACCGGTTTTTTTTTTTTTTTAAATAACCATTATTTTTTCACAGTATAAACAAACCGGTAACTACAAGGCAAACCGGTAACTACAAGGCAAAACGGACTGACCGAAGCCATTCTTTGCTTTCGTTGTTAGGGTTCTTTGCTTGGAAGATTAAAAACACATAACTTTCATTTATAGTTTTTACATTAAAAATACAAACATTAAATCGTTATCGCATATTCGTAACTCAAAAATACAAACATTAAAGAATGCTTAGACACGATTACATGAACAACTTGTTGTTTGTTACTCATTATTTGCCTCCATGTTTGCTGTTTCTTTAACTAATTTTCTTCGCTACCCGATCCCGAGCTATTCCTTAGGTAATCGTCGTACGCGGCTTCTTCATCGGTCATTGGTTGAGTATGTCCTTCATTGACCTCGTCTTCATACAAGCCCGCCTCATACTCCATTTCCCCCTCGAGTGAGCGTTGATGTTGTGCCCTATCTAAAGAGTCTAAGTAATCCTTGTAGCAAATCGACATCTCTATAGCTGGTGGAGTGAGTCGAGTCCTCCTAATCGATATAACCCTGCCAGAAACACAAAAAGCAGACTCCGAAGCTACCGTGGAAGCTTGGACCGTTAGTAAATCTTTGGCCATGGCGGCGAGGATCGGAAACTCATCCTCCTTACCCCTCCACCAAGCCAGCAAATCAAGACTTCTAAATTCATCCGGAGTCATGTGTTTCACAAAGTTGGTACCACCATACCTTCCAAGTTCATTGCTTGGGGTGTTTACCTTTTGACGTTTACCGGCGTCTTCCCAGATCATGTAGTACATCCCCATTTCAAGGTCGGTTTGGGATTGGGATTGGGCAACAGCTCTTAACGAGTCATGAATTTGGGAAGACGACCCGTATTTTGTAAGGTAAACATCATACATGTTTGACAAGGTGGTGTTGAAAGCATTCTTTAAAGTTTGGCTATAATAGGGGTTTTGATCGTCGTTTAACTCTAGCTCATCACAAATTTTGATCGTCGTTCCAACCAATTCGTTCAGATTCTTCTTTAACAAAAGGGCTGTTTGGTAGTTGTTGAATCATTAAATGTTGAACCATAAAGAGATTTGAATGATTAAGAAAGTTTGAGCCAGTAAAATCTGAACAAGCTAATGTCTGTCTGGTTGGACATCTGAATAACTATATAAAATGACTATCTTACCCTCTAAACTAATTTATGCTGAATGAAATGTATCTGTTTGTTTAGAACCCCGAATGATAAATAAGTATAAAAAGAAAATTCAAAACATCAAAGAAAATCCAAATCACACATTATTACTTCAAAATCCATAAAATCCAAATAGAAAATAATACTACGCATACAAAATTAATTTTATTAATTTGAAATTAGTTGAGTAGCAATCTCGTCACGCAAGTAGTCATATACTGAAATTGTAACCTCATATTTGCAACTGTCTCATATTCCTTCTTCAAAGCATAGCATGTCCAAAATGTAATAGCATATGCCATTACTACATGGGTATAAAACTTGTAATCATAAAATGTTTTGCACCAACTCATTATACCATACACCCAAAAGAAACAAGAAGCATAAAACTTTTATACATAATTTATATAAAAATAACCAACTGTTAAGTAGGTAAGTGTGCTTTTTAACTAGGTTGAAACAGCCCGTGACCCATATTTGAAGCTATACTTAGTGAGATACTCTTTAGATGAATCGGAATGATCCATTTCCACCATATAAAGTTACGTTAATCAGTTACTTCAAAAACGCATAATTTGTAATTTTTCAAACGGTTATATGATACTAACCAACTACTAAATGAATGTAAATGTAAGTTAAACTTACCTTTGCATGTAGGAGTTTGAATACACTTCGTTCGTTTGACCCCTTGACTTCCAAGCTATCCCGCTACCTAGCTTGTTAACAAGCCACCTTTTAACTATTTAGAATACACAATGTGAATATTTAAATCACCCTACATTAGTATTCTATCTCAAGACATACCACATACAAAGCTCAACAAAACTCAACATATACCATTAAAAAAACAATATTCAAGTTTAACCCAAATGCATGCAACCTTTCATCATTAATTAATATTCTATAGTGTAGCTCGTTTCTGCGCAGGTGCCGAAAACGGTTGATTTGACTCACTTAACGTCCATATATTTCTTTGTTCTAAATTTACGTAAAAAATAGACACATAGGACTTTCCAACAATATAAAATAGACTTTTATTAGAGCTACGGTTGATTTTATACAATATTTCTAAAACCTGGACATAATACAAAAATCCACACAGCTCACTTTTTATTCAGCACATATAGTCTGTATAAAACTGCATTTTTGACCCATTTTCGGACCATGTTTGCTTTTGTTCTAAAATTATGTAAAAAGTAGACACGTAGGTGTCAAACTCCGAATCCCGGGAATCCTACAGTTGGTAATCATGACAAAATTTGCAAAAATTTAAAAATTCAAATCAATTCACTTTATTTCGAAAACCAATTCAGAGTATAAGATCAGCAGAAAAATCATAAGTATTAAAACAAGTTCCCAAAACCAAATTTAAATGCGTTTAATAATAATTAAAAGTAAACAGTCTTCATTATTAATTTTCCCGACTAACTATGCCTTCAACCGACCGAGTAATCTCGAGCACGTCCAAGCGGTAAGCATCCTCCTCTTAACCCGAAACTCACACTAACATACACACAAAGTCAGCTTGAGCTGAGTGAGTTCAAGTTTTAATAAACAACATTATATAAATCATTTCAAGAGTTCAAAATATAATACAGGATATGAACAGTTAGGCCATAATAAACGATAAGTAATCATACTTATATATCTATATAATTATATCCCTATGCATAACATCCAAGTAATAACATCAAGGTCGAGCACACGTACAACCCAAACACGTAACATTCCATCCTCCGTATGCAAAACACAAAGTAGGCATAAGCAAACATCCTTAGTTGATAACAACCAATTAACATCGCCAATCATTGGCCATAAAGTAACACATGTATTTACATACGTATATACTGTTCCAAGATATACCATACTACAAGTAAGCCTATGGGCCATAAGGTATCACATGTGTATACATACTTAAATATCATCACATAACATACCATAATACAAGTGAGCTGTGAGTCTATGCAAAATCATTTAAGCGGTTTATCAAGTAAAAACAGTTCGGTGTTTATGCTAGCCCAAAACGTGAAAAGAGTGAAAGGGGGCATCATGAACTCACCTGACACAAGGCACAAAGTCATCATGAGCTAGAGAACCCCTAAGTACTCCCACGACTCACACGCCTGTCGGATTATACACAATAATTACTAACGATGCCGAAAGGACTTGTTTATCCTACGAGGCGTTCTAATATGATTTGAATTACCTAAATCCTCGACCTCACCAAGTTTAATTATAACAGCCCCCCAAGGCCTTGTTTATGCCAAAACAACCCTTAGATACTCCCGAGAATAAAGAATTCCCAAATTACCCCCAGAAGTACTAGGTGAGACGAATACGCGCGTTTAAGAGTTGTTTAGGCACTTAACATCCAACTCAGCCCCGTGTGGACCCAATTTGATAAATTCACAGCCTACTAGCCCACACGACACCACACGAGTTGGATGGGTCGGTAACTCGCAAGCACAACGCACCAACTATTCAATAAACGTGAATACGCGTTGTACCGACCCGTTTGAGTAACCGACAACCAATTCAGCTCCAATACTTATAAAAATACTTTTCCAACAGCCCGTACATCAAACCAAAGTCACCCGAACTGAATTGGTCATTAATTACTTCAACCCTCGCGTTAAACGCAACAACTCACTATTCTAGACAACCGAATACTAACTTTCAAGCTGCAGCTAGTTGACCAATCAAACGAACACCAATGCACATGATTTTAAAGTATGTTATATTGGACATACCTAGGAAGATTGTGGAGTAAAAACCTTAGTCAAAACAGCCCCGAAACTGCTCAATTGGGCAGCCACCCGGTAAGCCTAAAACAAGCTGTTTATCGATCAATACACGAGGTATAAGGATGAATTAAGGGGTAAAAGACTAGTAGGGATGTAGGGCTAACCTTCAATTAGAGTCTTACACCTTAACTTTGGCTGCAAAAAAGAAAAACAAAGCTCTTGGGGCTGCTATGGGGTCCGATCGGCTGGAAGGGGGGGCTAGGGTTTTAGTTTTATGATATAATATAAAATGTTACACTCTAGCCCCTCCAATTTGAAGGATATAGCAACTTGAAAGAAAAGTTTAATGAATTTAATGTATCGGAATGACGAGAAGGTCTCCGAGAAAGGCTAGATAAACCCCGAGAGATGTACATACTTTACATGTTCCAAATCATTGAACTGAAATTAACGGGCGTTACAGTAGGGCTTTCCGTTCATAAAAGAACTCCTCAAACGGACAACCGGTTGATTTTATATGATATTTCAAAGTCTGATAAAAATCTGAATTAAAAGCTGCGAAAACCATGTTTAGAGTTCTCCCCACTTTGGCTCAATGACATAAACAACCTCATATTCTTGGTTTCGACTAAACTCATAAGTGTATAATAGTTTAGAAACATCCAATACAATGGGGCTAAGAGATGCCAAAACACTAATATATCTGTCAATACTTTAATTGAGACATTTTTATCAAACAACATGAGTGCACAATAAATCTTTCATAAAAAAAATCAATTACTTGATATTCATTTCCCCCTAAACTAACCTAATCCTTGATTGATTATAATTAATCATGTTTGTTTATGCATCAAGATAATGTATTTTGCTACTATACAATTACCAAACATTATAAAAATAAAGAATTAGCCATAAACAACGTTTACAAATCAAGCAAGCTAATTAACAACTAGTTGTTAGAGAGTTTCAATTACCACAAAGAAAGCATTTGTCAATACAAATAAGAGAAGAAATCAAATTATTAGATATAGTGAACTTCCAAAATCAAAGAAACCAAAAACAACTTAGAATGAAATCAGTGTGACGTGCCTGATTGAACAGAAATCAAATAAATAGAAATCAGAAATCGATTGAGAATGGGATAATCGATTGAATCCGAAATAAAGATTTGAACCTGGATAGCGACAGCGGCGGCATGTTGGTCGACGACGAGGATGTGTTGATCGACATGGTGTTCAGGTCCGGCGGTGGTGTTGATCGACGATGCGAGGTGAAGAGCGGTGATGAAGATTAGTGGAGAAGAAGTGATATGGCGAAGGTGGAGAAGGCCAGAAGGGTAAATATGTCTGCTGAATGATTCAGCGAGAGTTTGAAGCTGAATGAAGATTAAGAGGCTCTATTTTAACAAACCAAACACATCCATGTATCTGACTCTTTATCTCTGAATGGTCCCATTCAGACCCAAATTATAATATTATCAATTAAATGTTAGTAGTCTAAATTAGATGCAAATATACCAACAAATCTTCAACTTCTGTATTCCCCTCTGTTTCCGATGAAATATGGGTTCAAGCGTTGGACGACGACAATCAACTTCCAAGTCTAAGTCAACAATAGCAGGGTAGTATACAATTTACACACTAGTTTTCTACTATTGACTTTTCTTAGTAAGGTTTTTAACGAGTTAACATATCTAATCCAGAACTATTAGGGGGAGATAATAAGCAACGCGCTCTTAATCCCTTACCTATGGTCTAATCCAGCTAGGTTTTCCTAACAATGTTTAAAATGAGGCAGCATATCCAGACGCATTAAGTTGACAACCAAGGAAGAGTGCTATACATATATCAATTGTGGTTATCATCAATTATTATACATGCGCTTATCATGTTTGAATGTTGTTAGAGTTTACTAATTAGCTTTCGTATACACCCCCGTTGTATCTCATTAAAATACACTTACACCAATGAAATATATGGATCCTTTTCTCCCTATATTTATTCTTGTTCCGCTCTCCTATTTGGCTAGTTTCAAATACGTATGAACCTTTTTCGGAATCAACATCTACTCACCAAGTCCAAAAGCCAGAAAATCCCAAAACGTAGCAACCAATATAAAGGGAAAATACAAGAAGACTGAAGACATAACAAGTTTCAACTGAAATGCGATCTTAAAAACATGGAATGATCACTTTGTGCTACAAAAAAATGACCACATAAAGGCAGGCTTGACTATAGGAGTATTATCAAGTAATAAAATAAAATGTCTATTTATTTATTTTCCAAACTAAAACTTTTGCTACAGAAAGAAAAGTGAAGTTATTATACTTACTACTTACTAGTGGATTCTTGTTTTCTGAAAATAGAATAGAGCTAGCAATATCATACATACATTCATCTAAACAATTAAGTTGTTCATAAACCAAAATACAAATTGACCCATAATCAATCCTTCAGATGCATTTTGTGAACCCTAAATCTGTCTCTCATGTATCTCCCATTTCCACTTTTGAGGCTCTTCTACTTCATAAATTACAAATACACGAATCAGTCGACCAATTTTATCTTATACAACTAGAAAGATGAGTTATCACCTTATCTCAAGTACTTTTCAACACCCCTTGCGCCTTCGGCTTTGGCTTTGCTTTCTGCCTAACCGTGTTCATCTCAGTGTCTATTACTTCCTATGAGCAGTCAGATGGATTATCAAACTAAAAGATTATTTATATATAATTCATAATTGGCAATTGGAATCCTACCTTGGATTTTAAACTAAGTTGACTTCTTTCTGCCACTCTAGCGTTTGACTTTTCCTCCAAGTTCTTGAAGAACTGTTGTATCAAAGTGAAGAATTTTTTAGTGTGTTCCATGCTTTATATATATGGTGACGATATTGTACCTCTTTTCGTCTTTCGGATCTTTCTTGACTTTTCAAAGCTACTGAGGTCGGTCCAGCCTTTAGGCGTCTTTCATCCACTCCAACGCCTTTAAGTGACCTGTCCCAGAATATATATATATGTTAATGGATGTAAAGAATAAATAAGCATAATAGATCAGTTAAAACACAAAAAACAGTTTCTTAGTTCTTACCCAGACGATACAGATTTCCATGTTGGTCCTGATTGACCTCTTGCAGGACTCATTTTCTCTGCTGCTGCTGCTTTCCTTGATCTACATTAGTTCATTTGCAAACTTTATACAACAATTAATATGCTCATAAGAAAAGTGAAAAAATTATCGATTACCTTTCGTTTTCTTTCCAAGTTTTTTGCTCGGATCTCTTTGTTGGTAGCTACGAAAACAAGAACACAATGAATAAATTGCTAGTGTGTAAAGCAGATAGTAAATGACAGTTAAAACTACCTGTTTGGGTCCATAATTATTATCAGATGATGGTAATTGGTTAACTCTGTTCTGAAATGTCTTAAAGGCTCGCTTAACAATATCCTTATCTCCCATTTGCTCCATGAACAAAGACCGCCTTCTTGACGAAGCAACCGAAGAAGCCGTATCAGAGTTCATACTCATCGATAAAATCGGAGAGACACGTCTGGTTTCTGATAAAGATTGATTCTTGTTCTTTGATGATGATGGCGCACTTGCCTTCTTTAATGAGGATGCTGAAGTGTCTTTCGGTTTCGGTTTTGGTTTTGATAATCTTGTGGCTGGTGTTTCCGGGGTTTTATTGGTTTGTTTGTTTGATGCTGATTTCTTCTTCTTCTTCTTCATTCCTATAGCATTCTTTTCCTCTTTTTTTGGATTAATCTGAAAACCAACAGATTAGTAAAGGAATACAAGGTTACCTGCTGATTATTCCTTGGATGAAACTAGTCACCTTTTGAGGTTTGTGTTGCATAATAATAGTTTGTGGAGCGTGTAAATCTACTTGGAAATGCTGTTGTACCAGTTTCATACTCTCAACATTGACTAAAGCAGCTTCTTCAAGCTTGTCAGCAGCAGCACTGCTGTTGAATGGTATTATTATTGGGGATTCAGATGGCAAAGAGTCATCTTCTTTATCATTATTAACTACTGGTTCTTGTTCAATTAATCTTGCAGATCCATCATGAGTGGGTGGTGGTTGTTCATCATCATCCTTGTTGATCTGATTTTGTTGATCCTCCTGCTCCTGTGCCAATTTCATGGCTGCAATTTTCTTGTAATGAGCTTCAAAAAAGGCCTTCTTCTGGGCCACAGATCCGGGTGTGGAGCACTTTCCCACTTCCTCCAAGTACTTGTTTGGGGAAGAAAACGTTGACCATTTCTCCCATGAGAGTGCCGCATCATTCTCGTACTTTCCAAAAGACACAGACACTTGAAGTGATTCTCCTCCACCCATCTACGTTACTCAAGATATATATATGCACTAGTTCATTAATTGGATAACAAGAATCAATCCATAAGCTAAGTGAGTTTGTACCTTGTTTTGTGTTTCCACCATTGATTAAGTGATATCCTTTCCTTTCTTTGAGATAGATAAGCACCAGAGAGAGAGAGAGAGAGAGAGAAGACAAGAAAGAAGCAGTGGTAAAACAGGAACTTAAGAAAATAAACTATATATATTATATTATGTGAAGAAGACAAGAACAAGGGTTTGGTTGAATGAAACAAGATACATAAATAGATAGGTGCATGTGGAGTGTTCCCAATTTTCATTCATATTTATCCAGCCATCACTAGTTAGTTATTTTAGGTTTTGTGAAGAAATGTGAAGTGGTTGTTGTCCTTTTTCTTTCTCAAAGGTAAGCAAACCAAACATATATAGGATGGATGGGAGATGCACACATCATCCAATGCTAGCTTCTTTCATCTTTTTACTACCAAAAACACAAAGTGGTAAAAAGGCATTTTAACTTTAGCAAACACTTGGGTGTGTCAATCATTGGTGTTACCTGAAAAGGATTCAACCAAACCACAATTTACACATACATAATAAAAGTGAATAAAACAAAGATAGATAATATATAGCTAAACACCACTAAAGTTGTTTCTCTTTGCAAATTGTCTAAATTAATGTCAGATAGATCAGATCCCATCAATTTATCGGGTGTGCGGGCCTGGCCCAACGACACGTGACAGATCTCTTTTCCATGGATAGATAGATATATCAATAATTCAACCAAGGCTTTCTTTAGAAAATCACCCTTTTTCTTTAATGTATCATTATTAATATTAATTAGTTATTTTAAATATACCAACTTAACAACGACGTTACTTGAACACTACATCACATATAGGCCTGTTCACGTACGAGGTCGAACTGAGCCAAATAAAGGTCTTCTCATGTTCGAGCCAAGCCAAGCTCAACTTGGTATCATGGTATGTAAATAATATATATTATGATCTGAGTCAAGTTGACTGATCAGTTTGTAAATGAGTAAATTTCAACTTTCAAGCTAGTTTTTTCATTAGCCAAATTAAAGAAGACCTTAGAGCATTCCCACCCCGTTATCATCCTCGTCTCTATAATTACACTATATTTCTCTCTCCTGTTCAATTAAATAATACTTTTTTTATACCTTTATCAGTTTTCTCTCTCCACCCTATAATTTAAAAAAAATCACTATCTTTTCCCCAAAATTACAAAAAATCACTACATTTTCTCTCTCCGCCCTATAATTTACACTTATAACCTCATCCTATAATTTACAAACTCTTCTCACATAATTTTAAAGGATGGGTTGGAAATGCTTTTTAAGACGCTCTTAAATCTTAATTATAATAATATATCCTAGGGCGGCCCTACATGCTGCATGTGGGCTGTGGCTCCATGTATAAACCAATAAGGTACCTTATGGGCCTACATTGAACTTATGTTTTGACTTCAAAGTTAAATTATGAAACACCATAATGTTTTTCATTATGTTTTAGGTAAGAAATTTAAATCAAACCCTCTCTCTATAATATTATATCTTGCCTTGTATGTTTCCTTTCCTCGTACTCATATAACTAATGCTCCTAAGTTACTGAATCTCCACTTCCAGATTTAGATACACATATATATTCCCCTCAACCCCTTGCTAATTTTCTCAATAGATTCTATATATCATGTCAACATACTCTTTATTCTTCTTCTGTTCCTTCCTCATCTTTATGATTCTACGGGTCAAATCTGACCACCCCGACCAGCTTCAAGACTACTGCATAGCACAAACAAAGGGTTCACAACCACCCTTTTTCGTGAACGGGGCTCCTTGCATAAACCCCGCAGATGCTTCACCTTCTCATTTTACCACCACCGCGTTATCCAAGCCCGGCAATACCGCCTCAAACCCCTTGGGCTTCAATGTCACGCTTACAAACATTCAAAACCTCCCTGGAATGAACACCCTTGGGTTAACCATGGCTCGGGTCGATATAGCTGGAAACGGGCTCGTGCCACCTCACACACACCCTCGGGCGTCTGAAGTAACCATTCTTATTAAGGGCTCGCTTTTGGTGGGATTTGTTGACACCTCAAATCGTCTTTTCACACAACAGCTGCGTGAGGGTGACGCGTTTGTTTTCCCGAAAGGTTTGATACACTTTCTGTACAATCTTGACTCAAAGGCTCCGGCTTTAGCGATTTCAGGGCTTACCAGCCAAAACCCGGGTGCACAACTTGCATCGGCCGCTACATTCACTACAAAACCCAATATTCCTGATGATATCTTGAAAAAGGCATTTCAGATTAATGGTCAAGATGTGTCCAGGATACGTAGAAATTTAGGTGGTTAAGATCCATACATACATATATATGTGTCTACCATATTGTATGTAACGTAGCCAAAAAAGTAAAGATTTCGACTTTTTTTTTTATTTGCATGCAAAAACGAGTAAAGAAACTTGACTTGTAAAAAATATTTTTATTTTAATAAATCAATATATATATAATTCGGGTGATATTGTTGTCTCATTTGTTTTTCCATGGCAGTTGTATGAATTAATTTTGCTTTTTAAAGAAGAATATTTTTTGTAATAGCTAGCTTCATTTCTGAGTTTGATCTTTTGAGTTTTGACTCCTAATATTGAACTGTTGACTATATATATAAATTTTGTAATTATGTTCTTGACAACTAACTACATTAATTGAATTAAAAATTTAAAATATGATACATATATATCAATACCATAAAATTTTTCGAATATTTAAGTTCATAATGGCATAAATCTCAAAAGATATATTCATTATTCATAGCATATAAAATATAAATAACATCAAGTACAAGTCCCAAAACAAAGTTCATTTTTCACATAATTAAAGCTACTAGAATGAAGCAATAGTAGACAATGTCAGGATATACAATAATAGAATCTCAAAGACCAAGTTCCTTAACCACTCAGCCTCTTTGACAACAGTAACTAACGACATGAACCCATATTAAATACTGGAATTAGTTATGTAAGTTAATTTCTCTGAAGCTAATAATTGCACCTTCTATGATCGAAGGAAAACGTCGAACCATAGGCCGTGCTTCTCCTCAAGTATTTTGAATATACTTACTTGTCAGGGTTAGGATTGGTAGTAAGCATACTTATCATGACATACATTAAACAACCAATATCATAATGCAAACGTGCTAATTATTTGATTGCGCCAATATGCTATTGATCAAAGAATACATTGTCACAGAGATTATATATTTTCTAATATTGAAGAATGGTTAAATTGAAGTAGAATTTCAAAGGAACTCAAAACCTTAAAATGAGACTAGTCTCGGATATAATAACTATTAAAAACTGAGACCATGGATATGTTAATGACTATCTAAAAGGAGACTTTTCTATCTAGATCCAGTCATCAATAGAATGGTAGCTTAGCAGTATCAAGATGTGCAATAATAGTGTTTTCTTATTAAGTGATTGATGGTTGTAGTTTCATGATGGACAAACATACAGATCATTTTTTTTACGAACAGCAAAGGTCTGACATTCAGGATCGCTCTGGCAAATAGACCACCCTTCCGCTAGAACAAAAGGTGATGACCTGACCCAACCACCCACCGATAAGAAAACCTATAACTAGGAAAACTTACTGTCTCCACCTGTTAAAGTCATCCTCTTCAAGAAATAAATAATGTATGTGAATGCATAAATTGTAAATTTAGTTTTTAATTTTTCATTTTCTCATACTCTTCAAAATATAAACAAAGTATCCCAACCTGATCACCTGTCCAATCCTTAGATTCCAATTAATACCATGCTTGTAAGTTGTAACATTCGAAGTATCTTCCTTGCCTTGAAAGCAATCTACGACCATTGGAATGTGATTCCATGGAATCCCAAATGTCTGTCATTGGCATCATGTGATGATCAAACTCTTCCTTTGGGGATTCTTTAAACGGTTGACATTCTTTCTTTTGGCTTAAGCCAACTTTTTAATTAGTGAATTCTAACTCTATTTATTTTAATTTTAATCTAACATATCTATGCATCATTGAATGGTAAAAAGTTATTTATCTAACATGCATTCTTACAATGTGTTGATTTCATTACGCAAAGTGAACACATATATAAATAAATAAATAAGAGGAATGTTTGTAAACGAAAATCACTAAATTTTTTGTAAATAAAGTTATTGCATTCATATATAAGTTTTAATTTTGATAGTTATTACCAAATTCTAGTTCTAGAAATATAAAATTTATATCCTAAACCTAAACATTTGACTAAATAAACACGTGAATTGATAAGTTACACTATTCATACACTGCTATATAATCAAAATCATTAAAGGTAGGAAAATTCAAGAATATGATGAAATATAGGCCTAAAGGTCGTAACTTTGAACAACCAAAGGCTATATCTGTTTTAAGATGGGTTTTTGTTAGCCCACTTGCTTTTATATAATCGTATCAAATACGAACCCTTCATTTATTATGTAGATTATGTATCAAAAACGTATTGTATTTTTTATGTAGAAAAAGTTGATTGTTTTAGTATGTTGAATGATATAAAGGCTAAATTATAAAGCTTTACTTAAATCATCTAGCAAATTAAGTTTGAATCACAAATGTATGAATACGTTGAGTACATAGATAATATAAAATTTGAATCGAACAGCTTGAGGCAGAAATTGATTTCCAAGATAAAACTTACACATTTAAGTAATAAAAGAAATACAATTTATATTTACAACTAGTTGACTACTTTTATAATAAAACCGTTTTAAAACCAATATGTGACACCTATGCCACATGGTCTGAGATCTTTTCTTGATATTTGAATATACATCTTTTTAGGTTAAGTACTTTTAATACATAATGCATGTATAGTATTTTATAATTCAACTCTCATCATTTAATATGATTTTCTTAGATATAATCTTACATTGACATGCTAAAAAACTTTGACCTATTTTCACAAATTAAAAATTAAATTTGATTATAAGGAAGGTTAATAATAGTTTGATCATGGAGTGAATGTTTATTAACTTGGTTAAGAAATGAGAAAACAAGTAACTTATACAAAACAAATATGACGTTATCTTTTTTTGTAAATTTATACTTACTGTATATATCTATTATTTGTATAGAATAGAAAACAATTGTTTTTGGCGTATATTATACATCTACCTATTCTAATAAAAGATTACTCTACTTGTTGTCAATCTTATAGTTTTCCTAATCTTTTTTTCACCAATTTTAATATATGGTTCATGATCTTTAAGTCATTTCAATATATGAATTCAAGTTAAAAATTTTATTAAAGGTAAATCCTTACCGATTTATTCATTAACATTAATGGTGAAATAAGAAAATAAGAAAATTTCAACATTGAAGTTGCAGGCCTGTTAGTATAAAATTTCAAGCCACAGGTAATTGCAAATTAAAGAAAATAAAGGCGCATCACTATCGAAGAATTTGAATTTGTATGGTAATAAACTACAAATTGTTTTTATTTGGATAAATATGAACAAATGATCTCAAATAACACCATATTAATTGTTTAAAAGGTATGACATTTTATGTTTACGAATATATTTGTTTTGTTAGTTTCATAGATATATTTATCATTATTTAGGGTTGGTATGTACTTGAAAGAACTTTATTTGTCACACGGAAAATTATGCGTGGCTACATCAAGCAAACATATATGTTACCTTATAAAGAGTTACAAGAAGACATAGACTAAAGATTTTGATTTTTGATAAATAATGTATACCGATCAATACAACAACAAGTTAGTGTATAAGGAAGTTTTTTTTTACTTATTTGTAACATATTTGTGTACCTTAGTTATGTAATTTTTACAATTTTAATATACATTATAAATTGTATTAACAATATATGATCATTTTGTTAACTGAATTTCACTTAATGGCTAGAGTTTAAAATTTTTATCAATTACCCGTGTAATACATGAGCCTTAAAATTAGTATATAAATATAAAACAACATCAATGGCTGGAGTCAGTTGCTTGAAGCTTAAGACTCAAAAGTCAAAACTCACTAGTAATAGTTATGTTGGGGAGTTGAATCAAAATATAAAAATGGTGCAACTTCCATGGCCACAACTCACACGGTAAGTTTTTTTTTTTTTCCCCAAACACATGTAGGATATACTTAATCGTTAATAAACGTGATATACATCATAAATGAAAAATACCCTTAATATAAATCTTTATATTTCTTCCATTTTAAGAATAATAACTCCAAAAGAATAAAAAAAAATTACAATACTCTTGGTTATATGAAATATGTATGTATTTCTGTACACGTACAATTAAAATTAAAAAATATAATTACAATAATAATAATAGTCATAGAGTCAAGTCAATCGAAGGAATGGTGTTGGTGTTGAAGATCGTAGGGTTGCCATAGATAATCCAAGGGACAAGGCCTCCTTTGATCCAGTCTCACCCACGGCTTCCCTTTCCCACTCCAATGCAACAGGCTCACCGGACCCGGGTGCAGCCCCCGGCAGCTTCCTCTCACATTGTCTCCGCCGAGCCCGTGCTGGTTCCACCGGTGCTCAATGGGCTCGATGTCACCCGCGAACACCAGCAGAAACGGCGGCAACGACCCCAGCTCGTAAATCCTCTTCCGCTTCTTCTGCAACTCCATCCACTTCTCGATTCGCTGGCGGTACCTTCCGGCCCTCCATTTCGCCATGTCCATCACCATCACGCCCGTGTTGAAGTAGCACGGGGTTTTGGACGAGAATACCCGAGACAGTAACGGGTCGGACCAGAACGCGGCCGTGAAGTATTTGGTGAAGTTTGCGTGGCAGTACTCCGGGGCTCCGATGACGCGGTTGCCGTGTAAAGGGATCGTCCATAGCTTGTTGATGTGATCGACCAAAACGACGTCGGAGTCGAGGTAGATGACACGCTGGACATCCGGGGGGAGGATCTCGCCCAGATAGTTGCGGGCGTAGTTCAAGGGGTTCTCGAGGGCGGCCCTGATAGAGGATGAGATGAGGTTTTGAACGACCGAGGTGCTAAATAGGTAGGCTTTGAAGGCGAGATACGGGAAGGTGTTGCGAACAACCCCGTGAGGATGAGAATGAGGATGAGGATGAGATGGGATGATGAGGTGGAAGAATAGGTTTTGTGGACAGGAGGCGTGTCGGAGGACAGAGTTTATGGCAGCGATAGAGCCGCGAAGGTATTCAGAGTCGAGTGTCATTGCCACGTGGATGGTATTGTTATTGTTTGAGCATTCAACGCCGTTGCGATACTCCGGTGCTTCCATGAAATTAGAATAAGTAGTTGCCAAGCAAACACAAATAAACGGGAGAGAGAAGAAGAAGAAGAGGAAGAATATGGTGATTGAAGAACATAGACCACCCATGTCTTCTCTCTCTCTCTACGAGTAATTTTGGTTTTAAGTATATATATATGCACCACACCAAAGGAAAAAGAAAAGGAAAAGGAGAGACGAGTTGTTTAAGAATATATTTACATAATTTTCCTTTTTCCGGCACCACAATACATTTTTTTGTTATATGCATGTATGTTTTCGGCAATAGCTTTGGTGCGTTTTCATACATAGAGAATGTATAAAGAATGCATGTATATTTCTCATTGGTGGCTATATCTCATCTTAAATTATGAGATTTCTTGCAACTATTTAATAGATAGATCGAGATGATCAATAGAATTAGAATTAAATTGATATTGCTATATATATATATATATATATCTTAATTAGCATGTTCACTTTTAGATTAAAAATGAAAGTTAAGTTTTATTTATATGGCATGGCACCCACGCATATACAGTAAACCAGTTTGGTATCCTTGGCAAAGTGAAAGGAAAGGGTAAAATATATATTAATATGGTATTAATTGTTTAATTAATAATTATTATGCGAAGTCTGATATGTGAAACTTAATGGCCCGCAAACACCCAGCTAGATTCAAGTTTAAGTGTTTGGTGGGGACTGCCAAGTGTCCACGTGCTTTTTTCTTTCTTTTTACAAGCGGGACTTCAAGCTTTTAAGTCTATTATTATTATTATAGATATAAACAAATTAATGATATAACCATTCATATCGTGCATCTTAAAAATTTATGAAAGAATAAAGTGTCATTTTCGTTCTTTTAGTTTGGCAAATAATGCGAATTTAGTCCAAAAAAATTATTTTTTGCATATGGACTTTCCACATTTCCAATTATTGCCAATTACATCCAAATCACTAACACTGTTAAATTAAATCGTTAATTCAGGGGTAGACATGTCTTTTCACTCTTTCTTTATTACATGAGTACAGTGCCAAAATTGTCCTTGAAGTTTGGTCACATTTGCTAATTTCGTCCAAAAATATTTTTTTCGCAATTAGACCCTCGATGTATCCCACACTGTTGCCAATTTCGCCAAATTTGTTACCTCGGTCTAAATTTAACGTTAACTCAGGGGTGTACTGTCCTTTTACATATTTGTTTACATTGTTATTATTATTACGCTGAGCTAAACACCTTATATGACTAAAAATAAAGAAGAATAAACATACGGATAATATATTGGATTCAAACATAGGAATCGTGAAATGTTATGTATGTTAGGGATGAGCAAAATCGGTGCCGGTACCGATTGGTACTACCGAAATCGGTACCGATTTGGTATTGTCGGTACCAAGGTTTTGAGTTTTCTGGACCGGTACGGTACCTATATTTCCCGAATTTTACATCAAATACCGGTACCGGTACCGAACCGAACATTTTGGTACCGGTACCAGTACCAGTACCAAACATTTGCAATTTTCGGGATCGGGATTTTCGGTAGTGGTACTGGTCGGTATCGGTACGATACCGAGCTCATCCCTAATATATGTCATCAAACAAACACATAATAACAATAATGTAGGCAAACATGTAAAAGGACAGTAACACCCATAAGTTAACGTTGAATTTAGACCGAGTTAACAATTTGGACGAAATTGGCAATGGTTGGGAAAATAGAGGGTCTACTTGCGAAAAAAAATATTTTTGGACGAAATTCGCAAATATGACCAAATCCCAGGGACGATTTTGGCACTGTACTCATATAATAAAGAAATAGTGAAAAGACATGTCTACCCCTGACTTAACGATTAAATTTAACGAGGTTAGTTATTTGGATGTAATTGGCAAGAATTGAGAAACGTGAAGGGTTCATATGCAAAAAATAAACTTTTTGGATTAAATTCACATTATTTGCCAAACCATAATGACGCAAACGGCACTTTATTCTTTATAAAACTTATATTAACAAAACTAAAGACCGACAATTTCCTAATTCAAAAGCTCACATATTGCTTACTATATTTCCTCCTAATTTATTGCCATATTATTGTTTTCCTTTTTTCTATTTGATTGATCCTTTGATTATAAAGAGGGTTCTGCCTTTCTTTGTAATAATTATCAGAAAAATAAACAGTTGATATGATGCTATATTAACAAAAATTATTATGGTAGTGGAGCCATATTGAGATCCTATACTCGAAACTGAAACCCCTAGCTACATGGCCGCCGCCTACCTTTTAGTTGCAGACGATGTGCAGCAAAGGGTGATGCACAGCGCCGACAGAACCGCCCATGACCCCGCTGTGTTTCAAGCCGCTGGTGTTGTCAATGAGAAGAGCCCCATACCGGGATTGAGTGAAGAGCAATATCAGCAATTCATAAATTTTTTAACAAAACTCACAAACCCTTTCAACTAGTTGTATACCTGTCCGGTGGACGGGAATTGTAATAAAATAATATTTTATATTTATATTATAAGCAAAAACCTTATTTGTTTAAAATCAGGCAAAAGGTAACCGAACAAATCAAGATTGGAAGCTCTTATAGTATATATATTTAAGTCAATTTGGTGTTGTAATCATGTATCACCTCTCATTTGAATTTTAACATTATCACATCATGCATGTAACAAACATCATGCCAAAAATTCTTCCTGACCTCCATAATTTATAATATTACAAAAGCACTCACTTGATTTCACCATCCTCCACATCATTAATTACCACCACATCCCGAACTTAAACTGCCTAAACCGTCTTGCGACTCTCAAGACTTATCTCATCTCACTAACTTGGCAGCGGTTGTTCCGGGTCTGGCGGTCTGCAATCCTAAGCATTTCCAAGTCTTTTAGAAACAAAGATGCCTCGTCAATCTCAACGTCTTTTCCTATGTCAATACATAATCATATTATCCATTCTCATAATAATATTTATTATTAATTCTCATAATTACAGAAAGTTTAAGATACCTTTAGTAATGTTTGCCAAGTTGCTTCTCTTTTTCGTTTTGCACCTGCAACAGCTTCACCCTAAACTTGACTTCAAGAATTCTCCGTTGCTTTGGCTTCTGCTCATGCCTTGTAGTCTGGTTTTTTGCTAGTCAATATATAAAAATAAATTGTATTTAACTAAACTTCACAACCTCAAACCTGCGTTTTATATATCAATAATGTCAAACTTTGTCTAACCTTTCGCTTTTTGATTTTCAAGTTCTTTCTCATGACTCCTTTTTTCTACATTAATTCTTATCTGGATTGGGATTTTAGCTCTTAATGAAAGAACCTCATGCTCTAGAAAGTTAAACTGTAACATCTTTAAAATCAAATTCATGTTTATCTACAGTTGCACTAAGTACTTCCTGGACTCCTAATATGATGAACATGTCATCTCTCATAAATTCTCCTATGACAAAAGGATGTTTAGACATAAACATGTAAATATGATGTAATTAGGAATTTGGCTGTTACCAAGATGCTAATTCTCAAAACCCCTAGGATACAAATGCGTACTGCAACCTGATGAATGCATTATGTTGACCGATATCTATCACCAAACTTAAACTATCACAAAACTATATTCTGTTTAATTATGTATTAGAAAATATTAATTTTTATATTCTTTTCACATATATTAAACGCACAATAAGTAATAAAGATTGAACCTTAATAGTTGATGCATATGTAACAACATCAAGCATGATAGTCAACCTGTAATGATCAAGAAAATTACAAATTAATTTATTAATCAAACCACAAAGTGTTGTTTTTTATTGTGTTATAATTCCTTACCTTATGAAATAATACAAAATGCTTGCTGTTGGCATTCCCAACTTGCGTTTTAAAGGATTTTTTGTTACGGTATAGGTTATTACAGTGGATTTAGAACCCCTTTCTTGTATTTTTCCTAGCATAATTGATACCCCAAACCCTAGGGCTGGTGACTGAAAGATACGAGTCACCACCGGCCGCTGAAGATGTCGTTGATTCAGCCAGAGGAGGCGGTGGGTGATAAGGACGAGGAGACCCGATTTGAGGGATTGATAAATTAGGGTTTCTGCTGTTAGTAACCGGCAATTGTGAATTGCAGTGAGGAGAAATCAACAATCATATGTAGTTGGAGGGACGTGGGGAGAAAATAAGGGAGGAGTCTATAACTTCACCTTCTAGAAGATTTTTTCCTAGTTTGAACGGCCAAGATTGAAAGTTGGAGAGTTTAAATGGTCAGGTTCACCATTACATCTACCGGGAACAATATATTATATAATTAGGACTTATCTTCTACCTTTATTCAATCGGCTTTAATTTGTACGAATTTATTCATCGGTTGCGATAGAGTTACAAGACTACAATCTAAAAGCATGAATGAATATATGCAAGAAAAGGGAAAAAAGCAATAAAATAAATAAATATGTTATAAAAGAGGGAAATAATAATAAAATAAGATTACGTATAGATCCATATGTTTTTTTTTGTAAGTGGTTGTCTCGTTCATGTGAAACATGGGCTTGCATTATAGATCATGGGTTTCATCATCACCTCATTATAATATATCTCATCTCAAAAGTATTATATTTATGGGGTGTTTAGAAAGTAGTTATTTTCATCAACTTATAACTTATTAACTTTTTAAAAGGTAATAAAATGTTTGGGATTGTTATATAATTATATAATATATTATATAATTAGGACTTATCTTCTACCTTTATTCAATCGGCTTTAATTTGTACGAATTTATTCATCGGTTGCGATAGAGTTACAAGACTACAATCTAAAAGCATGAATGAATATATGCAAGAAAAGGGAAAAAAGCAATAAAATAAATAAATATGTTATAAAAGAGGGAAATAATAATAAAATAAGATTACGTATAGATCCATATGTTTTTTTTTGTAAGTGGTTGTCTCGTTCATGTGAAACATGGGCTTGCATTATAGATCATGGGTTTCATCATCACCTCATTATAATATATCTCATCTCAAAAGTATTATATTTATGGGGTGTTTAGAAAGTAGTTATTTTCATCAACTTATAACTTATTAACTTTTTAAAAGGTAATAAAATGTTTGGGATTGTTATATAATTATATAATATATTATATAATTAGGACTTATCTTCTACCTTTATTCAATCGGCTTTAATTTGTACGAATTTATTCATCGGTTGCGATAGAGTTACAAGACTACAATCTAAAAGCATGAATGAATATATGCAAGAAAAGGGAAAAAAGCAATAAAATAAATAAATATGTTATAAAAGAGGGAAATAATAATAAAATAAGATTACGTATAGATCCATATGTTTTTTTTTGTAAGTGGTTGTCTCGTTCATGTGAAACATGGGCTTGCATTATAGATCATGGGTTTCATCATCACCTCATTATAATATATCTCATCTCAAAAGTATTATATTTATGGGGTGTTTAGAAAGTAGTTATTTTCATCAACTTATAACTTATTAACTTTTTAAAAGGTAATAAAATGTTTGGGATTGTTTTTGGTGTGAGAGAGAAAAATTAATAAGTTACACTCTTAAAACTTATTAAAAAGTTATAAGGAGGTAAAATAAGGAATTCCAAACACCTCTTAATAAATTACCATTTATTTTGGTAAAAAGGAAGATATATATAAAAAGCTATGAAATCAAGACTTGAATCAAAATCACCCTCTTACTTTAACGGACTTGTTGGGCCTGCTTCTTTCCCCATGCTTCATGTTTAAAAGTATTGGTGCATGCTACTGCGTGGGAATGAGAAAGCCTCCAAATAATGATACAGTCAATCCGCTATCTACATACCTGCTGCTTTAAAACCAAGTTATTCAGTTGGTACCTTCAACTTATCTATTGTTTTATATGAAGTGCCTTGACATTTTCAATCTATGTAGCCTTTAATAATTACATGTATCATGACACTTTCCACTTGACATCCAGAGTTTCTTAATGGATTGCAGTAATGTATTATGATCATTCAAGGCACCTAGATACGCAAATAAACTAAACTTTTAACCAGAAAAATACATTGTGTCAAATAGACCAATTTAAACTTAAATGTGATATGTATTCTCCAATTTTCAGCAAAAATGTGAAGAAAAAAAAGACTACTGAAATAAGAAATAATAATAAAAAAAACACATGCACTTAAGAGATGATATCGTTCGTCTGTGATAGTTCCCTTTTATGATTACTCTTGCACAGGCCCAGTGACGGATCCAAACATAAATCTTAGGGGTAACGTTCAAATTTTTTTTTACCATTTCATACAATGTAAACGAAACAAAGTAGAACACGGTAATAAATTTAATTAAACACATGAGTGCAAATTTCTCCTCTTCGGTTTTTGAAAGCTTGAAATTGAGCCATTACACCATCTTCTTTTATTTTTTTAATGTTTTTCTTTCAACCGCACAAATTAAAGCATTGTTTAAATACTCGTCACTCATTTATTTGCGCAAAACCGCATTGATTAGCTTCATTTTAGAAAAACATATCAACAGTAGGGTTGCAATCTGTAAAACCAACTCTAGTTTCAATATTCGATAAGCCAAAGGAAAAGTGGTGTGCTTTCCGGTTTCCACCATTACACGAGCAATGTCACACATTCCACTCAATCTTGCAAATTTATCATCTTCCTTTAAAATGTGATAAAAGGTCATACGATCACCTAAAATACATCCTCTTTTCATTACTAAAATCATTCGGATACATCTCCGAAAATGCCACTATCTTAGATATGTCAAAATTGGAAAACGAATCTCATAGATTTAAACCATACATATTTTCTAACAAACCAGATGAGGCCTCACTGAACCTATTTGAAAGTTCTTGAATTTTGCATATCCGAAATCGTATTAAAAGCATCAACCTCAAAATGATGATTCCGTTGAGCCTGTTTCCGTTTGATGTTTATCATTCAAACAAAAGAAAAAATGGCTAATGGTTTTTATTTTCTTCGGGTCATAAACTTTGTTTAGGCTTTATTTGATTTGAACTTTTAAAAAATGATGATCTTGCGTATTTCTTTCTGATGTTTCTCGTTCAAACAAAAGAAAAATAAAGGGTTAATGGCTTTTATTTGCTTTGTGCTATCAATTTTGTTTGGGCTTTATTTGATTTGAACTTTTAAATTGGTTGGGCTTTAAACAAATAGAGGTAACGAGATACGAAAACCGACCCAAATTGAAAAAAAAAATTACACTATCGACGGAAAGTTGAGGGGTAGCGGATGCTACCCGTGGATATACTACGCATCCGCCCCTGCACAGGCCACCAATGGTCCCGAGTTCCATGCATCTGCCTCCGTGGCTGGAATTGCTGCACATATTTCCGGTGGGTCCGTTGGACTATAATGGCTATTTTGCTTTATCTCTTGTTAAACAAAGTATTTAAGATCCAGGGCAGTGATGGTGATCAAATTGTTCCACACAGTGGTTGCATGTAGGACAGTGCTTGGAGTGAGTCTTATTATCTGAGCAAAAGAGTCATTTAGCATCAATATCATAAAGCATTATTATTGTATAAAGAATGCAGCTATAGTGTGCTTTGTTATATTTATGTACACAAGACTTGTTTTATCAATTAATTAGAAAAAGTACCTCGGCATCAGCAATATTCTCTAATCCCTCCATAAGTACGTTTTCACAAAACTGGGGTCAATTCTTAGAGCTCAACAACAGGAGCGACCTTCAGAAGATAAAAAAACTAACATTGATGGAAACAAATGATCCAGGTTAGCATAGTGAATTAAATCTTTCAGTGGTTATGAATAAATGCAAAAGAGAACAAATTGCTAATTATTGAATTACCTATCAAAATGAACAGCATTGCTAATTATAGACAGCTGCTATGACATATGAAGATAGAGAACATTAGTTGAGATTTTTAACTATCAAAGAATGGGAAAATTCCTAAAATAGTCTCTTTTAGAGAGAGAGTCCCCACAATAGCCTTTTTTTCTCAAAATTATTTAAGATTTGGACTGTCAAGACATATTGGGAAAAGATAAAAATAAAGAGAGAGCAGTCCAAATTTTGAAGGAAACTGAGGTAGGAGACGAGATTTGGGGAAATAATGAAAGGTAAAGTCCAAATTTTTTGTAATCATTGAGCAAAAGTTCAGATTTTTCCAAAATTAAAAAAAAAAAAAAAACCGTCTTGAGAGACTGGTTTTTTTATGTTTCTTACCTTTCCCGTCCATATTTTCAAATTCTTGGAAAAATATAATTTTCACTATTATACCCCCGAACCACCACCACCACCACCTTGAACCACCACCACCATCACCGACGCCGTCGGCCCCACCCAATCACCACCACCATCACACCACCACCGTCGCCGGAAACCTCTCCGCCGCCGTGGATGGGTTTCAACATTTTGGGTAACAAATCTGTTTTAATCACCTGAACCAAAAAAGAAGAGGTGAAATTAAACTGCAGCTGGTTTGTCATCTCCATGCTAACAAGGTGGAGTTCCTCGGGTTTCATTTTTGAGATCATTTCCAGCCTCCAAAAAATATACAGTATGCCTAGAAACCCATAAATAAAAGAAAAATTCCCAAAATAGTCCATTTTAAAAAGAAGATTCCCAAAACAGCCCTTTTTTCCTCAAAATAATTTAAGATTTGGATTGGCAAGAAGCATTGGGAAAAGATAAAAATAATGAGGGAGCAGTCCAAATTTTGAAGGAAAGTAAGGTAGGAGACGGGATTTGAGAAAATAATGAAGTTAAAGTCCAAATTATTTTGTAATCTTGGAACAAAAGTCCAAAATTTTCCAAAACTGTTTCTTTCAAAAACCGTCTTGAGAGACTGTTTTTTTATGTTTCCTACCTTTCCCGTCCATATTTTCAAATTCTTGAAAAAATATATTTTTTTACAATTATACCCCTGAACCACCACCATCACCGACGCCGTCGGCCCCACCCCATCACCACCACCGTCACTATCACCATAGCCGCCTCCACTGTCAATTTCCGTCGCCGGAAAAAACCACCACCACCATACCCGTCAAAGTGGCTGACGAAAAATTTCCAAAACCACCACCGTACCCGTCGTCGGAGAAAACCACCACCACCATACCCGTCAAAGCCGAGGAAATGGTGGTGGTGGCACCATACCCGTTGCCGGAGAAAACCACCAGAGAGACTAATTTTACCCGCATTTGATCATGTGGGAAATCACACCAAATTCTCAACAAAACTCATCAAATTAATTAAGAGCTTTTCCTTCTTACATTATTAAATAAATCAACAGTTTTCTAGTTTGGTTTGAGTTTTCAAGACTTACAAAACTTTTGATCAGGTATGATATATAGTTGTCAACGGCTTTTGCGTACAAAACATACATTGTTGTAATGCGTCTCTTCATAGCCTCATAGGACATGAATACATGAAATATGATTTGCAGCCATGGTCCATCTTGTAAGCATAGTGGTTTTCTCCGGAGAAAGGTATGGTGCCACCACCACCACATCCTCGGCTTTGACGGGTATGGTGGTGGTGGTTTTCTCCGGCGACGGGTATGGTGGTGGTTTTGGAAATTTTTCGTCAGCCACTTTGATGGGTATGGTGGTGGTGGTTTTCTCCGGCGACGGAAATTGACGGTGGAGGCGGCTATGGTGATAGTGACGTTGGTGGTGATGGGGTGGGGCCGACGGTGTCGGTGATGGTGGTGGTGGTGGTGGTGGTTCAGGGGTATAATTGTAAAAAATATATTTTTCCAAGAATTTGTAAATATGGACGGGAAATGTAGGAAACATAAAAAAACAGTCTCTCAAGACGGTTTTTTGAAAGAAAAAGTTTTAGAAAAATTTAGACTTTTGCTCCAATATTACAAAATAATTTGGACTTTACCTTCATTATTGTGACATTTGTCAATTTCGGGTTATTTTATACTTGTATTCTTAATGTAAACCCGACCCGTTTTGTATCCCGAACCTTTCGATATTATCAAAATGATGAATTGTATGTTAAATATTTGTTTTATAGTTGTTGGATAAAAAAAAACACCCTTTTCGGTTCTTAAAATTCCCCAAAAACGCTCAAAACGAACTCCAGGGACTAAAACTACCAAAATGGAAACTTGAAGGACCCATTTTTAGTTTGTGCTTTCTTGGGTCTATAACCAATCCATTTTCATGAAACACCCTTTATGAAAGACCCATTCAACTTACCCTATATATACACACCCATCTTCTTCATTTGTGCTTGCTCATTTCTTCATTTATCTCTCAAATTCTTGAATTCTAAGGTTGTTCTTCATAAGCTAATATTTCATTTTAACTAACTTCTCAATACTTAAAGCTTGATGTTACAACATATATATAATATACACTCCTTGTTTACCTTCGGTCTTTCATTTCTCCGGTCTCGGCCGGTTGAAATGTCGGACTAGTAAGGCAAGGTTACATGGAGGACTTTGTAGTCCTTGTTTATATATTTAACAAATCTAACCATATAACTTGTTATACTTGCTTAAATTCTACATATTTTAGTTTATTTTTCATATTTTTCAAGTTCCATGGTATTGGGTATGTGGTGACTAGCCTCGGTTTCATCCCGAGTTGAGAACCGAACCAAAAACCGAACTTTTGTTTTAAAGCATTATTGTTAACTTTTTGAATGTAAAACTTGAGTATGATTATTTATAAGTTATTTTACAAGTTCCATGGTAATTGGGTATGTGGTAACCATCCTCGGTCTTATTCCGAGTCAAGGACCGAACCAAAAAACCGAACTTTTGTTTAAAAGCTTTATTGTTAACTTTTTGAATGTAAAACTTGAGTATTATTATTTATAAGTTATTTTACAAGTTCCATGGTAATTGGGTATGTGGTAACCATCCTCGGTCTTATTCCGAGTCAAGGACCGAACCAAAAACCGAACTAAACCGAGTTCACTCGCTTAAGACACACAAGTGTGTTTTTAGCCACCAAAACTCATATTTTTCTTCAAGATTATATTTTAAATCAATTTTAGTTAATTTCTAAACATACTTGGCATGTCGGTAACCAACTTGATCTTATAACAAGTTCGAACCGATAAGGTCGTATACTCGCTTAACGAACGTTAAGGTTCTTCACAATAGAACTACATACTTGGTTAAGTCTATTTTGATTTTATTGAGTTATCTCATAACATTTATTATTTTGGGAAGTTAACTGTGAGCTTGGTCAATTATCAAGTCTCGAACCGAGAAACCCGAACACTCGTTTAAATCTCGTTTTGGTATTCTTATAACCAATGGTTTTGCAATATCGCATTTTAACCCACATTTTTACTTAACATAGGTTGAGTAAAAAAAAAGAAAAAAACTAATGAATAGAATACCGAGACCCGGTTTCGAGTAAACTTATTTTACAAAACTCGTTTTTTTTAATTTTTCAAATATTTACATTTTAAATCCTAAACTTTATTTATTTACTTTATTTGTCATGTATTTTATTTTAAACCCTTCCAAGACTACCTACTAACACAATACCCGTTTAATATAGGTCTTGCTCGTTAAACCGATCTCTCCGATTATTCACGACACTATCTTTCAAGTTACTTGTTAATGTGAGTACTTTTTCATCCCCCGTTTTCCATCTTTCGTTTTGGGGGTGGCATTGCATACTTATTCAAATTCAAATGATTTATACTTGAGTCTTAAACCACAACACGTATTGTATATGTTTACTTAAATAAATGCTCGATTTGGTGTTATATGCTTTACATGATAATGTGCAAATTCTTGAATGCTAAGGCGGGTAGCCTCTTGAATGCTAAGGCGGGTAGCCTCATCAAAGTATGATCATACGTTAATTCCGAGTATATATGGTATCCCCATATAGAAAGGTGTCGTCAATGTATTCTTATTGACGATTTCATTATTGTCGTCAATGTATTCTTATTGACGGTTTCATTTATCTAAATTGTTGCTATTATTTATTGTTTTCATATACTAGTTGTGGATTTCATACTATATACTTATTGTCCAAAACTATGAAAATTGCTCACCAACCTTCGTGTTGACAAACTCTATTTTATGCAATGTTACAGGTTTGATGTTAGCTTGATTGGATTACTTGAAGAAACTTATTATCTTGGCTTTAGGATATTAGAAAATAAAAGAACAAGTTATTTGTTTATCTATCTATTTGACATTTTGTATTAACAATTGTTGTGTTATTTATGATGATATGGATTTAAATGAGTTGTTTAAATATTCTAACTTTATAGTGTCATTGTGCAATGAGCAATTATGTCGCGCCTCGACGTTTCCGCCTTCATTGGTCGGGGTGTGACAATTATTTTCCCAAATCCCGTATCCTACCTTATTTTCCTTTAAAATTTGGACTGCTCCCACATTATTTTTATTATTTCCCAATGCGTCTTCCCAATCCAAATCTTAAATTATTTTGAGGAAAAAAAAGCTATTTTGGGAATCTTCTTTCTAAAAGGGGCTATTTTAGGAAATTTCCCCATAAATAAATAATATTGAATAAAAAACAAAAGTAACACTAGAGCCATGACATGACATAAGAGGAGGTCTACTCTACCTGAAGAAATTGAGCATTCTGGTTTTTGAATCACGATCAATGTCGGCGGTGTTATCTAATGCTTGTTGCATGTGCTGTAACCACCTCTCCGCCACCTTATGAGTGACCGGAAATGGGCGGTGACGGCCTATTAGAGTAGGGTGGCCTGGAGGTGGTAGTGACGGTGGTGGTGATGGGGTGGGGCCGACGGCGTTGGTGATGGTGGTGGTGGTTCAAGGTGGTGGTGGTGGTTCGGGGTATAATAATAAAAATTATATTTTTCCAAAAATTTGAAAATATGGACAGGAAAAGTAGGAAACATAAACACACAGTCTCTCAAGACAGTTTTTTTGAAAAAAAAAGTTTTGGAAAAATCTGAACTTTTGCTCAAAGATTACAAAAAATTTGGACTTTACCTTTCATTATTTCCCCAAATCTCGTCTCCTACCTCAGTTTCCTTCAAAATTTGGACTGCTCTCTCTTTATTTTTATCTTTTCCCAATATGTCTTGACAGTCCAAATCTTAAATAATTTTGAGAAAAAAATGGCTATTTTGGGGATTCTCTCTCTAAAAGGGGCTATTTTGAGAATTTTCCCACCAAACAAATAATGTTTCGTTAAGCATTTAGAATAATCTAAAATAACATATTATGCTACATATAATACATTACAACCAACAGAGAATAAGGTTCTGTTTGTTTTTGCTTAAAAGGTCTGCAAGGGGCTTACGTCTGCGGGCACGCAAACATAAGTTTCTGAAAACTGTTTGTTTTTTAGAAGAAAAAGATCTGAGAAATGCTTTTATGGTCTTCAAAAATAAGATATTGTTCAACTTCTTCACATCCTATCAACACTCAATGTCCACCACCACCACCACCCACCGTGTGCCACCACCATCACCGCCAATCACCACCAACCATTATCCACCACCACCACCCACCGTCGGCCACAACCACCGTGCACTACCAAAACCCACCGTCAGCCACTACCACCCACCGTCATTGTCCACCACCACCATCGTCCACTACCCACCACTACCACCGTCCATCACCACCACCACCCACCGTCGGCCACAACCATCATCCACTACCACCAACCACTGTTTGCCACTACCACTGTCCACCACCCACCACCACCCTTAATCGCCACCACCACCCACCATCGGCCACCACCATCGTCACCACCACCACCACCGTCCACCACCCACCACAACTGTCTATCACCACTACCCACCACCACCGTCCACCACCTCCACCCACCGCCTTCCACCCACCACCACCACACTCTATCACCACACCACCCACCGTCGCCCACAACCATCGTCAACTACAACCACGCACTGTCCGTCACCACCACCGCCCACCACCCATCGTCGGTCAGCACCACCACCCACCACAACCGTCCATCACCACCGCCCACCGTTCGCCACCACCACCCACCACAACTGTCCATCACCACCACCCACCGTCCACCACCAGCATTCACCGCATACCACAATCGTCTGCCACCAATCGTCCACCACCACCCACTTCCACATTTCATACACCATCACCAATTATTATAGCAGTCTACAGACGTTAAATAAATTTTGTTTACTGTGATATGTATGATAGGCAATTAATTTTTAGCCTATGCAGACGATATCCAGTTTATACAACAACAGTATTATATTTTCTGATTGCAGACCTTCAGACCACATCTTCGTTGCAGACATGAGATTTGTTGAAATCAGATTGTAGACAGTTTTTGTTTTCAAAAACAAGCATCACCACTTTCATAATGTTGTTTTCCATTAAAAACGTCCCAAAAAAGACGTAATCTAATTGCATATGCAAATCCTTCAAAAGCAACCCCTTCATTTTCAAAAACTTTAACGAAAATTTAAGTGTTGTCCTACTCATATTAGTATGTTAAGCTGATATAAAGATCAAAAAGTTAAAAAGCAGTAGTTCGTTTCGTGTTGGTGTTATCAACTTTATTATTCTTATAATCAAATACTTGTTACACCCTTCTCTAAACCTCAAATGGCCATCAAAATAGGTTATAGAAATAATCAAGCAAAGTCAAAATTGACGAATCTAACAACTGATAAAACTAATTATTATCAGTCAGTTGAATTTTTCTTCTTCTTCTTCTTCTTCTTCTTTAATTAAAGGATTTATGGTTATCTTTACCTCTACTTCAACTTGTTTGTTGTTGCGAGTACCATCCCAATGCCTCCCATTCATTTTCTTTCAATCGCATGTTAGCTTTGGAACAGAGTAGATGAGGGTGACTTCGATGACTGATATGATTAGGCAAAAGTGTGAATTAGAGATACCTATACTATTGGGAACGAGAATCAGAGATATATGATGCAAGTTTTGATTTCAACCGATTAGGTGGTGATGAACGAAGGCGGGAAGTTTATTATGGGAGCCGGTGTTTAGGGAAATTAGAGCATTCTCAGCCCATTCCCTATATTTTTGTGAGGGAGATTTGTAAATTATATGGTATGGTTATGAGTGGTTGTGAGTAGATGAGAGAGAAAATGTTATATGAGAAAGTTAAATTTGGGGTTTCACTGTTCATACCGTATAATTTTTTAATATTTTTTAAAAGTGGTTGTGAGTGAAAGAAAGAGAAAAGATAATGATAAAGGTATAAAAAGTATTATTTAATTAAACAGGAGAGAGAAAAAACAGTAATTTTTAGTGTAATTATATGAAATATATGGATATAGGATAGGGAATAGGTTGGGAATGCTCTTATGGTGGTTGGAAGCTGAATAACCGCACCAGACAGAAACCTCCCTCCTAGAAGAAATTTCATGGCTCTCAACAAATGGGATTAAAAGATAGAGACTTTAAACGATCAAGCTCTACTTAAAATATAGTTTTATGACAGAGAACAATATATTATATGACTAGGTTATTGACCCGTGCATGACACGGGTGGAAATATATAAATCATCTAACAAACATATAATTTAAATGGCAAGATAATTTGTAGTATATTTCTTGGGACGACAACATGATATTTATTACGTACGTAACTTAAATACACAAATAAATGTAATTTAAAATCATATAAACATGAAAAAAGCTATAAAAGCATATATATTAACAAATAAATGTGGTAACATACTGCAAACACATAATATAGAACTTAAGGACTTAACATGAGAAATTATATTGTCAAAAAATAACTGAAACTTATCATTTCAGTCGTCCTTACGAAGCACCATGCCAGGAAATACGTACACATTTATATAAAATTTATAATGTAATTGGATTTTGGGAATTGGCTAAGTATTTATAATGGACCCAAAAAATGTTGTCAATTGTATTGAGAAAAGTAAACTAATGCGGTGTTAATATCTGTAAAAAATAATATATTTTTAAAAATTCATAACTTCAATAGGAATATCTAAACAATATACTTTAAAATTTTAATAGTTAGTATTCATCATATTCACTTAAATAATTTAATTGGATTTAGGTTTCTGGCATTATTACATCTTATGTTACACTTTTATTTATTACAAGTTAACAAAAACAACCGAATTTGAATTTCGACATTAAGTGTTAAAATGTATTTAAAATATGTTGTTAATCAACATTGAAAAGGACGGTTACAACATATTCCATTATATTAGGTTATTTATTTTGACTAGTTATGTGTGTTACATTTTGTAAAATTGATAGATAGTACATAAAAAATCAATTGTTATTGACTATACATATATATATATATATATATATATATATATATATATATATGAGAAGTATATTTTGAAAACCCTCTTGAGTTGAGAAAACCCGTGAAAACCCTATGTAACATCGGTTTTTTTTGTTACATGTAATATATGTTGTTACATTTAATACAAAACATCGAAAATATAAAAAAAAAATGTTTTGCTATTTTTTTTTACATTTTTTTAGTAATTTTTATATATGTTTTTAGGAGAGAGAAAATGTAAATAAACTTTTACATTTTTTATTAACTTTAATTGTGAACCACAAGATTTAATCTTTAATTAAAAACATGTGGTTGAGAATGAGTTTCTAGAGTTTTCACAACTTAAGTGAGTTTTTATTCTAACCTAACCCTATATATATATATATATATATATATATTAAAAATATTTCCTACACTCACACATTTACTATTTATCAATGTTCAAGTCTTCCTACATAATGTACAACTAACTATTGCACAAGTATTATATATGTATTTAAAAGGTAAACAGTAAATTTTTTTTTCTTATAATTTTATCAAAATAGTTTCAAATAATTAACTTTTTAGCCTCTCAACTTTTGTTACAAACTTTGGTTTATTAGACTTTTGGCTAAAGATTTTTTACACATAGATTTTTTTAACCCCTCAACTTAATTTCATATATTTACTTTTTGGTTCATCGACTTTGGTAATGAAACTTTTACCACAAAAATTTCACCATAACAATAGAACCGATATCAATCGACTTCTTGCCGCTTGCCCATCGCAAAACGTGATAGCTTTCGAACATGCAACGCATTTAATCCGCTCGGCCGCAGCGTGCGAGGTAGAAATATTTGTTCTTGTTAATGGTATATTGTATCTTTTGACATAAGCTTTAACTTGAAGCTAATAGCATAACAAAATAAATTTAAATATATGTTACTGTATTAAAGCGTTATAAATAAATTGTTATAGTTCGAAATGTTACTCAGTAGTTCTCTTGGTATTGACACTACAATTTTATTTAAAAAAAACATTATTATATAACACTTGAAGGGTAAATAAAAAATATTAAAATGACTAACCGTTTAAATTACTCCTCTTATTGAAAGATGTTGATTGAACAAAATTACGTTTCTCTGATTTTGAAGACATTTGTAATATAATATAACAAGGTTGCATATGAAAATGAGAAACACGATAAATGTTGACAGAAAAAAACGTATATGGCGTGTTGTCTTATTTTCTTGATTTAATGAAGGATTTTAATACACAAAACATAACAATTAGTATAACGGGACAATAGAGAGTATTAAGTTTAGTCACAATTGTGACTTTTCTATTGGATGTTCATAATGTAATTGAAAAAGCATGGAAATTATAAACATTACCGGCAAAGATAAATAGCATACCTTAGTCTACTGGATACGAAGAATAACGGTTAACTTCAAACGACATAGAGGATTATAAATCATTAATGTGAAAGTGTCTAACCCATCAACATTGTGCGTTGACTGTATATGAACAAAATGTGTAGAGTTAAATAGTATTAAACTTTTCACATGTAAATAGGAATTACTGTTTTCTTTAATATCATAATCATTAACATTAATATATTAATTGAATTGTATACTTTTGAATAATATTATCAATTTTTAAATTATTTAATTAGCTAGAAAATTTAAGAAAACTTAGTATATATGGAAACTATAGTGATGGACTAGTAGGTAGATGTCATATACCCAAAAAGCCTATTACTTTAATAGTATAGGTTGATAGATTAATAATAATGTGGCCCACCCATAGTATATGCTCGTTATTCTGTTTATTAATTAGTTGTTGGGTCGGTTTGGGTTAGTTTAGTCGCGTTGGGCTGCATGTTTGTCTGGGCCTTGGGCCAACAAACAAACCGAACCAGGCTTTAGTTGATCAGGAATTAATATGTACAGGCCATCCTTTCTAAGTTCTAGTCACTCATGTGCAAACTGCAAAGTAAAGTAGCAGCATCATTTGGAGTCATTTATACGTACATGCTGCAAACCACCTATTTCAAACCTGATATACAAGTACCAGTAACACTACGGACTGTATATCTAGCTATATAAACAAGAATAAACTCACTAGTATTATATATATAACAACCATATACATGCATTACACCAAGTCACACATTTTAAATATATAGCTAGGTAAGTGATCTTAAAGCCTATCTTGTTTATTCATATATGTATACATAAGTTCTTCTAGCTCATACACGTTTCACCAAAGGATCATTCTTATTAGACACACAGTAAGTGATCGATCTTTCAGCACTTGCTTATCCTTCTCCTTTTTTGATTTGCTTCAGGAATAATAAACTGCACAATTAAATCTCCATTAAAACCCAAGAAATGTCAACTACATGCATATGCAACATGCAAGAACTAATTAATTACATCACAAGGAATTATTCGGCAACTTGGAGTGCGAACCGGTTTCGCTTTATCCTCGTCTTTATTTGACAATAGAGATCGCTTGGTAAGCAAAATTTCCCTTTTACTTGTTCTTTTTTCATTTAGTGCTTCTTCATCTTCTTTTGCTTTATCTAGATTGAAATACCAAGTCGATCTTAACGTCTGAGAACATATTTTAAATATATAGCTAGGTAAACTAATTAAGACTAGCTAGTTATATAACGGTTACCAGCCTTCGTTATAACTTTATTAAATGCTTCCATAAGGTCTGGGTGAGCTCCAAGTAAATCTTTTACCTATATAATAAACAAAAAACTTCAGAAAATTACAACTAAACGTTTAGCATGGAAAGCTGAGGATATATAGAGTAATAATTAACGCAATGAATTATATCCTTCCAAAGAAGTAAATTTACATTATTTATTTGAAAAAAGATAAATTTAAGAGCTTATACAATAAAAGTAATCGTCTCTATAGAAAATGCATATATACTGTTCAACGTACTGTCACATATATATATATATATAGAGAGAGAGAGAGAGAGATAATGAAAGATGATTATAGGACTGTAGAAAATTCATAATTACCAGCGCATTGAGTTGTGATGGACTTATGTTTCCTGAGTGATAGCACTTGATGCACTTCAAATAGTTTTGGTAGTCATCGATTTGATATAGCCGTTCCTTCACCTTCGCATTGAGTGCAAACACTTGCTCATGCATATCTGCAAAAACACATATATAGATTATAAGAATCATAATTAAAGATAAAAAATTGTTCAGTCAGCACGCAGACTGAACAATTCTGCTATACTTTAGCATGGAACAAATTTGCACTTGATAAAAAATTCAAGAAGTCTATATATTATTCTGCTGTATTTTTGTTGCACAAATCTGTAATATCTGTAGAGAAAGAAGTATCTAAATTTTAAAATATAATACCTTGAGGAAATCCACTCATAACTGTTTCTTCAAGTACTATAGGAGTAACACGTTTCTTGATGGGCAGAATATTTACTTTTTCACTTGTCTTTTTTTCTTTCTCATCATGTCTAGGCGGCTCGGAACTTGAAGCAATCGTAATTGTTGCCTAGCAAGAAATAATTTTTAATACAAAAAACATGCATCGCGGGCTTTTATTAGACGTGATGTTGGAATAGGAAAGTATTCATTGATATATGATATTTGGCAATTAAGTGAATTATGATTGAGTTACATAATGTTTGAAATTATTACATTTTCAAAATGCGCAAGAGAAGACACACTGTTGAACTCCTTAAGCAGATCTTTATGGTCATAAAACAGATAAGTAATCTGAAACAAGATGGTAAATTATGTTATAATTAATTAGAAATAGAAGCGGCGTAAATTAAGACACAAGTATTATATGGTGACGACGTACCACTTGGCGAGCCTCAGAGACCGTCCTCTGTCCCAGTCTATACCGCTTCAAAATACGAATAAAGTAGTTGTAAAGATGTTCATCATCTTGAAGTTTCATCTGCAAGAAAATATATAATTTTTTTAAAGGAAACATATATAATATATGGTTGGTGTGATGGTACGTACCTTAACATTTCCTATAAACTGCAGTAATGCATCATACAGTTTTGTGTTTTTAATTACTTGATAATTAGGCTGATCATCTTGAGAGAATATGATTTTTTCTCTATGTGGAAGAAAGGCGTTAAAAAGCGGAAGCAGCAGCTGTTGTTGATGATGAGCTTCGCATAGTTTTATAACCTTTTCTTTCACACCTGACACGTCGATCCTACAAGTGAATATATATTATTCATTCATCAGTATATATAGAAAGAAAAAGAAGAATTAATATATTAATTGCATGAAGCATTAAGATATATATATAGATGAAGTACCTGCTATCATTGTAGTGCTTGAGGATATCAATAAAGTGATCATAGTCTTGGGGTGTCAAGGTTTCTTTAAATTTGTTGAGACACTGCTGGGCATCAGAAATTGTCAAAGCTTTGCCTTAAAAGATTATCCTTGCACAAGAATATTATATTGAAATTATATATATATATATTGAGTCAAAATTAATTAACTAATATAATAATGATAATATATCAGAATTCACAATTTATGACCAAAGTCAACAAATTACCGGCCAGAATTCACAATTTAAACAAACAATTAAAGCCATACATACATAGCTTAAATTATATTATTTTTATTTTTATTTTTAGAAGAAGCACTTTTGATATATAGCTTGACTACTACTAATAATAAATGATAATAATAATTCAAAAAGGGTTTTCAATTAAAACGGTGCCCGTTTGGCTTCTGTTTTAAAAAATAAAAAGTAAATGATAATAATAATAATAAATGAGTTTGAAACTATATGCATATATATGATGACGTACGTATATAGAGACCGACCACCGCTAGCTAAGGTAGCAAATTAATTGACAGTTGAGAAAAAAGATGGAGAATGAAACTAAGGGTGGAGAGAGAGAGAGAGAGAGAGAAAGAGGCATACGATGATCCAATATCTACAGTATGAGTAGTAGGAGGAGGAGGATTAAGGTTGGGGAAACTGTGGCTAATGATCATGTGTTGACCACCATCGCCAACTGTAAGAATTAATCAAAAAAAAAATCATATCATATATATATAAAGCTATCTAGCTAGCAAGTAATAGCCAGCAAAAGAGAATTAGAAGACGAACCTCTTGACCGATCACCATCACCCGCCGTCATTTAATTTCTTTCTTTATATGTACTTTCTGCAAATCAATAATTAATTAATTAGCAACTCCATCAGCCATATCATGAATCTCAAATGATGAATCTGACACTTTATATATATATATATATATATATATATAGTCAAAACCTTTTGAAATTAATCGGAATGTGTGTGTGAATGTGGTGTTTTTAGTTTAGTAGTGGATCAATATGGAGTGTGTGTTTGTGCATGTATATATTTAGCAGAGAGAGAGAGAGAGAAGGTGGTGACGAAGGCATGAGTCTTTACAAGTCGTGACGTAATTAATTAATGGACCAGGGATAAAACTGTCTTTACCATTACATGCTGTTGAAGCTGTCAACATCCAAAGCTGAAGTCGGTCACAAGTTTTACAAGTCACATTAGTCATGTTTATTTATCTTTTATCACATGTTTATTTCTGTTACTAGTGGTTAGTTATTTCCTGTTTTCATGGTAGTAGGGAGTCATGGCTTAGTGCCATAGTGGTAGTTTCTTTATTTCTAGTATTTATATTCTCAATTTGTATGTTGATTATAATTCAGTTTTTCATCAATACAAAAGGCTTTCACAGCAATTCGTTCTTGTGTTCTTTTGTGTAAACAACCTGTAACTAGTTTCCTTGCTTTGATTCATCACTTTGTGCAACAAGTGGTATCAGAGCCTCCATTCAAGATGTCAGACCTGCAATTGATCGGTGGTGTGAAGAAATTGAATAACCAGAATTACAAGACCTGGGCTACGTATCTTTCTTTCGTATTTGCAGGGGCAAGATCTTTGGGAAGTGGTACAAGGGAGTGATACAGTTCAACCCCCTCGTGAAACAGTTGATGGAGCTCTAAGAAAGTGGCGAGTCAAAGCCGGCAAAGCAATGTTTATTCTGAAGACAACGGTAGAAGAAGAGCTCCTTGAACATATCAAGGATGCAGCAAGTCCCAAAGTGGCGTGGGATACTTTGTCAGAGGTTCTTTTAAAAAACGAGTTGTTGAGTATAACTCAGAAGGAGCTAACAATTTCCCAATATTTCCATAAAGTTAAGACTTTATGTCGAGAGATTGTCGATCTCGACCAACAATCTATTATTGGTGATGCCAGAATGAAACGCATCATCATTCATGGATTGAGGCCTGAATATAGAAGTTTTGTTGCTGCTGTACAGGGTTGGCCAACCCAACCATCGTCAGGTGAGTTTGAAAACTTGTTGGCTAGCCAAGAAGCCCTGGCCAAGCAGCTGGGAAATTTATCTGTTGGCTCAAGGTCCAAGCAAGAAGATGAAGCGTTGTACGTTGAAAAAGGCAAGGGTAGGTACAACAATAAGCCACGTAACACGTATAGGTACCATGACAAGAACAAGCATCATCAACAAAGTGAGAAGAAAGGGGGCGATTCTGATCGTGGTGAAAAATCTAGTGAACGAAAGTCTCGGTACGGCGGAAAACGGTTCCCGTTTCCGTGCTACAAGTGTGGTCAGAAAGGTCACATTGCCCGGAATTGTAGTGACAAAAGTGAAGAAGGAAGTGCAGCCACAGTCGAACATGAAGATGGCTGGGATGTCGAAGCCTATGTTGCCAAAACTGAAGAGGTTGTTGCTCTTACAGTTTCAACTGAAAGTCGAAGAAACAAATTGGACGATTGGATCATGGATTCGAGCGGTTAAAAGACCCAATTAAGTATGGTGGCAGCCGGGTGGTTGTAATTGCGGATAATTCCAAGCACTCGATTGCACTTATCGGTGATGTGGAACTTCCATCGAGTAGAAACAAGCATGAGCTAGTGTTGAAGGATGTCTACCACATTCCCGGGATGAAGAAAACTCTCATATCTGTTCCTCAATTGACAGATGAAGGTCTCTATGTATTGTTTGGACCAAAGGACGTGAAAGTGTATAAACACTTTGAGACCCCATCGACTCCAATTCTTCAAGGTCGCAAAACAAAAACAGTGTATGTTTTGAATGCTGAATCTGCTTATGTAGAGAAAGCTAAAGGGAAACAAACGGCTGATTTGTGGCATCAGCGACTGGGTCATGTAGGGTTTGATAAGTTGGGCCGGATGATGAATCACAACCTCATGGAAGTGAATGAAGAAGGGGTTTGTGTTGGGTGTCAGTTTGGAAAAGCAGAAGAATTGTCATTCAAAAGCTCCGACCATCGTGCCAAGGAGCCGCTTGAACTCATCCATTCTGATGTGTTTGGTCCGGGTAAACAAGTGATGTGCTCTAAATTATACAAATATTATATAAATATTCCCTATACTTTTGAGTTGATTTAGAGTTGTTTTTACTTAATTATATCCGTTCCTAGTGCATATTGAAAGTCTAAAAGTTTTAAGATACCAGGAACCAAAAAAACTAATAAAGCAACTCAACAATAGATACACCTAATTAATATTTGTAAGTGCACATGTTTAAACTTGAAGTATATTACCTAATAATATAACTATACTAAAAGTAAGAAAAGGAAAAAATGAGCTAAATAAAGACATGAATGCATATAACACGTAAGCTGAAAAGAAAATTTGATTTAAGGATTACTAAATTGGTTCGGTTATTTGATGTTTTGTAGAAACCGAGAAAAGCTCAAGTGCTAACTAAATTTTATTGTATGGGCTCAAAGGAATAATTGTTTAAGCAGGCCACAAGAGCATGAGAATGAAACTCACAATTACACATTTATCGGCCCATAAAATAGAATTGTGAAAAAGGAAGTCGGTTATTATTATTATAAAAAGAGAGAACCCTTGCACCATAAGGGGAGAGAACGAAAAAGACAAAAGAAAAGTCATCAGGTTTTGAGAGAGAAAATTGCTGTGGACGCAAGGATAGAGAAGAAAAGAGAAAGCAAGTTTTTGGTTTGACCAAATAGTATCCAGGTTTAACACCGACTCATCCAAGAATCCTTATTAGTCGGTTTGAATTTATTATTTTCGTCATGAATTTATTATTTGAACCTATTTATTTTCTTTTGGTCTTGAGTATGGTTGTTGGCTAAACTCTCAGACTGCCTAGGTTATGATGAACCTACTTTGACATTTTGATTTGACTTGGGATTGTTTATTATTATGGTTTTTATGTTTTAGTAAAAGATTTATTTATATTAAATTGATGCATATGGATGCTTATGATTGTTTGATGAGTTTTGTTCCATAGCTTTTCTTGATTATTATTCGTCATATGATAGGATTGCTATTAGGTCAATTACTTCGTGTTTTGATTATTTTATGGTTGATTTCATGATAAGATCATAGGAATAATATTGTCAAATAAACCTGAGTGTGCTCCTAACCTAAAATCTGTAAAGTGCTAGGTTATTGATAGATCTTTATTATTTAATCTTCCTAGATTTAGTTCTTCGTAAGGAGTCCGTCTAGGGTTGATTATTTATTATTATCTATTAAGTCAATTAAATATATTAAATTGCCTTTGATTTCCGCGTTGTAAGGTAAGATTTCGTATAAAGGAACTAAATTATAAATAATTAGGTGACCGTAAGGGAACTTGATTTCTAATACTGGTGTGCGTTAAAACTTGTTAGAAACCCATAGGTGTCTCTTGAGAAGGGTCAGGGGTCCTGTTCGGGTTTTCTTTTAAGTGTCTATTTTACGATCCCAATCCATAACTAAATATTTTCCCGGGTTAAGTCATAACTGAAATTTAGGGGATTCTAACCTAGGTAGTTTTCTCATCATCATCTTATTTTCACAACAAACTTTGTTTTTGTTTAAATTACTTGTTTTCTTAATTAGTTTTTAATTATAGTATTAAATTAGTATTTTAAATAAAAACCCCCAAAACAAATATAAATTAATAAGCCGTGTTTGTAGTCGAGTCTAATTAGCTAATAAACGTAATTTAGAGAGTTTCGTGGGTTCGATATCCGGACTTACTTAGCTTTACTAGAGTAGATCGGTTCACTTGCAAATAAAATTTGACTAATATAAAGCCAAATGTTAGCTATTTTCGAGTCTTTGGTTGTGTGTGTTATGTTTTTGTCCCGAGTCATCTCCGTCATGAAATGGAGAAGAAAGCTATCCGTTGTGTGTTTGTAGGGTATGACCCAGAACGCAAAGGTTGAAGGTGTTGCAATCCTAATACCGGCAAGTTTTATGTTTCAAGAAATGTTATTTTTGATGAAAACTCTTCCTGGTGGTCATCAAGTTCTGAATTGTTACCTGATACTCAACAACTTAAATCAGAATTTGAAGTCCAAATGGTGAAGCTACAGTTTGATGATAATCAAGTGGAAGAAGGTAGTAACGCATGTGATCAAACTGTTGTAGAGGAAGAAAATAACGATGGTTTAGCACCTGGTCTTAGAAGGTCACAAAGGGTTAGAAATCCTAATCCTAAGTATGCTAATGTAGCAATTGTAGAAGATATTATTGGTGAACCAGAGTCATATGATGAAGCATGTGTGAAAGAAGAATGGGTTATGGCAATGAAGGAGGAGATGGATGCTATTCTAAAGAATCAAACTTGGGAACTCATCCCAAAGCCGACTGATGCAACAACAGTTTCTTGTAAATGGGTCTACAAGTTAAAGAGAAAGGCTGACGGGTCCATTGAAAGGTATAAGGCCCGTTTGGTGGCTCGTGGTTTTTCTCAAACATACGGAGTTGACTATGAGGATACGTTCAGCCCGGTAGCCAAGATAACCACTATCCGAGGGTTACTAGTTGTTGCAGTTAGTAAACAGTGGAAGTTATGGCAAATGGACGTCAACAACGCATTTCTGTGTGGTGACCTTGACCGGGTAATACTCATGGATCAGCCATTGGGGTTTGAAGATAAAGATCGTCCGGAAGATGTATGTAAGTTGAAGAAAGTGATCTACGGGCTGAAACAGTCTCCGCGGGCATGGTTTGGTAAGATTGGAGAGTTTCTTGAACAAAATGGTTTTATGCTAACTATGGCTGATTCAAGCTTGTTTGTCAAGAAATTTGACAACAAAATTGTAGTAGTGCTAGTGTATGTTGATGACTTAATTATTACAGGAGATAGTGAAGAAGAAATCACTCAGTTGAAGAGTAACTTGTGTGTACGGTTCAAGATGAAAGATCTTGGAAAATTGGTGCATTTTCTTGGTTTAGAACTAACTTATGCAGGGGATAAGTGTCTGCTGCATCAAACCAAGTATGCAACTGATATGTTGCATAAGTTTAATATGATCTCGCGCAAACTAGCAACTACTCCAATGGACCCGAGTACCAAGTTATATGCTGATCAAGGAGTGGAGATCGACGACCCTTCAGAGTATAGAAAAATGGCGGGGAGCCTAATTTACCTCACACTAACAAGACCCGACATTTCCTTTATAGTTGGGGTCTTGAGTCGGTTCATGCAGTGTCCAAGGAAACCGCACCTGTTTGCCATTCGGAGAGTGTTGAGATATGTAAAGTCCACTGCAGGTCATGGAATATGGTTTAAGAGGGAGACTGAGCCAAAGTTGGTTGGTTATTGTGAAGCGGATTATGCTGGGGATTTAAATGAAAGGCGGTCTACCTCAGGATATGTTTTCAAGTATGGGTCGAGTACAATTTCATGGTGTAGCAAACGACAACCAACCGTGTCGTTATCTACCACTGAAGCCGAGTACCGAGCCGCAGCAGTTGCAGCTCAAGAGTGTGTTTGGCTTGTTCGTTTGCTAGGAGAATTGAATCAGGATGTGAATTATCCAGTTAGACTATTATGTGACAACATGTCTGCAATCAAACTTGCAGAAAATCCCGTGTTTCATGCCCGCACGAAGCACATTGAAATACATTACCATTTTATCCGAGAAAAGGTTTTAAAAGGAGAAATTCAAATGGAACGGATTGACACGACTGAGCAGCTTGCGGATATTCTTGCAAAGAGTGTGTCAAGTCCTAAGTTACTCTAACTTGGCAGTGGTTTTGGTCTGGGAAATTTGGATGTTGAGAGGGAGTGTTGAAGCTGTCAACATCCAAAGCTGAAGTTTCGGTCACAAGTTTTACAAGTCAAATTAGTCATGTTTATTTATCTTTTATCACATGTTTATTTCTGTTACTAGTGGTTAGTTATTTCCTGTTTTCATGGTAGTATGGAGTCATGGCTTAGTGCCATAGTGGTAGTTTCTTTATTTCTAGTATTTATATTCTCAGTTTGTACGTTGATTATAATTCAGTTTTTCATCAATACAAAAAGCTTTCACAGCAATTCGTTCTTGTGTTCTTTTGTGTAAACAACCTGCAACTAGTTTCTTTGCTTTGATTCATCACTTAGTGCAACACATGCCGTGATCACTTTACATTTCCTTCGACACTTCATTAGTAGCTAATTAAGCACACAGAACGAACAAATTAATATATACAAAGAGATCATGGAAGTGTTGTGTATTGAGTTTTGTAGCGCTTTTTGTTTCCACGATTTAATGACATCTGTCAGATGAAGATTTCAGAAATTATTTTGCCACTTATAGGGCAAGCCAAGGCGGCGGTGACGTGGAAGGAAAAACGAGCATCCATTAGATATATATGCTCGCGCTTATATAGCTTCAAACAAATAGACAAAAAAAATTAATATTTTAAGTAACCATGCCTAATTAATGAAACTTGATTTAAGTTATTTGAAATCTAGATATGATACACGGAAGGAAGTTTATTTCAAGTGATAAAAAGGTTACTTGCAGTTACCATAGTAAATATAACGAGTTTCCAAGTAAGTCTATAGTATTTTTCTATTCCCATTTATTCAATTTACTTTGTTAAGAAAGTTAGACAATCTAAAGATAATCAAATGTAACTGAAGAAACACTAACCGGACCCCGGGCAGATTACGGATAACCTGGGGGTTAGGTAGATGTTTCCCACGAGGGGTTAGACCCGGTAAAGATGGTTCTTCTGATAACCTGCAAAACAGACACCGTGAGCTTGTCACTGAGAAGGGGGGGGTTCCTCCTTGTGACCACCCTCCGGCGTGAGAATCAGACTAGATTGCTCTTTAAATATAAATGTATATTAAGAGATTGCTAGAGCAGATATCAGGTATAATATGATGATAATATGATAAGATATGGTCATACCATTTGGGGTATTTATAGCCGAAGGTAGGTTTCCAAGGAGGTGTGGCCGGCTGAATAGTGTTCCTGTTCCACCAACTGTGACCTACGCACGTGCCCTGCTGGTAGTTGGTGGGTAGGCAGCGGCTGACAGTGACCAGGCCTGCTGTGTACTATTCCTTTTCCACCAACTGCCGGCTATGCACGTGGTATGACAGGAGTTGGTGAGTAGGCAGCGGCTAATAGTGACATACAGTACAAGAGCATGCTGCTCGCCATACTGTTGTCAATAAGCTGTCGTATCTTTAGTCAGATCTTTTGCCCATACCTCGTCAGGTACAGTACAGAAGATCTTCCCGTATCGTACGGACTGGCTTAGTTGGGCGGGAGTATTCCCCCTCCCGCCTTTGTGCGGGATTGTTCCCGGCTTTGCTCATTCCTTCAGGTGACACTGAATGATTGAGAGCTAAGTGCCTTGTGCGTGTAGCCTTGCTGCGCGGGTGGCCTTCCCTGATGGCTTGTATCCGCAGCTGCGGGAACAGGCGGAGTCCTTCACCATTGGGAGGCATTTCCTGCGGGAACAGCTTGCGTACTGCGCGTAAGGACGTCACGTCTCTGAGCATGGTGGGTCCTGCGGATCCAGTTGGTTTCTGCGCAGACGTCCCTCTTCAAGGTGAGTCTTGCGGGTCCAACTGGGCTCTGCTGGGACCTACCTCTTCAAGTCCCCCTAGTCCAATATTCTTCTCATGAATGTTTAATAAAGTGAGGTGAACTTTTGGACTTAAGCAAAGGGTTTTGAAAAAGGTTTTTTTTTTAAGGTTTTCCATGGGGATTCTTCCCGCGGAAGTCCTTGTCACTTGCAGAAATTCCCGACTTTCCTGCTTGGTCTTTGGGTATGATGCGGGTAGGTCTGTGACCTCCTCGCAGGTCAGGAGCGTTGAGTCCCACTTGTGTGGATTCTCCATGAGGTTTTGGTAGTTCTGAACATAGTGATCAATTATGTTAAAACCACCAATTCCATCCTGGAGCTTCAAACAATGTAGTTCTCGACGTTCCCGCTATGCGGGGATGTTATTTCCGTTTCCGCAAGCATTGCCCAGAAGATCCTTCTTGGTTTCAATTCCCTGCGGAGCGCTAGGTATGTGAAGGGTTTTGCCTTAACACTGTACCCGCTCTCGTCTTATGGTTACTTTACTTCCAAGGTATTCCTGGCGTCAATTCCCTGCGGGTGCTAGGTATGTGAAGGGTTTTGCCTTAACACTGTACCCGCACCCGTCTTATAGTTACTTGGTTGCCGAGGTATTCTTGGCTTCAATTCCCTGCAGGTGCTAAGTATGTGAAAGGTTTTGCCTTAACACTGTAACCGCACCCGTCTTATGGTTACTTGGTTGCCAAGGTATTCCTGGCGTCAATTCCCTGCGGGTGCTAGGTATGTGAAGGGTTTTGCCTTAACACTGTACCCGCACCCGTCTTATAGTTACTTGGTTGCCGAGGTATTCTTGGCTTCAATTCCCTGCAGGTGCTAAGTATGTGAAGGGTTTTGCCTTAACACTGTAACCGCACCCGTCTTATGGTTACTTGGTTGCCAAGGTATTCCTGGCGTCAATTCCCTGCGGGTGCTAGGTATGTGAAGGGTTTTGCCTTAACACTGTACCCGCACCCGTCTTATAGTTACTTGGTTGCCGAGGTATTCTTGGCTTCAATTCCCTGCAGGTGCTAAGTATGTGAAGGGTTTTGCCTTAACACTGTACCCGCACCCGTCTTATGGTTACTTGGTTGCCAAGGTAAGGGGCATTTTCCCGCTTACTTTTGAATCTTTTTGAATTTTTGAAATTCGAAGAGTTGGTGAAAGGATAAGAACAGTCCAAACCTCTGAAACGTCGTGCGACGGTTTCTTCTGACTGTGTCAGGACGTGCAGGAAGTTATGGTGACGTGACAGTACATGGTCATTCCAGACGCTTTTTCAGGCGCGTGGGCGCGATTTTTCGGGCGCGTGGCCGCGAAATTAATGGTACGCGTTCTTTCAACAGCTGTTGCCAGCTTGCTTTTTGCCACGTGTCATAGTTTCATTGCACCTTCGATTTCTCTCTCTTCCGCATTAAATTCATCGCATTAATTGCGATTAGTATATAAAGGGGGAGAGGGTTCTTTGTAATTCACACTTTCACTCTTCTCTTCATCTTCAAAACGATTTCCGGCGAATACTCACCTTTCAGTCGAGCATTCTCTTGAAATCGTTTTCTTCTTTCATCTGCAAGATGTCTTCTCGTGATCTCGAATCTACAGCCCAGGAGGCTGGGGTGTTTGCCGATGACAAGAGTACTGCTGGCGAGTGCCAGTGTGCTCTGCCTGTCGATCTGTATCAGTACATCGTCAGGAAGTTCATGCTCGAGTCTCTCGAGCCTGAGTTTCCTGAACCCCATCAGACGGTGTATGATGCCCCCAGAGGCAAGATCGGGGTATATGCTGCATTCTTTGTCTACGGGAATCTTAGGTTCCCGTTGACAAAGTTTGTGTACCGTGTCCTGGAGAGGCACGGTGTGCACCTGACCGAGGTGCATCCGATGGCGATCGCCAAGATTCGCCACTTCGAGTGGGTGTGCCGGATACTGGGCATTGAGCCCTTCGTCGACCGCCTGATGACCTTCTACACTTGGAGGTGCATCCAGGGGTGGTATACCCTGATAACCCGGATCAAGGGTTTGAAGATTTGCGCAACCGAGCGCAGTCTTCGTTCGTGGAAGAGGGAGTTCTTCTACCTCTCTGCTCGCGCCATCCCCCTTGCCATGAAATTTAAGAATGGGCAAGCTCTCCCAAGCCTTCACGCCTCCAACTACCAGGAGGCGGAATGGTTCTCGAAGATATCCTGGGTCCAATCTCCGGTTTACCGGTTTGCGGAGTCCGGGATGGTGATGCTCGGGATGAGCCGGGTGTGGAAGGATGCGGATGCGCGAAAGATCCCGATCGTCCTTGAATACGGTTCGAACTCTGTTCCTTACGGTATGCTCTGTTTCTTTTTGTTGATTTAGAATTTCTTCTAACTTCTTTCCTGTTTATTTCAGAGGGGAACGACTTGCAGTCGCTCATGTACCCGCGGGAGGCTGACAGTCCCGCTCGGATGGGTACTCGCGCTCTAGACGAGAACGAGTTGCCCATCCTAGAACAAACGGCGGATCGGTTCGTGGAGGTCTACCCGCTAGGCCACGAGATCCTTAGCGCCAGGCGGCCAGGTAAGGCGCTATTCAACCCTCGACCCCTCAATGTTGAAACCTCTGCTGGAATTCCTCTAATCGTATGTTCTGATGAGGAATCCGCAGATGGTCCTCCGTTGATGCGGAAGAAGAAGGCTGCCCGCGGGAAGGGGAAGGAGAAGGTGGCCTCCACTGCCGATCCGGTGCCTCGGTCTGTCTCAGAGGCCGAGAGCGAGGAGGTGGCGTGGAACCCGGGTGGTGATAGGACCACCGCTCCGGAGGCTGCGACTGTCACCTCCGGAGAGCCCCGGATGACGGTGAGCGGCGCAAAGAGGCCGGCTCCATCGGGTTCATCCCCGCCTGTCCGTACATTCAGGCTCAAGAAAACCCGTAAGTACAAACTTTATTTATCTTAACTTCATAGATTTTCGTCTTAACACTTTATCTTCTTTGTGCAGGCGTGGATGTTGACGCATTCCAGGGTGGAGCGCAGAGGAGTACCCCTCCGCCCATGACGGTAGGCTTGGTCAGCCTTCCTGAGGCGACGACCCAGGCGGCTGCGCCTGCTTCTGCTTCCGCTGGTTCAGTTGCTCACTCCGTTGAGCCGACTGTTCCAGCTGTGATGACCTCACCGCCGGCTGTCAGTGCCATTTTTACCACATCTTTCACTGAGCCGGCGGTTACTTTTGCTACGGATTCCGCGGCGGCGACCGCGGCGGCTGTTACCATGCCTCCGTCATCGGCAACGACGGCCGATCCATCAGGTATGCATGGGGCTTATCGCCAACCTCTGCCTCCTTCCTATCTGCCTGACCTCTTGGATGGATTTCCGTTGGGTTCAGGTGATGGGTTTGGCGGCTATCGGCCTGTTATTGACCCTACAGGTGCGTAGGGTTCTTTTGGCCTATTTTATATATTTTTATCATCTTTTCCTAACTGCTTTATGTTTTTTGTAGTGTCGGATTCCAATGAAGTGTATGTTCCACGATGGAACATCCGCCGAGGAACAACCCTTCGCACACCTGTGGAGTGCGTGGAGTGGGCTTGTCACGCTGCTCCCAGTGGTGCGTTGGGGGAAGCCATGGCTAGCTACCAGGAGGGTAGGCTAACCAATGAGCTTCGGGTTCTCCTGGCCCGGATGCAGCCGCGCGTCGAGCTGCTTTGTCGTGAAAACGACAAGTTAAAAGCAGCTCGCCTTCAAGAAGTAGCTCGGGCGCGGGTTGTCCGGGAGGAGAACGTAAAGCTTTCCGCAGCTGCTGCGGAAAAGGAGAAGGCCTTCAAGGCCCTCGAGGTTGAAGTTCAGGCCCGACTCGAGGCCCGTTCCAAGGCTGCCCAAGCTGTTAACGAACAGCTTCGGCTGGCTAAGGAAACTGCAAGGAACGCAACCGAGAGGGCCACCAAGGCTGAAGCTGTTGCTGAGCCTCTACGCGTGGAGAATGAAGAGCTTAAAGCCAAATTAGAGGCTCTCCAGCAGGCTCATGATGCCTTGGCGATGGAAGACGCCAAAAAGCTCCAAGAGATCTTGGACCAGAGGGGGGTGCTTGACCACACTGAGCGGAAGCTAATGGGCGTCGAAGAGGCTGCGGCTAAAGAAGTGTTGCTTGCCAACCTCAACAAGAGTGAAGCCGAACGCGCCCGTAACGAAGCTCAAGCTGCCCTCCAAGAAGCTCTGGTTGCCAAGGAATGGCTTCTTTGAGAAGCGTTGTCTCAGGTATGCTTTTCATTTCTTTACGCTTTTCTTTGTAAATAGAAAAGGTTTTGACACTTGTATATTTTCTTGTAGGTTGTGCATCGAGTCTTTGCTGATACGTCTTATGACGATGCTATGAGCGCAGCCCTCAACGCTTCTCACGAGGATGGGGAAAAGGCCGGCTTCCTGCTTGGTCTAGGGTTCGTTGAGAAAGGCATCCCACCTTCCAACTTCCCTTTGTATAATGTAGATACTGAAGCTGTTTACGACCAAGCAGTGAATCAGTATGCCGTCTTCCCGCATCCGGTGGTGGAGAAGGTGAACCAAGTTGCTGCTGCTGATGATGGGCTAGCTATCCTTAAAGCTTTCCTTGAACCGCCACGTTCTACTGATGGTGCGGGTCCAAGTGGAAGTGGCCCTGAAGCCTGATCCTGAAGATCCCTTCCCACTGTTAGGATAGATTTAGCTTGTATAGATTTATTTTCTTGTAGGCGAGTAGTTACCCGGCCATTCTTGTAATGAATCATTGTGAAATATAAATCTTTGTGCGGGTAAGACCGCTACTTTCTCTGGATTCCTTGCTTTATAAACGTTATATGACTTGCATACTTTAGTTTAAATTAGCAATTTTCCAAGTGTAGAATAAGTTAACCTTTGAACGTGGTAGATAATAGGTTGAAGTTTTGCTTCCTCTTTCGTGATTGTGCGGGTAGGACCGTCACTTGCACTTAGTAGGATGGCTAAACTTTACCTACGTCTGACCTGCGTGGAGGTTTTCCTCATCTTTTTGAAATTTCTAAGTATTTAGGATAAGTTAACCTTTGAACGTGGTAGATAATAGGTTGAAGTTTTGCTTCCTTTTTCGTGATTGTGCGGGTAGGACCGTCACTTGCACTTAGTAGGATGGCTAAACTTTACCTACATCTGACCTGCGTGGAGGTTTTCCTCATCTTTTTTGAAATTTCTAAGTGTTTAGGATAAGTTAACCTTTGAACGTGGTAGATAATAGGTTGAAGTTTTGTTTCCTTTTTCGTGATTGTGCGGGTAGGACCGTCATTTGCACTTAGTAGGATGGCTAAACTTTACCTACATCTGACCTGCGTGGAGGTTTTCCTCATCTTTTTTGAAATTTCTAAGTGTTTAGGATAAGTTAACCTTTGAACGTGGTAGATAATAGGTTGAAGTTTTGCTTCCTCTTTCGTGATTGTGCGGGTAGGACCGTCACTTGCACTTAGTAGGATGGCTAAACTTTACCTATATCTGACCTGCGTGTAGGTTTTCCTCATCCTTTTGTTAGAAATTCTCTGTTTTGAATAAGTTAACCGTTCGACGCGCGGTTGTTAATAGGTTAGTGTTCAGTTTCCTCTATCATGATTCATGCGGATAGACCGGCACTTTCATTTAGTAGGATGACTGAACTTTTCCCCTTCAACTGACCTGCGTGAAGGTTTTCCGTTTTTTGGGTTTATGCGGGTTTTGCCGCCTTCCCCACGCAACGACTTTCCACGTAATTATGCGGTGAAAACCGGCATATTAGTGTTGAATAAATTAACCGTTCGACGCGCGGTTGTTAATAGGTTAGTGTTCAGTTTCCTCTATCATGATTCATGCGGATAGACCGGCACTTTCATTTAGTGGGATGACTGAACTTTTCCCCTTCAACTGACCTGCGTGAAGGTTTGCCGTTTTTTGGGTTTATGCGGGTTTTGCCGCCTTCCCCACGCAACGACTTTCCACGTAATTATGCGGTGAAAACCGGCATATTCGTGTTGATAGTTCATAAAGTATAAATGTAAAATCATCAGCGTCGATGTTCTAAGGAGAATCATTTCCATTAGAAGTGGCTCTGGGCCTTTACAAATTTGGAATTGATCTACATGCAAACTGTGTAATTGAGCTCCCTTCCCTGTTGTTGGGATGGGAGTGCCATCGAGCCGATATGCACCTGGTTCGGGATCTCGTTGTTTGCGCAGTATGTAGTCTCCAACATTGAAGCTGCAATTTTATTCGTGTTTTCCCCAACTGGGGTTCTACACGCATCAGCCTGCTCAGCGTTCATTGCGCCACGAGGTGCGCGAGCGTCCCATCTCTGACAAATGCTTCGACCATGTCCTTTACGTCTGTGCATTCTTCAGTGTTGTGGCCTTTTGTCCTGTGAAAGTCACAGTATTTGCTCCGATCAGCATTGGGACGATGTCGGATTATTGGAGCTTTTGGCCATGGGAGCTCCTCAGTGGCGAATATCTCGGTGACGCTTTTGGTGAGTGGCGTCCATCTGGAGTTCTGGTTCGACCGTACGTTATCCCTTCCGCCTAACCGATGTTGCAAGCCGGATGAGGTGTCAAAGTTTACCCTTGACTGCCAAATGCCTAGCTTCCGCTTTTTGTTTAATCGGGCGGTAAGGACGTTGTCTTCTCTTGTTTTCTGGGTGTAGAGGTTTGTGCTCTGTGGGAGATCTCTACCTAGTTGCTTCTCCGTTTCCGCAAAGCGTTTTGCTGCTGTCATGATGGCATCCCATGTGGATGGCATGCCATCTTTACCCGTTAAGGTGCGGATGAGCTCTGGGTCGTTCGCGCCCTGAATAAAAGCAGCGCGAACAAGATCTTCGCTAATGTTACCCAGACTTAGCTTCTTTGAGTTGAAGCGAGTGATGAAGTCTGGCAAAGATTCATCTTCCTCTCGAATGCATTTGAGGATTGTCCATTGCTCCTCGGTATACTTTCGTTGTTGGCTGAAGTGTTGGCTAAACTTCTGTTGGAAGTCTGCCCAGTCGTAGATGTGGTTGACCGGTAGACGATCGAACCACGCTCTAGCTGCCCCAACAAGCGTCATTTGGAACATGTAACACCACGTAGGTTCCGTCCAACTACTGACGGTTGCCCCCGCTATGAACCTGTTCAAATGATCGTCTGGATCAGATATACCATCGTAAGTGCCGATGTTGGACATCTGTTTGGCACTTTTCAGGGCGCTTGCTTCCGCAATGTCCCTTGCAAATTTGGACGTTCCCGCATTTGCCACAGTTGGTCTGAATGTTTTGGAGAAGTCACGTGGGCTTCCACCTGTGTTTTTTGGTTTGAAGGCTTCTCCAAAACGCCTTCTCGGTTGGGAGTCCGTTTCCTTACGCTTCCCTTTTGCCCTATGGCGAGGGTTCGCGTCGGTGTCGGATTCCTCCGAGTCATCGTCCAAGTATTCTTCGAATTCGTCAGCCTGTTGGACGGAACGCAAGCGTTCGTCCAACTCAACTTGGAATTCCCTCTGACGTGCCTCCGCCCATGCCTTAACTTCATCGAGTGTTTGGCGGGGGAGTCTTGTTCGTTTCTCTAACTGGGTATCGGTGAATCCCAGTGAGCGATTATTTACTGCACTTGCCCCAGCTTGGGTAACTGGGGTAGTGTTCGTAAAATTTACTTCACTTGCCCCGGCTTGGGTAACCGGGGTAGTGTTTGTAAAGACTGTGTAGCCGGTATTCCCCCCAGTAGCTGGGGTTGTGGTTACCGGAGTTTCTTTAACCATCTTTCCAGAAGTTTGAAAAAACTGAAAGGAAATGAAGTTCTAGCTTTTATGCACGGATGACGCCAATGAAGAAACACTAACCGGACCCCGGGCAGATTACGGATAACCTGGGGGTTAGGTAGATGTTTCCCACGAGGGGTTAGACCCGGTAAAGATGGTTCTTCTGATAACCTGCAAAACAGACACCGTGAGCTTGTCACTGAGAAGGGGGGGGGGGGTTCCTCCTTGTGACCACCCTCCGGCGTGAGAATCAGACTAGATTGCTCTTTAAATATAAATGTATATTAAGAGATTGCTAGAGCAGATATCAGGTATAATATGATGATAATATGATAAGATATGGTCATACCATTTGGGGTATTTATAGCCGAAGGTAGGTTTTCAAGGAGGTGTGGCCGGCTGAATAGTGTTCCTGTTCCACCAACTGTGACCTACGCACGTGCCCTGCTGGTAGTTGGTGGGTAGGCAGCGGCTGACAGTGACCAGGCCTGCTGTGTACTATTCCTTTTCCACCAACTGCCGGCTATGCACGTGGTATGACAGGAGTTGGTGAGTAGGCAGCGGCTAATAGTGACATACAGTACAAGAGCATGCTGCTCGCCATACTGTTGTCAATAAGCTGTCGTATCTTTAGTCAGATCTTTTGCCCATACCTCGTCAGGTACAGTACAGAAGATCTTCCCGTATCGTACGGACTGGCTTAGTTGGGCGGGAGTATTCCCCCTCCCGCCTTTGTGCGGGATTGTTCCCGGCTTTGCTCATTCCTTCAGGTGACACTGAATGATTGAGAGCTAAGTGCCTTGTGCGTGTAGCCTTGCTGCGCGGGTGGCCTTCCCTGATGGCTTGTATCCGCAGCTGCGGGAACAGGCGGAGTCCTTCACCATTGGGAGGCATTTCCTGCGGGAACAGCTTGCGTACTGCGCGTAAGGACGTCACGTCTCTGAGCATGGTGGGTCCTGCAGATCCAGTTGGTTTCTGCGCAGACGTCCCTCTTCAAGGTGAGTCTTGCGGGTCCAACTGGGCTCTGCTGGGACCTACCTCTTCAGTAACTATTGGGATTCATCTGGCGATGTGACTGAAATTATAAAAACGGATACCGGACTACCGGTTCTGATAATACTAATACCGAGAATAAAGTATGATATTAATAGTGTAAGGGTTGAAAATGGAACTCAAAAAATAAAGTATAAAAATGACTTTAGTTTCATAGGACCATGAACTTTAATTTAATGGTTATATAATTTTATTGTTCCGTAGGAATACTCAATAGAGTAATATACCAATATAATTTTGTCTTAAATAACGTTACGATTTGTTTTTCTTAAACGGTGATTCTCATATGTTTTTAGGCCAGTGCATTCTTTAAATTAGAGTGTTCTGGTGTCTTATTATGGTCAGACTATTTTGTTTTAATCGGGTTCACATTGGATTCAGAGTTTGGCTTGGGAGTTACCACAGGAAACCATAAAAGGAAGTTGTTGTACCACCATAAGAGTAGAGCTCTCTAACGTAACACAAAGTTGGACGAAAACCCGGTTGGACTTGGGATTCAAACTGACAACCTCACATGGTATCCTTTTTTGTCATTATATCTACCAAAATTGACGCAAGTGATCGATCTTAAGACTTTATTGGAGTACAAAAGCCTTCATACAACTAGATCACATGTGATGGATATGGATTATAATTTGTTGATGACTTTTTAAGAACTACAGTATATATATAATCAATATTTTCAACCCTAAATTACTATAGTATTGAAGTGAGTTACAAAAATTTATCATATATTTATAATTAATTTATTATATAAAATGGTCTTTAGCTTAATTATATATGTTAGATAAAAATGTAGCTAATAAAGTGACGATAGTTCAAGTCTCATAATAAAAAAAGTGAATTTTTAAGTGTATGAGATTTAGTTTAATAAAAATCTTTTTTGCTTTTCTTATATATATTTTTTAAGCATTCCATCATTAATTTTACCTTTTTTTAATAGCGTTTGGAATCACCCCAATATCCAGGTGTTCATTTCTGAGATAGAATGCTAACCGTTCATCAGGGAGAAAACCCATCATTGTAGAAAAACTCCTTTGAGTCAGGTTTCAACTTAAAACCTTAAGCCTTAATCATCATCCATACTATTATTAGACCAGAAGGTCAACTGCAAAAGCGATATTTATCATTCGTGAAATCCCTCTCTCAACCATCAACAAATTAATAAATTGTCCATATTGTGATAAATATACCTCAAAATATTATTCTGCATTAACTAATATTGGTTTTCATTTTCTATTTTGGTTTTTCGTATTTAATGTTTTAGGTGAGGAGATATGCATTTGCATATGTTTTCAATTTTTTACTTTTTTTTGACTAAGCTAAATTCAAAAGCAATATTTAGCACAAAAAAAAAAAAAAGAAGGATTAATTTGTCTTCCGTGTGTTCTTTCCAATATGGTGTAGTGATAGACAACATGAGTTTCTCAATGAATACCCAAGTTCAATTCTCACTTACAACACTTTGGGAGAGACATAGGTGGCTTAATGAAAAAATACTCAGATCTTTGTGATCTCCAATTCGAACCTGAGAGCGTCTGGGTTTTACAACCAGTGGGCCTTCGGGCAGGTGGGTTTTCCCCGGAACTGGAGATAACTTGAAAGTGCTTAAGGGCTCCGTACGACTAGGTTGGGCCAGATGACGTTAGCCTTTTGCCATTGATGTATCTCGAATAAAGTATCTAGACATTTTATGTTTGTTTGCCGTTAAAAAAAATTATCTTCCATCTCCAAAAAGGGTAAGGCTAATGTATCCACGTACTTGCTTGTACATCAACAAAAAAATCAAATTATAACTTGTCATATTTCACAATTTGATTTTTTGTAAATGATTTTCTTTTTATAAAAAAGGTTCAAAAACACTTAATTTAAAGAATAATATTTTTTTGAAAATTTAAAATTAAATAAAAATGTTTCTTAGTAGAAAAAACCTTTAAAAAATCTCTCTAAAACTTCAAAAATTATTTTAATTTCTCTATCTACTATTTTTTTTGACATAAACATGTTTAAAGAAAAATCATATAACTTTGTTATAAAAACGATAAAAAAAAGTTTATATATAGCTGTAATGATACTCATCCAATATATAGGGTTGGTATCATTTTAAAACAAAAAAAATTAAAAATTTTTAGGAGCTCCTAACAATCAAACATTTTTTTATTTTTTATTTATTTATTTGAGACTAGTTTTATCATATTTTAAAAAAATCTGATTATATATATAAATCACAAGTTTACACATACGTAAATTTTATGTAATAACAATTTTAAATATGTGTAAAAAGCATAGATGTGTGTAAAAACTAATTTTCATAATTATAATCGTAAATATAGATTTTAAAAGTGATAAAACTACACTCCAATAATATAAACATACAAAAAATTTTAGAAAAAACGTTAGTTATTAAGAGTTTTCTAAGGTTCTTAAATAATTTAAGAGTTCTATAATGATACTCATCATATAATATATATATATACACACACACACACACACATAGGGTTAAGTTATCGCACAATAACTTTATCGTATAAAAACGTACGCAAATCACGCTCAAGCCAAAAAAAATACGTTCAAACCCAAGAAACTAAAAACGCTCAATGTTAAAATGCAATACACTCAAATCCATATAAGTTTTTCATTAATACGCTTAGGAAATCCGTAATACGCTCAAAAACAGTTTTCATGAAGAAAAGTAAAAAATTGATCGATTGACGATCGAAATCTATTTTTTCGGTGAACCAATGACTAATTGGATGTATATTGACGATTTCAAGATCTTGTGATGTGATTTCATGAATCAATTTCATGAATATAGGTATTTTTATACGTTAATGTACGTTAAAATTTATTGTATTCTATCTTATACACACACACACACACACACACACACATAGGATAAGGATCCTAAGAAAACTTTTTAAAATTGAGAACTTTGAGAATCATTTTAGAGTTTGAACCACAAAAAAAACCCCTTCAAAAAATATTTTAAAAAAAATTATAAAACACAAAAAAAAAATGAAAATTTTTAAAAAGTAAAAAAACCAAAACGTTTATCTAGCATCCCGGTTTCATAAAAAAAACGTCGGTTTTTTGCTAAATTATACATATATGTATATTATCATTTAATCTTTAATTACATAATATACACATATGTACATTATCATGTATTTTAATTGCACATATGTGTATAAAAAGAACATGTATATATATACATATGTATATACATGTATATAAGTATTATACATATATGCATAATTTAACAAAATTGAGAATTAGTTTTTTTTTATGAAACTGGGATGCTCAATAAACGTTTTGGAAAGGGATTGAAATAGACAATAGAGTTGTGTTTGTTTCGAGATCATATCCTAGCTAGTATACTCATGTATGTCAAAAGAAAAGATGTTTGGAAAGGGATTAAAATGTTGTTACAAGTTACAACTTCAGGGAAGAGGAAGAGATATCGATCTTTGGATGAATACGACCCCAGTGGGTGGGACAATTTGGCGTACGAGGGGATGCCCTCTTGGATGCTTATATTAGCACCATGCTGCTGCTGCTGCTGTTTTTCAAGGGGATCAAGCATGCCAACTTTGGAAGACAACATTTGGAACGTTCAACTTTGAAACAAACAAGCAAAGAAATTAACAAAGTGAAGGGACTATACTCTTGCCTCAAATCAATTTGATGGATGGTGGCTTTTTTCGTACAACCGTGGTCAACTGTAAAAAAGTCAAATCCAACATTTTTTAAACTACAATATCCTTGTCTTTAGATAAAAGAAAGATGTGAACGCTCCAATCTTATGGTGCAAGTAAAACACACGACGGTGGTCAACTGTACAAAAGTAAAATCTAACATTTATAAATTATCAGATCCTTTCTTTCCGATAAAAGATATGAACCTACTTCCCAGTTTTCCCATAGCTGTCTCGTAATGTAACAGTTCGATTGAATATGAGTTTTTCAGGTGTTGAATCCTTATCAGCCACAAAATACCCTGATGCAGAATACGTCAATTTGTTATTATATTGTTTTGATAAAATGTTTCCAAAACAAGACTAGCAATGAATGGATTGCAGAATTTACCAAGCCTTTCAAACTGAAACTTGTCATCCACCTCCGCATGTCAGAGGGTGGTACAGCATATGCAGATGGTATTACCACTTTAGACTCGGGGTTTAAATCATCAAGCCAGTTATCAACTTCTCCAGGATTCTGATTCCAGTATATATATATAGTACAAAGTGTTAGTTTAAGTAACATTATGACAAATGTCAGTTACTAAACACCAACCTCAGAACGGAACAGTTTATCAAACAGTCTGACTTCCACCTTCAATGGATCAACTCCAGGTGAAGGCTCTGCAACCCAATGAAGAACCCCCTGCACAAAAACCAAGTTAAACTGACGACGTTGAAAAAGAAAAGGTCAACTTATGACTTGCCTTTGGTTTAGTCTTCTTGTCAGGATCATACGCAGCATGTATCTCAACAACCGGTTTTTGGTCATCAGAAAGCACCACTTCAGTGCACCTTATTGGAAATGCGTATCTGTGAGGAATGGTTTGATTTTTAGAGTGGAGGTTAACTATCAACACTTATCTTTTTAAATTTAACAGAAAAACTATGAATAACGAATGCAATAATTCTAAATACAAAAACAATATCAGATTATGCACCTGAGCAAGACAGCTTTCCCTGGAGCAAGCCCATAGTAGTCTTTTGAATCTTTCATTCTAAAGTCAGATTGCTCTATATAAACAACATTTGAGAAAGGGACCTGAAAAACAAAAATTACCAGATTTGAGAATCCAGACCATATTACCAATAAAAAGAGAGAAAGAGAGAGGTCGACCTTGTAGTAAGATAACGCGTCATCAGCAGGGGCATCTGGCCACTTCTTTGCATCAAGGTCTATTACTGAACTTGGTTCAAGGTTAGTAATAACTACCTATAACCAACTATAAAGCCTGAAGATTAGTAACAGAAATATAATTAAACAACTGAATGATATTGAAGATACCTTTAGCGGGTGCAGCACAACCATTGCACGAGAAGCTGTTTTATTTAGTTCTTCCCGTACATGATATTCAAGGCGCTCCAAACGTATCATACTACCATCACTGGAGACCCCACTTTTTTTTATTGATCCACCACCACCAAAGAGCATAAATAAATGTCTATTTAAAAATAATCCACAACATTACCTTCTGGTAATCCCAATTCCTCTAACAAAAGAATTTATTGCTGTAGATGTGACACCCCTACGCCTCAATCCTGCTAGTGTCATCAGACGCGGATCATCCCATCCATCCACATAATTCTCAGTCACGAGCCGATTCAACTAAAAGGCAATTCTTAATAACTAACTGCAATAATTTTCAATATATTATTCAAGAAAAACAAAAGCTCTTACTTTACATTTTGACATCACATTGTTAGTTATATTCAAACGTGAATATTCCCATACGTAAGGCTGGTAAAGACCAAGTGCGTCCAGCAACCAGTAATAAGAAGCACGTCGTGTCTCAAATTCAAGGGTGCATAGCTGCAAAAATACACCAGTAAATAGAAAATAACCGAAAACATTTGTGAAAAATGGGTCCACTAAACTTACCGAATGTGTGATATTTTCAAGAGAATCGACAATGCAATGTGCATAATCATAACTTGGGTAGATGCACCACTTATCTCCAGCATGTGGATGAGGAGTGAACTGAAGAATGATAGTCACAGTAACAAGTATTAATTAATTAACCGACTATTAAGTCAAAATGAAATAACATATTTTTGTTGAAATAATAATAATAATACTCACCTTTATCCGATACGCAATGAGATCAAACATATTAAAATTGTCACTCTGCATGTCTTGTCTCATTCTAAGTGTAGCTTTCCCTTCTTCAATCAAGCCGTTTTTCATATCATCAAAAAGTTTAAGTGATTCTGAAATTGGCCTATCTCTCCAAGGACTGTTCATCCTTTTTTCTCTGTATTCTTTTATTTCATCACCAGTCTTGAAGAGGTAGGTCCCAGCAGAGCCCAGTTGGACCCAGACTCACCTTGAAGAGACGTCTGCGCAGTTCAACCCGCAAGACTCCTTAAACGGACGTCTGCGCGGTTGAACCCGCAAGATTATACTAAAGGAACGTCTGCGCAGAAACCAACTGGATCAGCAGGACCCACCACGCTCAGAGACGTGACGTCCTCACGTGCGGTACGCAAGCTGTTCCCGCAGGAAACGCCTACCAATGGTTTTCAGGTACTCCGCCTGTTCCCGCAGTTACGGATACCGGCCATCAGGGAAGGCCACCCGCGCAGCATGGCTACACGCACAAGGCTTAACTCTCATAATAATTCAGCAGTCACCTGAAGAAGGAATGAGCAAGCCGGGAACATTCCCGCACAAAGGCGGGAGGGGGAATACTCCCGCCCAAATGAGCCAGTCCGTACGATACTGAGGATCTTTTACTGTACCTGACGAGGTATGGGCAAAAGATCTGTCCAAAGATACGACAGCTCATTGACAACAGTATGGCGAGCAGCATGCTCCTGTACTGTATGTCACTATTAGCCGCTACCTACTCCCCAACTCCTGACATACCACGTGCCTAGCCTGTAGTTGGTGAAAAAGGAATAGTACACAGCAGGCCTGGTCACTATCAGCCGCTGCCTACTCACCAACTACCAGCATGACACGTGCGTAGGTCACTGTTGGTGGAACAGGAATACTATTCAGCAGGCCACACCTCCTTGGAAACCTACCTCCGGCTATAAATACCACGAATGGTATGATCATCTGATCTTAACATATTATCATCATATTATACTTGATATCTGCTCTAGCAATCTCTTAATATACATTTATATTTAAAGAGCAACCTAGTCTGATTCTCACGCCGGAGGGTGGTCACAAGGAGGAACCCCCCTTCTCAGTGACGAGCTCACGGTGTCTGTTTTGCAGGTTATCAGAAGAACCATCTTCTCAGGGTCTAACCCCTCGTGGGAAACAGCTATCTAACCCCCAGGTTACCAGTAATCTGTCCGGGGTCCGGTTAGTGTTTCTTCATTGGCGCCATCCGTGCATAAAGCTAGAACATTTTTCTCCAGTTTTTTCAAACTTCTGGAAAGATGGTTAACGTTACTCCGGTCCTAAGGCCAACGAGTTACCAGGAAGCCCCGGTAACCACAACCCCAGCTACTGGGGGGAACACCGGCGAGCACACAAATTTTACGAACACTACCCCGGTTACCCAAGCCGGGGCAAGTGCAGTAAATTTTACGAACACTACCCCAGTTACCCAAGCTGGGGCAAGTGCAGTAAACAACCATCCCCTGGGATTCAATAATACCCAGGTGGAAAGACAGCGGACGAGACTCCCCCGCCAAACACTTGAACAAGTTAAAGCGTGGGCGGAGGCACGTCAGAAGGAATTCCAAGCTGAGTTGGACGAACGCTTACGTTCCATCCAACAGGCTGACGAATTTGGAAGCACTCGTCAACAGCTCAACATGAGCAGTGAGTGCGAGTCCTCGGACGAAGATCAGGAGGAATCCGACACCGACGCAAACCCTCGCCTTAGGGCGAAAGGGAAGCGTAAGGAAACGGACTCCCAAACGAGAAGGAATTTCGGAGAAACCTTCAAACAGAGAAACGCGGGAGGAAACCCACGTGACTTCTCCAAAACCTTCAGACCAACTGCTGCAAACGCGGGAACATCCAAGTTTGCAAGGGACATTGCGGAAGCAATCGCCCCAAAAAGTGCCAAGCAGATGCCCAACATCGGCACCTATGATGGTATATCCGACCCAGATGATCACCTGAACAGATTCATAGCGGGGGCAACCGTCAGCAGCTGGACGGAACCCACGTGGTGTTATATGTTCCAGATGACACTGGTTGGAGCGGCTAGAGCATGGTTTGACCGTTTACCGGTCCACCACATTTATGATTGGGCGGACTTCCAACACAAGTTCAGCCAACACTTCAGTCAACAGAGGAAGTATATTGAAGAGCAGTGGACGATCCTCAACTGCGTTAGAGATAAGGATGAACCTTTACTAGACTTCATCACTCGCTTTAACTCGAAAAAGCTGAGTCTGGGCGTTATAAGCGAAGACCTTGTTCGCGCCGCTTTCATCCAGGGCGCCGAATACCCAGAACTTATCCGCACGTTGACGGGAAAAGATGGCATGCCACCCACATGGGATGCCATCATGACGGCAGCCAAGCGCTTTGCCGAAACGGAGAAGCAACTGGGTGGGAATCTGCCCCAGACTACAAACTTCTACACGCAGGGGACTAGAGAAAATAGCGTCCAGTCCGCCTGGCAAAACAAAAGGAGGAAGCCAAGCATGTGGCAGTCAAGGGTAAACTTTGACACCTCATCCAGCTCTCGCTCCCTATTAGGCGGAAGGGATAATACACACCCATCAGGACAACCCACCAGGTGGACGCCCCTCACCAAAAGCGTCACGGAGATATTTGCCACTGAGAAACTCCCATGGTCAAAAGCTCCAATGGTCCGACAACGACCTGACGCGGACCAGAGCAAATACTGTGACTTTCACGATACAAAGGGTCACACCACTGAGAAGTGTTTATCTCTGAGGAATATTATCGAAACATTCGTCAAGGAAGGCAAACTTACACACCTGGTGGCATCAATCAGGAATAGAGGGCAGAATGACAACCGATACAAAAGCAACGGACGAAAGCCCGTTGACATCAGCATTCACATGGTTCGTGGTAACATCAGAGGAAGAAAAAGACAGACGACAGAACCATGCGCATGGAAAGAAGCTGAGGTGCGCTTCCCGCGAGTGCCAGGAGGACCCAGCAAAGAGGGCCCTATCGTCATCAAAAGCCAGCTGGGACACTACATCACTTCCCGCACTCTTGTTGACAACGGTGCCTCATCAACAGTTATGTACAGGCAGTTCTTCGACAAGTTAGATGATGAAGACAAGGAACGCTTGGAAACGGTCTACGCCTCGATGGAAGGGTTCGACGGCAGCACAAACACCCCTCTGGGCATCCTATCTTTCCCCGTTACTCTCACAGACGGAAAACTCTCCCGCACAGAGGATGTAGACTTTGTCGTAATGAGGAAGCCACACCACACGTACGACATTCTCTTCGGGAGAGACGGGATGGCAAGTTTCAACGCCGTAGTATCTTCAGTCCACGGCATGATGGGATGGCCAACAGCTGAGGGCGTGGCGATGGTCACCGGTATTCCCCAGGTATGCATCGCATCTGTCTCATCAACACCCAAACCAAAGATGGCTAAACCCACCATCACCGAACCAGAAGAATGGGCTTTTAATGGAAAATACCCCGACCAGGCGGTTACCATTGGCCCAACAATAACTGATCCTACGCGCACATTACTCAAACGCTTACTACAAAGAAACGCTGACATCTTCGCATGGAAACCAGCAAACATGACTGGTGTACCTCGAAGTAAAGCAGAGCATAAGCTCAAGTGTGACCAGGCTTTTACGCCGGTCATACAAAAGCGTAGAGTAATGGGGGCGGAACAAGCTAACGCGTGTAGAACCCAAGTCAAGGAACTCCTTGACGCGGGCATCGTACGCGTTAGCAGATATCAAACTTGGGTTGCAAATCCCGTTATGGTACCAAAGTCTAACAAGCAATGGCGCATGTGCATAGATTTCAAAGACTTGAACAAAGCATGCCCCAAAGATTGTTACCCGTTACCCGAAATTGATCTTAAGGTAGATTCGTTATCACCGTTTCGCCTTAAATGCTTCCTTGATGCGTATAAAGGATACCATCAAATCCACATGGCCGTTGACGATCAGGACAAAACCGCATTTCGGACGCCCGATGGCACATTCTGTTATCAAATGATGCCATTCGGACTTAAGAATGCCGGGTCCACATACCAGCGCCTGATGGACAAAGAGTTTCATGCCCAAATTGGGAGAAACTTGGAAGTATACATGGATGACCTGGTCATTAAAAGCCTTAACCCAGAAGCGATATTGAAAGACATCGAAGAAACATTCAGCACACTCAGAAGGATAAACATGAAGCTCAACCCCAGCAAGTGTTCCTTTGGGATGGAAGAAGGGAAGTTCTTAGGAGTCATCGTTACAAAAGATGGCTTCAGAGCGAACCCTAAAAAGGTCGAAGCCATTATTAAAATGGAATCACCTACCACCATCAAACAAGCTCAGACACTGAATGGACGCCTAGTTGCACTTAACCGCTTCTTGGCAAATCATGCGGATAGGTCGTTCCCATTCGTGTCGACACTGAGAAACTGTCTAAAGAAAATGCACTTCCGCTGGACACCAGAAGCGGAAGCAGCTTTTCAGGAAATTCGGTCACGTTTGATCGAACTCCCAACGCTCACAGCACCAGAAGCGGGAGAGGAATTAATCCTATACCTCTCCGCCACAGATAGAGCGACCGGGGCCGTCCTGTTAGTCGAGCGAAAAGGCATCCAGATGCCAATCTACTATGTTAGCCGTCTCCTAACAGACGTCGAAACTCGGTACTCTACCCTGGAAAAATTAGTCTTAGCACTTGTACAGGCTTCACGCAGGCTAAGACGATATTTCCATGGTCACCCAATTACTATTCTCACCAACTTCAAACTTGCAAACGTTTTAGGCAAACCCGAACTTTCGGGACGCCTCGCCAAATGGGCAATAGAATTGGGAGAATACGCGATAAAATACAAGCCAAGGCCAGCTATAAAAGGCCAGGTCTTGGCCGACTTTATTGCCGAAGTCCCCGCATCGCGGGAGAAAGAGTGCCAGGACGAGGCTCAGCCCTCTCCAGCACTAGACATCGATGAAGTCTGGCGACTTTACACCGATGGAGCGGCCAGCAGCGAGGGCTCAGGCGCAGGGTTAAAACTTACCAACCCAACAGGCCAAGAATACACTTACGCTATTCGACTGGACTTTCCAAGTACGAATAACGAAGCTGAATATGAAGCATTCTTAGCCGGGTTAAGGATTGCGCGTAAAATGGGAGTAAAGAACTTGGAAGCCCATGTGGATTCCATGTTATTTGCCAATCAGACAAACGGGACGTACACGGCCGTGAACGACACAATGGCCCTGTACCTCGCTCAAGCAAAAACCCTCATGCGCGATTTTAATGATTGTAAAGTCATACACGTCAAGCGTAGCGAAAACAAATCTGCGGATGCGTTAAGCAAGCTTGCGTCATTAGCTTTCACTCACTTGGGAAAGGACATCCGCATTGAACTCCTGGGAGCACCATCAGTCCCGCACAAGGAAATCTGTGTCATCCAAACCGGCACAGAAACGTGGATGACACCAATAATAAATTACCTTGCGCCGGGCATACTACCAGAGTCAAAAACACAGGCAAGAAAACTACGCTGTAAAGCATTGAACTATCAACTCATTGATGACGTCCTTTACAGACGTAACTTTCTTGGCCCCCTTCTCAGATGCGTTGACGACCAAGATGCCAACTACCTCCTAAGGGAAGTACACGAAGGCATCTGTGGGATACATGCAGGTCCACGCGCAGTTGTAGCTAAGCTAAACAACGCGGGATACTTTTGGCCGGGGATGCATACGGATGCGCTGGCGTACATCAGAAAATGCAGGTCTTGTCAGCTCTACGCACCCAACACGCATCGCCCGAAGAATGAACTTGTTCCAGTCACCTCTGCATGGCCATTTCAGAAGTGGGCCATCGACGTGACTGGCCCATTTCCCACAGCAGCAGGGAACGTCCAGTTTCTAGTGGTCGCCATCGACTACTTCACCAAGTGGATAGAAGCAAAACCCTTAGCCCAAACGACCGCAAAACATATCAAGAAATTCATTTGGGAATTTATCATTTGTCGTTTCGGGCTCCCACAGAATTTGGTGAGCGATAACGGCACCAACTTTGCTGACAAGAAGCTACAACAGTGGCTTAAAGAACTTCAAATCACCCACACCTTTACCTCGGTGGCGCACCCGCAGGGTAATGGTGAGGTGGAAAGAGCAAATAGGAGCATCGTCGACGGCATAAAGAGAAGACTATTGAAACACAGATCCGGCTGGGTGGACGAAGTTCCACACGTACTTTGGGCACACAGAACGATGAAAAAGGCAAGTACGGGAGAAACCCCGTTCAGCCTCACTTATGGCACTGAAGCCATGGTCCCGGTCGAAATTGGTTTACCCTCACCAAGGGTCATGATTCAACCAGAGGACAATAATGCGGAAAGACGGTTAGACCTTATGCTAACCGAGGAACGCAGAGACTTAGCCGCAATGCGTGAAGAGAACTACAAACGACAAATGCAAAAGTACTACAACACGCGGGTAAAACTCTGCAACTTCAATGAAGGAGACTACATATTGCGTAACAACGAGGCTTCGAACCAAGATCGCCCAGGAAAGCTGACTCCTGTCTGGGAAGGTCCGTACGTTATCAAACAAGTGCTGGGAAAGGGCGCATACCGGCTCGAAAGGCTCGATGGCACTCCCGTCCCAAGAACATGGAACGGAGCTCAATTACGCAAGTGTTACATGTAGATCAATTCCAAATTTGTAAAAGGCCCAGAGCCACTTTTAATGGAAATGATTCTCTTTAGAACATTGACGCTGATGATTTTATACTTGTAAACTTTCCACACGGATATGCCGGTCTTCACCGCATAATTACGAGGAAAGTCGTTGCGTGGGGAAGGCGGCAAAACACGCATAAACCCAAAAAACGGCAAACCTTCACGCAGGTCAGTCGAAGGGGAAAAGTTCAGTCATCCCACTAAATGAAAGTGCCGGTCTATCCGCATGAATCATGATAAAGGAAACTGAACACTAACCTGTTGACAACCGCGCATCGAACGGTTCAAAACAGAAATTTCAAAAAAAAAAAAAAAAGGATGAGGAAAACCTACACGCAGGTCAGATATAGGTAAAGTTTAGCCATCCTACTAAGTGCAAGTGACGGTCCTACCCGCACAATCACGAAAGGAAGCAAAACTTCACACCTATTCTGTCACGTTCAAAGGATAACTTATCCAAAACACTGGGAAAATTGCTAAAATAAACTAAAATATGCATGCGCAGTTCATATAACGTTAATAACGCAAGTCTCAAAGATTCAAAAGTAAGCGGGAATATACCCCTTACCTTGGCAACCAAGTAACTATAAGACGGGTGCGGGTACAGTGTCAAGGCAGAACCCTTCACATACTTAGCACCCGCAGGGAATTGAAGCCAAAAATACCTCGGCAACCAAGTAACTATAAGACGGGTGCGATTACAGTGTTAAGGCAAAACCCTTCACATACCTAGCACCTGCAGGGAATTGACGACAGGAATACCTTGGGAGTAAAGTAACTATAAGACGGTTGCGGGTACAGTGTCAAGGCGAAACCCTTCACATACCTAGCACTCCGCAGGGAAATGAAACCAAGAAGGATCTTCTGGGCCATGCTTGCGCACACGGGAATAACATCCCCGCATAGCGGGAACGATGAGAACTACATTGTTTGAAACTTCAAGATGGAATTGGTGGTTTTAACATAATTGATCACTATGTTCAAAACTACCAAAACCTCATGGAGAATCTACACAAGAGGTACTCAACGCTCCTGACTTGCGAGGAGGTTACAGACCTACCCGCATCATACCCAAAGATCAAGCAGAACAGTGGGAAATTCTGCACGTGACATTAGGACTTCCGCGGGAAGAATCTCAATGGAAAACCTTAAAACTAAACCCTTTTCAAAAACCCTTTGCTTAAGTCCAAAAGTTCACCTCACTTTATTAAACATTCATGAGAAGAACATTGGACTGGGGGGACTTGAAGAGGTAGGTCCCAGCAGAGCCCAGTTGGACCCAGACTCACCTTGAAGAGACGTCTGCGCAGTTCAACCCGCAAGACTCCTTAAACGGACGTCTGCGCGGTTGAACCCGCAAGACTATACTAAAGGAACGTCTGCGCAGAAACCAACTGGATCAGCAGGACCCACCACGCTCAGAGACGTGACGTCCTCACGTGCGGTACGCAAGCTGTTCCCGCAGGAAACGCCTACCAATGGTTTTCAGGTACTCCGCCTGTTCCCGCAGTTACGGATACCGGCCATCAGGGAAGGCCACCCGCGCAGCATGGCTACACGCACAAGGCTTAACTCTCATAATAATTCAGCAGTCACCTGAAGAAGGAATGAGCAAGCCGGGAACATTCCCGCACAAAGGCGGGAGGGGGAATACTCCCGCCCAAATGAGCCAGTCCGTACGATACTGAGGATCTTTTACTGTACCTGACGAGGTATGGGCAAAAGATCTGTCCAAAGATACGACAGCTCATTGACAACAGTATGGCGAGCAGCATGCTCCTGTACTGTATGTCACTATTAGCCGCTACCTACTCCCCAACTCCTGACATACCACGTGCCTAGCCTGTAGTTGGTGAAAAAGGAATAGTACACAGCAGGCCTGGTCACTATCAGCCGCTGCCTACTCACCAACTACCAGCATGGCACGTGCGTAGGTCACTGTTGGTGGAACAGGAATACTATTCAGCAGGCCACACCTCCTTGGAAACCTACCTCCGGCTATAAATACCACGAATGGTATGATCATCTGATCTTAACATATTATCATCATATTATACCTGATATCTGCTCTAGCAATCTCTTAATATACATTTATATTTAAAGAGCAACCTAGTCTGATTCTCACGCCGGAGGGTGGTCACAAGGAGGAACCCCCCCTTCTCAGTGACGAGCTCACGGTGTCTGTTTTGCAGGTTATCAGAAGAACCATCTTCTCAGGGTCTAACCCCTCGTGGGAAACAGCTATCTAACCCCCAGGTTACCAGTAATCTGCCCGGGGTCCGGTTAGTGTTTCTTCAAGTCTACACAAAAAAATTAAATAATTTGAATAACAGGTTATGACTTTATACATTTGAGAGAAAACGAACCGATGTAAAACCAGGTGATCAACATAGGCATGACCCCCTCGTATGAGCTCCACTGCTAAATCATATAGTTGTTGAAAATAATCACTGGTGTATGTGATCTGCAAATATTTTATTTTATTAAATCTTCTGAGCCATTAAGAAACGGGGCCTGACTTCATCTTGCATATATTACCTTAAAAGGTTTCCATCCCATCCAACTAACAATTTCTTCAATCTGATCAATATATTCTTTTTTCTCAGCTTCAGGGTTAGTATCATCATACCTACAAATTATAGATTTCATGCAGATGTTGAAACAAAAACCAATGTTTTCTTTTAACAGACCAACTCTTATTGTTATTTATGCAGATGATTCAAACGATAGCATAACGATGTAGAAAATGATAAGAATTTTATTCAGACAATCATATTAATAAAATAACCATACCGCAGATAGCAGCCACCATCTCTTTCTTTTGCAAGATCAAAGTCAACAAACATGGCCTGCATAAAGGGCATAATATTAAAGCATAAATCTATCCTTTCTAGCAATTTATTGAGTCGTAGAAGTTGACTCAAAACAGCAACTTACCTTAGCATGACCAATATGTAGGTATCCATTTCGTTCTGGTGGAAAACGAGTCAGAACTTTTCCACCCGTTGCCTTGAGGTGTTTTTCCAATGCTGCTTTAGAATTACAAGCTCTGAGCACAGGCCTATCACTTAAAAATACTTGTGTATGCACCTGTGAGACAACAATAAACATCGTAAGAACCCATACTGGAAAAAAGAAAAATAACTATTTGAACCTTATAATTTTCCTCAGGTGCAGGGAATATTAAATACGGGTTGAGTTGTTCTTCAGATGGCGCCTCATGTTGTATGGTAGTGGTTTTATCTTCTTCTACTTTAACAGGTTTGTCTTTCTTCTTTTTGACAGGCTTCTCGTCATCTGCAGCGGTCTTTGGACCAAGTAAAGCAAGTAGCTTTCGGTCCTATGACTTGCTGACATGAAATACGTATGAATCATTTTGCAATGAAATAAACATAATAAAAATGTAAAGAAACAAGAAACAAGAAACAAGGTTTGTTACCTTTAAGGTCTTAGGATCTGCCCAAGGCTGCTTCTTTCGAACAAGAGCAATGAGCTCACCAACTAAAGCCAAAGATGACATGAGAATAAGAGTGTAAGCAATTAAAAACATGTAACTCACCATTTGTCTGGTATCGTTGGTCCTTGATCGCGGTCTCTCTGTGTTGAAAAACTCCATTAACAGCATGGTGTATATCTTGATCAGAGACCTGTAGTAATGTAATAATAAATTCGGTATCGGTATCAAAGTTTTAAGTTTTGGGACCGGTACGGTACCGGTATTTTCCGAATTTTTGCCTTCAATACCGATACCGAACTGAATATTTCGGTACAAGAACCAAGAATTTATAAATTTCGAGACTAGGATTTTCGGTACCGGTACCGGTCTCATCCCTACAGCGAGTAACACCAAATCCTTGTAATCATGTAACAATTATCGATGTTTATCGTTTGTTTGAAACCTTGAAACCATTTAAATTACCAATCATCGGTTTGGTTTCATGGTTGGTTTTTTCCTTAAACTTTTGGTCATGAGGTTTCTAAATTTTCAAACCGTAGCAAACATTTGGTTTGCTGTTTATACCGAAAACCGACCATATAGAACCTGGCCGGACTGGACGGTAAATTTATATTTAAATATCCATCCATGAAACTAAACGATTAGTAGTGATTCGATTTAAATTTTCAACTGTGCGTTCCGCTCTTGAATGATAACAAAATGTTACTGGCGGGATTTGACTCACGGTTTAACTTAAAAACCGTCAAAACCGAATTGAGAATACCTATAGGTTACATGTTAAATTTTTGTAATTGAAAAAAATTATATCAATATTATACTCAAATTAAATGTAATAAAATGCTCATTTTTATGATACAATTTTTAAAAAAAATATTAACGTATTAAAAAGTTAGTTATGGCTGTTCAAAAATTATTGGTGGAAAGTTGGTTTAAAATTGAAATTAAAAGGAATATATGTGTAGAGATAAGGGACTAAAGTTGAAATTATTTTTTAAATTTACAAAGCTTGAGTTAAGTAAAAGGGAAAATATTGTAATTATTTTTAAACATATTTTGTAATAGACAAGATTGCCCTTATCTTACTTGCTTTATAGGGTGTATCATATGCATAACAAGTTATAAAACTCTTAAAACTCAAGTGTCTTAATTTTCTCATGTCTCATATATTATATATATTATAAATTATTATTATTTGTTTTATACACGACAAATAAATGACAAAAATACCCCTGTCCACGATGCCAATGCTAATGCTAGCGGTGGAGGTATCAAAATGACATATTAGGGGGGTGTTTTGGGATTGCTTATTTCCACTAACTTATAACTTATTAACTTTTTGAAAAGCAAAAGGTGCTTGGGATTGCTTATATTGTGAGAGGAAAAATTTTATAAGTTACAGTTTTGTAACTTATTAACTTAAGAGAAAATTACTGTTTACGTCCCTGTGGTTTTAGGGCGGAGGCACAATGAGTCCCCGAATCTTTTTTTGAATTGGTTGAGTCCCTGTGGTTTCAAAACGAACTATTTGAGTCTCTGCCGTTACTTAACTTTCAAGATAAACTTTCATTTTAGTGAAACCACATGGGCTCAAATTGTTTGTTTCTAAAACCACATGGACTCAAATAGTTTACATTAACTCAACCAGCTTAAAGAAAATTTCAAACACTCACCATACCTTCACCCTAAAATCACAAGTACTCAATAATTTTTGTTAACTTAAATCAAAGTTAAGGAGACCATTGGGAATAGGAATAGGAATGGAGGTGGTATCAAAATTCAACTTCAAGGCGAAGCTCCAAACCCTAATTACGGAAGTTGGTCAACTCAGAGTCAGTAGTGATCTCAATTCAATCCTTTCCTTTCCTTTCCTTTCTTCCTTCCTTGCTTGCTGCTCTAATCTTACTGATTCATTCATTCACTAATCATTTCATTTACAATGGCTGCCTGCTGTGTTCAGGAAAAAGAACGTCTCTCTTCCGATCAACTTCACAATCAATTCCAGGTTATTTCATTTCATTTTTAACTCACATAATTGGAAACCTAAACCTAAACCTAAATTATTCAATTATTATTAGAAATGGAAGCAAGATGAGCAACATTTTTGCACAAAGATTACTGAACTGGAAGCAGACTTAGCTTCATCCATTCAACTTCAACAACAACTGCACCGCAAGGTACCTAACATTCTCATCTCTTTCATTTATCCTATCCTTCTGATGCTCAAACGCATTTCTTGTTTTTACTTCTCACCTCAGCTTCACTTCCTTGAACATCATGAAAATCATTTGCATCAAACCAACCTTAAAGACCTCAACCAAACCATTCATACCATACTCCAAGCTAAACAAGCTTTTCTCAATGCTTACCAGGTCAGCTTCATCACATTCAAAACTCACTCCTCCTCCTCTTATTATTATTATTATTATAGTTCTTTCAACTCTCTCTATATATATGGTAAATGCAGGAATCTACTTGCGAAATGAAACGATCCATTGAATCCAGAGATAGAAAGATAGCCATGCTTTCTCAGAAAATACAGTCACACCTTGTATCCTTGGACTCAATACGGAAGGAGGCGTCCTCTGTCAAGCAACTAGTGGATAATGCACACTGTCTTGTTGCTGAGAAAGAGGAAGTAGGCATGTCGTGTTTTCTTCATTTCACATGCATTGTTTATATCACCGACTAATAATTTTGAATTGCTGATAAAATCCCTTTTTTTTCTCAGTGGCTCATTTGAAGATACAAATGTATAAAGTATGTGAATTTGAGCGCTTACTTATTGGTATGCAGTTGTTTCAATCTATTTATTTTCATCACTACATTGTTTGCCATACTTTTAGATACCTTATTTGATTATTATTATTATTATTATTATTATTATTATTATCTGCAACGTTATGTGGCCAGTGGTTTCTAGTTGTAAACTACAAGTATTTTCAGACATCAAGTCACAAAATATATTTTTTGCGTCACTATATCTGGGACTCAAGAGTATGCCCATTTATTATAAGATATCAACTATTGAGGGTCTGTTTTTGTTCAGAAAAAAACGATGACCTTGAAGCTAAACTGAAAACTAAGGAGGATGAGTTCCATAAAAAGGAAAGGATGATTGCAGAGCTCCAGACGCAGTTGGAGACAGCAAAAATAACTGTTCAATTTCCATCAAAAATAGAGGAGATATCCACATCATCTTTATCTGTAGACGTTTTATATATTACAAAAACTTAGTTAATGCACTAATCAGCAATGTCAAATTGCCTTAACCAACTTTACCTTCAGGACACTGTACTAATGAAAGAAGGGATCATAGAGACCTTATTTTCAGAGAACAAAGTATGCACTAAAGGCTGTTTAGTCTCTGTTTCACACATTAGTTTCCTAAAATTCTATCACTTTTATTTTCTTAAAATTATCAGGCCTTGCGTTCTGAACTAGGGATGCTGGAAGTTTCCTTTAAAATTGTTCAAGACGCCATGACACGTATGGCCGAAGAGGTCAGAGAATTGCACCTTTTTTCTTTATGAATTTTACTTGATTTTAGATGCTGTTACAGAATTATGGACTACCAGAACTTGCTGATAACAAACAATGTCTTGATGCAGGATGGAATTGCTTTGGCAAACCAAGTAAAAGATGCAACAGAAAAGGATAGGGAAGATGACAGGTAGGGCTTAGGACAAAAACATTTATAAACAGTAGGAAAAAATATGACGATCTCTCATGGTATCATGAAACAAAAAAGAAAAGAACCAAAAAAACACAAACAAACAAAGATGCTTATAATTGAACTATCATGTAAATAGTTAATCTTGTGTTATCATATGAGGATCTGCCATAGTAGCTTTTTTCCCCTCATGTTAACCGGTCGTTGGAAAAAGCAGAATGAATCGTGATATCAAGAACTGTGAAGCAAATTATCATCACGAGGCATCTAGAGCAGCTGTTGGTGAAACTGCAGGCATATTTCTCTTCTCTTTTGTGTTTGTTCTTTACATATATTATGGGAGGTGCAAATTCTGTAATTTTTTATTGTTAAAAGCAGATTCACCATGTAAGGAGCATGCTCATATTGCCATTCCCTTGAGGGAGAACAACAATGTCCACTCTTGTGTGTCAGAGGCAAGCTGAACAACATTCTCTTCTAATAACTGAAAACTATATTATGGATGTGTGTTTGAAAATATTTTTAAATTCTGTGTTGGTACAATGGGCAGTCCACTTTTTCCCCTTCACATTCAGTTCACTTGGAATCTCAGCCTGCAGCAAATGCTTCAAATGTGCCTGCTGCTGAAGATAAGGTATGAAAACCTTGGCCTTTTCTATGACATAGATAAGTAGGAAAAAGAAAAGGAAGCAGCACGAAAGAATTAGTGAAACACATTATTATTATTATTAATTTATTATTATTATTATTATCATTTTGTACTTTAATATTTTTATAAAACTGCAACTTTGATTTCTTGTTGCCTAGGATAACCGCAACACTTGTATACAACAGCTAGATTCTGAATGCTCAACTACACAGGCAGTGACATGATGATAATGACACTTATAAGAAAGGTAGCAATTTTCCTTCAAATGCTTAGTAATGAGAATGGGTACATGATGTCACCGAAAGATACTTATTGTCTGAGCTCTTGATTTTTTGGATACATGTTAAATGCCTGTATTATAATTTGTTTGACCATATGCTAAATGCACATTGACCGCCTTAGTTGATTGGCTTATAATACATCATGCTAGAAGACTTGTGCATAGCAGAAAATAGAGAAAAAAAGTGTAATGATGTTGATAGATTGTTCTTATTTTTACCCCAGACCCACTTTTTCTTAAGTTTGTACAAATAATAAGTTCATAAGTTCTAGTTGACTTCCTTTTATTATTTGGGGTAAAACTAACAATAAGAATGATAACTTCAAGAAGCTCAAATTGACTTCCTTTTAACCCCTGGCATACCTAGACTAAGTGTGTAATAGCTTAGTACTATTTTCAATTTGTTCATGCCAAAGTTCATGTCGTATCGAAGCACCACTTACCTATCATCAACAAATGCACGTTCAACTAACAAATTTAATACATACGTGACGTGGGTGCGTGTAATATGCATTTTCGTTGTGTCTAAGGTAAAAATGACAACACATTACTTAGCGTTTGCCGAACAGGTTAAAGCCCCAAAACGTCGATCATTTAATAAAAAAACGTCGATCGTTACATTAAAAATGTAGTATTTGTAATTACATTTAATACATTGGTTATTATATCTTTTTAATGACAAACTGTACCTTGGTAACCTTGATTCGACACACTTAAAACATGATTTGTTTTGAGCCGATTCCGATTTGACCCCACCCTGCCCCTTCCCTTTTTCCAAAATCTCTCTCTCCATCCCTCCTTCCTAGCATGATTACACTTAGTAGAGATTGGTGAAACCGACTAATACCGATTGCTCAATTATTTCTTGGATACATGATTCGTCCATCGCATGACTTTACTAATCCTATTTCCAATCACCTTGATGCTATGAAATTTGTTTTGGAGTTGTCAACACAACTTTTAAAGCTACAATATTTGGATCCCACTCGTATATAGAACTTATTACGTATTTAAAAAAATATACAGTGTTTATAAATACGTGGTGGATGTGGCGAGGAGAGAGAAAATCATAAATCCGTCTATACAAGTGATGAAATAGGGTGGGTTACGTGGAAGGCGGAGAAGAAAGGGGCCCCACCATGAAGATTTAGATGTGATAGAAAGAGATGGGGCACCCGTCTTCTTTCGTTGTGAATGACCTAAGGGGGTGTTTGGTACCGAGAATGGAATTGTAGAGAAATGGAATAAAGAAATGGAATTGCAGAGAAAGAGAATTGGTCTGGAGAATGAGAATTGACTGTTCTGTTTGGTATTACAGAGATTTCAGTAGAGAAATATAGCTGAGAATCATTTCTCTTGTTTGGTACATAGAAAATAAACAGAGAATTATATCAACTTTATCATTAGCACAAGTATTTTATTCATAACAAATATTTATTAAAAAATAAAAAACATATAAAAAGATGCATAAATTCCAACCAAAATATGCATTGATCAAACCAATTCACATACAAAACATAGTTTTTAAGCAAAAAACATCAACAATAGTTAAAACCAATTCACATACAAAACATACTTCAACCATACACAACTATCCCATTGAACCATCGGTATACAACTCGACCATCTCAATTTTCTCTTCTATTGTCAACGCAAGAAAAGAACGTCCTAGATCCACATCTTTACCAATCAAATGAGCTGCTTTGAACCGTTTTTTCGTAGTGATACCTGGTAAAGCTTTCAACTCATCACTAACCTTTTCATAGATTTCACGAGCCTCCATACCTTCTTTGCTAAGTTGTTCACCCACCATCTCCCCAAATCGAAGCAAAACTTCCTTGATATCTTTGCAAGACTCTCGATATATCTCATCTGCATCCGTGCTTCTACCTCTTTTGCGCTTGCTTGTTACACTTCCTGTTTGTCCTTCAGATCTATCAACATTTGGAACGGCTTCATCAACAAAATCAAAGTCTTCAATATCAACAGGTGAGCTTTTTTGCGTCTCTTGAACATCTTCTTCTCCAAGGTCAACTGCTTTACTACCAGTAGCTCTATCCTTACCGAATATGGTACACAATTTGTCATAGAAAGGAAATGACTTGTCACGAAAATTCACAGCACCTTTGTGAGACTACAAGACAATTACAAATAAATTAGACTAAAATTTTAAAATCTAAAAAATATATTTTTTAGAATATACCTTCACGTATTCATTCCAAACACTATCATCGGCAATAATACAACATTTTTGTTCATCCCAACCAAACCCACTTGTATGCACCATATCATATACAATGCTAAAGTGTGCCTTCCATGTCTTCATCCTAGACTTTATATGTGGTTCTGCTTTGAGGCCAGAGTTAGGAAGACTTACATCTAGCAATTGTTGAACACCATTTAAATAACCTGGTTTGAATCCATTGTCAGCACCAGCATACTTTCCGGATGCATGTATCTCCATTAATGCATCAATTAGCTTTACATCTTCATCATTTGTCCAGGTATGCTTGCTCCGAGTAACTCCTCTCACTGTATTTGAATCTGCCATGTCTACGTACAAATGCATAATTATACAATTAAAAATCATAATTCATGTAACTACAAATACAAATATAATAAGAAATATTAATAAGAAACAAATAAAGTGCATAAATAAACATTAATAAGAAACATCCTTGGTTCTACAAATAAAAAATACATAATTGTCAAACATAATTAAGAAACATTGTTGGCACGCTGCGCACGCATCGCAGTCCAACTATTAAACATTTCATTAGCAAGAAGGTCTCTACGATCGGTCCATTCTTGTGAGGGCTCGATCATAGAAATAATATTGTCATGGTCATTTGCAGGTTGTGTGTGATTTACTGGGATTTCGTTATCAAGAGGGTCTTCACTCATTGTTGTTCGTATGAAATTGTGCAATAAACAACAAGCAATGATGATACGTGGCATGGACTCTATGGGATGATATGAGTTATCACGCAAAATAGCCCATCTATCTTTAATCATTCCGAAACATCTTTCTATAACATTCCTGGCCGATGAATGTCTCATATTAAAGAACTCCTTAGCATTCGTAGGAGGACGAGACCAATCGTTAAGATGATAACGTTGACCTCGATATGGAGTTAAAAATCCTTCACCATTTGTATAACCGGCATCACAAAGGTAGTATGTTCCTACAATTAACCATAAACTCTATGTTAATTATCATACTTAAATCTATGTATATTCTTTGAAAATTGTCTATCACGTACCCGGAGTTATTTTAAGACCATTGGGTCTACTGATTGCATCACGCAAAACTCTACTATCAGCTGCAGAACCCTCCCATCCCGCTAAGACATACGTAAATAAAAGGTCTCTCGTACATACTCCGAGTACGTTAGTACAAATCTGCCCTTTTCTTGTCCTATAAGGTTTTCTATCAATAGCAGGGACTTTAACTTTAATGTATGTTCCATCTAATGCTCCTAAGCAACCCTGAGTTAAAAGAAAACATTACTTACTAATTTATGTTAGCAAAAAATATCTTTAATAAAAAATGTGTTTGACTAACCTTAAACCATTTCCATCTTTCATCAGTTTCATTATCTGGCACTGGCACGGGTGACTTGTAGAGTTCTTTGTGTAATCGACATATAGCATTTAAGACTAACTTGAAATACCGACTTACAGTTTCCCCGGACCGATGAAATTTGTTGACTAGTATCCTATTCTTTGCATTATGAGCAAGGGTATGTAAAAACATAGCAACTTGCTCATCGACTAGCATGTTTTTACTATTCTTTAGTCCCCCTCTAGTTTCTAGCATATCACAAAGTGTTGTAAATGCATGTATATTCATTCTTATGTTAACAACACTCGTAACATCACTTTCATAAACCATCCTCACCATGTTTTCACGCCTATTATGGTAACTCATTAAATATTTTGTACGTAAAGTCATTGACTCAATCGACCCACGCAAATGATAAGTACACAACATCCACCAACGAATCGTAACATAAATGACATAAAATGCACCTATGGCAACTATTCTTTGTCTGGAAGGTGATCTTGCCATCTACACATAAAAATATAAGAAAATTCAAGAAAAACAAATAACTCCAAAATATAATCCAAATATTAGCAACAAAGTGATCATGAAAGCAAGAAAAATGATTACAGGCTACTTTATTCACTGACTTGCTGAATGTTTTTTGTTTTCAAAAGGTCACCCCTTTTAATAGAGGAGTATTAAATACTTGCATATTTTGTAGGGACAATATATGTGAATGCTCATGTGACATTATTATGTTAGATTTCATGCTATAATAATAATAATAATAATAATAATAATAATGCACAAGTCACTAAACTTATTTTTTCAGGAATGGACTACAACACAGAAGAAACTCATGGCAAGATGGTACTTATGGTACAACTTGTCCAATCCCACCTGGCAAGAATTTCACATACATGCTTCAAGCCAAGGATCAGATTGGTAGCTTCTTTTACTTCCCTTCACTTGGCATGCAGAAGGCGGCTGGAGGCTACGGTGGCATTAAAATCTACAGCCGCCCACGCATTCCAGTCCCGTTTCCTTTCCCTGCTGGAGATCACACGGTTCTTGCCGGGGATTGGTACAAAAAAGGCCACCAGGTTGGTTAGCTAGTTTAATTAGCTTTGCATAATATTTGAAATTGAATTAGTTTGACTGATTAATTAATGTGTTTGGTGTTTGTAGAGATTAGACACATATTGGACATGGGCAAGAGCATTTCTAATCCTAATGGACTTATCATCAACGGGCGTGGCTGGAACGGTTACACCTTTGATGTCGAACAAGGGAAAACATACCGGTTCAGAATATCAAACGTCGGGTTGCAGACATCTATCAACTTTAGGATTCAAGGACATAAAATGAAACTTGTGGAAGTGGAAGGATCACACACGGTCCAGAACACCTACGATTCGCTTGATCTCCACGTTGGACAGTCGGCTTCCGTGTTGGTCACTACCAACCAGCAAGTCAAAGATTACTATGTTGTCGTGTCTTCACGCTTCACCCGTCATGTGCTCACAACCACCGCTGTTCTCCACTACAAGAACTCTAGAATTGGGGTCTCGGGCCCTCCCCCTGGTGGCCCCACCACACAGATTGCCTGGTCCCTGATGCAGGCTCGAACATTGAGATGGAACCTTACTGCAAGCGGGCCTAGACCGAACCCGCAAGGCTCGTATCATTACACTAAAACTGAGATGATGTGTTTTTATAGGTGTACCCGAAGGCATGGACAACAATCTATATCGCGCTGGACAACGTGGGGATGTGGAACATACGGTCAGAGAATTGAATTGTTGGAATCAGTTTGCTTTGTGTCTGTTAAATCTAAACTTCATTTAGCTAAGAATATTGAAGCAGTTGCTAATTTAATCAACAACATAAACCTAATTCATGTTCTACCACTTAATAATTATTGATTTGTACAAAGCTAATAGAATAAGATGTATAATGAAAACAAAGTGTTGGATTAAAGGAGAACTCACAGGTTAGGTTTGGTGATGATTAAATGATTGATAGAAGCTGATTCCAGGTACGGCGGCGATGCTGATGGATGTCAGGTGACTGCCGCTATGTTCCTGAGTTCTATACACGGAGAGAAAAGAAAGAGTTTGAAAGGAAAAGGAGGAAAATGGGAGAAATGAAACCCTAGAAATCCAATTCTCCGCTTTTTTTAGAGAAACAAAATCAGAGAAATGGAAATGGTTTATTTCCATTTCTCGCCTCTTTCTTTCATAAACAAACAAGAGAATTCTTTCCAATTCCATTTCTCACCCCTTAATTCCCTCTACCAAACACCCCCTAAGTAAATTGTTTATTTTATTTTTATTTTTTAAATTACATTGAAACAAAACACACACACATGCATAGATTATACTTCATGGTTTAGATGACAGGGTAGGGTTAGGCTCAGAAGACCCAAAACTCTAAAAAGTATTTGAAGTCTATGCTGCTACTTTGACAAAATCACAAATAATTAATAACAAATCCAAAATTTTTAGAACGAAAAATCAAATGTTACTCCTAAATTATTACACTTATTTTACAACGACAAGACTTGAATCCTCACCTATTAAAAATAGACAAAGCCTTATTCAACACCTTGATACCATTAGGCCAAAGACAAAGAAATCCATTCCCATGTATCACACAACATTTTAGGTTGATTTATAATTATGTATGTAGTTAAATGATAAATTCATTACGTTTATCTGATGTAAGTAAATACTTATATGGGGTGACTTCTGAACACTTATAAACACTACTTCAACCTATCAGATAATTCAATTATCTAAATAAACTATATTGAGACTTGTTTAGTGATTTAACTAAATAGTCACCAGCACGTTGGCATGCAGGTTTTCACTAACTTCTCCTTAAAAAAGCGTAACGGTTTAAATAACATACAATTACTATTTAATCTTTTTCTTCCCCACAGGCAAGGAAGGCTTCTTACTATGCAATTGCCTATCTTTTCTATTGTGGTTTTCTTATACCACAAACTTCATAATTTCTGAATGTTTTGTTTTCAGTTTAATATATACTTATTATCTATCAAGTGTTTTAAGCATGTCACTGCATACATGACTCATTAGTAACACAATTATGTACAAAATTTCGTGCGCAACTGTCACAAATTACAATATGTGGAATCTAGATCACTACACCTGCTTATTAAACAAGTCAAAAGGAAAAAAAAAATCTTTTTCACATGATCACATACAAGCTGAAATAATGCACATATACGAAAACACTGGCCATTATGCTCTTTGCTTTTACGCTTACAGCATATGGCCTACTAAGATCAGCATCAAAGAGATATAGAGCACAAATTCCAGGTGATTAGCATTCGAAGGTGGTGGAAAATTAGGAGTTTGGGCCTGTGTTCCACTTTCCTTTGTGCAACTGTAATTGCAACGACTTGGTTGAACTACTCTGTAGACACCTGTGCTTGCCAATATATATACATCTTTTTTGTTATCTTCTCCAAATGAGTATATGTAGCCTAAAGCAGCTAAGTCGGTGTTTGGTACAGAGTTGCACTCCAATGGAGAATCACGGGCACAGCCGAAAGGGATTGAAGTTGAGGTGAAGTTCCCGCTGTTTGTTGGAGTTTCAGCAGCTGCCCATAAAACAGTGGCATACAGATCTGCATACAAGTAACTAAAGATACATTTATAGTTACAAGTTAGAACCAGTGGCTTTTATATTAAGTATAATTTACAAGTCAATATCAAAACGGAAGAAAAATGTTTTACCTGCCATACATGCATGGATCAGTAGTGGAACGATAAAAGCTCCCGCCTGTTATTGCTGCAGAACCCTCTTTTTTGTTTACATCATAGTGGCTATAACCCATTGCTGGAAATATAAGATCGGATGCACTGTTTTGTTGAGAGTCAACAGGAAGGTGGCCTTCGTATATACTCCACCCATAGTTTCCACCCTTGGTAATAACATCAATCTCTTCGTAACGATCCTGATCAATCAAGTTTTGTTTTTGTACATAAGACTTAGAAAACACAAAAACTAATATTCATACGATACGAACCTGACCAATATCTGTACAGAGGAAGTAAGAAGGCCTCTCAGAATCAAAGCTACAACGCCAAGGATTTCTGAGTCCTAGGGCCCATATTTCAGGCGACAATTCTTTATTTTCCGAGTAAGGATTGTCACGCGGTATTGAATAATTTCCCCATAGATTCAGATCATCTGCTTCTTCTGAAATTATCAACCTACACTGTTATTTAAAAGGCATATCTAAAGTAAAACCAAATAAATACTTACTAGGTACGGTGTCGACGTCCACCCTGATGATCTTTCCAAGCAAAGATTTCTTATTTTGAGCTAACCTGAAAGGACCATTTTTGCCACCACCATCTCCCAACATTATATACATATACCCATCATCAGGCCCAAAAAGAATCTGACCGCCATGATTGTTTGTAAACGGAAGTCCTAGCGTTAGTATCCTCCTCACCTCTGTAGGTTTCCCTTTTGTTGCCTTCAAACATATTAGAGATCGATCAGTATATGCTATAGATAACAGTATCAGTTTTTGTTTGAATACCTTTGCAGGCTCTGATGATGTTCCATTAACAGTGTACTCTGCGACAACGTTATGATACTGGCATGGGTGGTCTGCTCCACCAGAAGTACCTATTTTTGAAGGGTCACAACCAACATCTGAGTTACAAGCACACCTCCCTGAACACGTGGTGGACTTTTCTTTGTCGCAGTTGAAGGAAGCAAAGAAACGGCCGTTTTGGATGAAGTTTGGATGAAATGCAATCCCCATCAACCCAAACACGGTGTCATATTTGACTTGATCTGTTAAATCTACAAAAGGGGCAGATTCATCTAGTCCCAACGGTTGTCCGGAAGCGTGTGCAGGAATGGTTGCTAGCCATATTTTGCCTGGCAGGTCTGAGAAGAAGGCACGGTCTGACCCGTCTGGATGAGCAGCCATGTTGATGTACCCTTTATCTCCAAGCCTTTCAAGACATAGGCCTTTTGGAGGGACCGAGGAGGTTCGGGTTGAGTTAAGCTGGACCGGTCTCCCATTGAAACACACATCATCTGATCTGCCACCAAACGCAGTGCAGAAGTCGGTTCTTGATTGCCAGAGATCTGTGAGCTTAGATGAGGTGTTTTGTGGCAATCCAGCAGCACCTTGTAGTGAAGGCGCAAAGGGGGAATTTCTTATCGAGACGTTTTGGCATGTGTCCCATACATCTCTGCAGAAACTTGTTGCAGATTGTTTGTCACAAAGAAGTGGAACAGAACGAATCTGTGATTCGACTTTGAACAGGTTTGCCGAGAACTGATCACATGTCTGAAAAATTCAACAAGCAGTTGGTCGGTCCGTCAGTCGGTCTGTCATTATAACAACTAACTCACAAGCTCCTATGCATGTTGTAAATCAAATCATGGTTTTTCTTTCTTTCTTTCTTTCACACAAATTGACTGGTGAAGTCATAAATTTTGGACATAAAAGTAGTTGGAATTTGAACCTATGAGTAACAAATTAGTGCTAGTGCTAACTAACTTACAGCACAGAGTATGGATTTGATAAGAGAAGCACAGCTAGGAAGAGAGATGTTCATAGCTTCAAACTGCATCTGCAGTTGTGAGTCTTTGGTTGAGTCACAACACACCCTCCCCTTGTACGGACAAAATGCCAAAGCTTCCTTTGCCATCACAGGTGCCCCTTTTCATTTTTACACACACAAGGTCAGTCATCATACTCATATTATATGTAATTAAGTTCACTTATCAGTGAAAAGAGACTTACTCAAGCTGGTGCACATGGGCAGTGAGGAACAAGGGTAAGGATACATGATGAGTAAAAGACAAAGCAAGGGAATAAAACCAGCTTCCATCTTTAACAGATAATCATTCCCACTCTCTCTCTCTCTCTATGTATATATATATATATATAGATATAGATATAGATATGGTTCAGTCTGTCTATATCTCAATTTGTTCAAAGTCCTAACATGTGAAGGTGGTTGTGATAGCTTTAAAGGCAGGCTGGCTAATCATGCAGAAAAAACAGACATTTAATGCCCCTTGCTAAATTAAGTAGAGATTTCTAGAATATTTAAACAAAGGTCTTATTTTTCTCTTCTCTTTATCTCCCCATTGACAATGGAGGCATAGGCCTATCAACAAGAAGTAAGTGATGATGGCCCCCACCAATTTCATTAAATCTAAACTAATGTTGGAAGATCTCAGTGGATATAATTGTTAATGGTGGATACAACTGCACTAAGAAACTTGTAAGTTTAATTAAACAAGGACTTTTATTTATTTATTTATTTATTTTGCTTGTTAGTCTGTAAATGAAATTGTTTATGAATCATAATACTTTGGTTTAACATAAAAACAAACTGTGGAGGGGAATCAACATGTATTTCATATTCAAGTATTTGAAAATAATTAAGAAAAGAAACCTATTTTTGAGAGTTGGAGTTGGTAACCATTAGTTTTTTTTTTTTTTTTTTTTTTCTTTTTTCACTTTATTGACATTAAACAAACCATAAAGGAGTGTGAGTGGGATTTATAGTTTACAAATACTACTACTATTATTATTATTATTATTATTTAATTTTAAGCTTATACTTATCCTAATATACTTCTGTAGGGGAGGATGATGTAAAGCACCAGTGGTCTAGTGGTAGAATAGTACCCTGCCACGGTACAGACCCGGGTTCGATTCCCGGCTGGTGCATTTTTTTTATTAGCTGGCTGATAGATGTTACAGTGCTATTAATGATGTCCAATCGGTGCTCAGTTTCATTTTACACAAATGGTTTTGTGAGGTGAGTTAGGTAGTTGAATATTAAAATACAGTCTCTAAAAATGTGATTCTCCCATGTCTTTTTTGCTAACTAACACACGATATATGCTGTTTCATTAAAATTAAAATAATAAAACTAATTGTGACAATTAAGAAATTCAAATAAATTAAGTGCTGGTAGTTTTGCAGAAAGGACTCACGGTTTGCTTTCTAAAAACTTGTCACTTATTAAGGTGTAAGCAAGGAAGGATACATGTAAGGATTCTGTTATTATATGGTTTAGCTTGCCGAGGGTATGGGAGAGGTGATTTCAGTAGAGCATTAGAGTTGCTTGGTACAGACTTTGATGCCAAGGAATCTATCTCTTCTTTTCTTGTTAATAATGACTAGTTAGTTAATTAGGTTAAATAAATATAGGCTTTGGTTATCCACACACCCTTTTCAACCTTTTCAACCAAATACCCTTTTCAACTAAATATATCGTTTGTTGTATTGCATTTTGCATATGGTTGGTGAGTCCGGGGAACAGCTTGAAGTTTGGTATGTTATGTTACTTGAAAAGGGTATGCTAGGCCCCTAGCTTGTTCTTAATGTATGTTTGTGTGTGGTAGAACATGTTAGTTCCTTGTGATTGCATCTGCATCGATTCAAGTGATTGAGAAGCAGTTAAAGAAGAGAGATTTTGTGGCGTTGTTGGTATGATGTCGGTTTCTTTTATTAGTAAATTGCTGTGAGTGTGTTTCAGAATCTTTAATGGTTTCAGGAGATCGAGGGGATACTCAATGTTGGGGAAGCAATTAGAAGCGGAAAGTATAGGTGCAAAAGCCAAGGCGTTAGAGGCTGCCTGCTTCTAACAAAACACTCGCGACATGGATATGTTGTAATATGTTATGTGCACTCTAACAAAACACTCGCGAAGGATTTAAGCTATGTCTTGTGATGTTGTCGGTTTGAATTCTGAGCCCACCCGGTTTTTGTCCCACCATGTGTTACGTGAGAGAGTTCTGCTCTTGTGGCGATACAACGAATCATAAATTTAAAAAATTTTGCACTTACACTTTGTACCCTATTTCAAGCCCAAATCAGTTTTTTTAAGATTGTCATGAATTTTAGTTTTTTTTTACAAAATCCGAGCGGTAACATGAATATACCATCAGTATCTTTTTTTATTTAGAACTTAAGCGTATGTAGTACGTATACAATAACATCATTTCATATAACTTCGACAAGTTATTTTCAGTGCTAGCTATTTATATTTTAAGTCTTAAAGCAGTTAGATATCGAATGGTTACCATAGAATGTTGGATAGGTTTAATTTTAATGATAATCTCCTATGTCAAGTGACAGCTGGCGTTATGTTGTCTTAACCGGGCTCACACTGGCTTCAGATTTTGACTTGGACATTATCTAGAATACCATTGTATTGCATTATAGATAACGCCCAAGTCAAAACTGAAACCAGTGTGAGCCCGATTAAGATAACATAATCTGGCAAGAATGAAACAAGGGCTCTCCAATTTAAGGCGTGCGGGGCGCTATTAAAAAAAGAAAGAAAACTTAATAATACCCAAGAAGAGTGGCAAAAGGTTTAGATATGTAAAACCTTCCTCTTTTTTAACCCCTTTTAACCGATATTTAAACCCTAACAAACTAAAAAAACAAAATTTCCCCCATTTTAATGTTATAAAATGGAAAGAGTTAATGAACTAGAAGAAAATGACAAAAGGGTCCATATACGAATAAAAAAAGAAAAACCTTTATGTGAAACTAGCATATAAGGGGGCTGAGGTGTATTTGGGGAAAAAAGGACAATGTTTCCCCTCACGTGAGGGGCACGCTGATGGATTTTGTGGTTAGACTTAACGAGGTTAGTTGAGTCGGGTTTAATTGCAAGTGAAATGAAACAAAATGGACGAAAATTGTAGATTTGAAACTATTGGATTAAAACAGCAGATTTTGACAAACCACAGAAACAAAAACCGCAGTTTACTCTTTGCTCTTTTCTATTTTTTAATATATATATAACTAGTTCCTTAACCAAAAATAAGGTGGTTGGTCTGAAAGTAAAATGATCATTAAATTCTAATTGTGCCCCATGTTATGGCAACAGAAATGGTTAATCAACAAAGTGGGAGCGAGTGTTTGTGAAGTTAGTTGTTGGATTGACACGGAAAGCAGATGAGTCATGATTCCGATAATCACTAGGGATATGACCATTACCATAATGATTGCTGGACACGTAGACAGGGTTTTGAGATATTGCCCAAGAGAACTAGCTGCTATCATGTACTCACGTCCCCTGTTGGTGCCTCGAAAGGAATCACAACGTTCGTGATTGTTGCTATCACAATTGTGTGGTGGATGATAGCCATAAACGGTCCGTGGAGCAGTTTTGGTCATGAGTTGAAAGCGGTGTTGAGCTAGCATTTGCTAGCATGCCATAAGTTATTACGATGGCTATGTTTTGATAGGCAAAGACTATAAATGTGACATTCGTGACAAACCGGGTACGCCTTAGTATTCACATATCAAATAAGCAATTAATCGCTTATTGCGTAATCAACGAACGAATAACCAAACGTGTCTGGTTATGATCCGGATATCCCGTCGGGCCATCTATAAGTGATATACGTATATTATAAGCCAACATATTGATATTATGGCCTTAACATACTTGTTTAACTACCCGCTATGATTTTAAACGCGAAAGATAATTATAAAACAAGCATTGTATCATCCGTTAAGCCAAAAAAGACTTACAAAACAATTATTTGGGATGTTTTAAGACATCCGTAAAAATATTTTCGATTTTTACAAACAAATAGCGTGTTTTCTAAATTTACAAAAAATTGGCCGAAAAACACTCGTTTTCGCGCTGTTTGTCGTACCCGATATATTTTTCTTGCCAAAAACCGAACCCGAAATAAATTTGGACTCGGGATTTAACGTTAGGGCATGCAAAATGAGGCAATTGGGCCAAAAATTGGTCCCAAAAGGGGCCCAACACATCTCGGCCGCCAACTTTGAAATAACACCCCCTGATGTTTTCTTTATATTTAAGTTAATACAGGAGATATTTTGTGCTTTCTTCAACCAAATCAGAAGAGTACTTTTGATACTTCATCACAAACTCAAACCCTAAGGTAATTCATTAATTTTGATCATTAAACCTTAGTTTAAACATGGTTTTCTTACATAAAATTGAACCTTGATTACTAAAAACCAACCCTAATCATGCAAAAACCCTAAAAATTGTTCAAAAATATATTTTGATCATACACATGGTTAGGAATCTGATTTGATAAGTTTTTGTTGGTCATAAACACGGATTAGAGGGTTTAAATCGCGTTTTTACAATTCAAAAGTTCGGTTTAAAACCATAACCGAAACCCTATGTTTCAAGGCTGGAATTTTGATGATACATGCTTGTTTTTGTGATATAGGACCTATAGTGACATTAACTAAAAGGACGAGAACCTGGAAAAGTGAGAAAAAGAGTTGAAACGATCGAAAACCGCAAATGTATTACCGAAATACTCGTTTAGGGGCTGCTAGGATTCGATTGTGACATGCTTGGTGTTAGACTATGAAAATTTATAGGGACATCAGGGACCATATGAATGAGTCCCTGTCCAAATTTGGTAATTTTTAGACCATCCGAGAATATTTGGCGAATTTATTACCATTTAGGGATGTTTATTTGGTAAAAATACTTAAACTACTTGAAAAATTATGAAATTTTTTGAAGAACCCCAGGTATGGTATAATATGATCACATATAAAATTTGGAGTCAATTGGAGAACCCTAACTATACTTTCTGGATTCGCGTTTATTCAAGTTTTTATAGTTGTTTTTGGCTCAAAAAGGTCAGTTGGCAAGATTGTTAGGTTCTGGGAATTTTACATTCTATTTTTGGAGTTATTTGAATCACTTAGTAAATTTATCGGATTTTTCAGAAATCGTTTGGTATAAACGGACGATTTACTGGTTAAAAATAGCATATAAAATGAATTTTTATAAATTATTAAATCAGCAAATAATTCCAGAAATATTTTTATAAAAATATAGATATTTTAATTAGTGAGTGTATAAATTTTTGTAATTTAACGATAAATGGATAATTAGTTGTGCTAATTTAAAAGTTAAACAAATTCAATTATGATAAAAACGACGAGTTTGTGATTAACGAACCTGTTGGAATATCAGAACATTAAAAGCGATTAAAAATCATAATTTTGGGTTAATTAAGTAAAATGAACTTTTTGTGAGAAATCCGGACAATTCTGATGGATTGTGCATGTTTTTCTCCAAATCAGACTAAATACACGGAAATGAGCCCCGTAGTGAATCCAGATATCTAATATATGATTTCTCTTTATAACTTTAATCATTTTATTAACCAACACGTTTGCCCGAGTTTATACGGTCATACCTGTTTTCTAAACGCACAAACGATCAACTTGATCCAACAGGTGAAACGGAGAAACTGAGCCAAATTCAGTTTTAATTTTTAAACATTAGACATTGAACAACGCCACAATTTGAGCCTATTGACATGTTCTGGGTGTGACAGTCATACCCAGGCTAGATATACAACCCAGTTTAGTATGGAGATTATAGTAATATTAAAATATTAATATTATTATAATTATTGATTATAGGGACTAAGTGATAACGATTAAGACGAACCAAGAGCTGATACAGTACTGAATATCTACTAAACCGTGAGTTTCATGACCCCTCTTTTTAAACGGTTTTACGAGTTTTTGGGGTGTGAAAAACATGTTTGATTACATATACATGCCTGTAACATGTGATGATGTGAATTATGTAAGTGCTAACACATGAAAGTCCCCACTAACACAATGATTAACTTCGAGCCGGTGGCTTGTGAATAGTACTATTGGTTTGACAAACCCAAACGGAGACAGCAAGGTTTGCTGAGACTTTACCCCGTTTGCACATGACCATGATTATACAAACAAGCTATGTAGTGTTAGACATGGCTACTTGGGGCATGTTGTGGGCAGAAAGGGGGTCACAGTGGTTGATTGTGTGTGGGAAATGGAGGCACGCAGCACGAACGAACAGTTAAGGCTTCACTGTAGCTTAGCATAATTACATCACATATTTACATGCGTATATACAAACTATGACCCGTGATTACGCATTACTGATTTCTTGAAACTCGTGAAACTCACCAACTATGTTTGTAGTTGACCCGTTTTAACATGCTTTTCAGGTGTACCGGATTTGGATTAGAAAGCTGATGTGCTATGTGTTTGACTTGCGATCAATACTGGGTAAATTGATGCAAGTATGCTAATAAGAAGTAAAGCAGCTTAACGGGTTGGTTTTGATTTGTATCACCTAGTTTGTAAAAGAAGTTAGAACGATATAAAATATTGTAAATTAGTTTGTATTGTTCTTTATAAACAATGTGGTTGATACTAGAGGTGTCTGTCACTTCCGCAATTTGCTAGTCGGGGTGTGACAATAAAGTTCGATCACTAAACGTTATAGTAGATGATCATGCAAGAATGATGGACTTGAGGCTACTGTATTCCTCACGAAGCCTTGTGACAATAATCAAAAGCTAGAACCATGTCTTTTTCTTTGTAGATCACCAATGACTGCAAATGATATGTACATAACTTAAGTAAGTGTGTGTGTTGTGGTGCTCCAACAGGGACGCTAGTTCTTCAGCCACCGACATCGTGGTCATGCACACCACAACAGGGTGGTGTGAGTGGGGGCGCTAGCGCCTAGCATGGGCATGATAGCGTGAGGAATGTGCTGACATTTGACCGATATTCTCGATATAAGTGTTTTATGTCTTATTTATCAATTTTTAGTGTTTAATGTTAGTGTTTGAAGTCTTAATCAGTTCATACTTGCTATGCTTGTTAGTGTTCTTCAAGTTGCAAAATGTTAATTTGTTAGTAGTAGTAGATTATGCTGAATTATAGTGTTAAATTCCTATATATATAAGATCATGATCACGTGAGAACTATTTGAAATTTGAGAACCATAAGAATCATTTTGGACCACAAAAAACCCAAAAAAAAAATCATAACAAAAAAAAACACAAAAATAAAAAAAGTAAAAAAAACCAAAATTCTTATTTATCTTCCCGGTTTCATAAAAAAAATTCTCGTTTTAGCTAAATTATACATATATGTATAATATGTACATATATATACACATGTTTTTTTATACACATATGCATAATTTAAGGTAACTGATAAGGTACATATGTGTACATTACGTAACCAGAGATTAAATGAAATTTTACAAATGTGTGTAATACGAATTTTTTTATGAAACCGGAATGAAATATAAGAATTTTGGTTTTTTTAATTTTCGTATATTTTTGTTTTATAATTTTTTGAATATTTTTTTAAAGGTTCTTTTTAGTGGTCCAAAATGATTCTCAAAGTTCTCAATTTGCAAAGGGTTCTCTTAAGATCCTTACAATACACACACACACACACACACACACACACACATATCTTACATCTTACAATACTAATAAAAGAAAATGTTGAAGCTTAGGTGCCAAACCCACATTTCACCTAATTTCTAATCTCTCATCTAATTCATTCTAGCTATTCATAGGTCATGAGTCAAAATCATTTTGTCAAGTGGGTTATAACATAGTGTGGATTATATTCATTATTGAATCAAGTGTCGTTTTCATACCTAAGGTTTGACCAACTACACAACTTTAGTACTTTTTTTTAAATTTCTTGCAAATCAACACTTGGTGTTTCCAAAATAATGTTATTTTAGTACTTTTCGTTAACCATGTTTGTTTTTTCCATTAAGTCTACGTTAAATTAATTCACAAGTATTTGAGATTTGAGAATCAAACTAAAATAACAAACCTTATTTATCTTTATCATTTGATAAAACCCGTGTAATACACGGGTTCAAAAGCTAGTATATATATATATTATGAATTTTACATGATATTAAAATTACAGATATCCCGCCGTGATAACCGATATATCAAATATCGGTTCTTGACTGATATTCGTTATTTTTCCTGCATTAACTGCTTAGATGATAATCACGCATTGGATATCCATGTAGATATTTACATAATCTACCCTATACTATGATTTAACAACAATGTGATCTAATAGATGGTGAGTCGATATGCATTGAAGGAGGAGATCATTCAAGAGTTAAAAGGTTATGGTTGAGATAAGTATTAGTATTAGTTTATTAATTATTATATTAATTGGTTAAGAGTTATACGTAGTTGGTGTTCAATTCACTTGACCGGTGCCAAATTATTGAAATACACTTGTAGCAAGCAATGGCACAAAAAAGCTATATAAATATTACTGGCAAATACTGGTATTTTTGAACCGCTTTTGAATGAAAAATTCGGTCTTTCAACAAAGATTATATACCTGGGAACATGTGCATAAAAACCGTGGTTTTTGATAATCTAAACCATCTAAGCTCAGGCTTAAGTCTGGGACTAAGAAGATCGAAGAAACCAAAGGAAACGTAAGTTTTGGTGTTAATTAATGACAATGACATGCCAGGCAAGCCCTAAAGTTCCCCCAAACTCTTCAATAGAATCATGTAAGCCAACCTTCCAATGAAGTGTTTGAAGGAACTTCAGGACTAACTTGACCCACTCTGTCTCTATCTTTTCATCACAATCAATAACAAGAATTAGATGGCGGCCGAGCCTTGAATAGCCTCCAAGCCGGCATCACAACTAGGTTGTATTATATATATATATATATAGAAAGAGAGAGAGAGAGGGGGGGGGGGGGGAGGGAGGAAGGGAGGGGAGAAGGGGGGTGGGGAAGGGCTAGATAATAATAGTGGAAATGTTTTAGACAATCATATGATTCATATATAGTTAGCCGTCTCCAATAATTCTATTTTCAAATATACATGAAAAAGAAATAGTTTTTTTTAGTGATATTATACCTTTTTTTTTTTACCTCAAACTCTACACTTCAAAGACCAGGAACATCTGTTTTTAACTTACTTGGGTTCTACTAGAGACACTCTTTATATGCCCTGTATAAGATTATATGGAGGCCTATACGTCCTATAAGTGTGTATAGAAGGGTGTTTGGTGTCCCTATAAAACCCCTTCTTTAATGTTTACTTAAATAAATTAAATTGGATTTTCTCTCATGGGAACTTGTGAATCTTGAACCTAGTCTCATGTGTGTATAAAATGCACAAGAATATTAAAAAGTCCCAGATCAGGAATGTACGTTATGTATAGCAAGCAACTTCTTTATCCAGCTTCTCTGCTAAACCATGTGCTAAAAAGTACATTTGTTGGTCTATGATCGATGTTGAATTTACCCAATATCCCAACCACATTCATGGCCAACAAAAAGACATTATCGCTTTACTTTATGTAATAACATATGTTACGTTACAATGTACATATATAGGAGCATCCCCGATAACAAATTTTTAAAGGGTGTTTTTGGGTGTTTGTCCACCTCACCCATTTTTATCTGTCGTGGGTGTGATTTTTGTCATCCTTATGTTTTTCTACAAGAACAACCAAAAACACAACTTTTTGCATGTGGTGGGTCAGGTGGGTGAGGGTTGGGTCTTGAATAAAAAAATAATTGTAAAATATGATGATGATGTGATAATGTTTTTAGGGTTTCTTATTGGGTGGGTTTTGAGTGCTTTAAAGAATGATTTTTTTATGGTATGACAGTTAATAGATATGTTTTTTTAGTGTTTTTCGAAGTTTTTATTGTGGATGCTCTATCAATAATTATGTGACTAAAATATTGTACTCTTATAACTTGGATGCATTATACCTTTGCATGGAGGTTTTATTAGCTACAAATTAAAATATTATCATTATAGATTGAAAACGAAGGCTGGCTAGAATCCTTTGATTTAACTCAGTAATTATATGCTCATCTACCAAGTTCAAGTTTCATGCATGTACTAAGGATTTAATACAAAATTATAAATATTACTGAGGTCTCAAAAATTAGATATGATACTAGTATTTGATCCCCTGCCTTGTGGGGATGTGTAAAATTGTTTATTCACACGTCCACTTTACTCAAAAACATGAAGGCGTCACCAGCACCATCGTCCTCGGTCATCATCCCCTCTCGTGCGGCAAGTAATTTCATTAACTATTAAGAAACCCGAATGAAAAGTAAACGTAAAACGTTGTATTGTACACGATGTGTCATAATAACATAAAAAAAATAAGTGCAACACGACATTTTTTAGAGACGGCGAACCAACATAAAAAACAATTTGAAAGAATATAAAAAAAAACTAAATTTATTATAGTTTATAGATTATAGTAACTCTTATAATGTTCAAGGACAACAACGTGATTTTGATTAAAACTAATAGGGGTTATTTGAACATTTGTATAACACAAAAAACACAACCTATCAAAGGGTTGAATTTGAGACCTACAACTTCACACCCAACCAAACTTACCACTACAATAACCAAATTCTTTGATAAAAGCTCATTTGTGTTTCTATATATACTAAAATCACTTGTATTGAAAAAAAATAATAATTAAAGTTAGTGGAGATAATGATATACAAAAATTGAAGCAAACGCTACAACACTATGATACACAACTCTCTCAAAATTGTATATATATAAATTACCAACTTCTTTTACAAATTAAAAGTGAAAAATAAAGACTAAAAGGTCCATACTTGTTAATAACAACCTTTTTATTTCTGTACTGATACAAATTAAATAAATTAACATGTTCAAATGATATAATTTTACCAATCGATCAAACTAATTAGGGCATATATTATATAGGGTAAATGTTGAAATGCAAAAGGTTAGAAATATGAGAAATGTGAGAAGGATTTGTTGCCTTTAGATGGTTGAGATTAAAAATACCTCTTAAAAAATAATAAAAAATGATAAAAAAATCATAACTCAAATACAAATAAAAACTCAAAAAGTAAAAAAAAAAATGTATTTCTATATATTATCCTCTTAAAAAAAATTCATCTCGAAAAATGTTGGTTTAGCTTTAGGATTTATTTTAGTTTTTACAACTAGGCTTTTATATTCATTTTAGTTTTGTTCCTTCTTTTTTGGGGGACGGGGGTGAGGTTTTTGGCTAAAACAGCTCTCCATCAACTTGATATCAACCATATAAAGAAACAAATCGTTCTTATTCTTTTTATTTTTATTATGACACTTTGTAGGACAATTCAACTTATTATACGGTGCGCTAACACCCATGACGAAAAGGCCCCCAACACCAAAACATATATGGGCGATTGTTTTGGGTGGCAATGTGAAGCGAGCACCGAACATGAAGGGAGAAGAGTTGTGCAATTAATTGTTTGGGTCAATCAAATGCAATACCATTTTCACCTACACAACAATAATATGATTGTTGTTCACTTTTTTATGGTACATGCTATTAAAAGTGAAAAATGTTTGTAATTTCCAGAAGTTAATATAATAATATTTTTGGAACACGTTTCCAGCATTACCTAACAACTGGTTTTGCATACCAAAAATCTATTAACCATTTTGTCTTGTCTTTTGGTTAGGGGGCAATCGTGACCCAAGCTCTCTCATGTGGGTTAGTTGGGGCTTCTTTTTTAAAACCATGTAGGTTGGTTTGAATAATATATTTCACTGAAAAAGTTAAAGTGGCCGTTTAAAAATACTTTTTACTGAGAATAATAAACCACGTGTCAATCAACGACTCATCGCCGATCGTTGACGAAGGTCGTGAACTCCCCCCACAATTCAGGTATCGATTCAGCAAGTCTGGTAATTTTTCATAAACATTAATCGAAAGACATTTGTGTTAGCGCTTGATGTGTTATTAGGTCTTTGATAGGGACCAATTGCATGTATTCATTTTAGGTTATGATTGAAAACTCACAATTGAAAATTGAACGTGTTTTATGTAAATTTTGATTCAGTCTCGTATCTATGTTATAAATTGTAATCGTGTAACCATACCTGCACATGTGTAAGCATACGCATCAGATGTGCAACCGGTACCTATTTCGGGGTTCCATCCCCTTAATTGCCTTATTCTAGCTTTTATGTGGCGCGCACAACCAGTGTGTAACCGACGCTTGTTACTCACTTACTCGTGAGTTATGTATCAAGCTCCATGTTAAACGCGTACTGGGGCCGGTATTTTGCTTGAATTCGTGAAGTAAAGTTCTCCCAAAGATGTTATGCATTGATTTTGTTCATCTATTAGGTGATGGAAGTTGACGCATAAAGAAAATTGAGATTCAACCCAAAAGCTTCTCAACCATATTCCCAAAAATCAAGTAGTGGCAATATATACATTGCCATTTAATTAACACATACTATTGTCGTCATTTAAATGTATATCTATGAATTTTAAAAACACGGAAAGATATAGATAAAGGGGATATCGATCAGACTTGGCATTTCTGGACTATATATAAACTTGGTAACATTCTGATTTATAGTACGTAATTACTAGAAACTAACAACTAACATAATATCATTACAAATTAAAATTACATATAAAATTCATTAGCTAGCTACCAATTAATATATATATATATATATACACTACGTACTTTACCAGATCGAAAAGAAGATAGTTAATTAATTAGCAAGGTCTGTTGGGCCTGCAGCGGAGGGCTCCCGCGTAACGAGTGAGCAGACCGACGGCCGCACCATGTTTTGCTTGGACCATATGCTTTTTGAGTTCGTGAGCAATGTCTGAGTGATCTCCGGATGCTACGAAGAAGGCCCCGTTAAGGAAAAGGTCATTGACGGTCCTCCATCGCCAGTGCCTCCAGACTTTGCGATGAAAGTGATCCCGATGGGTGACCTCCTTTGCGTGGACGTTGTCCGGAGCCCTGAATCGGTTGCCTTGGCTGATGATGGTCGGGTTCATGCTCCCCCCGATAGCATACATTTCCCATTTGTTGTAGTCGTTGTTGACGACGTGGAAGAACCCCCAGCGGCATGCAGGCATCCTCTGCACCAGCCCCTTCCCAAACCGGTTGAAGGCGATGGTCACCTGCATGATCTCGTCTCCATGGAAGCTGTTGCTGGCGCCCAGCAGCATGACGTCGTTGTGGTGGTTGAACTTGCAGTTGGAGATGGTCACGGCGGTGCTGGCCATGATGGCGTCGATGAGGCCGTCCGAGCAGTGGTCCAGAGACACGTGGTCCACCCACACCTTGCTAGCGCCAAAGATGGAGATGCCGTCCCCATCGCTGACGGTTCTGAAGCCGTAGTGGTCGGTGGAGTCCCTGATCATCCCCCCGGGCTTGGAAACAATGTGGTGGATGCGGATGCCATGGATGATGACGTTGTGAACGAACTGGACGGTGAGGCCCGCCCCATGCGCGATGTGGACGTTCACCCCTCTCCCGTCAATCGTCTTGTCGTCGTTGACGATGAGCTCTTGCTGTAGGGTGATGACCATGGACCTAGCGAAGATGATCCAGAGGGGCCTCCTCTGGATGACTCCCCAGCGGAGGGTGCCTTTCTTGGGATTCAGCAGGTCATCGTCCGAGGAGTCTGTCACCACGTAGGTATCGCCGCCCATACCACCCGTCGTGCGCTCTCCAAACCCACGAGCACATTCACCTAATGCTTGCCGATTCTTGGCCCAGTCCTTGTTGCACCTCCAACATCTGTCTATTGGGTTGGTAGCCATGCATGACTTCCTCCTACCGCCATTTAAATTTAGCCTCCTTCTCCAGCTCTTCTTCGTCGAATTATAATTATTATTGTTTGTCTCTGCATCGAAAGACCTGATCGATCAACAAACCACGTACCTTAATATTAACATAATATAATATAATTATATACAAATTACGCATGACTCACTTACTCTTGGATTTGCTTATTGAAATTAAGGATGGCCAATTCAGGGTTTGGATTATATGCTCTTAAAGCGGCCTTGGTGGCATTGTGAGCGCGCTCTTCTACGAAGGCGTCTGGATGACCTGTGTATTCTCTCATTGTCCCGGCTAAGGCATGATCATGACTCCCGACGACTATGATGACCGCAAAGGCCATTAATGCCGAAAAAGACATTCGAATTACTCTATGGAAATGGAAATGGAATCGGAATGATCATAAGGGAACCACTAGTGGGTTGATAATTAATTAACCTAACCTAGCTAACCTAACCACAGTGATTCACCTTCATCATCTCCGTCTTTTAAAAATTTCCTCCCTTGAAAACTAATTAAAATGTTTGTTATATATGCGGACTACCACAAATTATGTATATCATCAACATGCATGCCAACAGAAATATTGTATGGTCAAACTCATCTACTATAATTAGAACTATTAATGTACATTCATATCCGATAATTGATTGATAATAATTTTCAATTGAAAATTTATGTAATTAATATATTATACTATACGAACGGATTGTTCCTGATAAATGATCGAGACGGGTGTAGTATAATTAAACAACCGATCAAACATATAATATAAAGATAAGATAAAGGGTAAACGATCTCGTAATCGGTACAAAAGATTAACATATTAAAATGGACCGATCCCACCCGAGGTGAGCTCCCCCTGGGTGGTTGTTTTACACCATCAAAAACACACACATACATAATGTTGGTTATTTTAGTGTTATTGGATTAACTTGTCGATCGAGGAAATAACGTTAAAGATTAAACGAATTAGGTGACGCGGGAGTGCGTGCTCGATTTAACTCTAAAATGTTATTTGGGCTTTATAATTATATTTGGGCTTATGTATAATGTAAAGTGGGCTTCTAATTATTGATTTGGGCTCATATGGGTTTTTAGTTTAAAACAAACTGATGTTATAATCCCATGGATTTACATATATTTTTGTTTAGATCTTGATCGATAGAGATAGAAGAGAACAACGGTTACAGGGTTCTCTGGTTCTTCATCCATATGCATGGAACAATCAAAATTCTATTCCATGTGCAGAAATTCTCTGTCTTATCCGATAAATCATTGTGTGTAACCCACAAATAGGTTTATCTGATTGTGATTATACGATTCAGAGAATAATCCAGGTTGCAATTTCTTCATATACAATGACATACAAGATTACCAGGCTTGTTTATTTGTTTAATTGATTGATTTTGGGTTATAGACTACCCAAAATATACAACACATAAGACAACATGTAACATATATATAGCAAAAAACAATATTCTTTCTAGAAGTCTTTTCCCCATTGAAGCTAAGCGTGTGCACTTAAGCTCTCGCCTCGGATCCGGATTACTCACTGACTTTAATAATCGCTTGACCAAAATATATTTAATGACATTCGCCACATTGAGATCGCAAGTCACAATTATCAATTGTTTAATCGTGTCACACATCTTCACGAATCACCCACTAAACCGAAGCCTCTTTGTTTCAATTCACCCCCTCAAGGTACGACCCATCTAATTTCATTCATGAAGGAGTTGTCGCTTTTTTTACCATTCTCTCGGATTTTAAGCTATATAGGCATGAGAGGAGCTCGAATATCCACAAATCAATTTTGAATTACCGGATTCAACGATCGAATGACAAAACTCATTATTTCCTTTTCAAATCCAAATCCAATTTGTTCGAAGTTCACCGCATGGATACAACTTCTCGAACGTCTTGAAAAAAATATAAATAATAAGTTTTGAACACTCGGTCAAACTATGACAAAAACCCGCCCAATTTTTGACTTTCGTTGGTCAACCCGAAAAATAAGTCAAGAAAAAAATAAACATTCTTCATAATCAGCCTAAAATAATATAATCCAAACTGCCCAAAACATTTAGCAAAAGGCTGGCCCATTTCTTGATCGTTATAAATAGACCATACATATCATTGGGAAGGACCGACATCCCAGTTTCATTTTACCATTTTAGATTAGGGCATTAAAAAAACAGCCGCCAACACAACAAATCAATCAGTGACCTTCCGTCGGAGCTCCGGCACCCAATTCCGGCAACCATCGTCACCGGCCTCCCATATGCCGGACACAGTCCTCCGACCAGCCACCCTCCAAATGTCTCCGCCTCACTCCATCATCACCAAGCGCCAACCTTCATCATACCCGCCACCACCTCTATAATCATGGAAGATATCAGGTTCTTGAATCGACTCAAAAATTGATGAAAAACTTGATCTATGATCTGTGCTTGTAGAAGGGAAACGATAATCGAGCATCATCTTTCCCAAACAACATGTTTTAATAATTAATTTGAGCCTTAACCACAAAATAAAAAGATCTATCCTATTGTAGATGAGCAGATCTTAAAATCAAAGTTATAATCATTTAATTGGGCAAAGAAATGGCCTGATATGGATGATTAGGAGCAAACCGAACATCATAGTACCAGAACCGATCATCAAAACACATGAAGTAGACTCGAACTTCATGGAACAATATCTTTACCTTGAAGAACACGAACATAATCTTAGATCTGCAATTATTCCATGAAAACTTGATGAAACCGAATAAACCTAGTTCAGAGGTGCTCGGAATTCACTCACTATCTGTCACACCCCCACCAACGGCGGAAATGCGGGGGCGTGATGACGTCATGGATCATAGTCACTGTTTATAGACTATACGATAAATATTTCATCAAAATGCCTCTACATATGTGTGACTCCATATGCGTTTCCAATGCTTCAATTACTTAAGAATGCACGCATAAAAACGTCAACAAAAATTGTTGGTGAGCTTCACATGTTTATATGACATCTAAAAATATGTGTTTCTTGGACAACGACTCAACCAATTTCTCAGGCAGTTACCACGAGCTCTATGATCAAGACCTAACAACGTTTCTATGAGCTCCCCTCTTGATGTTCTAATGCGAAAACATCGAAGTCATCTGTTGGAAAAATATCACCCGCTAAACATCCAATCTTAGTTAGTGTGACTAACCATGGGTGGGGTGTGTTAATCCCGAATAGTACTATTCACATTGGCCACGTCTACAATAGTTAATGATCATAGATTCTAGAGAACTTTGTAGGGGTGTGCACATTTCGGGTTGCACCGAAAATACCCGAAACCCGATCCTAAAAGAGACCTTAACCGAACCCAATCTATGTATGTCGGTCCTTGTTCGGTTCCTAGCTCATTAAGTTATCGGTTTCGGTCTCGGTTCCGGTCTTTGAATGGAAAAAACCAAGGTGGCCCGAACAGGCCGAGAAACCCATGAAAGTTCAGTTTTGGACGAAAGTAGGTGATGCTAGACTATCGGTATCTAGTAAAAAATAATTAAATCAGTGTTCCTAATCACCTAAGCGAGCTAGGGTAAGTAGGGTGTCGAACCACGAGGAGTATGTGGTCAGTGTGCAGTGAAACTGATTCCTAACATTATGAAGTGATTCAATTAACAAAGTGCTGATCACACTAGCAAATAGTTTGGTTTTATAAGAAACGAACAATTATTTAAGTATTCAATCAATTAACAACGCAAATCACACCCGGGAATTCAAGTAAGCAAACTAACAACAAACTCATGCACATAACAGATAAACTATCCCGTGTCAACTACAGACTGACTAACCGGTTAAACCTTAGGCATCCACGCTCGCTAACACATGACACTGGTTATCAAACGGTCCCTGCCAGTGTGACTCAACTAAGGGAAAACGTATGCTTTCTCACAATTAACAGGTCAAAACAATCCTATAAGCAATTATCATAGCAACTGGCACACTAATCGTTCTGATCGAAATAAACCTAAACTGACGTTGTGTACAATAATACTAGACATCAATACTCATAGATTAACATCAAGATAATTACAATCAATCGTTCTAGTACATGAGAAAATAACTGTTAAATACAATACTCTACATCCCGGGTATGACTCGAAGGGTCTAGCCGCGTCTCGGCATCTCTCGGTCTTCGATTCTGATGATTTGGATCATATCTATGGCCTTGAGATCAATGGGAATGAAGGTTTTCTCCTTTTGATGCCCTAGAAACTGCCTGGAACTGAATGGCATCCATTAGGGTCGTCAAAACATGTTTTAAACAAAAACCCTAACTTTCCCGTCTATGGGAATCATCGCGCCTTCCTAGGCCATCGCACTACGCGATGGTCCAAGATAACTTTATATTTGGATTCCTTTCGTCGAGAAACCCAAAATTCATATATTATGGGTCCCGTAACTCATTTTCTACCTCAAGATATGCTCGTTTTACTTCCTGGTCGCTTTTTGTGAACCCATCTTGTTCAGTTTTAGCATCGGCTTTAGGTTTCTCATCCAAACTCCCGAATCCTTCTAACACTTCTTAAGACTTCAATTTATGCTCCGGTCTTCCCGAGATATCATTCCATGCTCGTACAAGTCTCCAATTTAGCATCTTTAACGATCAATGACCTGAAATACAAAAGCACGTATGAAGTACCAAAATTCTAACAATATACTAAACAAAACTATATAATTAACACACTAATATATATACAAAATACCCGAACATCACATCCCCACACTTATCTTTTGCTTGCTCTCAAGCAAAACTCTAAAGCAAACATTAACCGCCATCATAGGTCAATCAATTATCACCATTAATACTAGCAAGGTTTAAGGTCATACCCAGTTTCCTAGACTGACACTTTCTAGATTGACAACCCACAAATAAAGTTAATGCTACAATAAAACTATATAACTGCCCAGACAAGTGTACTTTGTTTCCGGTTAGGGCATACATGTTCATACCCCTCACATTATCAACACTCCTCTCGGTTTAATATCTGGACTAGCAAAAGATATGCCAGTATATGTCTCTGCCATCAAAATACCTAATATGAGTTACAACTTAATACATTTGCAGGTCAGTCTTATCTCCACCCATTAACCACCGGTTGCATAAAGACTCGGACTAAGGTTTTGCTGAGGCTTAGGTTCGGGAGCGGATTGGGCTTATTTAGTGACTCAGGTGGATGAAACCCAGTTAAACAACCCAATATACAGACTCACAAATACAAACAAACTATTTACATACTTAACTGCTATTTACAACTGGAATACTAAACTGATAACTTCTTTTTGTCTTTTTTTTTTTGATTTTTCAATTTTTTTTGACATCAATAACTGATAATTACAACTCTGAACTTCACAACTTTACAACTCGTCTGACTAAGTACAACTCGATATATATACGACACGACAGCGAACTGGATTTCATCACACGGGTTAAAATAAAATAAAGGCCAAGGCTGCAATGGTATGTAATGTTCAGTTTAGCAAATGAAAAGGGAATATGGTCCAAATGTGCTCCTAAGGGATAATGTCGGGTAAGGAATTTATTTAGTAGGGAATTATGTACGGAACGGGTTTTCTAAAGTCCTAATCTCCATACAGGTGATGGTATTAAGATCTCGATAAGCATGTGACAAGCAAGTTCTAATTCTGTAAAACATACCGGTTTCCCTCAATAAATGACAAGACATGTTTTATATATATTATATAATAATATGGTGTATTAAGTATAGGGGGGCTAATCTCACAATATGTCTAGAAATAAGGGCTGACGATATGAAACATGTATACCCGTCCCCTTGACTCGTTATCCCCGCCTAAACGATTCCATTTTCAACTTTTCATTTTAAAAACATTTGTTAGGAAAACTATCGAGAAGCTGAAAAACTAACCATGACCAAAAACCTCTAACTTAACTTAGGTTTTTGAATACTCTTCGAGGTACTATTGGGCTAAAAATTTTCAACTTTCCTTCATCCCCACACTTGAGGTTGACATTGTCCTTAATGTTAAAATTTTAAAACAATTAACGAACATTTGAGGGATGGGGTTGAAACTGACTGTTTAACAATTTAAAACTCGGGGCACTAATGTGATGGGTCTAAAGCTATACTTATACAATTACACTTCTAACATTTAAACTAAAAATAACAAAATAAATTGTGAAACCGAAAGCACCTGATATGAATGATAATGCAATGCTAATGATGCTAGACTGTCACTATCTAGTAAAAAACAATTAAATCAAGGTCCTAATCACCTAAGCAAGCTAGGGTAAGTAGGGTGCCGAACCACGAGGAGTATGTTGTCAGTGTAAAGTGTAAACGATTCCTAACATTATAAAGTAATTTAATTAAAGTGCTGATCACACTAGCAAACAGTTTGGTTTTATAATAGCTAAACAAATAATCAAAGATTCAATCAATCAACAAAGCAAATCACACCCGGGAATCCAAGTACGTAACCTAACAGCAAACTCATGCAACTTAACAGATAAACTATCTTGTGTCAACTACAGACTGACTAACCGGTTAAACCTTAGGCATCCACGCTCGCTAACACACGGCACTGGTTATCAAACGGTCCCTGCTAGTGTGACTCAACTAAGGGCAAACATATGCTTTCTTGCAATTAACAAGTCAAAACAATCCTACAAGCAATTATCATAGCAACTAGCACACTAATCGTTCCGATCGAAATAAACCTAAACTGACGTTGTGCACAATAATACTAGACATCAATACTCATAGATTAACATCAAGATAGTTACAATCAATTCGTTCTTAATACATGAGAAAAACTGAAAGATACAATACTCTACATCCCGGGTATGACTCGAAGGAACTAGCCGCGCATCGGCATCTCTCGGGCCTCGGTTATGATCTGGTAGGCCATGTATGATGCTTAGAGATGATTGGAAGTGATGGGGGCTCTCTTTTCTGCTCTGAAAATCGCCTGGAAGGTGAAGAATGGCGTTTAGGGTCGTCAAAACGTAATATAAAACAAAACCCTAACTTTCACGATTCTGGGGACCATCGCATTGCGCGATGGTCCTCTCTCCTGGTCCATCACGCTACGCGATGGACCAAAGTCAACACAGTCATTTACAGGGCATCGCGTAGCGCGATGCCCCACCTTCAACACCCATCGCGCTAGGCGATGGGTCACTTCAATCAGCAAGTTCACATGATTGCCTCAGTAAGCATGCTGGACATATCGGGTCTTCATTCCATGCTCGTACAGGTCCAAATTAAGCGCGTTAAGTACCTGTGACCTGAAACACAATAAACATGTATGAAGTACCATAGTTCCTAAACTAAACGAGTAAAACAAGTAAGTTAACACACATAAATATGTACAAATAAACCGAACATCACATCCCCACACTTATCTTTTGCTTGCCCTCAAGCAAAACTCTAAAGTAAACATTAACCGCCATCATAGGTCAACCAATTATCACCATTAATACTAGCAAGGTTTAAGGTTATACCCAGTTTCCCAGACTGACACTTGTAGATTGACAACCCACAAATAAAATTAATGCTACCAACAAACTATAGAATCGCCCAGACAAGTGTACTTTGTTTCCGGTTAGAGCATACATGTTCACACCCCTCACACTATCAACCCTCCTCTTGGTTTAATATTTGGACTGAAAAAATATATGCCAGTATATGTCTCTGCCCTCAAATACCTAATATGAGTACAACTTAATATGCTTGCAAGTCAGTCTTATCTCCACCCATTAATCATCGGTTGCATAAAGACTCGGACTAAGGTTTTGCTGAGGCTTAGGTTTGGGTGCGGATTAGGCTTATTAAGTGACTCAGGTGGATGAAACCCAATTAAACAAACCAATGTACAGACTCACGAATACAAACAACTAATTACACAATCGACTGCTATTTACAACTGAAATGATAACTTCTTTTTGTCTTTTTATTGATTTTTCAATTTTTTTTATTTTTTTATTTTTATTTTTTTTACAATAATAACTGAAATGACTGATAATTACAACTCAGAACTTTACAAATTTACAACTCGTATAACTAAGTACCACTCGATATATATACAACTCGATAACGAACTGGATTTCATCACACGGGTAAAGATAAAATAAAGGCCAAGGTTGAAATGGTGTGTAATGTTCAGTTTAACAAACGAAAAAGGAATATGGTCCAAACGGGCTCCTAGGGGATAATGTCAGGTAAGGAATTTATTTAGTGAGGAAAATATGTACGGAATGGGCTTTCTAAAGTCCTAATCTCCATACAGGTGGTGATATTAAGATCTCGAAATGCATGTGACAAGCAAGTTCTAATTCTGTAAAATATACCGGTTTCCCTCAATAAATGACAAGACATGTTTTATATCTATTATATAATATGTGTATTAGGTATAGGGGCTAATCTCACAATATGTCTGGAAATATGGGCTGCTGATATGAAACATGTATACACGTCCCCTTGACTCGTTATCCCGGCCTAAACGATTCCATTTTCAACTTCTCATTTTAAAAACATTTGTCGGGAAAACTATCGAGAAGCTGAAAAACCAACCATGACCAAAAACCTCTAACTTGGCATTAATAGCAATAAGTGACAGTTAATAACTTAAGTTTCCGAATACTATTCGAGGTACTATTAGGCTAAAAATTTTCAATTTTCCCCCATCCCCAAACTTGAGGTTGACATTGTCCTCAATGTTAAAATAATAATAAAATAATTAATAATCATTTGGGGTACGGGGTTGAACTGACAGTTATACCACTTAAAAACTCGGGGAACAACTGTGATGAACTTATGCAAATTATACAAATACAATTCTAAAAACTAAAATAAAAATTGACAAAATAGTTTATGAAACTGAAATCACCTGATAGTAAAGACAATGCAATGCTAAACTCGGCTCACAACTCTCAACTCACTCGTGACACATGTCTCCCCCACTGACCAATTCTGTCTAACCAAATCTGCACAAATCTCGAGACATGTATAAGCAACCACTCACAAGTATAAGACTTAGGTCTTTCGAGAGTTAAAATTATTATTAGATTATAAAAACATTACCGAGCCGAGTTAATCAATTTCATAAAAAAAATTTGTTAATTAATTAACAATAATAAAATAATAAAAGACCTAACTCACTTTTGTAGGAATCACGGTTGTATTTAGCATATGCAACAAGCCCTTTAAACCCCCCGGTAGCCCGGGTGGACGAGTGAGGTCTCGTGAGGGTTTATAGTGAGCACACCTACAAAGTTCCAAAGCAACACAACCAAATATACAAATATATACAAATATACATATCAAACACAGCAGACAAACATCACAAGATATATACAAATGTTACCCAACCGGTTACCCATACATGTTTCCCAAATATAATATAATATTATACAGACCATATGAATAAAAACAAAATAAATGGAAAACAACCAAAAACGACAACCGGCGTCTGCTGAACTCCTGTCCTAATCTTAGAAAATCGAAACCCGACCCGGCACCCGAACATTTAAAACTTAACCCGAGACAAAATCCAATCCCGCCATAACTCAATAACACTAAAACCCGGCAACCAAAACCAACGCTCAAACTTTCGAACCTACGTGTCATAAACCATAACCAATCGACATCAAACCCGAAACACGACAATCAAAATGAACCGCAATTCCCAATTAACATCAACAGAAATATAAACTATTATGCTTACCTCGGAACTCGGAATTTAAATCAGAAAATGATGGTGGAAAATGATGACGGTGACAGAGACGATTGGTGGTAGCCGGCGGTGATGTGAAATGGTGATCCGCGGTGATTGATGGTGAGCAGTAGGTGGTGAACGGTGGTGGATGGTGAGAGGTGAAGATGATGATGATAATCGTTGGCCGACGATGATGGTAGAAGAGAGAGAAGAGAGAGATACGGTGATGTTAGAGAAGGGGAGGTGGGAAGGCGGTGGTGAGGGTGATAAATATAAAAAAAATTTGGATTATCCACGACCCATCGCGTAGCACGATGGGTCAAGCAAGCGAGGATCGCGCTATGTGACCCAAACATAATCAAATTAGGGTAGGACACCATCGCGTAGTGCGATGGTGTCTGGTCTGGCGTCATCGCACTACGCGATGACGCCAGACGTCAAGATTGCCCCAGCCACCATCGCGTAGCGCGATGGTGTGTTGTCCAGGGCCATCGCGCTATGCGATGGTCCCCAGTGAACAGAAAGTTTTTGCCATTTTTGCGTCGGGCATTTTCCGACCCGGTCACTTTTCGACATCCTGACATCACCGCGAACACGTTTCTGAAGTTGAAATTTGCAATGCGTACCTGGATTGACGTGAAATTGACCAAATGCTTACCGAACCTCCATGATGCACACTTCACCAAAAGCTTCCCCAAACTTGGGATTTGCTACACATAACTCGAGACAAAAGTAAAACAACGACTCAACAAACAGAAAATAAAATGGAACACACTTATAAACCCCGGGTTGCCTCCCGGTCAGCGTTGAATTGGGTGTCTACAGCTCGACAATGCTTCGAATGCTTCAAGTAGCTTCATAAACCGGTGAGGTCACCATAGAACTCACCGTTTTCTTTTTCTCTCAATCCCTTCCTTGCTGTCGGTTTCTCTCCATTTTTCATTTTAACGCCTCTCTCATTCCAACCTTTCTTCTCACTGCTACCTTTCAGCTCGTTCATGTCAGTTACAAAACATCCCTCTCTTGTATGATTTGTGCACGATGGTACACACTTGTCAACAAGAGGGTTAGTAGCATTTTCAAACAATAATAACCGCTTAACACGGTTCCCACACTTAATGCCCAAAAATCCCTCAGCACAATCAATTACCGCATGTGCTGTGGCAAGGAGCAGCCTGCCCAGTATGACTTCAGATTGTTTAATATTACCCTTAGCATAATCAAGTACCAGGAAGTCAACTGGGTAGCTAAAATCGTCCACTTGAACCATTACATTAGTGACCATGCCCCGAGGGTGTGTATGAGTTTGATTCGCCAACACCACAGTGGTGTTTTCACTCTCAAACGGGCCAAACTCATACTGATCATATAAACTGCCGGGCATGACACTAACACATGCTCTAAGATCTAGAAGTGCCAATCAGTTTTGAAATCTCCAATTTGAATTGATAAAAGTGGCACTCCCGGGTCTTGGAGTTTACTTGAGGTGGTATTATCCTCCACCGCCTCATCATCCGTGTTGGTCAATTTGACATTTATACACTTTTAACAAATCATTTTCACAAAAAGTTGATTCATTAGAGTTCGATTTCAATTCATTTTGAGAAATTGTTTCCTTTTGACCAACACATTTATTCTCATCATTAACATCATTCACCACCGCCTCAACAAACTACGGTGGTGACTCAACTTCAACACAAGTAATTTCAAAATGAGGTAAAAGACTTACCGCGTTGATGTGCACAATGTTACTCTTCTTCGAGCTTGAGCTGGCATGCTGTGGGTTTTCTGTGGTATCGCTTGGTAGCTGACCCGCGTTCTTCTGAAATCTTGCCACGTTTGCGGCGAGCTGACCAATCTGTTTTGACATCACTTCTGCTGACCTGTCTCTCAACTCGAACTGTTTCTGCGTTTCCTTCTGATTATCAGTCACGAGCTTCAACAACGCATCAAGTTTTGAATGAATTGACTCGTCTGAATTTCCTGAACTACCCTTCTGTTGGTCCTGATTTTGATTACCCGACGAACTGTTACCCCAGTAACCATCTCTGTTATACCCCCGACTGTTATACTGACTGTTCGAACCACCCTGACGGTAGCTGTTCTGCTGTCGGTTCTGACTGCACCCCTGGAAGTTCGGGTTCGATTGATTCGACGCGTTCCCGTATTTGAAATTCGGGCCGGGTGATAAGTATTCGAATTAAACTTTTGGCCCTTGGACTCCCCATACGCGTAACTGACTTCCTCTTCATCGGTATACTCGTCATCATCAACCCCGGGGCAATCTTCAACCTTATGCCCCAACTCGCCACAATCTGAACAAACCGGGAATTTAACCCCAACTTTACCAACCTCTTTCTTCTTCTCTTTTCGATAACTCGTGAGTTCGCATTCCAATTCTGCAATTCTGACTGACTCACTCGAAGCTGATTTAACTGTTCGGGTAACCCTGACTTTTCGACTTCGTTCAGCTGCTGCTTCTGACTTGGAATCCTCACACATAAACTCAAGGAAATCCCAGTCATCCTCTTCTGGTTGGTTCAACAACATCCCATTACATGACGATTTCAAATACAATCTATCCTCGTTAGTTAACCCGTCAACAAAACACTTCACTAACTCCCACAACTCAATCTGGTGGTGCGGGCATATCCTGATCATCTCCTTATAACGAATAATTGCCTCATGAAATAACTCACCAGGTGACTGTGCAAAATGTCGAATCTCCATCCGGGCTTCGTTAGTCTTCGACTGCGAATAATACTCGTTAAGGAAAACCTGCTGCATCTTGGCCTAGCTCTCAATACTGTGCATCGGTAGTGAGTTGAACCAGTGTTTTGCTTTGTCTTTTAATGAAAACTGGAACAACCGCAACCAAACCTCATCTTGATCATAAGTACCATCACCAATAGACCCGACAATAGCTGAAAAATCTGACAAGTGTGAATACGGGTCTTCTGATCCCAGTCCGTGAAAATGGGGAACTATGTTGATGTAGGACGGACGGGATTTAAATGTCGGCTGTCCCTGAACACGCACCTGTGGGACAATCGGTGATGCACCATCTGAAATAGCCGGTCTGAACCGACTGTTAACACCCTGAACCGGAGGCCTGTAATTCCTTTGTCTAGCCCTCGGTTCCTCAAAACCTCCCCGATTAACTTGAATCGGCTGTCTTTGTTCCTTCCGATACCTGCCTATGCCACCTCGATCAAGATTTTTGTTCTTCCACCTGTTACCTCTCACCTTAACCGGTACCTCAACCTCATCAACCTCTTCAACACGCAAACCCGCATTTTCATTTCTCGGGCCAAATTCCTCCTCATCTCCCTCTTCTTCATCTTCAGTGTGCATACTGACATGGTCAAACTCTTGAATAATCGTCTGTCGGTGACGAGGGGTATTGTTCGGGGCTGATGGCCCGGGTCTGTTCTGGTTTCGGTTTCGGTTTCTGGAGTGTCGGGCTGAATTTTGGGGTTGTTGATTGGTGTTTATTGGTGGTGGTAGGTCATTATTTGGTGGGTTTTGATTATTCGGTGGGTTTGGTTCGGGTTGGAAAACATTAATTTCGGGTGGTGGTTCTTGGTTTTGGTTCTGGTTCTGACCTTCCATATCTGGCTGTCTAATCTGAGCTTGGTTCTGCCGAGCTAACCGTTCAATTTCTGGCTCGTAAATCAATGGAGATTTTCTTCCTGAATAGCAGGTGTGCATAAACTTGTTACCTGGACAAATAACACACCCCGGGTAAAATGGGAAAATAAAACTAAACTAAAAATAAAAACAAAAACTAAATTAAACTTAACTAAACAAATAAATCAATTAATCACAAAAACACTAAGCGCACTAACTCCCCGGCAACGGCGCCATTTTGATGCTAGACTGTCGCTATCTAGTAAAAAACAATTAAATCAAGGTCCTAATCACCTAAGCAAGCTAGGGTAAGTAGGGTGTCGAACCACGAGGAGTATGTGGTCAGTGTAAAGTGTAAACGATTCCTAACATTATGAAGTAATTCAATTAAAGTGCTGATCACACTAGCAAACAGTTTGGTTTTATAATAGCTAAACAACTAATCAAAGATTCAATCAATCAACAAAGCAAATCACACCCGGGAATCCAAGTACGTAACCTAACAGCAAACTCATGCAACGTAACAAATCTTGTGTCAACTATAGACTGACTAACCGGTTAAACCTTAGGCATCCACGCTCGCTAACACACGACACTGGTTATCAAACGGTCCCTGCTAGTGTGACTCAACTAAGGGCAAACATATGCTTTCTTGCAATTAACAAGTCAAAAAAATCCTACAAGCAATTATCATAGCAACTAGCACACTAATCGTTCCGATCGAAATAAACCTAAACTGACGTTGTGCACAATAATACTAGACATCAATACTCATAGATTAACATCAAAGATAGTTACAATTAATTCGTTCTTAATACATGAGAAAAACTGAAAGATACAATACTCTACATCCCGGGTATGACTCGAAGGAACTAGCCGCGCATCGGCATCTCTCGGACCTCGGTTATGATCTGGTAGGCCATGTATGATGCTTAGAGATGATTGGAAGTGATGGGGGCTCTCTCTTCTGCTCTGAAAATCGCCTGGAAGGTGAAGAATGACGTTTAGGGTCGTCAAAACGTAATATAAAACAAAACCCTAACTTTCACGATTCTGGGGACCATCGCGTAGCACGATGGTCACGCGATGGACCAAAGTCAACACAGTCATTTACAGGGCATCGCGTAGCGCGATGCCCCACCTTTAACACCCATCGCGCTACGTGATGGGTCACTTCAATCAGCAAGTTCACATGATTGCCTCGGTAAGCATGCTGGACATATCGGGTCTTCATTCCATGCTCGTACAGGTCCAAATTAAGCGCGTTAAGTACCTGTGACCTGAAACACAATAAACATGTATGAAGTACCATAGTTCCTAAACTAAACGAGTAAAACAAGTAAGTTAACACACATAAATATGTACAAATAAACCGAACATCAGCTAACGTGGCCCGTAAACTCTAAACAACACTCGTCTCCGCCAAATACCAAAACTGACTAACCAAATCTGCAAAATCTCGAGACGTGTAGAAGCAAGCTTCTCACAAGTGTAAGACATAGGTCTTTTAAGAGTCATAAAAATGAGTTTTTATAGAAAAACTAATTACCGAGCCGAATTATGTAGTTTCATAATAAATTTTGTTAAACGAGTTAAAATGTTAAAAGACCTAACTCACTTTTGTAGGAATCACGGTTGCATTTAGCTTATGCAACAAGCCCTTTAAAACCCCCGGTAGCCCAGGTGGACGAGTGGGGTCTCGTGAGAGTTTATAGTGAACCACACCCACAAAGTTCCAATACAACAAAATATACATGTACCTAGATTAACCACAACAAAAAAGAACACGAAAGCACTTTGGGTAGCTTAACCAAAACCTCGTTTTCTGACATAAATTTACCGCACACATCAAAATCCCAACTTTTTCCTTGCAGTATCCCCACACTTAGCTTTTGCTATGATGGTACGCTTGAAATACAATTAGTAATATAAAAACAAAAAAAATTGCAAACTAAAAATATACAAAATGTACAATTACCGCCATTTTGAAAATTTTATGACATTCAAGGTGGGCGGCTGGCCCGCTCCCATGCGGCCATTTTATTACTTGCATGGTCCTCCTCAAGAGGTTGCTTCCAACTTTTTGACATGCCATAATCTGGCCCAAACCTTGTTAACCTCCATTTCGCATCACATTCAGGTGGTTTCTTTACCTCTTTCATTTTCTTCTTATTTCCCTTTCTTGTTGTTACTTCATCACCGTCTCTAACTCCATGCAATATCTCATTCTGTCCTTTCACCTCCATGCTACCCTTTAGCTCATTCCTGTCAATCACAAAACATTTCTCTTGTGTGTGATTCATGCATGATGGTACACACTTGTCAACAAGAGGGTTAGTAGCATTTTCAAACAATAATAACCGCTTAACACGGTTCCCACACTTAATGCCCAAAACTCCCTCAGCACAATCAATTACCGCATGTGCTGTTGCAAGGAATGGCCTACCTAGTATGACTTCAGATTGTTTAATATTCCCTTTAGCATAATCAAGTACAAGAAAGTCAACTAGGTAGCTAAATTCATCCACTTGCACCATTACATTAGTAACCATCCCCGAGGATGTGTATGAGTTTGACTCGCCAACACCACGGTGGTGTTCACACTTTCTAACGGGCCAAACTCATACTGATCATATAAACTGACGGGCATGACACTAACACAAGCTCCAAGATCCAGAAGTGCCTGATCAGTTTTAAATTCCCCAATTTGAATTGATATAAATGGCACTCCCGGGTCTTGGAGTTTAATTGAAGTGGTATTATCCTCCACCTCCTCATCTCCGCTCTCGGTCAATTTACCATTTAAACATTTTTCGCAAGTACAATTTTCACAAAAAGACATTTCATTCATTTTTAGTTTCGATTCATTTTGGAAAATTGTTTCATTTTGACCAACACAATCATTCTCATCACTAACATCTTTCACCACCGCCTCAACAAACTGCGGTGGTCAATCAACTTCAACACAGGTAATTTCAAAATGAGGTACAAGACTTACCGCATTGATGTGCACACTATTACCTTTCTTAGATGATCAAGATATGAGGTACAAGACCCAAAATTCATATATTATGGGTCCCGTAACTCATTTTCTAGCCCAGGATATGCTCGTTTTACTTCCTGGTTGCTTTTTGTGAACCTATCTTGTTCAGTTTTAGCATCGGATTTTGGTTTCTCATCCAAACTCTTCCCGAATCCTTCTAACACTTCCTAAGACTTCAATTTATGCTCTGGTCTTCCCGAGATATCATTCCATGATCGTACAAGTCTCCAATTTAGCATCTTTAACGATCAATGACCTGAAATACAAAAGCACGTATGAAGTACCAAAATTCTAACAATATACTAAACAAAACTACATAATTAACACACTAATATATATACAAAATACCCGAACATCAGTAGGTAGATTTGAGACAGTGAAGAAGATGATGTACAGGGAGACGTGAATGGTCACCATCGATTATAGTTGCTGCTTTCCTTATGCGAACTGGTGCTTCCTATTTCATAACATATCTCATGAGTTCTTTATGCCATCAATGGAGGAAAGTGGTTGCCTAAAGACCCTAAATTGTGAACTTTGAAAAACTAAAAGGGATCTCCAGTTTCCAACCCATTTAATAAATGCATTAATAAATTGTTATACAGTAAACATGCAAATTTGTAGAAAAGTAGGTAGGTAACGATTTTTTTAATATCGTAAGGTGTAGGGTGCGTATTTTCATGTTTCTTCAGATATTTATACGTATTTTGTTTGAAATTTAAATTTTAATACTAACCTAAAATATTGATTATTTAAGTTATTATTAAATTTAACTAAATTTTACATTTTGCAGTTTGATTGAAACTTAAAAAAAACTAAATTTATTGATATAATTAAACTTTTAAAGTAAAATATTAAATAAATGTCATCATAGTTATATAACTTGAAATGAAGACAATAATCCTAATTTATTATTAAAACGTTTTTTTCAATGCATCTAAATCATAGGCCTACTTACATTATTACTATACAAATTCTATTGGTATATCAGCATTTTTATTTAATATCAATGTTCACATATATTACTATTCAATATTTATTTTTAATACATATAGAAGAAGACAAACTCTCAAAAGCTGAGTGTTATAGAATCTATAAGACAATGTGGTGGAAGATGGTGGTGTGCTTGGAGCACCCATGACCCACCATTCTCCTCGCTAAGGAAACAGAAGAGCATGCCTAAGTTGTAGATGTAACACTATTCTTCTTCTTCTTATCATCTGCCCCACCAAGATTGTCGGTCTTGGTCTTATCTTGCTACCCGAAGCACCGATTTCGACAAAGACCGATACCTGAAAGCAGCTCACCGGTCCGGTCCTCGGTTCTGGATAATGGCGTCATCTCGATTTCGGGTCGGTCTGAGTTTTTTCTGTTGCACAGCCCTAGGACTTTGGGTGGATTATTGTTTCCAACCCATGTAATAAAATGAGACCACGCTTCTACTCGTTCTCGAACACGTATTTCTCCATGCATTCCCCCCAAGAGTTTCAAAACAGTTATATGAAAAAGGGGCCATGAGACTCACCTGATTCTCGAACATGCGTTAGATAATTTAAAGTCCAAGTCCCGACCTACGAGTGTCCTATAACATGTACATACAATTTAGGTCTAATATTTCATTTTCAACACTAAATCATTTCATGATCGCGTTTCACCCAACTAGTTAAACATTTTTTAACAGTGTGTCAACTTAAACTTTTTGACAACCCGTTGGTGATCAGTTTTGCGATTCTTTATTTATATAAATTGTATATTAAATATTCAAATACCTTTGTTGTCTCATAACACTATGCCGGGTTTTCATATCCGAGCACGTTTACTTGTGGCGTTAATATATATATATATATGTTGTTTATAGAGATTCACTTAACGCAAGCCTCATAGAATATAATATAAAACTTTCTATTATTTTAAAAATTCCGTTTCTGTTTGTTGAAGTTTCATAATTTTAACACCTATTTTATATATTTTCCATAAAAAAAACATATATGTATGCTTTTAACAAACTAATGCATTTTCAAATGTCTTTAACTCTTCTACACATATTTATACTTTATAACTATTCCTATCCATCCAAGCGAACGTTTTCATAATAACTATCCTATTAAATGGTTTATATGTTTTCCAAAACATATATATGCTCTTACATACCAATTCTTTTAAATCTCTATAAATTTCCAACTAAATTTTATAAGTCATGTTACTACACGAGTAATACCTAGGTTATGTTTTAATATAACTCCTTGAGGGATTATGGTCATGAACAAGGTATAAGATTTATAAAAATATGTTCGTATGGGTTTTACTTACTAGTGCTAGGTGAAGATAGAAGAAATGTTTCTTAACTCCATATGGCTTCAAGCTTGAGAAAGGGCTTCTAGTTACTTGTTTTCTTGAGTGATATACTTATGGAGTGAATAAATATGAGTCTATATATCTTTATCTTTATATTTATAAATTATTATTATTATTACCCTTTTCTCTCCGTACAATTCCCAGCCGTTCCCAAACGTTCACATCGTCAAGCGTCTCCGGCCGTATCACCGGTAGAGCTCCCCGCACCAGGTAAGTCTCTCTCTTCTCCACCCCTATCTTACCTCCATCACAGGTCTTCACAAAAAAAACCACCTTTTATGACCGCTTGAAAACCGAAGGAGCGAGCCAACGGGACTCTAAGACGGCCGGCAATTTTTACGTAAAGCTACTTTCAAGCTACCACCAGATTCCAAACAAATAAACCGTGACATCCCTAAACTCAGTCGCGACCACAACCACCATGACTGCACAACCACCGCGACTGCCACAACAACCGCTCGCCACCACCACCGCCGTCAATAATCTGCAGGTTAACATCTTCAGCAGCAGGATCTCTTTCTCTCTCTCTCCGACGGCTGTAACTCCAGCGACAAATCTCTCCGCTTGACTCTCACCACATATATACATATTTACATATATATATATATACACACACAGCTAGATCTATTCAATTACCTCAATTCTACCTTCACCTAACACTGTAACTATACTATACTATATCTTTCCAAGCCCTAATTTCATCAATTCCTCATTTAAGCTTATTATATATATCAACCTATCCGTTCTTCAATCACCGATCTGAACCTATTCATATTATTATTATATTATTCATTTCACCTAGGGTTTCTTGTAACCTGGCTGCCGTTGAGCTGTATCTGCCTTCATCATCTTCACGGTATACTCGTTCCTTTCTCACTATTATTATTATTATTATTATTATTAGTATTATTATTATTATCATTAGAACATACGTGATCCGGATCTTTGGAGTTTATTTTCATTTTAAGATCTCTTGACTATTATTGTTATTGCTACACACTATTATTATTATTATTATTATTATTATTATTATTATTATTATTATTATTAGTTTTTGTTACTATTATTATTATTATTATTATTATTATTGATTTGGTGTTCTATTGCTTGTGTTTGTGTGATTAGTTGCAACCATAGAGCGTAGGAACCATGACTATTACTTGAGACCATGTCCTGAAACGAGGGGTGTAGGAAAGAGTAAAGATAGGGAGCGTATATTGCGTTTGGCTTCTTGGAATGTAGGAACATTAAATGGTAAGTTGCTAGAATTGGTAGATGTGCTTAAAAGACGTAGGGTTCAGATAGCATGCCTCCAGGAGACTAAGTGGAAAGGACATAGAGGGGCTGAGTGTAATGGGTATAAGTTGTGGTACTCGGGGTCTGATGGAGCTAGGAATGGAGTGGGGTTTCTAGTGGCTAAGGAAATACACACTAGTGTGGTGGAGGTGATAAGACATAATGACAGGATTATGGTGTTGAAATTAGTACTAGGAGAGGAAGTAGTGGCAGTAGTCTCCGCCTACGCGCCTCATGTAGGCCTAGGGGATCAGGAAAAGAGAGAATTTTGGGATTGCCTAGACGCAGTGGTAGGGGGCATACCTAGGGGGGAGAGGATTTGCATAGGAGATGATTTTAATGGACACATTGGTAAGGCTAACGATGGTTTTCAAGTCGTACATGGGGGTTTCGGTTTTGGTGATAGGAATGAGACCGGAACAGATCTTCTAGAGTTTGCGGTGGCACATGACCTAGGTATTATAAATTCTTATTTTAGGAAACAAGATTCTCATTTAATCACTTTTAGCAGTGGCGGACGCGACACGCAAATTGACTACCTTTTGATGAGGCAAGGAGACCGACGTTGGTGGAAGAACTGCAAAGTCATACCTGGGGAGGCAGTTGTGACTCAACATCGACTACTAGTGACAGATATAGCCTTCAGAAATAAGCTGACTGTTCGAGAGAAGAAAGGTACACCGAGAATTCGATGGGGAAATTTGAAGGACGAAAATCTCCTATTGTTTAAGGATAAACTCATACTGCATACGCGGGCTCGACTAAATGGGGACTCAACTCATATATGGGAAGCTATGGAGACAAAGATCATCCAAGTAGCAAAGGAGACTCTCGGGGTCACAACAGGAAAGACAAGTGGGCATAAGGAGTCTTGGTGGTGGAATGACGCAGTGCAAGACAAGATAAGGGACAAACAAGGATGTTTTAGGGAGCTAATGAGGTGCACGAATGAGGAGGAGCGAGTGGAATTGAGGGACAACTACAAAACGGCCAAGATAGAGGCGAAGAAGGCAGTGGCGGAAGTAAAGAAGGCGGCCTTTAAACGGATGTATGAAAGTCTAGAAACAAAAAAGGGGGAACATGCTATGTTTAAGATTGCCAAAGCCAGGGAGCGTAGAAGGCAAGATCTAGGACAGGTGAAATTCATAAAGGATACAGATGGGCATGTACTGGTCAAGGAGCAGGACATCAAGCTAAGATAGCAAACCTACTTCCACAATCTTTTTAACAATGGGAGAGCTTACCAAGAAGAACATGACAACACATACTTTCAACGACAACAATCGAATAACTGCTACTGCCGACGGATCACACGAGAAGAGGTGAAGGATGCACTTAGGAGGATGGGAAGGTCTAAGGCGGTTGGCCCAGACAACATACCCATCGAGGTGTGGAAGTGTCTGGGGGAGGAAGGAGTCATGTGGTTAACTACTCTGTTCAATAGTATTCTCAAATCAGGTAAGATGCCAGACCAGTGGAGGAGCAGCGTTGTAGTTCCTATCTATAAGAACAAAGGAGACGCCCAATGTTGTGGTAACTACCGAGGAATCAAACTACTAAGTCATACTATGAAGCTATGGGAAAGAGTGATTGAGGGTAGACTTAGACGGGAAACTCAGGTTACGGTCAACCAATTTGGCTTCATGCCGGGGCGTTCCACCACAGAGACAATACACCTTATAAGAAGATTAATGGAAAAGTATAGGGAGAAGAAGCGTGATCTACATATGGTGTTTATTGACCTAGAAAATGCCTACGACAGTGTGCCACGACAGGTGCTCTGGGAGTGCTTGGAGGGTAGAAGAGTACCCAGGAAATACATAGAGATAATTATGGATATGTACACCAGGAGTGAAACAAGTGTCCGTGCGCCAGTGGGGGATACTGATTTCTTTTCTGTAGAGGTAGGTCTTTACCAGGGGTCAGCGTTGAGCCCGTTTCTTTTTGCAGTAGTCTTGGATGAGTTGTCAAAGTCGATTCAGGGGACTCTCCCGTGGTGCATGATGTTCGCAGACGATATTGTGTTACTTGCTGAGAAAAAACAAGATCTAAACATGAGGCTTGAGGAGTGGCGAACAACCTTAGAGACAAAAGGTTTAAAGATTAGCCGATCTAAGACGGAGTACCTCCACTGTGATTTTGGTGGGATAAACGACAATGAAGACGCACAGATCACAATTGAAGGGCAGGTGGTCCCGCAGGTAACGAAGTTCAAGTATTTAGGATCATTTGTACAGAGCGATGGGGAATTAGACAGTGATCTGACCCACCGAGTTCAGGTAGGATGGTGTAGATGGAAAGCAGCCACAGGTATATTGTGCGACAAGAGTTTCCCGAATAAACTAAAGGGAAAATTCTATAGGGTGGCAGTTAGACCTGCAATGCTATATGGAACAGATTGTTGGGCCATCAAGAAGGCACAAGTGCGGAAGATGGAGGTAGCAGAAATGAGAATGCTACGTTGGATGTGTGGGCACACAAGGCTAGACCGAATAAGAAACGTTGTGTTTCGCGAGAGATTAGGGGTGGCGAACATAGCAGACAAGATAAGAGAGTGGAGATTGAGATGGTTTGGACATGTAAAGAGAAGACAGACGACGAATCCTGTTAGATCCGTAGAAAACATTACTATAGAGGGGAGGAGGGGTAGAGGACGACCGAAATTGACTTGGGATGAGAGGATTAGGCATGATTTGATAGACCTAAACCTCTCCGAGGACATGGTTGAGGATAGGAATTCGTGGAGAAGTAGAATTAAAGTTAAGGATTTTTAGAGAGAATTGATTACCTTAGGGCTTAGACTTAACTTATTTAGGTCACATACCATAATGGTATTTCCCTTACATATATTATTATTATTATAATTATTATTAGCTTTTATATATCTGTTAAACTGTGATCTTATTATTAATATTATTATAATTAGTAGTAGTTTTTATATAACTGTTAAACTTTGATTTCCTTTATTTTGCTTCATACACATGTACTTAGAGCCGAGGGTCTCTCTGGAAGCCACCTCTTTATTCCTTTGGATAGAGGTACGGTGTGCCTACATCCCACCCTCCCCAGACCCTACTTATAGCTTTGCTGTTGGTGGGATTTTACTGGGCATGATTGATTGATTGATTGATTGAAATATGATTCTATATGTGTTGAGATGATGATAATGGCCAAGAGACCAAGGGTTCGGCCTTGGCTCTCCAAAATAAAAGAAAGAGGAAATGGAGGAATGAATGAGCATTTGATGTATGTTTGTTTACGTACTAGATCTCTCAATAAATGGATGGAAGCATGATATTTGTACTAAAAAAATAAAGTATGATGAGCTTGTGTGTTGTAGAAATCAAAAGATAAAAAGGATGGTGGGGTGGATCATGACGTCGGCCGAAATCAAGAGATATGAGAGTATGGTTTAGTTGATAACTTGTCTCCTAGGTTTGACTAACATGTTGTTGATATTTTTGTTGGTTTATATTAATTTTTTTAATAACTTGGCAAGTGTAAATTAGGTGCAACGAATGAGGTTCGGATTCGGTCTAGTGGTAGTCGGGTGTCGGTATGATGTTGGGTGGCGAAGGTTTGTATATTCTATAATAATCCATACATTTTACCGTACCTGTCTTGATAATCATCCCTACATTCTATCATACGTGCATACTTTACATATCTTCTAGTTATGCATATAATATCATCATCATCATCGTACTCAGTATATCCCACCAATAGCAATGCTATGGTAGGGTCTGAGGAGGGTAAGATGTAGACAGCCTTACCTCTATCCCATAGGGATAGAGAGGCTGCTTCCGGTGAGACCCCCGGCTCGATAGTAGTTTTGCATCAAGCCTTGGACGTAAGGCACATAACACTCAATCATCGGGACACCGGCTGATTGGTGCATGTGCCCTTGTCTTTCGGCTATCAACGCCACCACATGATGCCTGATTAACCTACCGCCACTTTTAACGTTATTTTCACGTGATTAGTAAAATAACGTCAAAATTAGTGCAATTTTACTTTTGCCCACCCAAGGGTTCACACATACATACATTATATGCACGCACCGCAAGCAGGGCGTAGTTATGCATATAATATATATATACATATTCATTCATATAAACATTCTATAATAATAACATTCAATACATAATCGTATACGTATCATACACTTGCCACTCTTAACTATCACATAGGAGTATGCACAAAGCCCTGAAAAACGTCACAGAGTAAAGGGGCTAGAACTCACCTGTAGTCGGTTTCTCTCTGAGTTAATGGTAATGCCCCTTCTTAGCTGTGCACGGCTAACTGTGTAATAATTATAAGTATTAATTAACTACTTTTAAACAAATCATACTTCTAGGTTAATGAAGTCCCTAACAAACGGGGGTCCGGGGACAGCGCCCCTGATAGCGGGGTCTAGGGGCGGCAACCCCTAGCAGGGTCCAAGGGGCAGAGCCCCTGGCTGGGGTCGAGTTGCCAGGTCAGCTTGGAAAAATTTTATTTTCCTTAATAAGCCTTTGTTAAAAATTCATCAGAAAAATGGGTCGAGTTAAGTTTTACAACAATTCGGATCGCATGTCAAACCATTCACATCACATGGCTAAAATGAATCGCATCGCATGGATGCAAACCGGTCGCATCGCATGGGAGCAACCAGTCGCATCACATAAGCAACCAATCCCATCGAATGAGCAACCAGTGGCATCGCATGAGCAACCAGTCGCATTGCATGAGCAACCAATCGCATCACATGGAAAATGATTCGCATCGCATTTCTTAAACGAATCGCATCGCATGGCTATGCGATGCGATTCTTCTGTGTGCGATCAGTTTTGGAGTTTTCTTCATTTTTACTATTTTTCAGCCATTTTCCTACGTGACCCTTCCTTATGACCTGATTTTACCCTTTTAATGGGTTTTAGGTCGTAACAACTTTGTCTACCTGCTTTTTACATAGCCCAAACGTCACTTGTTTGTTCCATATCGAACCTGCTAACTCGCGGCTTATCAAGTTTATATTTTTCTTGCTTCTTACAGCTCGATCTACTATTACACCATGTTTCATGGCAAAGCAACCCTAAATACTTAACCTTTTTACTTAAAACGTACCTTGTTGGATCCGGTTTTGCATCGGATCTGACTGGATACGGGACCAAGGCTTCGTTTCTTGTTCTTTGGATGAAGATATAACACAAACTTGCCTTGGTTGGATTCGGATCTTGCTGAAATAAGGAGAGGGTGTTTGTGTGTGTTTTGAGTGTGTGGAGGCAAGATGATATGAGGGTTTTAGGATTTTAGTGAATGTTTAGGACCTTAAATACTCTAGGCCCATAGGCTTTTAGGTTCATAATCACTCTTAGGCCCATGACATCCCTAATCTTATTCTTTCACATCATTATTATTTAATTAATTTAAATAACATTACACAACACATGCTTATATAAAACTTTATATTATTTTATTTAGTACTTTCTCAAAAGTGCGGACGTTACACTCCGATTGAATCTGTGAAGGTGAAATAATTGAATATGTGAATCTGATTACAAATGTTTGATAGTTACTTTGAGTACTGATGAATTTAAATGTAATAGGTAGATAGTGATTGTTAGGGTTAGAACATGTGAATTGGGATGAAAAAATTCTGAATATGATTAAAAATAATTGTTAGGCATCGCAAGTTTGATTTTGAAATTGAATTAAAGTAATTAAAAATAATTAAGAAATAACATGTTGCACTTTGAAAAAATTTGGTAAAAAATAAAAGGAGAATTTGATGAAAAACCCAGTTACCATGTGTCACTTTGAAGACTCTTTGTTAATTTAAAATAAAAAAAAGATACTAAGTTTTGAATTAAAATAATTAAAAAATAATAGGAATTGCAATATGAACTTTGAAGAATCTCTGTTAATTATAAAAAAAGAAATATTTCTTGAAAACCTAATCTTTTATTAGATAGATAGATATACTATTTGTTCTTTGGTGACACCAATAAAGTGACACGTAGACACAAAAATATTAAATACGATGTTGCTTTTTCTTAGCAACATAGTCATCTTTATTTATTAATGACAATAAAAATAGAAACTGAATCTCATACTCCTAGCTCCTCTCCTCCATTATTCTTACCTAAAACTTCTTATATCCTATCCGCATTCTTTGTGTGGCCGGTTAATTTATATATGTAAAAGGAAATGAAAATGTTTCTATTTTATTTTTATTAGATTAATATGCATGCCAAAGGAAGAGAAAAATGATAAGAATTGATTGTGTTTGGGTTGTAATAATGCTCGTGATCATCGTCCCGCTTGTAATGGCAGGACAAGATCGTGATCTAGAAAACGATGGAGAAATTGATGCTTATTTGAAAGAACGGGCAGATAAAGTTATAATCGAGGCCATGAAATCATATCAAACACACCCAGAGGAAGTCACGAGGACCTTCACGGAACAAGTTAGCGAGTGGGTAATTTTGTCCGAAACTTGATTTGCATATTCATTGCGTTGTGATTATCTTGACATAGATATGATCATTTTAGTAAAGGTCGCTGAAAAATGATCAACAAGCAGCGAGAAAGCAACTTAAAGAACCAAGCAACAGAAAGTAAACATGGAGAAGCCTCGCATGGATATTGTATTAATTATAGAAGAAAAATTGTTATAAGAGATGGTCAGTTTTTGTTGTAAAGATGATATTTTCGTTACACGCAAGTTCAAGCCTGGATCATTTTACTACCAAAATGCCATAAAGAAATCCTCTCAGCATCTGTCTTTTCCCAATATTCTATAAGAAATGGTCAACCAACTTGTTATTTTTCATTTATAATTGAAGGTGACGTATACAAAAGGATAGCTAAGATCAAGGCATAATTTATAGCCAAGATAAAGGAAAATAAATACAATTAATACAAGGAGGTTACATATTAATAAATGTTACGAAATTCAAAATTTGAACTTGGGGAGAAACCAAGTGAACTGCGGGTTGGGTATGATGTTAATCGGGTTATGTCTTAATATATTCATCGCCAATTGATTAATGGAACCTTGAAGGAATCCTGATCCAAACCGTGTTTACATAGACAAGAGCATGAATATTCAGTAAGGTGCTGTTTGTTTTTGCAGACATAAACTGTCTGCAAGCTGATTTCATCTGTTTTCATGTCTGCAACTGAAGATGTGGTCTGAAGATCTGCAAGCTGAAAATATAAGACTGTTTGTTTTTATAAGCTGATACTGTCTGCATAACTGTCAAACTTATCTCACAAGATAGAAGTCATTTATTCAAGTTACATAGAAAATATAATAATAAAATTGTGGCGGCGGACGGTGGGTAGTGGCGATGGATGGTGGTGGTGGACAGTGGGTGGTGGTAATGGACGGTTTTGGTGGGTGGTGGACGGTGGTAGTTGACGGTGATGGCGTCCGACAGTGGGTGGTGGTGGTGATGAACGGTTGTGGTGGGTGGTGGACGGTGGTGATTGGTGGTGGCTGTGATGGATGGTGGTGGTGGTGGTGGTGGCGGACGATGGGTAGTGGTGGTGGATGCTGGTAGTGGCGGCGGACGGTGGGTAGTGGCGGTGGATGGTGGTGGACGGTGGCAGTGGGGGATGGTGGTGGTGGCGTACGGTGGGTGGTGGTTGCGGACGGTGGTGGAAGGAGTGGATGAGAGGGTGGCTTCAAAGGGATAAGAGTATGATTTTTTTGCGAAGATGTTTTAAGCAAGATTTCTTTGCTTTTCTTTTAAGATGAAAGAAGATAACTTAAGATCTGTTTTAAGAAAAAAAACAAACAGTCTTCAAGGGTAATGTCTGCGCGCGTGCAGACATTAGCTCCCTTGAAGATGTTTGAAGAAAAAACAAACACCCCCTAAGATGTGCTTTAGGAAACTGCCAAGCATCACATACGACAAAAGAGAGCTTCAACTTACTGTTGTTGAGAAAGTATAGAAGTTACCAACTAACGACATACAACTAATTATATAAAGTTACCAACTACGACGTACAACTAGTTATTTTCCCCTTGTGTTAGTTTTGTCCTCCTTAAATGGCTGAGTAGCTGGATCAGCAAGACTAGGTAATCTTGAAACACTCCACTCCTAGTCAATTTTCATGAGCCTATAAGTCGCATTAGGGGTGTTCAAATTTCGATTCGTATTAGAAACATTCGAAATTTGATTCGAATTCGATTATTAAGATTCGAATCTGGTTTTTAAAAAATTCGAATTCGATTCGATTCGTATTCGAGTATATTAATCGAATACGAATTTATGATTTATTATTCGATTCTATTCGAAATTCGAATTCAAATTATATATATATATATATATAAATATTATATATATATATAATATTATATATATATAATATTTTTATTTTATTTGTGTCAAATCCATAAATAATAGATGCCATTACAAATTATTAAACCCAATATGCCATATTATTGTTTCCTAGCCAATATGGGTGTTACTTACCTGTCGTTTTGAATATTTTGAATTTATACTTTTTGTAGTTTAGTTTTGAATTTATTATCATGTGGTATTGTAGCTACTTTAAATTTATATGTTTCATTTGCAGTTATGATTATGGTTTTCGAATTTTTGGCATAGGTAAACTTGAGGTAGATTGTATTTATTCAAATTAAAATCGAATTTATTCGAATTCAATTCGAATTCGAATTTCAAATACGAATTCGAATCGAATTTTGAATTGGGCATATAATACGAATCGAAAAGTTCAACCTTTTAATCGAATACGAATACCGGCAAAAAAAAAACAATTATTCGGATTATTCGATTCGATTTAACTTGAAAATTCGTTATTCGATTCGATGAACACCCCTAAGTCGCATGACAATTTTAGCTAAGGCTCGTGTACCCAGGTATTGGGCAAAAGAACCAAAATTTTAAAGGACTCAAGGGTTAGGTCCAGGGCCTTCTCTTTGTTCCAATGCTACCTTAAGGTACTAATAGGGTCCGTAGACATCTCATAGTCAAGTTTCATGAGCCGATTCACAAGACCGAATCATATGACAATTAGCCAAGGCTCGTGTAGTTGGGTACTGGGCAAAAGTACCAAAATTTAGAAAGACTCGAGGGGTAGGTCCAGGGCCTTCTCTTAGTTCCAATGCTATCTTATAGTATTAGTAGAGTCCACAGACATATCCTAGTCAAATTTTATGAGCCGATTCAAAAGCCCGGGTTATACGAAAATTTTTAAATAAAGCAAAATATCCAAATCTTAACTCTCAGGTCGGATATGACTATCACGCAATAGAGAATCCAAGATTTGAATAAAAATAAAGAAAAAATAAAGTTGAATTTTTTTGCAAAATAAAATAAGAAAATAAGCTGGATTTCTTTGCAAAATTAACGCATGCACACACAGTAATCTTTAAAACTTTTTGTATTTCAAATTAGATATAGAACTATGCTTCTAGATGTTATACCATTAGATTCGAAAATTCTTTTATGTTTATATCTTATCAGCACCTATATAGTCTGTCAAGCTTATCTTACACATCATATAGCTGGTCTTACGGAAATTTTCAGTCTAATTTATTCATGTGTTAGGCCTGTTAGGTCAACGTACTATCATTTCCCCTTTATGTTTCAAGAACTTATTTTGAGGAGCAATTGTTCAATGTTTTTGGATTTCATCTGTACAAACAGAAAACACAATATTTTTGGATTTTTCTCGATTTTCTCCCCCTAAAACAAAAATAGAAAGTAAGAAATAAAAACAAATGAAAAACTGTACAAAAAAAATTGATTAACCAAGCGATTGAATTTCTTTTAAAATTTTTAAGCCATTTTTTCCAAGCAAATATTGAAAACGTGTTTTGTCAAATGCTTTGGTATAAAGGTCAGCTTTCTGAAAATCCGAGTGTATCTTATCAATACTAGTTAGTTTCTTTTCAAAACAGTCATGGATGAAATGATATCATATCTTGATGTGCTTAGTTTTCGAATGTTGAACGGGATTCTTGGTTATACTTATTGCAGCAGAATTATCAATATAAATAGGAGTAGTAAGAAACTTTAAACCGTAATCCTACAAGTGTCGCTGGATCCACAAAACCTGTGAACAGCAACTCGAGGCTGCCACATATTCGGCTTTGGAGGTTGATGTGGAGACCATTGTCTACTTCTTACACTGCCAGCAAACAAGTCAGTTTCCTAAGAATTGACATCCTGATGTTGTTGATTTGAAGTTGATTTTGCATCCTCCATAGTCCGAATCGGTGTAAGCGGTAAGATCAAAACTATCATCATTGGGATACCATAACCCAATGTCAGGATTACCCCTCATATAGTGCATGATACGCTTCACAGCGGCCATATGAGTCACTCTGGGACTCGACTGATATCTGGCACACAAGCAAACAACAAACATTATGTCAGGTCGAGAAGCAGTGAAATACATAAGAGATCCGATCATCGCTCGATACAGGGTCGGATCAAAGGTATCCTCTAATTCATCCAGTGATAAATTGTGACCCACGGGTAGAGGTGTCAAGGCGACTTTTTCGGCAGTTATCTTGAATCGGCTCAAGATGCTGTTCACATATTTGGTCTGATGAATGAATATTCCCGAATTAGACGTTAACCTGCAACCCCTAGAAGAAATTCATCTCCCCCATCGAACTCATCTCGAATTTCGTCTGTGTCGTTCTCTTGAACTCCTTACATTTCGTGTCGTTTATTGAGCCGAAAATGATATCGTAAACATAAATTTGGACGAGGAGCAGATCGTCACCAAGATTTTTGTAGAATAATGTACAATCTGTAGCCCCCCATTTGAAACCGAAAAAGATTGTCAGCAAGTGTACTGTACCAGGCTCTCAGGGCTTGATGCAAACCATACAGAGCCTTGTTTAAACGATAAACACACTCGAGATAGTCCGAGTCTTAAAAACCAGGAGGCTGCTTCACGTACACTTCCTCGTGAATCTCATCGTTCAAAAACGCACTTTTCACATCCATCTGATACACTTTAAAACCCGGAGGCTGCTTCACGTACACTTCCATCTGATACAACGAACTGTGCTTTAGTACACACGATCACCCCACGGTCGTCTTTCTTACCCTTATAAACCCATTTGGTAGGTATTACTTTCTTCACCCTATCAGGTTTATCAATAAGATCCCATAACACCTAGTCTTACAAACTGTTGCAGTTTCTCCTGCATCGCTTCAACCTAAGGCGGTTCCTTCAGTGCCATAGAAACACTGATAGGTTCTATCTGAGATAGAAAACATGTGTATTTGGTGATGTTAAGGATGGCCGTTGCATGCATGTCCGCATCTCACAAAATGCGGTATCATCAAATACTTTAACATTATCACTTAAGTTATCATCACATCATCACTTAAGCCAGTTGTTTTGATTAATTCACAATAAATGACTCATCAATTGGTATCAAAGCCAGTTGTTCTGATTGCAGCTTGATTCTTGTCCTAATCGTATTGATTTCAGTATTAATTGATTGATTAATTGGTCAATTGATTGAGTAATAGCATTCGGACTTAAATGTAATAGTAATTGATCAATTAACTTACAGATTGTGCTTAATTGACTTTAGAATTGATCTAGGGTTGATTACAATCATTAGTTAATCAGTTTTGAGTGGTGTATGTTTAGGTTGTTAATTGGATGAACTGTGAAAATGGCGGGAATGTTTTGTGTTTGTATTGAGGTTTGAATAGTGGATTGAGGTTTGAATTGAGGATTCGGACATGTTCGTGTGTGCCCGGATTGTGATTATGAGTGTATCGAATAAAATGATATTGTATCTTTGATACCAATTGAGAAACCATATGAGCATAGATGTTCATGATCAACATATTGTTATGGATCTAGTTCTTAGATATGTAAGCTTGATTCGTGTAGATATAATACAGTTATGGAAGTATGATATCTGGATTTGGTAGAGTAACAACGTCATTCTCAGAATACCTAACTTTGTTAATTTACAATAATAATACAGGGGTATATATTGGAAATGAGCTTCATTCGTTAAATAGTCCTTAACTAATGAACCCTCATTCGTTACACATACTTTAATGACTAACGAATGTACTCATTCGTTCCTCCTATACGTTATAACTCATAACGAATGAGATAATATATTAGCGAATGGCCACATTCGTGAAGGACTTAATGAATGTGCCTTACATTACTAACGAATGAGTCACATTCGTGACTATACAATTACCAAAATGCCCCTATACATTTATTCTAATATAATAATACATTAAACAAAGACGGAGACGGAAAACAGTGTACTAACAAACTCCCCCTCGTCTCGAGCTCTTTGTGTTTTCAAAAATACTTTATCTCTTGAGTTGGCATGTCTTCAAATCGTTGCAGCTATGAATCCCGAACGCATAGCAAACACGAACTACACGTTGGAAATGCATTGCCAAATCATAATCCTTAACGTCAGCCCATCTGATCTGATACGTATATAGCGCGTCGTTATCAGACTCAGATAAATTAACAAGCCACATCGGATCTATTACGCGAATAAATTCCGTCTTTAAGCCTAATCCTAATACAATAACAGCTTCTCTAGTTCTGTTTTCGTAATACCACCTGTTGAATGTAGTGAACAGACCTTGTGGAAACGACTTCACCGGCACCTTCTTCAAAGTTTTTGGTGGCTTGACCTGCAGAACCAGTTTCCTCCACCCAGTGTGAGGATAGATCTTAACCGTACCCGAAAAATGAACCTAACCCGAAGCGACCCGAGACTCGAATAATCCGACTCGAATTCATCAGAATCGATTAAACTCATAACCCGAACCCAAGATAAAATATTTGGGTCAGTATTTGGATTGAAATACCCAAATTTGAGTTAACCCAAATAACCCGAAGTATAATACATTAATGCATGCTTCCCTATTTTTAAAGGGTAGTTTAGCGGTGAAGTAACGCAGTGACCTTATGTATTATTGTTCGGCTGTCTCAAGACTCCAATTAATATTGGATGTATCACATCCCAATGTATTACTTACCATAAAGCATGTTGAGAATGTATCTTCAATTCAAAAACATAAAAAATAAAGTATTTAAACCAATATGTATTAAGCATGTTTCTTCAATCTACACACGTATTGATCCACAGGCTACAACACTCCTTCATCCCGTCTAATGCATGCTTGTATGATAAACTTCATGTTTTGCTAAATAATATATGTTATTGTTGAATATTGCGATATGTAATGGTTTTATAACGACTTGGAATATGGTTTTTTAATTTATGATATTGTTAAAGGTGGATAATTTTTTTTTTCAATTTGATAAACTCGATAGGCGATTAATCAACAATTCGAAGTGCTTTTCTTGCATCTTCTTGATAAACTAGCGATCTCTTTCCCTCTTTTTTTCAATTTTCTACTCTAATATCACTATCAATGTTGTAATCTTTGTTTCTACCCGACCCGAATTTACCCGGCCCATTCAACCCGAACAAACCGAACTTATTTGGGTTAGTTCTTAGGTCAATTTGTTTATAAGCTCAAATTCGAACAACCCGGAACCTGAATAAATAACCCGAAAAGCATCCCTATTTAGCATCAAAATACAATGAGTCTAGGACCACAAAAGATGCAGTACTGAATTGAATATTGGATTTAGTGTGTGCCAACAACTTTTAAATTTAATATATATATTATTGCCATGCATGAGTTCACCAACCCAAAATGAAGAACCATCTCCGTAGTATTAGATTATTTATCACATGTTAGTGGGCAAATCTCATAACAATAGAATGAGACGAGGACCACAAATATAGGATTTTGTGTAGAAAATAAAACACAACTAATTTTGTAGGCCACCACAATTTGTTAACATAGGTGATCTACCATGCATTATTGACGGGGAAATATTATCCATTTTCTATATTACAATTTTAAATTTTACAGATGAGTTCATTGCATGTGGCAATCAAGAGACACATGAGTTTCAAGAAATTTTCAGATAGACGCATAAATTGACAATAATCACTTGAAAGATGAAATTTCTGTAAAGAAACCCACATGTTTTGCACCTTGTGACATAACATAACAATTTAAATATAGCAACGACCCTTCTTCCGACCTTAAATGCTTTCCTCCCCCAATCCTATTCATTCCTAGGTTATCAGCATGATGCATGGAGGTGTTCGTATTAGCATATTTTAACTTATCCGCTCTTTATACGTCTTCTATAATTTATTAAAAACAAAATATTAAAGTGTTAGTTTATATAAATATTCAAAAACACTATTAAGAATGAGTAATCATAATACATAAAATAGTATATATTGTGTAGAAAACTGGAGGAGGTGAATAGGTTTTCTTAGATTTTAATACAGTTTTATTGAGTTAATTACCTTTTAAACTATTTTCACAACTTTTAAAAGCAAAAGCAAACAAGTAAAGAGTTTAGGGATAGATATGACACAACCGATTTATAGAGGTTCAAGTGGATACTATCTAATCCACTCTACGTCCTCTCCTGATCCATCAGTCGAGATTTTTCTTCACTATCGTCTCCCTAAACGGTAATTAAGGATCACCGCTACAATTGCCCACACTTAAAAAATAAAAATGAATTACCCTCTTCACTATATCAAGATAGTGAATTTTGTCGATCACAATATCAAGATAGTGTATTTCAACAAAGATAAACTTCATATCAAGATAGTGTTCCTCTCTCAAATCATCAACAAAATGATGATTCCTCACTTGCCAAAACACTAGAATAACATCTAGTGTTGACCCTCAAAATACAAGTAAGATGGTTGAATGATAGCTTTATAAAAGCTCTTCTTTTTGCTCGACACTTTAATCTCTCTTCTAGATAATTGAAGCTTTATTAGACTTAAATAATGGAAGAATTAAACTGTAAGTGTGTGTGTAAATGTTGTGGATAAAAGGGGTGAAGACTTAGTTTGAATAAGCCTTCTATTTAATCCAAGCATGTGAGATTCTAGGATAGGAACTGGGCACTCGACGGTCGATCCCACAATCGCTTCTAGTGATCGTGGACGCCTAGCCCACTTTGCATTGGCTTTCCAATATAAACTTTGTGTGTGATCATTGTCTTTAATTTTGGTTTCTTTAGGTTGACCAACACATGTGAAAAGCTATCCTTTTCACTTCCAATTCTTCATAGAGTGAAAACCAAGTTTTGCACCAAATTGGTTAAACATGCTTTAATGATTTAAAATTTTCAACCAAAGCTACATGCTTTGCCATCCGTTGATTTTGAATTCTTCGTTTGAAGACAAGGCAAGGTTTGAAACGAAGACATACCCAAAGGGGAATAAGCCTTTTTAAATAATATTTAAATTTCAAGTGTTGTATATTTAAACAATTGTGTTTAAATATATTTTTATAAACTTATCCTAAGTTAATAAAATCTAACAACTTAACTTTGACTAAGTTTGTAATTTATCTTCAATGGATTAGTCTTTTAATTTCTTTATTTTTATGTTGGTGTAGAAATATTGATTTAAGCCTCTGTAGACATAGACTTGATAATTTCAATAATCTTTGATCTTAAGTGTGCATTGTCTTGATTAAGTCATATGATTCTTAATTGTGACTAATTATGATCAATCAAGTGTTAAGGGACATGTGTGTGGCATATAGCATCAATGATGAACTAATACTATTTTATGTCGCATTGTTTTTTTTTTTTTTGGAACAACCAACTAAATAACGCCGGGTACTTCGTATGCGGCCCATTGGCTAAAGGTAGCCCGAGCCGGCCATGAGTCCGGACGGACGGAGCCCCTAGCGGTCCACCTATTGTGGGATTCCCTAGATAAAACCCGACCCCCACGTCCGCCAAACGGCACGACAGCGAGGAGCCGGTAAAACTGGGTGAGATCAGGACTCGAACCCTGGCAAGCCAGGGTCATCCCTCATATCTCCCATATAAATTGGTGATACTAAGGTTTGAACCCCTTACCTCTCACTAGTAAAGTGAGTGCTCAACCATTGAGCCACATCCAATTTATATGTCGCATTGTTTTAATTATATCATTATCAAAACATTAAGTTTAATTAAAGTTTAAATCATTATTTTCCCAACAATCTCCCCTTTTAATAATGACAAAACTCATTTAAAGACATTTTATTAAGAGAAATAAATTAGTTAAAATTTAACTACATTTATGACTATGTTAATAGTGTCACACACCTTTGATCATTTGTTATCATCAACAATCACAAGTCTTCAAGTGCTTGCTTTGAGTCTTCAAACTTCAACAAGTTGATCTTTGAACTTGATCTTCAAATCTTCAACATTGTAGATCTTGAATCTTCAATCTTGTTATTCTTTGTAGATTTAGAAATAATCTTCAATTCTTCTATTTTCTCCCCCTTTTGTAATTATCAAAAAGAAAGAACACCCCCCCCCCCCCCCGCGCAAAATATATCAAAGCATTACAAGATAACACAAAAATAGTCAAGCAATCAAGACAAATAACAGGCATAATAATGAAGCAAGCATGATAAGCAATCATACTAATGGTTAATTTCATAATCAAATTTGATCTTGAAACTCATGATCATTAATCATCACACGTCATAAGTTTTAAAACGAACTAAACATAAATGTCTTAGTCGGCCAGCATAAACCACATACATAAACATAATAATACTGTTTTTGAAACCTAAACACCAAACCATCATGAGCATGCAAGAACAGCCAACTTAATCTCGAGTTGGCGACGTAGCGCAATCCAGAATAGCCTTCTTTAGATACCCACAATCTTTTTCAACATATTTGTGTTGCGAGTAACCTTGTTATGATTGGGAAATTATCTGTTTTCTATATTGCAATTTTAATTTTACTGATAAATTTCATTACATGTTACATTTTGAAATATCGTGAAGTATAAACGTACAGCGTAATTTGTATTACACTAGTTAACCTTCGTACAAGGACGTTCATATTTCTTTTCAAAAATGATGCATGCATAAATGGTGGTCCACAATCAACACATTATATACCAACCTTGACTTGTAAAACTTGCACCGATTATAAAAGGTCTTTAATTGTTTAGCTTTTGATCATCTTTAATTGTTTAGCTTTTGATCATCCTCGTTTATACAAAGTTTCTAGTTTTATGGCTTCTGCTACACTTGCAAGATTCTTTATCATCTTCATTTTGCTCCCCCTAATCACGCATTGCATCCCCTTTGTGGTCTTTCATGGTAAGTCTTCTCTCCCCTCTTTGGTTATCTCCATGTATGCAAAGCCCGCAAGTTGTTCTATTGCTTGTGCTTGACATATCGTATTATGATAGCTGATTTGAGAGTATTAATAAAAACTTGTGGCACAAAGTTAGAATAAAGGCAAATTAACTGTTATTGCCCGATAATAATTCCAACTTTATTTATTGCCACTGGTGGCCCCAAATTTAAGAAAAATTGGCTCTTAACGGTCCCAAATTAAAAAAAAAAATTAACGACGTTAAGTTTTTCCCGAATTTAAAACTTATATTTTAGGGATTTTGATCGGAAGGAGGATATGAGTCGATTGATACAAAACGTAGCTTGAAACGATGCTCCAAATGGCTTGATTAGTGCTTTAAATCGGGTTTTTGTACTTCCAAATTGACAAAAATTAAGTTGTTTGGAGCATCGTTTCGAGCTATGTTTTACATCAATTGACTTGTATCCTCCTTCCGATCAAAAGCCCTAAAAAATAAGTTTGAAATTCGGAAAAAACTTAACGTCATTAAGTTTTTTTTAATGGGCGACAATTGAGAGCCAATGTTTTTAAATTTGAGACCACCAGTGGTAGTAAACAAAGTTGAGATTATTATCGACTAATAACAGTTAGCTGGGATTATTAAAATTCAATTTGCCTAGAATAAATCCATATTAGGGGTGGATTAATTAGGCCTAATAAAAAACGAACAAAAAGTTATGTCTTTAAATAATTCGTGTATTGCAAGGGTGAATAAATCCATAGACAGGGACAGATTTAGGCTTGGCTAGAGCGGGCCAATGCCCACCACCTGCCTACCGAAATGCCGTGTTTGAAGGTATGTGTTAGTATATGATGAGTCAACAATCAGTTAGCGCCCAAAGTTCGTTAACCCTCTGGCTGACCAAATGCCATACCGAACCGACGTCTGATGATATCACGACAAGATGCTTTTTCTCTGGCTGGTGCGGCGGTGGTTGGACTTACAACGTTCTCCGATAGCTGTTGTTTGGAGCTTGAACGATGAAGATGAAAGAGTAAAATAGATGTGTGCCCATTGCACGGGCTTTTAAAAGTTTATTTCTTGGCCCATCTAAATCTAAAAAACTAATAAAAATGGTTCTTTTTTGAAAATGTTGTTTGGCTTTAAATATTTCAACACATCAACGAATATCACTTTGTGCAAACTATATATATATATATATATATATATATATATATATAAGAAATCTTTAACTATAACTTACTAGCTTTTAATACGTGTATTATATGTGATTTGTCAAATAATAAAAATAAATAAATTCGTTATTTGAAATAAATGAAAAAAACTAAAGTTAAAAAAGAATTAAAATATATAGTATAAACAATAAGTCTAGAATTCAAATATATAAATTGAGAAAATCTCTTTATATATAACATTTTTTGTTTTATCACAAGTATTTCCATCGTCATCCAATATTAAAAATTTTAGACCACGTTTGCTAGTTACTCTGAATAATGCAACATATAGTGTCAATGGGATAAGACTGGACATCGAAGAACAAACCAACCCCTAGAAAAATGGTAGATTTTGATTTTTCAAGTTACTATTGATGGTTTGAAAATTGTTATACTTTTATTTATCAACAACTTAAATTAAAAAAAAAACACCTCTACCGGTTAGAAAATTCTAACCGGGAGGGAAAAAAAACAAGGTTATATTAAGTAATGAGTTTCTTAACCACACTACCCAATTAAAATTAACATTATGAGAAGAAAGCGATAAATAAGAAACTGAAAAAACAGAATTGAAAAGAAAATCGTTCTTATCAAGTTTCGTACCAAAAATCGTCCCATTTCGAGTATTCCATATAAACCACCAAGCAGTGAAAATAATCACCTCAATCGCATCCTTTTACTTCATCACCCATCTAGACGAATCCAACAAGTTTATAAGGTTTTTCAGCTCAAAACATGTAGAAAATCTAATTCTAATCAACGACCTATTGCTTTCCATAACCTGGACGCTATGAGAAACCCACCAAATACATGATCCAAAACCTCCACTGAGTTCAAGCAAACATGACAAAGAATGGAAGGAATATCCACACATTTGATCGTAAGGTTATATCTAGTTGGTAATTTATCCATTAACAATCGCCAACATAAAACGTTAACCTTTTCGGGAACAAATTTATTTCATCTAGTACAATAAGAGTGTAGGACGCACCCGGTAACTCTCTCCAATAAAGAAACATTCTAACACTTTTAAACAAAAAATTATTATCATGGTCTAATTACCACACCCAATGATCATTTAAGTTTGATAAAGTAATTACATACAAAACCCCGAGAAAATCATTTAGTTGCTTCAACTCCACCCCACTTCTCGGCTCTCTTCTCCAATTCAAAACCCAAGAACAATTAACCAACCTCTCACTTAAAAAACAATTTTCGTTAACTTCTAAGTTGAAGATTCTCAGAAATCTCGAAGATGAGGGTTTTCCAATCCAGATGTCTTTCCAAAACAATGTTTTATTTCCATTTCCCACCATTTTCGAATGACCGAGAGGGGCAAAAGTTTCTTATCATTTAAACTAGGTATATTGGTTTTTATTAATCCCAACTATCGTCTTTTGGTCACTGTCCTAACTAGTGAATTGGATGCTGACGGTCCCAACTTTTAACGTATTTATTCCTAACGGTTCGCGACTAACAGAATCCTAACGTCGTTAGTTTCAGGTCGCCGGGAAAACGTTTTTGGTCACAAAACTTAAATTTTTTTCCCAAAAACTCAACATTTTCGTCCCAAAACATCTTGGTAACTTTTTATCGGACCTTTAGGAACCCTTTTCTAGTAAAATCCCTAATTATTGAGGTCACTGGAAACTTAGAACCATCATCGGAATCGGTTGATGGTGCTCAAGTGGGGGTAGTTGGTTGGCAGTGGTTGCGGTGTTCAGGTGGTGTTTTCCGGAAACAAATTTGACTTTTCCTGCCAAAAACATTTTTCTGATGACCTGAAACTAACGACGTTTAGGATTCTATTAGTCGCGGACCATTAGGAACAAATACATTAAAAGTTGGGACCGTCAGCAGCCAATTCATTAGTTGGGACCGGCAGTGACCCAAAGACAATAGTTGGGATTAATAAAACCAATATACCTTTAAACTATTCATCTCTTTAATAATGATAGACCAAATACCACTCCCTTTCATATTACAAGACATACCATCTTGCTTAAGTTTCGAGCCATAAATCGCCTTTAAAACCCTCACCCATAAGGAATTTGGATTGTTAACGAATCTCCATCTACATTAAGGGAAGATTAAAATTCTTCAAACTACCTACACTCAAACCCCCTTTAGATTTATCGGCCAAAACATAATTCCACTTAAACCAATGCCATCTCCGTTTTTTCTCATTCCCTCCCCCAAAAAAACCTCACCCATAAAGATTCTATTTTTTTTTGTAACACCAACAGTTAACATGAAAAGAGATAAATAGTAAATCCCCAAGGATCAAAGTACAGAAGTGATTAAGGTCGATATGCCCACCGGATAAAAGATTAGCCTTCCATTTTGACAAGTTAGATTTAAACTTCTCCACAAGAAAATCCCAACTCCGAATACTTCCCATTGCCCCCACGGGAAGACCTAAATACAAAAAGGTAGATTATCCGGTTTCCAACCTTTAAAATTTGTAAAGGAGACCACCTCTCTCTAATCCAACCCCACCACATAAAGCTTTATTTTATGAATATTTAGCTTTAAACTTGAAGCCAAATAAAAACAATTTAAAGTCATAACCATATTCTTGATATTTCTTAGAGACCACTCTCCAAGAATAATAATATTATCGTCATAAAAAAGATGAGAAATTTCAAACTTGCATTTGCCTATCCGGGCACCTCTAAAAAAGCCATATATTCAATTGCCACATATAAACCTTTGATTGGTAAAATAAACAAAAAAGGAGATAACGAGTCTCGCTTATGGAGACCTCTTTCAAGTGAAAATTCTTCAGTAGGACTCCCATCTATTAGCGTAAAAGCCCTTGCAAAGAGCAAGCAAGCCCGAACCCACTTCAACCATTTGCTCCTAAAACTGAGGAAGTGCATGATAGAAAAAAGATAATCCCTATTGAGAGAGTCATGAGCCTTTGCGAAATCAAGTTTCAATAAAAGAAGATTACGATTTATACGTTTATAATCATCCAAAACCTCATTTAACATAAGTGGCCCATCAAGAATCCTCCCCCCCCCCCTCCCCTAATATAAGCAGATTCATTAACTTATATATAAATATATGTATGTTTAAACAAAATGAATCTTTTGTGGCCTAGTGGTAGGAGGTTTGGGTTCTCCAATGGAGACCCAAGTTCGAATCCCACTTGTGTTGCTTTTGGATGAATATTGGCAAAGAAGGATTTGAGCTAGTCCTTGTGCAAAGGCTGTCAGTTCGAACCCAGAGCCCACCCGGGTTTTCGTCCCTACGTGTGTTACGCTAGAGAATTCTGCTCTTGTGGTGGCTAGGGGTATTCAGATTTCGATTCGCATTCGAAACATTCGAAATTCGATTCGAATTCGGTTTTAAAAAATTCGAATTCGATTCGATTTGTATTCGAGTATATTAATCGAATATGAATTTATGATTTATTATTCGATTCGAAATTCGAATTCAAATTATTTATACATATATGTATATATATATTTTTTCATTTGTGTCAAATTCATAAATAATAAATATCCATTACAAATTATTATATCCAATATGCCATATTATTGTTTCCTAGCATATACTAATATGGGTGTTATTTACTTCTCGGTTAGAATATTTTGAATTTATACTATTTGTTGTTTAGTTTTGAATTTATTATCATGTGGTATTGTATCTACTTTAAGTTTATATGTTTTTTTTGTAATTATGATTATGGTTTTCAAAATTTTAGCATAGGTCAACTTGAGTTATATTGTATTTATTCGAATTAAAATCGAATTCGATTCGAATTCGAATTTCAAATACGAATTCGAATCGAATTTCGAATTGGGCATATAACATGAATACGAATATGAATCGAATAGTTCAACTTTTAATCGAATACGAATACCGGCAAAAAAAACAATTATTCAGATTATTCGATTCGATTTAACTTGAAAATTCGTTATTCGATGAACACCCCTAGTGGTGGCACAACGACTGTCAAGTGGCAGTCGGCAGTATGGTTTCCCGGGAAAGCCCAAGTAAAACTCTGAAGCCAGCGTGAGCCCGGTTAAGACAACATAGTCTGGCCAGAGTGTGACAACAGGGCTTTCCAAATTTGGAGAGTGTGGTAGCCTATATATAAGAAAGTCCCCCGTTCTAAGAAAAAGAAGGCAAATCTTCTAAATTGTATTATACAATTTGTATAATTAATGCAATTGCTTCAAGTTTCTAATTTGTCATGTTACTATTTGTTATTGATAGGGCTTGGAGATAGGTGCACCGGAACAGTAGCCACAATTTACACTGATCTTTTAAGCGAGTATTCTAATACTCAAGGATATTGCATGTATGCTTGTTTTTAATGTGTAATCCTAAAAATCTATTCGGAAAAGGGAAGGATGGATGAATAAGCAGAGAATTGGAAATGGTGAGTGGGATTCTTGGTTTATGCCCCTTGAGGACCAGGTACAGGTTTATGTTTATCAATATTTGTTTTGATAATATTTCATGTAATGAATAGTATTTGACTAGGGATTTTTGTGTTTAGGTTGAGATAGCTTGTGAGAAGGTAATGAAACTTATCAAAGTAATACATTTTCAATCGTTGATCCGTTTCTAAACTATGCACATATACTTTCTATGGTTATCAGGTGAAGAACATGGGCGAGCTCAGTCAAGGTTATAACATAGTTGGACTTTCCCAGGTCAGAATGATCAATTTCTACATATAATTGCATTTTTATAAAAAACTGGCTTCTCCAAGTACAAAAATGTGATCTCATTGGATTTTTTCAACAACAGAGATTTATAAAAGAACATAGAAATAACGATAAAAAGGTGATTAAAATATTTATTAGAAAATTAAACGCCTAAACCAAAAACACCACCAGCCCTGGAAGATTTCACACAAATTATGACTTCATTAATACAAGTAATGAACCAATAGTTATAATAAGAAGATTTAATCAAACAAGCAATAACAACGAATCTCGGATCAATCCTTAAACTTGGTGAGCGGAAATCACTAAGTTTATTCGGATCTCGGACCAAGAAAACAGACAAAACTCACACACTTTAGATAGAGAAATGGGTAGAGAAGATAGAATATTATTTTATTTAAAGTTGCTTAGTGTATGAAGTATAACATGATATTTATACTCCAAGCCTAGGTTAATTACATTATGGGCTCAAATGGGATTGCCCATTGGCTTGTTACACCCATAAGTGTCTTGAACCCATACAATAATTAGACGAAAGCAAAATTAAACGACATACAGTTAAAAACTATTTAATACATAAACCTTCTATATTTAGCCCTACAATCTTTATCTAGGCTTTTGTATAGATAGGTTCTTTCGTCTCTAGACACGCTTGGTTTTCATTCTTAGCATCTGCCATCTCGAAGTTCAATGGATCCAAACTCCTTTGGACTCGGGTGCTTCTCTATTTTCCATTCTTGGTGACTTAGTTCTCAGCCTTATTTGCTTTCTTATTTTCTGGGAAAGGTTAGCAGTAATAGATTTATGAACATCAGGTGTGGAAGGCTCGACATCCTATTCCCTCCTTTTATTAACTTTCTTGAGCCGAGTGGTTTTGTTTCCTTTCGTATCAGCGGGTCTTCAGGCACGATAGATCATCTTTAGGTTCAACCACCAGCTTTTCACATTTCGTTTTCTTTTGCATGCTTTAGCATCAGCATCTGCAACTTCAACCTTTTCAAACAGATGCTTGTTCATGATCTGACTAAACGGTCAACTGCACAACACTTAAAAGATAAGATGCATTCGCTCCCTATCTTAGGGTCAATGAAATTTTAAGTTTTCAAAACGCACCCTTTGTTTTTAAAATTTTAAAAAATATCCCATGTTTTTCAAAAATTTGCACTTTAGGTCTCTAAACTTTGTAAAATTAACTTGTTGACCTCTTAAGCTTATAAAGTCTTTAAAATCCCAAAAGTTCTAATGTTTAAAAAATAAAACAAAATTAAAAATAAATAGGATTCTTTAAACCTTTTGATAAAACATAAATATTTACACACAATTTCAGAATTTTCTAATTTGCCTACAATATTGTGAGATTTCCAACAGAGAATCATATTGATTTTGACGAGTCAACACATGCCAAATTTTCATATATATATATATATATATATATATATATATATATATATATATATAAATTTACACAAGAATGAGTAGTCTACGACAATCATTGATATTGATGTTCGCTTAAGCTTACGAATCCAAGTTTGCTTACCGGCATTAGATATGTTAAGATATAAGTTTAATTAGACTATCAAGCTAGTGTTCCCCACATACATGACATACCTCCATAATCAAAATATGCGCAAGCTTTCATCATACAAGGTGAATATACATGTTTGTTATATGTAGGGTCTACATATGTTGTGTCTCAGTTTGGATCCGACGATTCTCTACAAGGGACAACATATGGCTGATAGCGGGAGTTGTAACACCCCGGCTTAAAGCGGAAACGCCCGAGTGTGACGTACAGATTGTTCAAACACACGTGACACTATTTGTTAACAATAATAACATTAATTCATTTAAAGCATCATGTAACACAATGTTTGAAAGTAACCATACAAATCCAAATTACAATCAAAATGATAATTTTGTTTATTAAATAACTTAAATATTCTAAGTGTTTTCTCGTCTTCAGCCTCTAACAATGGTACCTATAACATATATATAAAATACGGTCAACTAACTTAATAGTTGGTGAGTTTCCCACAAGTTTGAATAAATACATAAAAACCTTGCAATTCCATGAAACTTGTGATAATTAAACTAATTCGCATGCAATGTCCTTTCCAGTTGGCAACAGCTAACGTACTTGGATCGGGGGTCCCTTTTCCACTCATAATAAAATGGTCTTGAGTGCAAAGGGGGGCGTATGATCATACTTATTGAGGCAACCACTTGCTGAGCACATAATCAAGTAAGCACATATAACACACAAGTCCACGATATGAATTTCAGTTTAATAGCTGAGTATAAAATCGATTTGCGTTTAATAGGATATATATGCTACCCCTAAAAGTAAAAGCTTTAAAGGGGGGGGGGGGTGTGAGGAACTCACCTTAGTAATTGAGGTAAAAACGGAAATCCGAAAACGTTGATAAGATTAATAACAACCAAAGAACCGAACGCGTCATGAACTTCGAGATGAGCGATCCGCACTAACTATGATAAAGAAATACAAGACTTAATCGCTAATCTTACGGGGTTATTTATTGTGTAAACTCATATCGAAAATTAATTAGTATTATAGCTTTTGATTATTATATTAATGTTTATGTTTTAACAGCAACTTGATTAATATTATGGTATATATATTTAAACGACAAAGGTACGAGGTTTGCATGTTCGAATTACTTAAACTAAGGATTGTAAGTTGGTATTAAAATTATTGTTTAAGTGAAATGAATTTTTAAAGAATTAAAGTTTACTTTTATCATTAAGAAATGATTTTTAATTACGGTTTACGAAAACGAAAATTTTGGTTTTTAAGTGTAAAAAGGTGAGATATATTTTGTATTTAATTTATATAATTTTTATTTAATTTATAAATAATTTTATAGTTTTATTATGATTTTTAATTGATTAATATAAATATTAAATTATTGTTTTATAGTATCTAATAAACAAATGGTGTCTGACCCGGGTTTCGAACCCGTGTCTCTAGGTTACAAGGTCCAAGTGTTAACCAACTGTTCTGAAGCTTATATTCGTTAAAGTTATGGTTTTTATTACTTAAATATAATAACACATCATGATATTTTGATTAATTATATATAACAAAAAAATATGTTTAAAAACCGTCTGACCCGGGTTTCGAACCCGGGCCCCGCGTATAGCACCAACATAGTCTAACCAGTGAACCATAATCTTAATTCGTTTACATTATGAAAACAATTACATATATATGTTACTACAGATTCATCTTCAAGGTTAAAAAACCATATATTTTGATTCTCTGATCTGGTTCAATGATCGATCAAATTATGTTAGGGGTTTTGATCAGTGGTTAAACGCCGTTAATATACATATTTTACTTACCTTTAATTATCTCTAATTCGCCGGAGTAGGTCTCGATGGAAAACGAACACCAAGAGATTAATTACGGCCAACAGAGTGTGATAGAGAGAAAAAGAATGGTATGAGCAAGTTTAGATGAACACAAAGGTCGTATTTATAATGATTATTGGAGCGTATGAGTCTTAATTGTTTTAATTTGATTATCATATTTTTCGGAGAATGTCAAGGGGAATAAATCGCGGCTACATGACGTTATAACGTAATTAGTCGGTTAATTATAATATAATAATGATGACTTAAGGCCGTTAGAATGATTATTTGAGTTAATTTGCGTGAATTATGGCTTGAATTGGGTGGCCGGAGCCGCCGGACCTCCATCGCCGGAAAAACGGGAATCTAGAGGGGTTGGGGCTAGGTATAATTAAAATAATATAATTTTAATTGAAAATATTCATTTTAGTCCCTGGAGTATTGACTAACATCAAAGTTGGTTTTAATATTTGATTTAATATTTAACAATTTCGTTTCTACCCTAAACTTTTAGGATGTTATAATTTCTGACTTAATATAAGACTTTTGAGTATTTACGTGTTAACCAGTAAGCTTGATTAACGATTAAGTTCGGGATTCCATAATTGAATATAGAATTAAATGGACGAACGTTGAACATAAACTTCGGGGAAACTTTATTAATGAATAAAAAAATAATAATAATGATAGTATATCAACATGACCCAACGGGTCGGGTTTACAAATACAAATACAAGTCGAAATTTGACGAATGTCACAGGAGTGATCTACTCAAAGTTTAAGATTATCGTAAGATATCTTGTTGATCATTAATGAACACATCACTATTTTGAATTATTGAGTTTTAGCAATGGTGATTGCGGGATTAGCACACGGCTTTAATGAAATATCTGTTATGCCCACCTAGAATGGACAAATGTGATACCCAGATAAAAAACAGCATATATACCCGGAATTTCAGAATTTGGCAAGTCTCTCAATACAAGATTTAAGACCATGAAATCATACGCCGATAAAGCAGTAAGCCACTTATGTTTGTAGCTAAGAGAATTAAGTTTATATAGCAGTCTAGCAAGCATACTTAAACGTTATACCTAATGCATCATATAATAGGTCTACCCAGATTTTCCTTTTTAAGAGCATAAAATTAACATAGGCAAGGTTAACCATCTAGTCAACTATCATTTTCTACTTAGGCCAGACAAACTCATTTTCTAACAGCTTAACTTGCATTGGTCCCTCTAAAACCAAGAACATTAAAATCTTTTTGGAGAGTTATAAACTCATTTTAGTTTTTGTTAAGAACAAATCTAAAATATTTTTGGTGAGTTTGACAATTCATTTTCCCTCTAAATTTGTGAGATATATGAAAATATTTACAAATTTATATACAAAAAAATGTTTTTGTTGGGATTTCAAACACTAATCATGTCAAGCTATCCAACAAAATAGTCAAATTGGGCATGATCAAAAGATTTAGCGAAGAGGTAAGCAAAGTTGTTGTCAATATTGACCTTTTCAAACGTGCATTATCATAGTGTATAACTATGTTGAAGAAATTTAAACCGAACCCCAACAGCTGATGTTGGATTCATCACTTGAGAGAAGCCGTTGGATGCAGTGAGTTTGAGAAACACCTGAGGAGTTGTGGTTGAGCCAACTAAACCTGGCAGTCGTTGAAGCACAAAGTAACCTATGAAACCTTTCCTTCTTTAAAAGTTGTCCTCCCATGTTGCTTGTGAAAGACCGGAATCCACCATCGACTGGTTTAACATCAAACATCAAGGATTCCTCCCGCCATATGCCGGGTGCAGCCACTATCTAAGTACCAAATAATGTTGATAGTCCTCTTTAACTGACCCTGCATGCACTAAGTAATTAATTAGACATGGGTTCCTGAGACATCTCTGTCTCGAGAAGGTCAACAGTATATTGACCAAACATGATTTTATTTTCATGGAATCATTTATTTTTAGCAGATGAGTCACTAGAATATGAATAACCCTTGGAACACGAACCAAAAGAAACAACCCTTGGAACACGAACCAAAAGCTTGTTTCCTAGATTTTAAAGATTTAGGCCTCTTGATCTTCCCTTTTGAAACTGTTTTTGACGGATTTTTAGATTTTTCAATCTTAGAATCCTTTTTTCATTTTATATTTTTGATTTCCCCAAAAAGGATTTCTTTTACGGTTGATTTTATTTTCTTTGAATCTCACATCCATATCAACGGCCATGCTGCTAGCTTAATCAGTCCAAGAGTCGGAGCCACTTAAAGCTCCTTTATGGGTGCGATTAAGCTGCCTTTTGAGGTCAAACTGTTGCTTTGACCAGTGCTTTCAATGCTCTGCAAAGTGAGAAGGGTGACTACACACATAATAACACTTTGTTTTGAAGTGCCCATAATACTCATCAGCACAGTGAGACTGACAAAATGATGACCAAGAAGGGGATGAGAAGTTAAAGAAATTGCCATGTCTCACGTTTGCAAAACAACCATGATCATCAAATAAATTAGCATAGTATGTCTCAACATTTCCATATCCATAACTCATGTTCCCATAATAGTTCCTATCTACGTAATTATAAGACTGAGGATGATTAAATTGATTTGTTGTTTAAGAAAATACTTGTCTATTATGAGGTGAAGCATACTTACTAGAAGTACTTGCTTGATTAATCTTTTCAAAAATGTTGGTTTTATTTAAATCATCCCCGATCTCACAATTTGTAGCCAAACGTTTCCCATTATCAACATCAACATTCAAATTATCACAAATATTTTCAACCAAACCATCACAATCAATGGCATTCAAAGAGTCACAAACATTAGCAACTTGTTTTGGTTTTTGAAAATTTTATTTTGTTTTCTAAAAAATGTTAGTTTCTTTATCGTTAAGTTCACTATTCACAACCACATCACAAGTCCTTCTGCCAGTCTTATCTAATGAAGACTGTCCAGGATGCAAAGAAATAACATCTTTAACAGAAGGAGTTTGATCATCAATTGCCGAATGAAAGGGAACAAAATCAACAGAGTCAGAAACATTATCCAAATTATTACAATCCAAAACAAAATTAAAGTTTAATGCATCAAAGCATTCCACAACACGAGGACCACACTCCTTAGCCTCACCACTACTTACTCCACTGGCTTCACAAGATGAAATATTGTTAGCACTGATGGTCTCAACAATGGAGTGAACATGACAAGATGATTAAGGATCAGATGGTTTTTGCATAGGTACATGACCAATGCCATAAACCACAAGAAATTCATTTCATGCAAATATGGGATATGGAGTATAATTAATATTAAACGGAAGTGGTATAGTTGCATGATTAAATCCAATCCTCCTTTTTTGTTTGACTCCCAAATGAGAGTCAATAATTCCTCCTAGAGTCTTAGAGGCAATCTCAAATTTGTCAACTTGGTTTATCTTGTCAAGAAATTCTATCTTGAGAGTGTCTAAAATCATAGCGGGTAGTTAAACGAATATGTTTTTGTTTAGCTGGTTTGCTATTGTACTAAGGCCATAATACCAATATGTTAGTTTATATTAAACGCATATCACTTATAGATGGCCCCCTCGGTATATCTGGGTCATAACCAGACCCGTTTGGTTATTCGTTTGTTCTATACGCTATAAGCGGTTAATCGTTTAATCGGTAAATACATATTAAGATGTACCTGGTTTTGTCATGAATATCACAAATTCCCTTCTAGCAATTTTGATAGGAACCATAAGCTCACTTAACTGAGTATCCCAGTCCGGTTCTCCAATATATGTCAGCATGGTCTTTCACCCAAAACTTGAACTTCCCTGCTCAATCCTCTTCGTTACCTGATTCTTCACCATCTTATCATCATTTACATCCACCATTTTCAACTCATTAACAGGCTTGACCACATTTGCATTCATAAATTTCCTACCAATGTGCCGTGGTTCATTGCAATTTTAACACCTCAAATTTTCTTTGTTGAAGCCAATTGAGTTGTTCTGCCCTGTTCTCTAGATGTTGTTTTTGCCATACTTTTTGATGAATTTTGTGGCTTTGTGGACTGCCATAGGCATTTGATACTTGATATCCATCTCTTCTAGGCCTTGCTGGTTGATCTCAGGAGGATCACCTTATGTGAAGTTAGGTGGCATTAAATTTACTTTCATCAACTCCTCATGGCAAGCCAGGAAAGCATGGACGAGACTTATGTGACAATCATCAACAGGAATGGTCCGAGGAGTAACTAGAGTAGCTATACCATGAGAATTTAAAGCTTGATTCACCATGTTCTGTACTGATCCCTAAAAAGTCTTATCACTATAACCTGCAGATGGCATAAAGGCTGATTACCGGTTTCCTAAACGGTGGTGTAAAAGTCCTTACGACCGTCAGCAATGTGGACACTCGGATGTGCCGGACTAAGAAATGTTGTCCTATCTTGGTTCCATGGACATGCCTGGTTGATTCAATGATCTAACATGATTGGACATTCTGAGTTTATCATCCATAGCATATGACCAAATGATTGAGATCAAATAAGTGAGAGTGTGGTATACATATCTCTGGTATGCTTTATAGTGGTTACATTATTGTTCCAAGTGTAAAGAAGGAATTTAGTAGTTTCTTGTTAATCTCTCCAACACAGTTTATCCCCTCACTTCTCATTTTTGTGTTCCCCATTTAGCATTTTTCTCTTGATTTTCTCATGTTAAGGTTTCCTTCAAATTTTTTGATAAGTGCATTCCAAAGATCTTTGACTGTGGTGTACTCTTTCACAATTTGAGTAATCTTTTTGTCAAGACACACTGTTAAGTACCCGGAAGCTTTTTGAACAACCACCATGTTTTCAAGTTCATCAGTTTCAAAGTGCTTAATGGCTTTTTGATCTCAACACCGGCATCATTGTGAATCATTGGTTGATAAGGGCCCTCTTGTACAGATCGAATCATTCTCATGTCTTGAATACGAGCAAAGTTCATGAAACGGTACTTTGAATCGTTAAATACCTTAAAACGGCCAACTTTGGTTGTTTGTTGTTTGAACCCGATTAACTGTCCATAAGGAGATAGTGTTTTAGAAGAGACTCTCCTTCGGAAGCCATCTTAAAAGGTGTACAAAGATGTGTCAGACGCTTGAGAAGTTTCTAAGTGTTGGAACTTGCAAAAACTGTTTGCAAATGAGAGAATAATCACGCGATTTGAGAGTTTGAGGGTTTTTGCAAGTTATTGTAGTAATTTACAAGACGGGACATATTTGAGAGATGGGACTGATTTGCAAGATGGAACAGATTTGCGAGATGCAACTGATTTGCGAGATGGGACTGATTTGCTAGATGGGCTGATTTTGCAAGATAGGCTGATCTTTAAATCTTCAAAACTTAAAAACTTCAAAAGCACTAACTTTCTTGATCAAAACCCAAAGGAGAAATATATGAGAACCTTAATAGTTGAGCCGATGCTCTAATACCAATTGTAGGTCTTGTGATGGATCTAACAACTAATCCCGGATCCCCATAAACTTAGTAAGCGGAAATCACCAAGTTTATCTAGATCTCAAATCAAGAAAACAAACAAAACTCACACACTTTAGAGAGAGAAATGTGTAGAGAAGATGTAATATTATTTTCTTCAAAGTTGCCTAGTGTATGGAGTATAACATGATATTCATACTCCATACCTTGTTTAATTACATCATAGGCTTGCCCATTGGGCTTGTTACACCCTTTAGTGTCTTGTACCCATACAATGATTGAATGAAACAAAAATAAACGACAAATTGCATTTAAAAACTATCTAATACATAAGCCTCCTATATTTAGCCCTACAAATCCATATAAAAATAAATCAACACAAATAATACCGACCAAAGATGATGAGTATCAAATAAAGATGATATACATCACACCAAGTGAAGACTGATCAGATATGTTACTGAGCGATTAAACCATTGATACATTGAAGAAGAACAATCATAGAAGAAGCTGTCGTGTACTTGACAACGCACAGATCTTGAGTGAATAGATTAGCGGGTTAACAAAAAATATCTTCTAGTTCTTCACAGTGATATAAGAACAGATGAAACTTAAGCCCATAAACATTGCTCCAGATCCAATCCTCTATCTTGCATCCAATCCTAATTGCACCCATTCATCATCAAACAAGCCCAAATGCAAAAATACACAAATAAGCGAAAATATATTTTTGAATACAAATTGAAAGAATATTAAGAATACTTGACACTTTTAACAATTTCCTAACAATATTATAACTTCATGTAACAAAATCTTTGAAGCGTCGTGGTCTTTTTGCAGGGTAACATGATCGGTAGAGGAGTTCTTGAGTTTTGTGATGGAGCACCTCCGGTAAGTCTCTTTTTATTCATTTATTGAACCCCTTATTCAAATATCGCTTTGTTTAATAAGAACATCTACAGACTTTTATGAACATGGATCTTTATTAATTTAAAATCACAACCACAAGGGAAATCGTTGGCATATGTGTGTGTATAGATTGGCTAATTCTGAACCCACATGACTTTTGGGATATGACGGTTAAGATGAAAGTCTCAATTTTTAAACGAACATGGACACGCACACTTAATTAGATAGAAATTTGTTTTCATCTTCATTCGTTTTAAAAAAGGAATATGCTTGTGTTCGTTTGCTACAAATCTAAATGAACGGTTTATGAATATAAATGAACACAAATGAAGAAATGTAAATGAAAACAAACAAATATAAATGAACACCATTTTGATTATTTTCTAGTAATAAGTAAAATAGAGTTTGTAAAACATAAATACTGCTTAATTTTTTTATTAACATGTAAACACACACACACACACACACACACACACACATATATAAACCTCTCTATCCTTAGGAATAGAGGTAAGGTTTGTCTACAGATAGCTTTAGTTATTTGTGGGATATGCTGGGTATGATTGTTGTTTATATATATATATATATATATATATATATATATATATATATATATATATATATATAGGAAGTATAAAATGAAAACCCACTTGAGTTGTGAAAACCCGTGAAAACCCTATGTAACATCGTTTTTTTTGTTACACACGTAATATATGTTGTAACATTTAATACAAAACATCGAAAACTAAAAAAAAAATTGTTTTGCTATTTTTTTAACATTTTTTTACTAATTTTTATATATGTTTTCAGGAGAGAGAAAAAGTTATATTTATATTTACATTTTTTATTAACTTTAATTGTGGATCACAAGTTTCAAACTTTAATTAAAAACATTTGGTTGAAAATGAGTTTCTAGAGTTTTCACAACTCAAGTGGGTTTTTATTTTAACCTTAACTTATACATATATATATATATATATATATATATATGAACATGTTGGGTTTCAGTGGCGATCATTCAAACTTTATTATCAAAACCGGTTTCGATAATAGTTACTAAATTAATTAATCCGACTGATTAATATAAAATGCAGCAGAATAAAACGAGTAATCAACACCGAAAAAAACTGACAGGATCCGGTTATATTCAATACGAGCACAGTAAATATAATAAACAATTTATTATACTATCTACCAATGAGAAAAATTATACCATGGTTAATGATTAACCAACTGAGACACCAAGATATACGAACTTTGCTAGGTGACTAAGTGAGCCAAAACCTCGATAGTATGGTGCATGGTAGCAGCGATAGCAAGTGCAGCAGCTATGGAGGTGACTCTCACACCCTAACCTACGGCGGAACATGTCGAGGAGCGACATAATTTATATCATAGCTCAAAAGACACTAATTAAACTGCACATGTCAATATCTAAATTATTCATTTCAGATCTCAAGTACACAAAAACAAACATTTTTCTCAAAGAAAATAAATTGACAATACAAACAAGACTTAAAAGTAAACTTTGTTAATTATTCGTCATGCAACCGAAGGTCCAATCTATTCTTGCTTTATCCCGTATAGCTACCTGTGTCATGCATGAAAGTTTAATAGTTTATCAATATAAAGTTAAGCAAATAATCACAATTTTTGTATATAATAATATTGAAAATGACAATTCTTGCAATAAACATGAATCACTAAAACTAGCATAATAATAAATAACCTCGTCCCAACGAGTCGAGTTAACCCGGCGGCGTATGATCATACTAAATGAGGATGAGGATGAGACACCACCAACCATAATTCAAAAATAAACACATAGTCACATTCACACACATCACTAATTGAGCAATTGCATATCTATGCAAATAGTGGAATTGCACCATCTAAAACGAATTCATTTAACTTGCGAACGCATACGCCCCCAAAACGTAAAACGGTAATAAAAAGGGGATGCGAATTACTCACCTTAACGAGTGGGATTATGTGATGAGACGGGGGGTAAAAAGTTAGGATAGAGACGGTCGAGCTCCTCGAGACACGTCGACAAAAGTTCCTAATTGTTAACGATAATATTCATCAAGTATAAACGAAATAATCATAATAACGAGACTACGACGGGCTTGGGATTCGGTAGGGTTTTAAGTAAGATTAAATCAAAATATTATTAACGTAATTATCATAATTATTGTGGTTATTATTATTATTATTGTTACTACTATTAATTTTCATTTATGTTTGGTAAATAAAATAAATATTAATTATTGATAAATAAATAAACATTAATATATATATATATATATATATATTAACGGGAAAGTTAAAAGAAAATTTATTTTGGACATATAAGAAAATTTTGGTTTGTTAAGCGAGTGGAAAAAAAATATTATTTTTGTCTTATTTATTGAATGTATGTGTGTGTGTGTGTGTGTATTAATGAGGAAACAAGGGTTCAAAACAAGAAGGAAACAAACCGGGGTTCGGTTTGTCAAATTAGTGCTTATCCAAGTTTATTAATAAGAAAGTTTTTTTTTTTAAAAAAACCCAAAACCGGTATGGGAGACTCGAACCTGTGCCCCAGGCCGGCTCTCAAACCTTAATGAATCACGCGCTAGCCATCAGGACAGCGCCTTAGCTCGTTTGTAAGATGAAAACGGAAAAGGATATGCATAATAGCTCGTTCATCCCTAATTGCAAAAACAAACCCTAGATTCCCAATTCGGGTTAATTGATTAGTATGGATCGAAATTAGTTTCGGTTTTTGATTAAACAGTATAAACCGACCAAAAATCACATGCCAATTACTTGAAATGGTGGCAGGTTGAAGGTGAATGACGAGTTAGGGTTCACGGTATGAACTTTATATTCAACTGATATGCACGACTTTGTATAGAGAAATTGAGTTAGGGCTTAGAGTTGGCTAGTAGTAGGGATGGTGTGTACTCGTTTAATTGAGTTATAATGTGTTTATATAGTGTAATAAGGTTGATTAAATCCGTGGTTTGTTAAGTTTTAAAAACGAGTCAATAGCTGTCAAATCGTCATAGTTTACCATGATAGAGTATCAGTGTGATTCGTTTAAGGTAAATAAACGACTTGGTAAGGTCGATTCCATTGATTTTGGCTGAGAGTTGAGGAACAAGAAGGAGGAGGGGGTAGGGTATGGCGTCGTGAAGGGAAGAAAAGGAGAGGAGGGAAGGATTTTTTCTATTTAATTGCAACATGGTCCACGGTCTTTAGTTATGGGTGCAAGAGTTGGAAAAAGGTAAGTTAGAGGTAGTTTTTGCACATGTTCATAGTTTTATCAATAAATAAATAAAACAATTAAATTTACTTAAACAAATGTGACGTTTTTATTAATAATATACCCGAATATAATTCGGGTCGGGTTGATAATACAATACAAGGAAAAGAAAATATGAAATGTTATAGTGACCGGCAGGCAAGGGTGGCGACGATGGCGGGACTACAACGACGGTGGTGACCAGCGGGCAGAAGTGGGCCGATAGCGGCGACGGTTGGGTGAGTTGAGAGAGAACTTCTTTGGTGGCTAGGTTTATCTTGTGATTAGCCTATTTGATTAGGTTAAATAGATTAACTAATATGCTAGTTAATCCAAGCCGGGCCAAAAAAGCCCATCTCTAACTCAAAAGGCTGGTCCATGTTTATTTGATAAATAAACATTACTATCTCGTTATTATATGCCAATACCAGTTAACTAACTTAAGCGGATTTGATGTTCGTTACCCAAGGTGTAACTCTTATGTGTCATGACTCGGTCGGCAGCACTGACATAGCTGAACTGGTCCATAATATCAATAGTCTCCCACTTGGACGGTTTCTGATTAAGTTCCTTAACGCTAATAGCCAGCGGTGCTCTAGCCACACATGGCTACCCCCCACCACCAACAAGTTATGATACTTTAAAGTAATTAACCAAAACATCTTGGAATACACTATTGCAAGATAATGAGCTTATGGTAATCGTTGCCATCTATTCTTTCTGTATATGACATCAATTGAACAATGAGACATGAATCAAATTCAATCTCACATGGCGTTCAATTATTATTGTTCTCGATATAGAATCAAAGTTATCAATCAAACATATAGTAAGTTTGGGTAAGGCCTCACATTTGACCAGTTTAAATCAACGAGAGCGCCACGATGTCTACCTGTTACATATAAGGTAAGAGTACAGAATCCCATCTTGAACACATACAACTCACAATGAACTTCAGAATATTCCAAGCCAATGCCTTTATGACTTGCAGTTACGCGACAACGATTGATACTGATCAAAGAATAGTCTTTGGTAAACGAAATTTCTAATATGCATTTCAGGTCTAAGGATACTAAATGAGTATACATATATCAAAACATCTTATGACTAAGATCCATGATGATGATTTGAAGCGAGTTACATCCAACTTCATTCAAAATGAGGTCTCATTGAGTCCAAAGTCATAATAGGCTTAGTTCAGAGTCGTTCCCACGAGTCTGACCGACAATGAATAATTTAGAATACAGTATTCATCGATTAAACGCATTAAAATTGAACACAATTACAATATTCAGCATTTACATTTAACCATTAAATTAAAAGTGAACTTAAAAGTATAACCATTTAAATGTTCGTACATCCAAATACTAAATCAAAACAAATGCCTAGCTAATCTAAGACCAATAGCATCCTTGTGTTGGTCATGCTTGTCTTGAGTCATCGGCTTAGTGAACGGGTCTTCTAGGTTTTTATCTGTGTCTACTTTGCTTATAATGATATCTCCTTGTTCCAGTATTCCGGTATAAGGTGTAAGTTCCTTAGAATGTTCTTGGCTCTGTGATGAGATATGGGCTCTTTGTCTTGAGCAATGGCACCTGCATTATCACAGAACACCTTGATTGGTTTATGAATACTCGGAACCACATCGAGGTTAGTGATGAATTTCTTCATCCAATAAGCCTTCTTAGCAGCATCTGATGCAACTATATGTTCAGATCGGTGTAGAGTTCGCCACTACACACTGCTTGTAGCTATTCCAATAAATATCTACTCCATTGAGAGTGAATACGAAGCCTGAATATGAGCAAGAATCATCTCCATCCATTTGGAAGCTAGCATTAGTGTAACATTTCACAGTGAGATCTTCTTCCACTCTCTAAACACTAACAACATATCCTTGTTCCTTTTCAGGTCCTTTGAATGTTCTTTACTGCAATCCAATGGGCAACGCCCGGACTTTGCCGAAAACGAATAGTCATGCTTAAAGCATATGAGATGTCAGTTCTAGTGCATAACATAGCATACATGATAGAACCAATCGCTGAAGCATATGGAATTGCTTTCATATGCTTAGCTTCAATGTACGTTGATGGGGATTGTCATTTGTTCAACATGGTTCCTTTAACAATAAGAACTCCTCCTTTCTTGGAGTTATCCATCGAGAAGCATGCCATTACTTTGCCTATGTATGTACTTTGACTTAGCCCTAGAGGCCGCTTAGATCTATCTCGGTAGATCTTGATTCCTAGAATACAAGAAGCTTCACCGAGATCTTTCATTTGCGAAACAAGATCCCAACCGGTGATTGACTTCTTTAAGCATAGGAATGTTGCTTTCAATGATCAGTATATCATCCACATACAAGATGAGGAATGATATAGTGCTCCCACTAGCCTTTCTATAAACACAAGGCTCATCTTCATTTTAGATAAAACCAAACTCTTTGATTTTCTCATCAAAATGAAGATTCCAGCTATGAGATGATTGTTTGAGTCCATAAATAGACTTATTCAGTTTGCACAATCTATTAGGATATTTGGGACCAACAAAACCTTCAGGCTGAACCATATAGACATCTTTAGAAAGGTGTCCATTAAGAATACGCGGCTATGGCAAGCAATATCCTTATCGATTTGATCATAGAAACGGGCGAGAAGGTTTCATCATAGTCAATACCCTGAGTTTGAGTAAAACCTTTCACGATAGCCATGCTTTATAGGTCTGTACATTTCCATGAATGTCGGTTTTTCTTTTGAATATCCACTTGCTCCCCACTGCCCAACCTTCGGAGGGTAGCTTAACCAAGTTCCAAACTTTATTGTCGTGCATAGTTTGCATCTCGGCGTTCATGACTTTTTGCCATTTCTCATATTCCAGATTTAAGACATCAGATTTGTAGTTAGCATATTCATCATTAGATTTAGCTACTAATAGGACTTCGGGACCATCTAGATGCCATAGGTATTTATTTGGTTTTTTTCGATTCCTACTACTTCTGAGAACGCTCGTGTTTATGTCTAATGTATCAGCAACAACATCTTGTTGATCAGACATTCCAACTTCCTCAACGGTTGTTTGTGGTTCTCGAATTTCTTCAAGATCGATGATGTGCAAAAAGTAGTTATATAATTTATTAATTAAAATACGCTAATCTAGACACTAAATAATAATTCTATATTCTTAAAACTTAACTAAAACTACTAGTCGACAAGTGTAACGGCCAACTCTAGTATAGTTTAGTAAGCCCTGATATCAAACCCACAGACTCTTTAAATTACATTAACTAGCTAACTAAATTCAACTAACTGACATGAATATTTATTAGGGGGGGGGGGGGTTACTTAAATTTAAACTAATTAATAAAACTACACACGACTTAACTTAAAAATCGGATTTAATTCAAATAATGACAAATAACCACCTAGGCCAGAATCCATAATATATCAGTTATCAAATAGTTAGAAAATGGTATGTAACAGAACCGGTATCTTAAAGTATTTACTTAATCGGAAACCAAACAAGGCCCTCGACCATTCTCAATGAGACACCTATGGAACCCTAATAAGTGATTAAAATTACCGGTTTAATTAGACCCCCTTACGGTCGCTAATTTATTTTATGACAAGTAGCTCTATACAAAATCCTACCTTACAACTATTTAGTTTAGCAACGCACTTAGGTCTACTTAATTAATTATTATTGTTTCTATTGTTTTAATGCATATCAACCACAAATTAGTCAAAAACATACAGTAGATGACTTAACAGAATCCTATTATATGAAACAATCACCAGAGACTTTGTAAAACAATAAAACTCATCAAACAATCCGAAGCACACAAATGTATCAAAAGAATAACAATAAACCTTTTACTTAATCACAAGCCATGAACAAAATCATAATCCAAAATAAAATCAAACGTCACAATCATACTCAAGAACAAACCAAATAAATAAGGTTTAAAAACTGAATTCATAAAGAAAATAATAAAATCAAACCGAATAATATATGAGTAGAAGTTGAACCCAAACGCTCTATGCTCGAACCGATGACTTGCTCTCTCTTTTTTGCGGCTGCCCTCCATAATTCTCGACCCTCTGTCGATCTCCTACTTCTTTCTTTTGAACTCCAAAACCTAAAAATAATTCGTGAGTCTTCTGTCTCAAAGTCTTATTTTTATTGCAAACCCCTAATTGCCGACTTCAACAATTTCTTCTCATCTGGGCTACTAAATCCAACAAATAATGGGCCAGCCATCATCTTATGAGCTATGAACTTAAAACACTTGATGGGTCAAAAGTCAAAACACTAAGTAATTTATATGTTCTATTATATCTGAAACACTAAAATAATATTATTTAATTTATGATAAACCCACGAAAGTGGGTTTCTTATTTTTACCATTTATGTTTCTTCCTTTTTTATAATTTCCATAACATGAATTTAGTGTAAGAATGATAAAAAAATAATTTATATGAGGTTCTCATTTAACTAAATTGTATATTTTTTTTTCATTAATTAACAATCATATTATTTTAGCTTGTGGTCTTTTAAAACCTTCAAAATCCAAATATAAACCAATTTATAATAATATTGTATAAAACCGAAACTAAACACTATTAAAATTGTAGGAAATATTTATATAACAATATATATTTTCTAGACCATGTCAATCGACAATATTATTTTCAGTTCCTCGATTGAACATTTCCTTCTCAAGGAAGTGACCCTTTCTTTTGGTAGAAATCAAATTTATATTAGAATGGGGAAAATTATATGCGCTTTGGTTATATATCTGACAAAAACAACATTTATGCCGTGAGGATCAAGCTTCTCATCAGAATCACTGGTGACATATGCATCACATCTCCAAACTCTAAGGTAAGGCAAATTGGGTTTACGCATGCCATATCTCATATGGGTTTGTTTACCTTTTTAGTTGGAATCAGATTGGCAATACGGGTGACGGTCATAAGGGCAAAGCTCCAAAGGAGTGAGGCAAGTTATTTCTACAGATCATCGATCGGACCATGTTTAGCAAGGTTCGATTTCTCCTCTCGTTCACGCCATTATGTTGGGGTGTGCCGGGTGGAGTGAGCTGTGAAATAATTGCACGCTCTTTTAGATGATTGATGAACTCCGAGCTGAGATGTTCTCCACTGCGATCTAATCAAGTATTTTAATCGTTTGACCGAGTTGGTTTTCCACTTCGTTTTCAAACTCTTTGAACCTTTCAAAAATTTCATGCTTGTGTTTCATAAGATAGACATAAGCATATCGACTATAATCGTCAATACAAGAAACGAAGTATCTTTCATTATTTCTAAACATGGTTCTGAAAGGGCCGCAAACTTCAAGTATGCATGAGTCATGGTAGATACTTTGCTCGTTTATTTTTATTAGTGAAGGAGTCTTTGGAGAGTTTTCCAGCTAAGCACGATTCACATTCGTCAAAGGAGTCCAGTCCTGTTGATTCAAGAACCCCTTCGTATTTGAGTCTCTTAACTCATGCCTTGATTATATGACCAAGTAGGCAATGCCATAGAAATACATCATTGATGCTAGATCTGATATGCTTTGACAAATTATATGTCACACCCCAACCTACAGCGGAACATGCCGGTGCATGACATAATTTGTATCATAGCTCAAAAGACACTAAAGTAATTACACGTGTCTATATCTAAATTATTTCATTTCATATATCAAGTACGCAAAGCACAAACATTTTCTCAAAGTAAATAACATTACAACGATAATAAAAATCCATCTTTATTTGTCATGCAACCTAAAGTCCAATCCATTCGTTATTCTCTTGCTTCATCCAATATAGCTACCTACATCATGCGTGAAAATATATGGTTTGTCAACATAAAGTTGAGCAAGTAATCATGATTTTTGTATATAGTAATATTGAAATAAGAGGGCTATTTCTGTCGTCCCAAACAGGTCGAGTTACTCCGATGGCGTATGATCATACTAATGAATACTAATGAAGATGAGGATGCGGACGAGAATGCGATACTAGCAACCATAACTCAAAGATAAGCATATAGTCACATTCGCACGTATTAACTAATTGAGCAATTGCATATCTACGCAAGTAGTGGAATTGTAGTGAAAATTATAATCTATTTAACTTGTGAAACGCATAACGACCACAAAATGTAAAACAGTAAAAAAAAGGGGGACGTGGATTACTCATCTTAGAATATAGATATTAACGAGGAAAATGTTTAAGCGAGCTGGTTAGTTCCGCGAGGACTCAAGACTACTTTGCCTATAATTAAATTTATAAACAATATCAATAAACTAAAGATTATAAACGAATAAAAATAATAGAAAATGACATAGCGGTTATTAATTGGTTTAAAAGGATTTAGAGTCTTTTAAAGTTTAAAAATATTATAAGATTAAGTATTATTATTATTATTATTATTATTAATATTTGGTTTTATAAATACAATAAAATAGAAGTATTTATAATTATATATATATATATACATACAGGAAATTAAATGAAAATTTTTTAGTGAAAGTTAATAGGTCATTAGCTCGGTTTATTAAGCGAGTGGTAACAAAAAATTTATTTCTTTTTCTTTATATATATATATATATATATAGGGGAAGTTTCATGTACATTTTAATCTTAACATGAGAATGTAGGAAATAATACCAATTTATAAAAAAAAAAATGAGAGCATAAGAAGCAATACCAACTACAATACCAAGCTACATAAACAATGATTTATAATAACAAAGAAAAAAATCTAAAAATTCCAACAAAAGAATCAAAATCAAGAAAAAAATAATAACAGCAAATACCATGTAAGACCCCGAATCCCGGGAATCCTACAGTTGGTAATCACATCCACAATTTCACAAAAATTTAAAACCAAACAATTCGTTTTATTTAAAACAAGTTCAGAGGAAATAACAGTGGAAAAGTTTAAGTATTAAAAATCTCAAACACAGGTACAAGTGTCCAAAATCAAATGTAAATAAAATATCTGTTTTATTTGAAATCCTTGACCAGAAAATGCCTTCAACCTTCCGAGTAGTCTCCAGCACGTCCAAGCGATAACCTCCAATCCTTAACCTGAAAGTCAATCTAACATACACACAAAGTCAGCTAGAGCTGAGTGAGTTCAAGTTTTCATAAACAATAATAATAATTTGTTTCAAAGTTATAGCTCTAAATCAGTAGTGAGAATAATAATAAAATAAATAAGTATATTCCACCAAATAATACATTCATCGTCGAACACGCGTACACGGGCCTCTTCACCACGAGTCAAGACTCGAGTAATATATTTGACCCGGACACGGTAAGACCTAAGCACATGACACGAGCCTCTCCACCACGAGTCAAACCCGAGTAATATATTTGACTCGGTCACGGCTTACACATCCAAAAACGTGATACGGGCCTCTTCACCACGAGTATAACCCGAGTAATATATTTGACCCGATCACGGTTTAACATACAACAGGCCTCTTCACCACGGGATTTTAAAACCCGAGTAATATATTTGACCCGCCAAAATGATGATCACACCACACGGGCCTTTTCACCACGGGATTTGAAATCCCGAGTAATATATTTGACCCGGTCGTAATCACCATGCACACACACATCAATAAGCCTACTTACATCATTCTTAGCCACAAGGAACTAAATATCATCACACAACCGTAGGCTATAAGGTTGCACATGCTCATACCTATATATATAGATGAATATATATATATATATATATAATCCCAAAATATACCATATCACAAGTAAGCCATCCTTAGTCACGAATGACTAACTAACATCACTAATCATAGGCCATAGGGTTACGCATGCACATACATATATATATATATATATATATATATATATATATATATATATATATATATCATCCCAAAATATAACATATTACAAATAAGCCTATGGGCCATAAGGTAATATGTAATAGTCAGTCCAAAATACGAACTAAGTAAATAAGTCTACTCGTATTCAATTACTACCAAGCCCATCAACATCCTCGAGTCTAGACCATAACCATTTATATAACCTTAAGGAATTTCTGACCAAACGAGTCTAAAATATCCTAAGGCTCAGAATATAACCTACACCGGATTTTCATAATTGCACAAACATTATCAAAACAATACAATGACCTTCAAATTGTTTTAACGAGTAAAATCGGGTAAAACTGTAATTGAGTGTGTATGCCAGCCCAAAACGTAAAAAGAGTTAAAAAGGGGCATCATGAACTCACCTGACACAAGGCACGAAATCACCACGAGCTAGAGAACCCCTAAGTATGCCCACAACTCAAACGCCTGTCGGTTTACATACAATCATTACTAACGATACCGAAAGGACTCGTTTATCCTACGAGGCGTTCTAACATGGTTCGAGTTACCTAAAGCCTCGACCTCATCAAGTTCAATTATAACAGCCCCCGGGGCCTCAATTGGTTAGCCTGGTGTTAAGTCCTAAACCGAAAGAATTGATCAATGTCGAGTATAAGGAGCAGATTTTAGCATACAAAAGTGTATTTTATTTCATAGGAAAACCATAGAAATAAATTATGAAATTTTTACCAAGGTTTAATAAATGTCTTAGGTTTATAAAGCTATTTTTATTATATTTTTATAGTGCACATAAAAATCATAAAAATTCCTCCAACACAGAAAGGTACGTGCAGCTATTTCAGTGCACAACAAAATGGTTTTATTTTTATAAAAATCATTACCAAACCAATTTAAACGATTCCAATTGGGTTCGATTCCTAACTCAAAGTATTAAGTTCCAGAAGTGGAACCAACCAATTTGAACTTGTCGAAAAAGAGTTATGATGTCAGGAAGACAGACCAGAATCCGTCATCCCGCATCAGCTTTGACACTCAATCTTATAAAATCATAAAAAGCATTCAAATCTCGTCCAAAAATTACATATTATAGAACATCATAGAAACAAGAATCGATCAAAAACAATAAATTTTAATCAAGTTACAGACCGAGCAATAAACAAGTACGAATATGTCAGAAACTGTTTTAATCAAAACTCAAACCCTAACATGATTTTGACAACTCTAGGGTTCAATAAAAGGTTTAATGGTGAAAAACTCAATCCTTGATGTAATACTAACCTTGAATTAGTCGAGAGAGGACCGGGACTTGGCTGAAGTGGCTCAAAAATCGAGATGGAGCTGCTGTGATTAGCAGCGATCGGACCAGCACAAGGAAAAAGAATATTAGGGTTTAAAATATTAAAATGTTACACTTTGGTCCTCCAACTTGTGAAATGTGATATCTTGGTTCAAAGGTTAAATAAATTGACTTACAAGAAACACAAAAAAGTCCCTGATGAATGCCAGATCGGGTCTCGGTTAAAATAAAAACTTTACAAGGCTTGATTCCCTTTTAGCGAAATTTACGGGTGTTACATACCAGCAAATAGTTATAATAGCAAAAGAAAAAAATTAATAATGATAATAACAAAATATAAATCAGCAAATACTTATAACGTCTCATAATCGAAAATTAGCAAATACGAACAAAAAATAACAGCAAGCACATATAAAAATAAACCTAATAATAATAGCAAATTGGTTCTCACTGTTTTCATATTAAGAATAAAATGTATTTGATCCTATTTCTATATAAATTATATATATATATATATATATATAATTTATTTAAGAAAGAAAAGAAAGAAAAATAAAGAAAAAAATAAAACAAAACCAAATCCAGGGGGTTCGAACTCGCGCCCTGGCCGGTTTCCATGTTCTAAACCTTATGCACCATCCATTGGGCTGGTGCTTGAACTTGCGAATGAAGTTGGATAGGAAAATACTTATACAAACTTCTAGAACTGAATACCCAAATTCAAAGAGAAACCCTAAATCCGATTCATTCCAATTGAACAGCAATATGCCGACGATGATAAAAATTGACATGGTGTTATGATTACCAGTTAAAAAAAATGAACTCAATTCATCATTCAATTGCCTTTTTGAATATAGGATTAAGGGATAATGAGGTCTAGGGTTTATGGCTTCAAACCCGAACTTGATATAAGTCTTGACAACTTCTTATGTTGCAATTAACTTAGGGTTTAGCGTCGTGAGATTAAGATGAGTGTGTGGTATAGTTTAATTGCATTTTGAACGTGTGTATATAGTGTATTAGGGATGAGTTAGCTGTGGCTTAACCTTAAATGAATTAGCTGTCAATTTATTATCATTTTCTATAATTAGAGTGTCGGTAGACGCGTTTTATGGTCAAGAATGATTTGCTAATGTCAATTACATTAATCCATGAATTGAGAAACAATAAACAGGGGGGGTGGATGGCGTCGGTGGTAAGGATGGAGAAGGAGGGAAGAAAAATAATTTTGATAAGTTTTGCAATTAGGTCCTTAGATTTTGATGGTAGATGCAAAGAGGTTTAAAGTTTAGTTTAGGGCCACTTGTGCAATATACTCATTGATAATTACCAAATAATAAATATTCTAATAAATTATGGGATTTTTATTAATGAAATACCCAAATATGAACCGGGTCAAGTAGAGATTACAAATACAAGAAAATTAAAACCGAAATGTTACATTATATACGTTATTCTTTATTTAAACATCAATCTCATAAATACCGTTTCGAGGTTTGGCCTCATACTAAAAGACATCATTTAAGTAGGAAGAAATAGCAATACCATAAAAAGCATACTTAATCCTTGTTAAAAAAGTAATTACGCTGAATTAATGTTTTTGGACAACCCATATGCAAACAAACAGTTATTCAAAGTAACTATAAGGCTAGATAGACAAACAAAATGATGTGTTCTAGTCGCAAGAACTGGAATTCTCTTCCGATTACCAATGATGAGTTCCATGTCTCCTTGTTTCAGCTTCTTCCAGTTTTCAGGTTCCTGCAATACATTAATGATGTGGTAAACACATCTAGTATCAAATACCCATGTGTTGCTAGAAACAATGAAAATTTCAATAACGTATATAGAAATACCTTTAGAGGAGCCTTCACCATTGGCCCTCTATTTCTTCAACTTGGCAAGATAGTCCAGACAGTTACGTTTCCAGTGTCCATTTTATTGCCTTTACCTTTATGACCCTGGTTCTTTGGTTTTGGCAGCAACAATAGCCCTTTTCTTGCCTTTACCTTTATGACCCTGGTTCTTTGGTTTTGGGCTTCTTGACACCAGCAGATCTATCCATCAGAACTTGAGTCGTTTTATTTGGAATATTCATCTCAGCCGTTTTGAGCATTCCATGAAGCCCCAACGCTGTCTTCACCCAGGCATTCATATTGAAATTCATTACTAACTGGTCGTAGGAGCTGGGGAGAGAGTTCAAGATGAAGTCCGCTAAACATTTCATCTAGCAGGGGATAATCCAGTTTCTTCAGTTGGTCGACGTACCCTTTCATCTTAACGGCATGCGCACTAACAGGGGATCCCTATTCCATTCTATAGCTAACTAGTTGTTTCATGGTGTCGAAGTGCTCTTGACGGGCTTGTTTCTAGAACATGCCCTTAAGTTGCTAAATCATCTCATAAGCACCTAAATCTTCCAAGCCCTTAGCGAGATCAGAAGACATGGTGGCTAGCATAATCCAGGCTACTTACAGAGTCCTCATTATACTTTTCAAGAGTTCTACTAGTAGCAGATGTAGCGTTTTTGGGCTCAGTTGGAACTGTTCCTTCGAGAACATAGAGCTTCTTTGCCATTATGAGAACAAGTCTTAGATTATGGTGCCATTCAAGAAAGTTGGTTCCATTCAGCTTTTTATTCTCAAGTATGGTCTTGAGAGCGAAAGAAGAGTTCTTATCAGTTGGCATCTGTTAAATAAGCAAAGATAAATTATTAGTATTTTCGATTATTTAATTCCTTTTATTAATGACCTAAATATAAGAATAGAAAAGGAATTTGGAGAATCTGGGTAGCAGCTGTAGCACGCAACATTAGTAAGTGGTTAGGCAGACTGACAACAATTGCCAATTTTGGACAAGCACAACTCTCGATTATGAGGCCTTCTAAGACAGCACTTGCCTAATTAAATACGTTTAGCCTCATCTATGCTCACCTTAGTCTCAGACGGCTGTGGCACGTAAGAGAAGAGTAAAGTAATAGTTGCCCTAGTATAGCTACTTGTTAAAGATCCGGATGTGTCAACAAAACCCTTTCAACTTGAAATGATAGGCTAAAAATTAAGTGTTGTGCTATGGTTCCGAACACTTAAAGTTTCGCAGTATGCCCCAAGTGTAGCTTATAGTAGGATAACATAGACTACTGATTTAAAAATTATGTTTTAATTTTAATATTTACGAAACAGAGCAAAATTTAATTTTAATGTATTTAATCAGGATAATATGACGAACTTTTTCATTTCTCAGGACACTTAGTTTTAGTAACCTATTAAAACTAAGTTTATCATGATATATATAGATATGACCAATTTTAAGTTAATAGAAAATCTATTAAGTTATAAAATTTATGAGAATTTAATTTAGAGTAATTCACAAAAAGATAACTGGTTATTATTTGTTTTAAAACAAGATTGCCAAGATGTAAAACTCTTTTTAGAACTTGTTTTTAAAAGATTGTTTTAATATTTTAAAAGTCCTTTTAAAATATATATGTATTGGAATGAGGTCGATTATGATATAACATTTATAAAATACAAGCAACCACAAAAGCAATAGAAATATGTAAATCATTTTGACCGAAATTTGTTCGATCTTGCTAGAGCCTATTAGCAAGACTGAATGGACTTGAGTGCATCCAATTGTCGTCTTAAGCAACTCCCACTGACTTCGCGATTCTTGTTTAGCTTCATTGGTCTTTGTCTTTGGGTCTTCATTTATTACATTATTTGTAAAGGAAATACAATATTTACAAAAGAAATACAATAAAGGAAAAGCCCTAAGTATTACAACTTTGAACCATCAATATGGCCAAAACCATAAAAAACAAAAACCAAATTAACACAAACAACCACAAAACAAGGTCAGGCCAGATTTATATATTTGATAACAATCGCAAAATAAATCGGGCAAGCTTTTGGTCAAACAAAACAAACAAAATTTTGACCAAAAAATATATAATTTTGTGTTCTAACTTAAGCGGTTAACTAACTTAAGCGGATTTAATATTCGTTACCCAAGGTGTAACTCTCACGAGTCATAGTTCGGTCGACTGCGTTGACTTAACTGAATCAGTCCATAAAATTCAACATAACGAACTCAAACGAACTTCGATGATCGAACGAAACATGGTGTTGTTTGATCGTTTAATTAATGCACAAAAAGTTATGTTTGTGTTTGTTCATTTAGTAAATAAACAATCTTCCAGCCGAACGATTCACAAATAGTTCACTGATTTTCGGTTCATTTATAGGCCTAATAGCCTAAATCCTATTATCAAGTTATATATTCACCACTATAAAAGATGTGATGGTCAGTGGTGTCTTTTGTTTAGTATAAGTATGAATGTTTTCTAATCAAACATTCGATGATGATCTTTTATCAATTGTGTTTATATATTGTCTTCCAATTCCTTGACTCGTATATAAGTATCCGATTCATTGATTCTATTATTATCGTCTTTCTGTAACAGGTGAAAAACTTCATATCAGTAGCAGGTTCTCATGCTGGATTAGCATCAATTCCATTTTGTAATGTAAGTTTCAAATGTTCAAAGAAATGCACCATATGCGTACTTATTAATTGTCCATGTTTTTTTTCTCTTTATAACCGAAAATGTTTTACAACCTTCAGTTTGTATATGTTAAATATAGATTATTACTGGTCAATATCATTTGTTAGGTTAACCTATGGACTTGTTATAGGCTTGTCTAGGTTTATGGTTTCCTATATATTAAGAGTTCTCCCCATTGTATTTAGAACATTGAGAAATTATATCCGTTGTCTTTTACAATTTATATCTTGTTTTAGGATAAGGTGCCTGGTTTAGTGTGTCTTTTGCTGGAGAGTGTGATTTACAACAAGACTGTCCAGGTTAGATTTCACATCATAATGCATCATAATTTGTACTACAATTATCCTATAACCTTAGTCATTCAAGGGTATATTAGTATTTGATCACTAATGCAACATTTATACTAATTTGTGTTCAATTAGATTCAAAATAAATTCAAATCTTCATTAAATCTCTTGTTAATCATGTTGGCATTTCCTTGAAACATACGAGTAGCAATTTCGACACGAACACTACAAAACACCAAAATTATCAAGTTTTGGGTTGACATGATATCTTATAAATTATAAATGTTTGGATATTTAGAACGAATATTGGAAAAGTGGAGGGCTTTAAATAGCCGATGACAACAATTGTAAAGAGATGATCTAGGAAAGATGAAGGATACATCAAAGTCTTTGATCAAAGTTGGTGGAATGGACCCTGGTTGATAGGTTTAGTGAGCACATTAGCAAGTTGATTAGCGTAATGAATATACAGATCCTGCAATGAACCATTAGCTATTTTTCCCCCGAACAAAGTGTCAAGAATGAATTGATAACGAAAACACAAACGAGCACACGATATTTAGGGTAAACCTCTCGTATTATTATAATCAAGAAACTAACTCAAAACTTGAATACAATAATCCCTCTCATAATATGCAATAACCTTGTCATGGCTATGTATTTATACGGTGACCCAAACTTGGCAAACAAGTAACTACCAAATATAATAAACCCATTACAACATTAATAAATTCCATATGCCCAATAGGTCCAACCCAGTCACCTACATGTGATGGGCCTAATAAGATGAAAATTACCAATAATCACCCCTAATTTCTGACTCGAAACTAGGAGATCTTCAACGCCGAGCAATCTTCTCATCTCGTCAAGCTTGATTCTCGCAAGTGCTTTCGTAAGAATGTCAGCTCGTTGTTCCTTGCCACTAATGTTCTCCACCACTAACAATGCTGACTTTACATCCAGATGATGTAATTGCCATCCTTCGGTAGCTGCAATGGCAATGAGCATACGTACGTTTCAAGACTCGCCACCAGAGCAAAGACGTCATCAAAATCAACTCTGGGTTGTTGCACGTAACCCTTTACCATAAGTCATTCTTTATATTTATTAATTGAACCATCTGCATTTCTATTCACCTTGAAAACCCACTTCAATCCGATAGCTTTGGCCCCTCTTGGTAACTCGGTCAACTTCCATGTGTTATTTCGTTTAATGGATTCGAGTTCCGTTTGCATAGCCTTTACCCACTCCAGTTTGGATTTTGTTTCACCAAAATTCCTTGGTTCACCTTCTTTTAACAAAAGAAGTTCAATGTCCTCCACTTCCGAACATAGGACATAATCATTGAACTTAATCGGTGCGATCAGAACATATGTAGTTCTTAGTAGGGTAATTTCTGGTTCGTCAAGTGCTAGTGTCGCTAAACTAGTTGCTTCTGGTGTTGTTAAACTAGTTGCCGAGTTTCTGGAATTAGCGACTAGAGTATCAGAATCTGTTGTTAAAGGTGCTGATGGGATGTTTGAATTAGCGACAGAAGCTGTCGCTGATTCTATTGTTGAATTTGGTGACAAAGCTGAATTTTCATCGCTAATCCTGTTGCTTCCCATAGGCTCGGTTACAACTTGCCCAACTCCGGTATCATTAACCCCGTTCCAATCAAACAAAACAAACCTAGTGCTAACTTCGTTTCTTCATTGTTTGGCATTGAATTAGACCAAACCCAAGTCTTCTTCTTGTCAAAAACCACATCACGAGCTATCACAACCTTCTGGGTCTTAGGATCGAACAACCAGTAAGCTTGGACCCGGTCTTGATTCCGATATACATTAAACTCCTCGAATGGTTGACGAGCCTTTTCAAGTGAGTTCCCACTATCTTTGCATACGCCACACAACCAAATACTTTAAAATAAGTAATATTCAGCTTCTTTTGTTTTAACATCTCGTATGGCATTTTCTCTTTTAGGGCACGAGTAGGAATCTGATTCTTGATGTACATGGTATGTCGGGTTGCCTCATCCCATAAGTAATTCAGAACACCTGATGTGCTAAAAGTAGTCTTAATAATTATTAATTAAAATTACGCTAATCTAGACACTAAGTAATAAATTCTAGACTCTTAAACTTAACTAAACTACTAACCGGCAAGTGAACCGATCGACTCTAGTACAGCTAAGTCCGGATATCGAACCCACGAGACTCTTTTAATTACGTATACTAGCTAAATTAGACTCAACTACAGACACGACTATTTATTTATTATTTATGTAAGGGGGGTTTTACTAATAAAGTAATTTTAAACTAATTTAAACTAATTAAGAAAACTAAAGACGACTAAATTTAGAACTTGGACTTAATTCAGATGATGATGAGATAACTACCTAGGCTAGAATCCCCTAAATTTCGGTTGTTAATTAATCGGGAAAATATTTAGTTATGGACTGGGATTGTATAATAGACACCTAAGAGAAAACCCGAACAGGACCCCTGACCCTTCTCAAGAGACACCTACAGGTTTCTAATAAGTTTTAACGCACACCAGTATCAAAAATCAAGTTTCCTTACGGTCACCTAATTATTTATGACCTAATTCCTTTATACAAAATCCTATCTTACAGCGCGGAAATCAAATGCAGTTTAAAATATTTAATTGATTCAATAGACAATAATTAAATAATCAAACCTAGACGGACTCCTTACGAAAAACTAAATCTCGCAAGATCAAATAATAAAGATCTATCAATAACCTAGCACTTTACAGATTTAGGTCAGCAATACACTTAGGTTTAATTAATTAATAATTATTATTCCTATGATCTAATCGCGAATCAATCATAAAATAGTCAAAAACACAAAGTAGATGACCTAATAGCAACCTATCATAATGACAATCAATAATCCAGACAACTATGGAATAATAATAATTAATCAAACAATCCTAAATATCCATACACATCAATTTAATATAATTAAACCTTTTACTAAATCATAAAACCATAACGCTAAATAAATCCCAAATCAAAACACAACGTCAAAGTAGGTTCATCATAAGCCTAGGTAGTCTATAATGTTAAGCCTAACATCATAAAATAAAACAAAACAATAATAAAGGAATTCATGGTGAAAGATAAAAGAAACAAAAGATTAAAGGCGATAAAACCCGTGGTCTTTGTTCTTGATCAATATGTTCGCCACCGTATGATTCCAAGCCTTCAAAACCTCCAAAAGATCTCCTCTTGAGCTCTCCAAATCGTATGGCTCTTCAGGTTATGATTAGGGTTAAGTTTTGGGTGTTTATATAGACTTTCAAGGCCCATAAACTTAAAATTAGTAGAAGATTCTGGAAATCTGAACCCATAAATTAAATCTTGTAAAAGATTCTAGAAATCTTAGCCTATAGACTTAATATTTGTAGAAGATTCTAGAAAACTGAGCCCAAAATGCCGCGCGACGGGCCTTCTCCCATTTTGCTTATTTTCGCCCTCTTTTCGACATGATTGTAACCCGGAACCTAAAATATTCAAATGAATTGGTAATATACAAATTCTAATAAAAACCAAACGAAAACTAATAAAATATTATATTAAATATACAAGGGATTTATATATATTTAGCCTTATATCAACACCCATTTCTTTTAACATACTCCGTGTTACGCCAATAAGGTTCAGTTCCATCTTTCAACCACCTCGTTTTGTTGAGGTGTATACGGTTCTGTTAGATGTATTTGAATGCCTTCCATATCAGAAAATTGGCTAAACTCATGTAAGGTAAAATCACCACCTCGGTCGGTACGAAACGTCTTGATCTTTTTCCCAACATCATTTTCATCCAATTTCTTAAACTTCTTGAAAGCTTCAAACGCCTCATCTTTAGCCTTAAACGAATATGTCCAAACAAATCGTGAGTAATCATCGATTAAAACAAAAATGTACGTGTTACCCGCTATTGTTGTTGGTGTAATCGGTCCAAACAAATCAACAAGCACAAGTTCTAGGGCTCGAGTTGCCCTAAACACCGCTGAATTAGGAAAGGATTGCCTTGCTTGCTTCCCGACCAAACAAGATTCACATAACTTGTTTTCATTGGTAACGCCGCACATCCTTTCAATCATTTCCCTCCTAGCCATTAGCTTTATTGACTCGATGTTCAACTGGCCAAGCCTAGCATTCCATAACCAACTTGTTTCTTCAATATGGCTAAGTAAACTAACCGGTTTACCAATTTTTAATTGTATCCGATATAGCCGATTAGGGGAACGAGTCACCTTCATTAACAACCTACGGTGCCTATCATGCATCGTAAGATAGTTATTTTTATATGAATATCCCACCCGTGTTCCGAGGCTTGACCGAGACTAATAATATTTCTTTGAAGACTCAATACAAAATAAGCATCCGTAAATAAATGATGTTCACCAGTTTTAGCCTCAAATAATATCGACCCCTTATCGCATATATCAGCGTAAGAGTCATCCCCAAACTTAACATTTCCCATGACATGATTGTTAGGTTCTGAAAAGAAAGACTTGTTACCCGTCATGTGGTTACTCGCACCATTGTCTAGGTACCATTCATCACCAGCTTTTGACTCATTGCTTCCGGGTATAACCTTCTTTTCATTCAAGAGCACCATTTCCTGAACACTATTCATTAACAGTGCATGATCCATTTTCTCGTTTGCTTCAGCTAACTTTGTTTCGCCTTAAACTTTGTGTTTTCGGTTGGGACACTTGTGGACAAAGTGTCCAAACTCATCGTACTGATAACATTGAACCTTTGAGAGGTCCCAGGTTTTGCCCTTATGTTCACAGTTTTCCTGGTTCATGGCGCTCTCTTGATGACCACGGTTTTGACCCGACCCACGACCACTTCGCCCTCTCCCTCCTCCTTATCCACGACCTCTAAGGACTATGATCATTGTACCAACTACTTGAGGATTCATACCTTTGAAAGATAAGCTTACCTTGGGTTTCAGTATGCATGTCTTCTTCCCGAATCTGCTCCTCGTATGCTTTTAAACGTCCCACCACGTCTTCAAACCCAACTGTTTTGAGATCCAAAGTTTGTTCAAGAGAGACAACAATTTGTATAAACTTACTTCGGGATATACTTGAAAGGAATTTCTTAACCATCTTAGTTTCCTCGATCACCTCCCCTAAACTTTCCGCCTTCGACGCTGTACACAAAAGTTTCGCCACAAACTCATCAATGGTTTCCATATCTTTCATCCTCAGACCATCAAACTCGTTCATAGGTTTGCAATCTTGCCTCCTTAACCCGATCAGCCCCAGGATTATGGGTCTTAATCGCGTTCCAAATCTCCTCGGCAGACTCAAGATTACCCACTTGCATGATTGTTGCTTCGAGAATCGACTGATAAAACAATGAATCGAGATGTTGTTTTTATCAACATCGATTGTACCTGGGTCAATGGTATCCCAAACCTTATGCACGTTCAAGAGTACCTTCATTTGAATAGCCCATACTGTGTAATTGGTAGAGGTAAGCATTGGTTTGGAACACATCGGGTTCCCACTCCTGCTCATGCCACTCGTCTTTGCTGTTTCCTTATCACTCATCGTTCTTTGTTAAACTCTAACCACGAAAACAAGTTGATCATACTTTGTTGAACCAAAAAAAAAATAATAACAAAAATATACGAACTTTTATTATTATTTTTCCTTCTCGATCTCTCGTCACCAACTAACAACAGAACTCAAGGTTTGTTGAGCTTTGACTTATTCTCCTAACCAATCAACCAGGCGCTTCCTAATCACGTTGAATGGTGGAAAACGTTATTTTTTTTTCTTGCATATTCGAACAGTGGCTGAACAATAAGTCATGGCTTCATTGACGGTGATATTGAATTCGACGATGTAATATATCAATCACGACTTTAATTGATTGGTAAACACCAGCACAATGCTCTGATACCAATTCAAAAACGAATTGATAACGGAACCACAAAGGAGCACACGATATTTAGGGTAGACCTCTCATATTATTATAATCAAGAAACTAACTCAAAACTTGAATACAATATTCTCTCTCCTAATATGCAATAACCCTATCATGGCTACATATTTATAGGGTGACCCAAACTTGGCCAACAAGTAATTACCAAATATAATAAACCCTAATTGCGACACCATTAACCCATTACAAGATTAATTAATTCCACAGGCCCAATAGGTTCAACCCGGTCACCTACACGTGATGGGCCTAATAAGATGGAAATTACCAACAAATTGATAATCTAGCACGGGTGATAAACCGGGTTGGCACACAAGTAAGTAGTGCTAGTATTATCACAAAATAGTGTAGGGTTTTTGTAAGATACAAACCAAGTTCTAGAAGTAGGTTCTGGACCCTTGAAAGTCCAGTTGCTCATTGGCTAACACCTTACTCAACCTCGGCTGACGATCAAGAGATGATGCGATTGAAATGTATATATAGTAATAAATACGAATCATCCTACGTATAGTAAGTGCCGAACATGTATAGATGAATCAAGGACACGTATGTATAGTAATAAGCATATATCGGGTAGTAGCATAGTATAGAAAGTTTGGATATCCAACTCAAGGATACGTTGTGATGGCTCTTGATACTAAACCTTCGCTAAGTCGCGACAAACAATTGATTTTTATTTTGAAATCTACTTAAATAACTAACTTAACTAAACAACTTATAAAACTAGATAGACAACATAAATGCACTCATGAACTTCCAAATATGAGAATGAGACTATCTAGACTTGGAATCCTGAAAAACAACTAACCGGCCTCGGGAATCCCATGAACTATATGACACCGGGTTTTTATGGGTAATGACTCTTGGTAACGTTAAGGGAACTAGATCACATGGTCAGTCTCACCAATCCTCTTGAAAAAACCTAAAGGTGGGATAAAACTTACCGATGGTAAGGTCTACTAAGGTATCCAAATGATACATTACATGGTCAGTCTCAATGTGACAACTAGCATGCTAAAGTTGATCCTAACAACTAAAATGATAGTCAGGATAACCAAGTCTAAATCTTCTAAAACTCCAAGAAACAAGCAATCTAAACCGAACTAGGAACTGATCGATGGTTACGTAACAGAACACCTAACAAGATGTAAAGCCTCGAATCCGAGCACATTACATTTAGTTGGGTTTATGCATCAACTCAAGTTTTTTATTAGAGATTAACACCTTCAAATATAAAGAAACTAAAAATTTTACACATCAACTCCCTTCTCTAAAAAATCTTCATATGGAAAGTCTCGTGTGCACTCTAAGCTCACCACATTCATATACAATACCTGCACGCATATTAAAAGTCAACTACACGTTAGGTAAGTTATATAGTTTACGTAATCATTAGGTAATTCTTCAACATTTCTTTACACACAATATGAGTCGTAAAGTAAGTATAATGTTCAAACATTCATGTATAACCTAGCATTACCCATTTGTTCTTTACTCATTTCTATGTCACTTTATGGCTTAGTCTCTAACTGGACTCTTCTATACCTTCCCATGACTAGGCCTCCTATGCTTGCCCTTGACTTGGCCACCTATGCTTGCTCGTGACTTGCTTGCCCGTGTCTAATAGTTAGAGTGATTTGTAATCCTAACTACTGTAACACACGTAAGACCCAAAGGCTGTATGCATAACAACGTACCTGCATCTTTATGCGTTACAAAGCATACACCTATACATTTTATCATGCCAACGTTCTTCGCAAATATTTGTAGGGCTTCCCCCTTAGTTCTTCCGATTATAACAATCATACATACGAATATATATATAATATAATTTATAAAGATAATCATACAAAATATACATTACTAGTTAAAGTCATGTATATTAATATGCACATACGAGTATGCATAGGCTAGAACTCACCTGATTCACTTAACCTTGTTGAGCTTTGCTGATGGATTTCCTTCTCTTGAACTGGTCTTTCGAAACTTTTGTTAAACAAATAACTACTAAGGTTAATGGCTAACTGGGATTAACCGATATCTCGCATGATCCTTAAACAGTGTCACTGGAACTATCGCTTGACTAGCATTGCCTAACTTTCGTTAGGTCTTAATGTCGCATTGATTCTAACAAAGACATTAGTTAATGTCACTATTATTGAAATTGTTACATTAGTAAATGTTACTGCAAGTCTAACTAAGACATTAGTTAATGTTGCCACAAGTCTTATTGTGAAATTAGTTAATGTCTCTCTTATTGTCGCAATAACCTTCGTTGGGGATACTTAGGGGTGGCAAATGTGACCATGGATTGAATTAAAATGTATATAATGGGTTAGAATGAGTCAAGCTAAAAAAAGAAAATTATCGAAACGGGTCAAAACAGGTTGACATCTTAGGGTTTTTTTTTTTTTTTTTGGATCGAGAAAAACGGAGGAAATTTTTAGTTTTTTTACTTTTTTAGTTTTAGATTTATATTTCGAGTTATGATTTTTTAATTATTTTTTTTTTATTTTTTAATGACGGGTTTCTTAAATCTCAACCCATTTTGACCCATTTCAAAAACCCCTCATTAAAAAATTCAAAAAAATAATTAAAAAATCATAACTCGAAATATAAATTTAAAAGTAAAAAAAAACTAAAAAGCTTCCTCCGTTTTTCTCGTTCTCTAAAAAAAAAAAAGACCCTTAAGATGTCAACCCATTTCAATCCTTTTCTTTTTTAGCTTGACCCATTATATACATTTTAATACAACCCGTGGGTCACATTTGCCACCCCTAGGAATACTCTACTGTCGCAATTTATGCCTTAATGTCGCCTTTTGAAGGAATAATGTCACATTATGAAGATCTTGTGTCATGGTATGAACACGAGCTTCAATCCGTTTCTTAACCAAAAATTCCAACTTTCCACGTCCAAATAATTTGTTTAACATCCAAATTACTAGATCTATGATTTATATCCATAAACGCATGCAAAATATCTGTTTTTAGGTGAAACCCTTAACTTTTCATAAAACCCCAAAACCCATAACTTTAAATCTTGAAATTGAGATCCGGGATGAATTCTTACCTTACTTTTGTCATGTAATGTTCCAAAGCATTTCTCCTTCAATTTAAAACTTGTTCTGTTCCAAGCTTGTAAATATGGAGATGATTCTTGCACTTTCTCTCCCTACTTTATCTTTCTATGGTTTCTCTCTAGGGTGAGAAGATAGTCAAAGAAAAATGGCTAGATTTCTCCATGGGGTTTATATACTTATCCAACTTCAATTATTTTACATAATGACCCCCTTGGTTTCCATAATTAACGATTGAGTCTTAAATCCATAAAAATACCCACCTATATTATCGAACATTATATGTTACTAGGTGACTCGTGAAACCGGATGTTACACTGATAAAGAAAACTAGACAACCATGCCTCGTATCTCCTGGTCAGACTTAAGAGGGTAAAAGCATCAACTATCTATAGTTAACTAATCTAAATCCTATGGTGGATCCTACCATAAAATAACCAAAAACACAAGTAATCGATCTACGCTTAACTTAACCGACACGAACACAATCATGCAATCAAGAAACACAGGATTTAAATATGAAATCAATATAATATTCAACACATAAACATGGATCAATTAATAAAGATTCATAATCTCAATAGCAAACATGTCACATGCTCGTTAAAAACCTAAAAACTTGTCAAACATCGTAAATAGTCATCCTTGTCCAAATAGTTTAAATGTTTAGCTACTCATCACAATAAAATAAAGATCAACCAGCAGTAGCAAACATCTCATAAACAAAGAAACAACGATAACTGAAAGTTTTAACAAACCAAATCAAATATGCTCCAAATCTTTAAACCTACTCGGGGCTCCAAAACCTTCCCCAAACCCCCTCTAGGTGTTCTATAGTGTTTAAAGTTGTCCTGGGTCGAATATTGGTGAAGGAAAGCCGTCAAAATGCATTTAATAGTGATTTTTAGGGTTCTAGCCGCGATCAAATTCCCAACGATCCGATGGAGTGCTGCTGAGGTTAGCACACTAAAATTACTCAAATCAATGTCGGTGGTCGGTCGACGATGCGTTGGGGAAACATTTCATGGATAAAGTTTAGCTACTCATGACAATAAACAAAGATAAATCAGATCCATAGCAGTAGCAAACATCTCATAAACAAATAAACAAGAATAACAAAAATTCTAAACGAATATGATCCAAATCTTCAATTGTAGGGTCTCTGTTTGATACCACAGCCTCCAAAACATCCCCCAAACTCCCTCTAGGTATTCTTCAGTGTTAGAAGTTGTCCCGGGTTGAAGAAATTAGTCAAAACACATTTTATAGTGAATTTTAGGGTTCTGACGCGGTTGGATTCCCGACGGCCTGTTGGGGTGTCACAGATGTCAAACATATTAAAATTAGTCAAATCAGTGTCGGTGGTTAGCTGACGGTCCGTTTGGGAAAGTGACTTCATTTTTGGATTTCTCTCGAAATATGAGATCCATGTATTATGAGCCCCGCAACTCTTTCTAGTATAGATATGCTCGTTTTACGCTTTCAGTGTAATTTGTCGGCCTGCCTCGTTCAACTTTGACATTCCACTTCATGTTTCCATCCAATCTTCCTTAGAGTTCTTCATGTCTTTTTTATAACTATAAGCTCATCAAATAATAACGGCACGCTCGTTTCATGGACTTCTTTTAAAGGATTTAAAATTGGAATTGGAATGGGAATGGAATGGAATGAAATGGAATGTTTGAGAATCCCTATCATGTGTTTGGTTGGTTAATATGTATTGGAATTGGTTTCGAGCTAACACGAGTTTTCGCATTGGACGGGTTGGGTTTCGGTTTCCTTTGTTTCTTTTTGGTCGGTTTCGGAGCACTGGACGGATTAGGTTTCGGTTTCTTTTGTTTGTTTTTGGTCGGTTATAGATTCGTCTTCGGCCTTTTGTTTCGTCGTGGTCGGTTTTTTCAGTTTCATTTCTATTTAGTTTCAATTTTTTTTTGTTTCGTTTTGATCGGTTTTTTCGGTTTCCATCAATTTGGTTCAGTTTTGGTTTGTGTTTCGTTTTCGTCGACTTTCGGTTTCGGTCCTTTTCTCGTTTTTTTTAAGAATGAGGGCAAAGACAGAAACGTTTTAGTTTTTTTTACATTTTTCGTTCTTTATTTATATTTTGACTTATGATTTTTTTATTAATTTTTTTGAATTTTTTTTTTTGAAGGGGTTTTTATTGTTAATAAGAAAATCCTTTATTTTCCATAATAATCCTTTAAAATATGGACAGAATTACAAATTTTGTCCTTTAAAAATAGCCAAAAACCGGTTCGTGTCCTTTTCTAAGTTTCCTTGCAGGCGGTGTACTTTAAACTTTTTTTTTCTACACGTTATGTCCTTTACGCTAACTGGGTTAGAAAAACTCAGTTAAATGACAACATGTGCATAGCATGTGAGGGCATATTGGTCTTTTCGTCTACTGGTAGTTATTTATAATTAAAAAATAAATTAATATATTATAACAAAAATAAATAATAGATATTAAATATATACTCTCTCTCTCTCTTCCCGTCTTCTTTCTCTCTCTCTACTCTCTCCCTCCCTCTCACTACAGCAACACCACCACTGCCTAACCACCAAACCAACCACCGTTCTCAGCCGTGACCACCACAACTACCATCACCACCAAACCAGTGATCTATGGAGTTGGGTCACTTAAAATAAATGACCAAAACAACTACCATCACCACCAAACCAGTGATCTATGGACCAAAACAAATCAGGTGACCCAACTCCATACAATTAACTGTTTCAGCTTTCACCACCATCTTCCACACAACACCATCTCCATCCTTCACACCACCAAGAAAACCCAAACCCAGGTTTTTGACCCGACCCCCAATTTCCGCCCTATCCGACCCGTTTGTCCTCCAAATCGCAGAATCACTAGAAGACTCCGTACCCACTTCACCAAATCTTGAAAAGCTTCGATCTTTATCTTCAGAAACCCTTCTCAACACCCCATGGCCTTCACGCAAAGACAAGCCTTTCAGGTTCACAGACACGTCTTTCATCAAGCAATCGGATATCACACCGGTTTCGTATCCTCCAATTCATCAATCTTTAACCAATTCGAGTGTTTTATAACAAACCCATTTGCCCAATTTGACTATAATTGATGGGTACTTGGTTGATTCCTTATCCCAGTTGTCGGGTTTACCGAAAGGGGTTTTTGTTGGGAGCTTGTCGGGTATCAATTCAAGTGAAATTACGAAAAGGGTGTTTGAGTTTTTGCCGGTTTCGGTACAGGGGGACTTGTTTTGGTCACTTAATGGAGTTGGGTCACCTGATTTGGTGGTGACTTAAGAAGAAAGGGAGTTGGTTTGGTGGTGATGGTAGTTGTGGTGGTCACGGCTGAGAACGGTGGTTGGTTTGGTGGTTAGGCAGTGGTGGTGTTGCTGTAGTGAGAGGGAGGGAGAGAGTAGAGAGAGAGAAAGAAGACGGGAAGAGAGAGAGAGAGTATATATTTAATATCTATTATTTATTTTTGTTATAATATATTAATTTATTTTTTAATTATAAATAACTACCAGTAGACGAAAAGACCAATATGCCCTCACATGCTATGCACATGTTGTCATTTAACTGAGTTTTTCTAACCCAGTTAGCGTAAAGGACATAACGTGTAGAAAAAAAAAGTTTAAAGTACACCGCCTGCAAGAAAACTTAGAAAAGGACACGAACCGGTTTTTGGCTATTTTTAAAGGACAAAATTTGTAATTCTGTCTAAAATATGTGGAATTTTAAAATCTCATGAAATGTGGGATTTGATGGGATTTAGTTTCCATTCTCATTCTTTCATTTAGTGAAACCAGCATATCAATTCATGAGATTTAAAATCTCATTCCTTAGAATTCCTTCCAAATCCTTGAAACGAACAGGACTTAAGTACCAATATCTATCGAATTTATAGCAAAAACTGACAAAAGTTAACGTGCAAGTGCGTTCACTTAGAAATTAAGCAATTTAGTTCATATTTCACGGTAAAATTGGGTTAAAAGCATGGAATATTCGTAGTAAAATATGCAATTTCAATCACATAAAGAGAACAATTTTTGACCCAAGAGAGGATATTTGACCCAAGATAGATAAGGGCCGTTTTCGAACGCCCCATATATAGCCGATTCTATCACAACCAGAATTAGTGAAGGCTTGAAGATCAATGGGAGAGAACAGTTGAGAAACAAACTGTGATGAATTTCATGTTTTTTAGGTACCAGAGAATCCGTTTTAATGCTTGCCAATAAAGTTGAGTTGGTGCATGTACGTATTGAGAAAGCATGTTGACAATGACAGTGAAAGAAATATATCGGGTCAACTAAAGGCGAGATAATGGAGAGAGCCTACCTGTTGTTAGTATGGTGTAGGGTCAATGATGGGTGAGCCCAACAACGAGAGAAAGTGACTTGGTCGAGCTAAGAGGTGTAGCTGGTTTAGCACCATCCATATTAAACTTGGTGAGCGCATATTTTACAAATGTGCGTGATGAGACAAGATCTTTAATGGACAACTTCTCAAATAATTCTCGAATGACATGTTGCTCATAGGAATTGGTTTTACCGATCAAAACAATATCGTCAACATATACCAAAAAAATATGGGGAAAATTACCAAAATGTCCTATTTGATCACACAATTTCCTTGACTAACACCACCCCCCCCCCCCCAAATAATAATACCCAAAACGACCCTTTTCTAAATGAAAGGATCCACCATAATAGAACTGACATCCGACATATCTATCTAAGATCTGACACCCTTCCGTTCTTGAATCAACCATGTCTTGACGCGTATACACTTAAACGGTCGGCCCGACCGTTTTTCAGAAAACCGGTCTTTTTGTTTTGGCACTGACTGCTTAGTTTTGGCCCAACGAAATAGATGTGAAGGCCGCCAGAATAGATATGTTGGTCGAAGGAGTAGATATGATGGCTCGACGAAATAAATCCATAGGCTTGCAATTTATTAAACGATCGGACCGACTGTTTAATAAATGGTCGATGTCAAAACTAAACGGTCTGTATTTTAAAAAACGGTCTGCCCGATCGTTTAAGTGTATACGTGTCAAGATATGGTTGGTTCAAAGACGGAAGGGTGTCGGACAAATCAATCGGATGTCAGTTATATCATAGTGGATCCTTCCTTTTAGAAAATATAGTCATTTTGGGATTAATTAGTTTGAAGGTTAGTCAAAGAATTTGTGTGGTTAAATGGGCCATTTTAGTCATTTTTCCAAAAATATAAGACAATGCCATCCAAATTATAGATGACTAGAGATGGGTCGGCCAAGTTCTAGAATAAACGTGGCAACTTCTAAGTACCGCATGTCACACCCCGACCAAAGGCGGCGGAACATGTCAAGGTGTAACGATTGTCCATAAGCACATGACACTAATTAAAGTGACAGTATTTAATAAACTCATTTTATTTCACAACATCGAAAATGTCACATAACAATTATCCATAAAATAATCATAAACAAGATATCACAAAATATGGCAAATTTGATATTGTTCATTTTTACTAATATCCTAAGGTCTTTAATGTCGTTTTTTTCACAATCATAAATCAACCAAGATACAAACCTGCAACATTTCATAAAATAAAGTTTGTCAACACAAAGGTTGGTGAGCAATTCATAAGTTTAATCATATTAGTATATAATAAAGATAACCACAAAACTTGCATACGAAACGATAAATAAAAGCGGTAATTTGGATAAATAGATATCGCTAGACACATTAGCGACACCTAGCTATAAGGGGATGCCAAATAGTCTAAGATTTTATAGTTATCGTTAATCGCATTACGTTAACGACACCTTACTATAAGGGGATGCCAAATAGTCTAGGATTTTATAGTTCGACCAGCCAAAAGCGATAAACACATAGGCATATAAGCATAGAACACCAAATCGAGCAATTATTTAGGTAAAGTATACAACTACGTTTGTGGTTTAAGATTCAAATATAAAGCATTTTGTTGAATAAGTACGAAATGTCACCCCCAAAATAAAAGATGGAAAATGGGGTATGAAGTACTCACCTTCAAGTAGTAAACTTGAAAGATGATAATTTGAAGATTTGTAGGAACGGCGAGTTTAACGCACAATGCTTAAAAAGAAAAGAAGTCTTGAATTTAGAAAGGTTGTCTTGAAGGTCTTTAAACAAAATAAATGTTGAGAAATGTAATTAATTAAAGTTCAAGGTTTTAAAATGTAACTATTTAAGAATTTATAATAATAACCCTTTAAAAATGTAAGTTTGCTCGAAACCGGGTTAAAGTATCTAACCTTAATATTTACTCAACCTATATTAAGTAATAAGGTGGGTAAAATGCAAGAATGCAAATCCATTTGGAATAAAGATACTAAAACAGTTTTTTTTTTATCGAGTGTTCGGGTCTTGATAATTGGTCAAACCCAAAGTCAACTTTCCAAAATATTGAATGTTATGAGATAACTCAATAAAATTTAATAAGACTTAACCAAGTATGTAGTTCCATTGTTTTAGAACTAAAAACACACGTTAAGCGAGTGTTCGGTTTTGTCGATCCAAACTTTGTTATGAGATCAAGTTGGATCCAACATTTCCAAGTACTTAAGAAAATATTTAAAAATCAATTTGTAACTATTTTTTAAAGAAATATACAAGTCTTGATGGCTAAAAAAAACACTTGTGTGTCTTAAGCGAGAAAGAATCGGTTTGGTTCGGTTTCCATCTCACAACAAGTTCATAGATGGTTTCCACATGTCCAAACACTAAAGAACTTGTATAATAATGTACAAATAAAAATACTTTAAGTTTTACAACTAAAAGTTAACAATAAAGTCTTTAAACAAAAGTTCAGTTTTCGGTTCGGATCGTGTTTCGGGTTAAGATCGAGGTAAGATTCTACAAACCCATAACCATAGAATTTGTAAAAATGATTTTAGAAACTTAGATCTAACAATAAGTATGTTTAAACAATTATTTAATAAAACTAGTAACAAAGTTCGGTTTACGGTTTAGAGCTATTTACGGTTAAACCGAAGCATAGGCTCTTAAAAACCCATAACCATGGAACTTGTAAACATGACCAACAAACTAAAATAAGCAAGATTAATATGTATGAACAAGTTATGTAGATGTATATATATCAAGAACACGAAGTCCTCCATAACGTCTTGCCTTATGAGGTCCGAAACCTCACCGACCGGAATCGGAGAAGTAACCACCAAAGGTAAACAAGGGGTGTATATTATATATATGTTGCACAACCATAAACAAGTATTAATAAAACTATATAAACTAATTAAGATGAAAGACTAAAAACCTTCAAGAACACTTAAGAAGATAACCTTGAATCTTTGATGTTTGAGAGAGTTTTTTTTTTATTTTGGAGTTGTAGCAAGGGAAAATAAAGAGGAAAGGTGGTGTATATATAGGGTAATGTTGGTGGTCAAATATGGGTGTGAGCCACAAGAGTTTTCATGAAAAATGGATCAAGACAAAAACACAAAACAACAAAAAATAAATAAATAAATAAATAAATAATAAATAAATAAATAATAAATAAATAAATAAAAATAAAAATAGGATGTTTTCAAGACCCAACAGTGTGAAACAATATTGTAACATAAATCCATCATTTTGATTATAACATAAGCTTCGGTTTACAAATCGGGTCGGTTTACATAATAAACAAATACAAAATCGAATACAAACACGACCCGAAATTGACGAATGTCACACCGCACATGTGTGGTTATTTGATCCCGTAAAGGGATTTCAAAAGTCTAAAAACATGATGAGGGGGATCGATAATCAAACACGAAAGTAAATGACTAACTCTCGTTTATACTAATCAGAAAATATCTCTCAAAAAACTGATTACAACTCTCAAACCCTAACTCGGTTTAACTCTTGATGAACCCTAACTTGGTTGCACCAACTTCTCTTATTCTAATGTCTAACCATAACTCGGCTTATATAGACTAACCAAACTTGCTAGTCAAGACATTACCAAATGTAATAAACCTTAATAATTCTTGGGCTGGGCTTTACACTTGGGCCAAACAACAATTGTGCCAACAATCAACCCCTCAATTGTTGTATCCGACTCACCCAACTCACCCCCTAATTTCCTACTCGAAATTGGCGGATCTTCAACTTCACGCTTGTTATCTTTTTCTTGATTCTCCCGAGGCTTTTCTTGATCTTTTGCAATGTTCTTTAGGCTCCACTTAGCTTGAAGTAACACTTGCTTCGTTTGATCATTAGACGCCTTCCCTTGAGCTTAAATCTCTTCCTTGACCATGCGTTTAAGTTCTTGAACACTTTTCTTTGGACTTTGAATTTTGGAACTTGGATCATTGATTGGAATCTGACTCGCAACCGACTTATCTTCTTTCAGTCCAACACTTTGAAGATCCTGACCTGCAAAATTCTTCATTCCAATGCTATCTCGTTTACCGGGACTTGCTATCTTGAGGCTAATCTTGTACAATCGGTCCTTGGTCCTTGTCACCTTCATCAAAATCTTACCTGCATCATCTTTAATGGTTAACAAATCATGTTTCATGTGAATCTCGCATCCACCTTCCGTTGCTTGACCAAGACTTATGATATTGCATTGTAAGCTCAGGATGTAGTAAACATCGGTCAACAGGCGCTGCCCCCCCCCCCCCCCCCCGTTTTTCCTTCAATTAGGACCGACCCTTTTCCCCGAATATCAATACAAGATTCATCTCCAAACTTCACTGTTCCCGTTTCTTGTTCATTCAATTCATAAAATTACGCTTTATTACCCGTCATGTGATTCGATGCTCCGTTGTCGAGATACCAAACATCTTTCTCCATCAGCTCAGTTTCGAAACGCTTTGGAATCACACCGTTTTCATTCAGTAAAACTGTCTTTTGATCACCTTTAATCATAAATAAAGATGGATCAATATCATCAACTTTGTTCAAATTAGATTCTTCCTTTATCTTCATACGTTCCGGGCACATAGACGCAAAGTACCGAACTCATCACAACGGTAACACTGAACCTGTGATCTATCCTTTCTTCCCCTTTGACGATCATTGGTTCTTCTTTGTCCCTTATGACTTGACCCACGATCTTGACCACCTTGGTTTTCGTAACCATCTTGGTCCTCATCGTCTCGGTCTTGACCTCCAGTTTCATGGCCTCTTCCACGCCCCTGTGAACTCGGCCAACCCTTACCTCGGCTACCGGATTGATCATACGACTTGCCTTTGTGATTACCTTTCGATCGATTGAAAAGTAACTGACCTTGTGAATTTGAAGCGCACTCTCTCCCTCGTAAATGTTCCTCAAATGCCTTAAGTCTTCCAATAGCATCCTCAAACATCAAACTATCAAGATTAACACTTTGCTCAATTGAGGCTACGAGTTGGAAGTACTTATCTGGAACCTCATCCAGTAACTTCTTCACCAAGACATATTGCTCGAACACGTGACCTAGACTCATTGCCTTTGAAACCATACTTGTTATTTTTCCTGCAAACTCGTCAACAGTCTCGTTTTCCGCCATCTTGAGTTTCTCAAATTCACTTTTCAATGTTGGCAGTCGAGCCTTTTGAACTCGCTCGGCCCCAACATACCGTGCCTTCAAAGCCGTCCATATATCTCGGGCATTCTTGTATTGAGAAATCTGAAGAAGAATATCACCATCCACCACTTGAAACAAAAACGATCTTGCCGTTTTATTCTTCTTTGCATCAATAACCGTACCCTCTTCTGGTTGAACAACATCCCATAGGTCTTGATCATCCAATATCGCTTCCACCACGATCACCCATGTGATGTAATTAGTTCCATTCAGCTTTGGAACCTGTAACGAAATCCCCCAACTCACTTTGGGTTGGATTACCGGTCTTTCTTCGTCACCTGCCATTGACGTCGAACCCTTTTTGCCCCACTTCTTTGGAACAAATACAAACAGCTCAGTCTAAACAACTTTTTAGAACCGAACCCACTTTTTCACAGAATAAATCAAACTTTGGTTAAAACCTTACTCGTTTAACCCAACAAAATACGAACTCTGAATTGAACCGTCTTGTTCAACCCAAATAAAATACAAGTCAACAAAAAAGAAAAAAACCTAAACAACTTGTTTCCCTTTTTTTCTCGTTTATCAGAAGGAAAATCAAGTATGATTTAGCTTTTGACTTTTCCTTCTTCAAAATCCTCCTCGTCACACCAATTAATACCAAAAATAACTTCAGCACCAATTAACTTTGTGAGCACTAATTGCAAAGAATTTCGAAGACCCACAGTTTGCTTTCTTTGTTAAACCGCAAAACAAAGAACCAAAACAAAAGTCTACGAACACCTTGTTTAATCCTAAAACAAGAAACTGACGACAAGAACCCGGTGACGCGAGAACGGCGATGGCGACCCGATGAACTTGGTCGTCGGTCACGATTTCTTCCCCGCGTGGCTTGGTCTTGAGGTGAGTGGGTGGCGACGGTCTTCTTCCCGTTAGCGGCTGTGTCCAACTCACACAACAGCGGCGGGTTATTCTTCCGGCGGCGGCTTTGTCGATTATCGATTTCTTGAACTTGGCTCTGATACCAATTCAAGTCCCAGATCGATAATCAAACACGAAAGTAAATGACTAACTCTCGTTTATACTAATCAGAAAATATAACTCAAAAAACTGATTACAACTCTAAAACCCTAACTCGGTTTGACTCTTGATGAACCCTAACTTGGTTGCACCAACTTCTCTTATTCTAATGTTTAACCATAACTCGGCTTATAAAGACTAACCAAACTTGCTAGTCAAGACATTACCAAATATAATAAACCCTAATAATTCTTGGGTTGGGCTTTACACTTGGGCCAAACAACAATTGTGCCAACAGAGGGAGGTTCGGATTAACATAGTTCGGAGGTTGGAATATATAACATCTTCGTGTAAGGTGCCATGCAAGAATGCATTATTAACGTCGAGTTGCCGAATGGGCCATTTTTTAGATAAAGCAATAGAATTGACCGTATGGATAGTCATGCGTTTAGTGGTAGGATTAAGCATTTCAAAGTAATCCTTGCCATATCCTTGAAGAAACCCCTTCGTGACTAGGCGAGCCTTGTATATGTCTATAGAGCCATCTGTGCAGCATTTGATACGTAAAACCCACTTGCAACCGATTGGTTTGTGTTGTGACGGAGAAACAAGCTCCCACGTGGCATTTTTATGGAGGGCATTAAACTTTTTGCCCATTGCCTTGTGCCACTCGGGATCTTTCAATGCTTGAGTGTGAGTGGTTGGTTCAACAACAAAAGGAATGGGGTGAAGTGTAGTGTGGTTAACAAATTGTCGATTGTATAATAGGAATTCGATTTACGTGTTTGTGGAGCTAGAGGTGAACATAAAGTGTTGTGGAAGCCGATTGAGGTGCCATATGAAATTTAGAGATGAATGGCGAAGAGGGTGAGCGGGTTTGGGAAGTGGTGTATGATTCAGTAGAAGACAGGGTGGGGTGCGTAAGTGACTATGTGAAATAGGAGTGAATTTCTTGGAATGTGCTGACCAGGGGAAGGGAGGCTTTTCGGCCTGTGAAGTAGAAGGGTGGGTGTGGGTTTGGACAGTACGTTGGGTCGATAAGTCGATTAGTGGGAATGTGGAAATGGAGTATGTGATGGAGACATTTTGAAAAGCTTTGAATATAAAATACTAGCATAAGTATAAAGAAAGCAAACAAATGATTGTGGTCAATTATTTCATTCAATAACTAAGGGCTGATACATGTACAGAAGCTAAGAGAAGTGAAAAGAGATTTACATGGAGTCTACAGCAAACTAGTTGACTATGTAAATACAATTCAATATTCAAATAACAAAGATAAACTAAATTAAATAAATGTGCACGAATGATTAATAGTCATTCTTTAATATGTCCTCGCAAGATATACACTCCCTGCCTAATCTTGGATGATAACAAGTTAAAACGTGAACGTGGTAACCCGTAAGGTTCCAGCTTGAACTTTTTCTCTAATGAAATGAAAGTCTAATGCCAAATGTTTTATACGTGAATGGAAGACGGGATTCCCATAATACATAATAGCACTTAAATTATCACAGAATATGGTGGGCATGATTGATTAATTGAACCCGAGTTCTTACAGCAGTGAGTTGATCCATGAAAGTTCAGTAGTAGTTGAGGCGACCGCTCGAAATTCAGCTTCCGTGTCTTTTTGAGCTCCAAGATTTGGGATTTGAACCAAGATTAACGACATATCCGGTTGTGCTTCGGTAGTTGTCTTTATCTCCCGCCCAATAAGCATCGGTAAAAGCATGTAAATGTAAGCGGGAGCTATGACGAAGAAGTATGCCATGATGTAGTGTGCCTTTAAAATAGCGTATAAGCCGTTTCAAGGCTACCCAGTGTAAAGATGTAGGTGCATGCATAAACTATGACAACCTGTTAGCAGTGAATGATATACCGGAACGTATAATAGATAAGTATTGTAGACTCGTAGAGAACCAACAAGTGTGCGAGATATTCGGTGGGTCCGCGATGTATGTGGAGTACCACCCCGTATAGTTAAAGAGAGATTCACAACATGTTATAGGTGTTTATATTGGCTTACGCTAACTCATTTTGGCTTTAAGGAGGATGTCAATGATGTATTTCCTTTGAGAAAGGAACAAGCCTCGTGAATGAGGATGACTGATCCATTCCAAGAAAGTGGGAGAGGGGGGCCAAATCTTTAAGAGAGAATTTAGAAGCAAGGTTATTGAAGAAGTGGTTTATGAGAGAGTGTGAGGGACCAGTAATAATTATATAGTCTACGTATATTATTACAGATACAGGGGAAGTACCGATGGTGAGAGTAAATAAGGAAGAATCAGAGATGGTAGGCTTGAATCCTTGAGTCTTGAGAGATTAGGTATGACTTTAATTCCTCATACCAAGCACGAGACACTTGTTGAAGGCCTTAAATGGCTTTGTTAAGTTTGCATATGTGATAGGAATGATTGACAAACCCAGGAGGTTGGGCCATGTAAACGTCTTCATTCAAGTTACCATGTACGAAGGCGTTATTAATATCGAGTTTTCAAAGACACCATTTGTGAGAGCTTGCTAGAGAGAGTACGGGGAGAAGAGTAGCGGGCTTAATAACATGGCTAAAGGTTTTGATATAATCGATGTCGGGTCTTTGGTGAAAACCTTTGGCGGCAAGCGTGCTTTTAGGCATTCAACAAGCCCGTCTGAAATATTGTACTTGGTTCGAAAAACCCACTTGCAACCAAATAGATTAGGTGCGAGAGAAGAGGGTACAAGCGGCCAAGTTTTGTTTCTTTCAAGAGCATCGAATTCATCTTGCATCGCTTTACGCTATGATGGATGTTTGAGTGCATGGGTGATAGTAGGCGGTTGAGTAATGGGAGACGAAGAGGATGTAAAGAGCAAATATTTAGAGTTATGATAACGAGGGTTAAGTTTTGGGTTGGTTCGTGTGGATGGTGTGGTGTGGTGTGGTGTTAGAGGGGATAATCGGTGACATTGAATTGTTAGTTTGGGAGTTTGATGAATGAGATATTTGATTTGATGAGGAAGATGTGTGTGTGGGTGGGGGGGGGGGGGGGAAACATGTGATAATGATCCAGATGATAGTGGTTGGTCAACAGAATGTGTTGGAATTTTAGTAATTGAGTTTGAGGATGTTACAATGTTGGATGGAGGTGGATTTGATACGGTTAGGGATATGGGGAGCCAAGCATCATGATCAATGGGTGGGGATGGGGTTGGAAGCAGTGAGTTTCTCGAATGGAAACTCATGTTCTACAAAACCCACATGTTGTGATTTGTGAAACATATGTTTTGTGGTTGATCGGATTAAAAGTATAGTAAGCATTTTGAGTAGGGTAAGAACTAGAGATGTTTGTGAGGTGCGAAGAATAACAAATAATTGTAATCAATTATTTCATTAAATAACTAGGACTGTTACATGTACAAAAGCTAAGAGAAGTGAAAAGAGATTTACATGGAGTCTACAACAAACTAGTTGCTTACGTAAATGCAATTCAAAATTCAAATAACAAAGATAAACTAAATTAAATAAATGAGCAGAAATGATTAATAGTCATTCTGTAGTATAATATAAGTTACTACAACTCCTTATTGTTATCAATAATCGGTCATCGGATTAATATGAAAATATGGTTCAATTTTCATTGTTAGCTGAAAACTGTTTTGCATTAATTAAGAAATAAAACAATAAACAAAAGAACGTCAAAAAAATCCCATTATAAGTGGAAAGCAAGAATCAAGGATTTGGGGTAGTCTACCAACATCATTATGGATCGGAATAGATTGTATATGGTGCTTAGATTTTAGAACACCGATGATTATTAACGAATTATGATAAATAGTGAAGGGATGTATCGATCCATAATGGTGTGTACGTAACAATTTAGGGACGAGAGTTAAGAAATTAATGAGAAAAAAGTAGGAATATAATATATAAAATTCAATTTTTATTGATTTGATTTGAAACTACTTAGTTTTGAAGGATTTTACATCTAATCTTAGATACCTTAACAGCCCCTTACTTACTTCCCACGTATCTAAAATGGTTAAAAGATATTTTATGGTTGACCAGTTTAACCCGTTAATAAAACATGGACTTGCCAACTTGTTAAGCTAAACTGATTGACCCACTAACCTTTTTATGACTTTGTTAACCCATTTTTCTATTATTAACCAACCCGACTAAAACATTTATAACATGATTATTACCACGGAAAAATTTGATACGTTTAGATAAATTGTTTAAATTTGAAGTTACACAATTCTAAGTGTATATATTGGTTAGTATTGACGTTTTATAAGAATAAAAATATGGGTCATGTTTGGGGTTGAACATCTTAGCCGATAAACCCAACACAATTGAAACCTAAACATGATGTTGCTTGTACAGGAACACTTCGCTCCAGCAAGTTGCATCAAGATCCCAACTGTGAGTAAAAATCGATTTCGATCTACACATTAATCGCAACTATACGAACTTGTGGTGAATAATCAGATATTGATACCATTCTTTTTTTTTTGGGGGGGGGGAGTGGTTATGTAGGATCTTGATGCGTATCGCAAAGGGTGTAAATTCCTCCCAAAGCTAAATAATGAGTTTGAAAAAAATGCTACATATAAAGTAAGATTCTCTAGTTTGCAAAACTTGGTGCTTATAAAGGTAAGATTTCAAGTCCTGAAGTACAAATTTCATTGCATTAATTAAAAGTGACATATTTTTATGCATTTTTTTCTTTTTTTTTTTTGTTTGGAATGTTAGTTTGATAGCGATCCTGTTTTGGTACCAAAAGAAACCTCATGGTTTGGATATTTTCCTGATGGAGCCTTGGATCCAATACTTCCACCACAAGAGGTACATGATCATGCATTCATGTATTGTATGATATAACTTATTAATAAGTTCATAGAGTCTTAATTTTATTTCTGCATGTACATTGTATAGACAAAACTATATATTGAAGATTGGATTGGTTTGAGGATGTTGGATGAAGCGGGGAGGGTCAAATTTGTAAATGTGACCGGAGAGCATCTTGACATTACTAAACAAGATATGATGGAACACATTGTGCCATATTTAAGTGACAAAAATACCCTTGGAAATCCGGTTCTTAAAAAATCAAATCGTTATCAACCTTCATTGTCTTCTTTGGATGCCTCCGGTTTCATGAGAAAACTAGTTGGACAGCAAGATCATTGAGCGAATGTTATTCCTCATCTATAACACGATATTGTTGTTTATTATTCATGAATGTTTTTCGTGTTTGAAAAGCATGTGTAAATCTACACGATTTGTAGGTTTCGCATTTCAGTAAGACACGTATAGTGTCTAGATCACTTTCACTTTAAAGTATTTAGTATTTATGTGAAAATAATAGCAGAGAATGCAAACGTTTTTATATATGAAAAATAATTTGTAATCTATATGTTAAACAGACCGAACTCTTAGTAAACAAATATCTTTGGAAATTATATTATATCGATTTGTATTTGTCACACCCGGCTCCATGGGCCTAGGTGTGGGGACCAATAGTGAGTATTTGTTTTGTAAATATATCAGAGTTGTGGGATGTTTTTAATAAAAGACATTATTTAAAATATAATATTTATTTATACTAAAACTCTTTGGATATTAAGTACCCGAATGCTTGATTTATAAAAGTGTTTCATGTGATTTTGAATATATTTGTAATAGTCATCTTTATGTATCGAGCATCTAACTTCATTAATAACTCGAATTTCTTGCTACTGTTGCTTAACTTGTTTCCCTGAAATGTGGGAGGAAATACGTCAGCTATGTGCTGGTGAACTCGTTGACTCCAAAAATTATTGATACGAACCTATGTATCTCCTCGGGTATCTTATGACATGGCCCGTCATGGCAAAGGAAATAATCAAGTTAAACATATAAATCTTTAGCTCAAACTCGATACAATCAGCGGCCCTCTAGACCGGCGTACCAATTATATCACATAATCCAGCCCTCACACAGGCTTATAGACTGGCTCAATGAGACAGGGACAGATACTAAGTGTGGTGGGCTATGCGTACCCTCTACCTACATATACAAGGATCAAGACACACGTATAACTAGCTTAAATATCAGCAGATACGAAAGTTTTAGGGATCGTAAACCCATGCAAGCTTTTATGTAAATGACTCATTTTAGTAGTATGTAAAGATTAAGCATATTCACCTTTGTTATGATCAGTGTAGTCCAAAGATTTATGTCACGTCCCGAAAATCTTAATTAAACAGTGGAAGACTTTGACTAAGTCGTTTCGGGTGATGACAGATGCCATTTCAGCCAATCACAATCAAATTTACATATAATACATAAGTTGGACTTTATTCAACCATCAGAGTTTTTACACGTGTCATAATACATGATTTTATTCAAATACAAGTTCAAACTTTGAAAATTCAACAGTTTCCATTCAAACACCCACACCATCTTTTCCCGCGCCTTCCACGAAGCTTCCACTTTTCATTTACCTGAAAGACACATTTAAAATATTTTGTCAATACAAGGTTGGTGAGTTCTCGGTTTCTAAAACCATGTATTTTGAAACAAAGCTTTTCTTGGTTTAATTATTTCCATAAATACCACTTCGTCCATACGGCCCGAAGTCAACTTTCGTTGAAATAACGAAAATCGCGTTAACAACTCACAGTCGTATCAATATATATAATCCTCTTCGAACGCTTATGAAGGTAATTCGTAATTCAAACTTTGTCCAACATTTTATTATTATAGCAAGTGTATTAGTCATAAGTTTTCAAGAAATATGACACATGCAAGGAATTTAAATCTATAACCCGACACATACCAAACTCAAAATATTTGCCCCCAACATTTAACTAGAGCGACTGGTCGGCAGGCAGGGCGTCACCCCGATAGATCTATCAATATTTCTACGTCCTAATACAAGGTTAACGGTTATAACGACCGGGTAGTTGTTTCCTTACCTTCGTGTTCATACTAAATTTAGGCAGTTGTTTCCTTACCCAAGTATTTCACGCAATCTGATTTAACCCATTACATTTAATATAATTGTAAAATAAAGTGCTTAAGAAATGTGTCCCCCCATTATAAAACATTTAATTATTAAAACAAAGGGATTTGTGAGAAACTCATCTTCAGTAGGTACAACACTAGATATGTCCAAACACCTCATGTGGTTAGAATTCGCCTGATAAGGTGAGAAGATGATGATTTTTCTCTTGAGTGTGTGCTTCAAATGGGTGTTTCTACTTCTTTGAATGCCTCCTAATATCTCTATTTGGTCTTGAAAAGATTATACTTCATGGTGGTTTATGTTAGTTGTGAGAAAAATGGTGATGCAGAAAAGTGGTGGGATGGTCGACGGAATTTTAAAGAAGGAAGGAAGAAGAAAATTTTAGGATGGTGAGTGCGCAATATAGCTTTGAAAGGTGGAGATATCATGTGATGGTAGACTTAGTTGTCATGTTCTTATTCCACCAACAATCTAAGCTTATGATGAGTATGTGGTTTGGTTACAAAACAATGGGGTGGGGTACGGTTGGGTTGGATGTGTGAAGACGGTTTTGGGTTTTGTAGGTAAATTAATTAAAGTCTTAAGCTTCCTAGTTTATGTTTTATGAATTTTAACTAAACAAACAAACTCCATTTCTAATAAATTTTATCATATTTGATCCGATATTGAATTCCTGACAATATGAGCTAAAGAAACTAAATTTGGTGGTGGTTAATTTTGGGTTCATACAATGTCCGACACTGGCTCTTGAACAGCTAACTTTTAAATATTCCAAACCGAACCTTCTAAAAATAAGTTTATAACTTATTACTAATATTTTTATCATAATAATGATTTTTCGAGTTGTTCCGGATACTTTGGAAATTTAACCTTTATTTTTAAGTCGTCGCTGGTTTTTGTTTCGCGTAGTGTTCGATACGTGACACAATTGAACTTTTTAAACGTAAATAAATATATCACGCATATTTGAAGTTTTTGGACTAAAATAATGTCACTTTGTTTATTATATTATTTTATTTACATAAGCACGGTTACATTAGTCATGGGATTAGGCTAATTTTTAGCCGGGTGTCACATTCTCCCATTCTTTAAGAATTTTCGTCCCGAAAATTTAGAAGTTGGGGCTGGTTTCGGATTATAAAGGGAATAGGTGAGGGTAGTTCTGTTTCATTTGGTCTTGACATTCCCAGGTGAACTCGGATCCAAGTCTTGAATTCTAACTGACCTTGACTATATATATATATATATCTATATACATACTATGTAAATGTGCGTGAGAAATACTATATATATATACACACACACACACACACACTATGTGGTACTTGTTTAGTTACTTGGAACCTATTGTGGGCGGAAGGGGGGCCACATGGGTTGATTTTACGTGGAAAATGGAGGTACGTAATACGAATGAACAGTCACAATCTCATCATAGTTTTTCATACTTATATCATAAACATACATACATACAAACATACAGATGTACATACGTACAAACGTAAATATATTTTTACATACGCACGTACATACAAGCTATGATTGTGTGGTACGTTGTATTGATTTTGTTAAAACTTATGAAACTCACCAACTACTCGTAGTTGACCAGTTTTCAACATGCTTTTCAGGTGTACAGATATTTGAAGTAGATTGATAATGTGCTACGTGTCTGGATTGTGATTGAGGCCGTGTAAACTGATGCGAGTATGAAGTAAAGTAGTTAACGGACTAGTTTTGATTGTATCACCTAGCTTGTAAAAGATGTTAGAACAATGTAATATATTGTAAATTATTTAGTAATGTTTTATTGTAAACAATGCGTTTGATACCAGTGATGTCTATTACATTTATGTTTTACGCTTTCACAAATTGCTTAACGGGGTGTGACATAAGATGCCAACTAATACTATTACCATTTATAGAATTACTAATAAAGTTACAAATATAGCTTTAAGTGTTGTATTAAATGACATTTTTAGATATTTATGAATTATAAATTTTTATTTATCATTATTTATATCTTATGAATTCAAAAAGTATCTTACTATTAATATTATTAAATTTAACTTTTTTTATTATATTTTTTTAACCATTTGTGTATTACACAGGCTATATCATAGTATTATATAAGCGAGGAGAAGACTGCGGCTACATTATTGTTTATTATTCTTGGCTGTAGACGTATGGTTGGAAAAAGAAAAGAAAGAAGGCGGAATTGATTTTTGAAAGCCAATATTATTATTTCTTGGGAGTTCATCGCAATACAGAGAAGGTGAACAATTAATTATACGAAAGCAAGCTAGCAAGCAGGGTGGAGAACTTGTTTTTGCTACTGTTCGTGGAATTATTAACACGTAGGCAAGCTAGCTACTCAATTAATTTAAGCTACGTACCAATGTTATTTTCTACGAAAACGGAGTTGCAATTCGTACGTTAAACAGACCAAATCCCTCACAATGATATTGAAATGAAACATAACATTTCTTGGTGAAAAAGTGAAGTAGAAGGATTAGTAAACAAGAGCCAAACGCCTAAACTAGAGATTTTACCTTGACTTTCGTACGTTGAAAAGGTTTGATATCATTATACGTAAGACTTAGGAGAGATATCGTTAGTTAACGGGATTTGATTCGTATGCTTCTACGCATCATTAAATTTATCGTGTGTTATTTATACATCGTGTTTTTTTAGATGTGAATTTAATGATGTGCAAATCATCAAAACAAAACTAGTGACGGGAATAACAAAAGAATAAACATACATAGAATTCTCTCAAGATACATTTTTTGGTCTCAAGGGAACAAAAGTGATAGATAATATTAAGAAATTTCGATTAATCAAGGAAAGGAAAAACAATATGAAAATGAAAATGCAAAATTAGGAATCCAGTCAAACTGTGTAGTGTTGGTTGGCTGCATCAATGTCTAATCCTCTTAGCTTAGCAAAAGACTCCACTTTTCCCTTAAGTGTATGAAGCTCTCTGAGCCGTGCGATCTCAGCTCTTCGTCTTGCTTCGTCGGCCATCACACTAATCTCCCTGAATGTCCCTTGATCTCCGAACATTCTTGGCTCAGCCGATGACTGGAGCCCGTGCAACGTTCGTTGCTCTGTGGCCCATGCTGCCTCTCGAGCTTCCCTCCCAAAGTCTTTCTTCGTTGTAAATGCGGTCTACAAAATCGACAACGCTGAATCAGTATATGGGTGTTAAACGGGTCGTGCACGTGGGCTGGCATGTCAAACTTGTGAGCTTGAATAAGAAACTAATATATTTAAGTTGACACGAACACGGCCTGTTTATCCCAAGTTTTGATTCTTAATTTTGTGTTGATTAATATACTCAAAAGTTTCAAATTGAAAAGAAAAAAAAAACGAATTGCGTTAAAACCATAAAAGTTCACTCGAATTCTCTTTCATCCTTTAAAATTTGGAATAAATTATAAAATATCCAACCACATTTAATTAATAAAGATAGATGGGCAACACTTGAAATTGCCAAGTCAATACGAACCCAACCCGTTTAGCAAAACGTCTACGCCCGCTTAGACTAAAAACCTACCCCGTGAATTTTATGCTAGATCGTGTCACGTCATAACGACTTAAGCCCAAAGAAACTAAAAACTTACTCTTTTCTCCACAACTAGACCCCAAGCTCTTCCACTCAGTGCATATTGAACACCAAACTTGAGAGGATCAAGTAACATGTAAGTCAAGATGTTATACAACCAGATCACCCCGGTCCACCCCCACCCGATCTTCCGGATTCCGGCCAGTTCCCAACTAACATGAGCAGAAATAATCGACGCCACCTGGAAACATAAAAAGGTATTAAAAGGAAACAAATGAGGCTTAAAAGTTGAAAGTTATAATGTTAAAAGTAAGTTTTAAGTGTTTTACCAGTTGAGCAATAAAAAATGCAGTTACAAGCAAAAACCCGGGCCTCTCGGTAAAGGACCAGCCCCGAGATCTTGTCACGAAGATCAACGCCTGGCTGATGGTGCTGACTTGCAGATAAACAGCCGATGCCATCATCTCGGTTAGCTCCTTTGACTCAGCTTTGACCGACATGTTACGATGATGTGAGTTGAAATCCTTGACACTAAACATGTTCTGCATAAGAAGTTGGTAAAGTCATACCAATGTTTGAAAACTTGCCTCACTGGTTCACTGGTTAGACCGGTTATAAAAAACGCTTAGTCAAAGAGCATACCGGGAAGAAGTTAGTTTCATATGCTAACCAGAAGAAAATAACTGTCATTAGTGCCAAGTAAGCACCAAGAACCACCCCGGTCGCAAAGATTTCCGTGAGCTTCCAACTGTCGGGAATTGGAGACGGCTTTACTCTATCTTTTGATATGGTCATGATCGTACCTGGACGATAAAAAAAGTCAACGTATGTTTGACTAGACAAAGTGATCACGATTCACGAATGCTTATTCGATATACCATCGTTTAGGACGGCTATCACGAGAACCATGAACGGAGGGAAATCAAACTTCCAGAAAACACACAGCAACATAAAACCTAGCTGCATGCGAAAAAAGTCAACCCTTGGAAGTCAAGGTCAAACATGCAACTTGTTAAAGTTAAAACCGAGACACTCACCACAATACGAATGGTGATAGAAACCGCATATATCTACAAAAGAAAATTAAAAAAAAAACATTATTAGTTTGAAAGACTAAACTACAAAACAGAAGACTTTTAATGACTGAGAAACAGATAGACAGTTACCGTGTAATTTTTCATTCTTTGAAAAATTGACCGGCTAGTTAAGACCGCGCTAATAATCACACTTAACCCAGGCTCGGTTAGAACAATATCCGAAGCACTACGAGCTGCATCGGTGGAATCCGCCACTGCAATCCCGATATCCGCTTTCTTTAGAGCGGGCGCATCATTTACACCGTCACCCGTCATTCCACAAATGTGGTTTCGGGCTTGTAATCTTCTAACTATCTCGTATTTATGTTCTGCATGTAAAAAACATGGTACGTTATATAATCATGTTATGTTTTAGTAAGTTATGAAGATTGTTATTTGTTGTTCTTAGTTCTTACCAGGAAAGACACCCGCAAAACCGTCGGCTTTCTCGATTAGTTCATCGACCGGCAAAGCTCCAAACCCGTCTTTACTGTCACCGAGCAGTGCTGAAGACGGGTACATGTTGGTCCCCATTCCGAGTCGTCTTCCGGTTTCCTTGCCAATTGCCAGTTGGTCACCTGGAATCATAATTTAAATAGGGGCGTCAATCGAGTCAGCTTGGAGGGTTGAAACCCTGATCCGACCCACATACTTTGAGCATGTTTGGGATTGGGTTTGAAAAATGCTTATTGGCTTATTGACTTTTTCAAAAAGTCATTTCGAAAAGCCAGAATTTGAGGCTTTTGGAAAACTGCTTTTTAACCCTTTCAAAAAGCTAAAATAAAAAAGATTTTTGTGATTGCCAAACACATTTTAACTTACTGGCTTTTTGAAAACACCAATAAGCCAATAAGCATTTTTCAAACTAAATCCCAAACATGCTCTTTTTGTGTCATGTCATGTCAAACCCCTCTTAAAACCTTAAAAGTTCATGTCATGTTTCATGTCAAACCATTCTATAGTTATATATGAATACTAGTGACATCCTTTTCATTTAGTAACAAATTAAACAATTAATTACTTCGACTCAATTTAAACATTTTATCTATAACTCCCAATTAACAAACTTTGTTTATATATTTAGTTCAAGACTAGAAGAAGTGAATTTAAAGGATCAAATAATGGGTAGTTAAAATTAATAAATAAATTGTTAAGAATGAAGAGTTGATAAAATGGTTCTAAATGGGTTAACAAGTCAACCCACTTATTAAACGGGTCATGTTTGAGTTGACATTTTTGTAAACGGGTTGTGTTCAAGTTGACTTGCCCAATAAATGGGTATGTCAGCCGATCCAAACCCTGTTCTTTTTCATGTCGTGTTCCGGAACGTGTCATTAATTGTTCAATCATAAACTAATGTCACATATTTAGAAGTACCTGTTATCATTTTAACGCTCACGCCAAGATCTAAAGCTCTCCGGATCGTTTCAGCACTATCATGGCGTGGAGGGTCGAATAGCGGAAGAAGGCCCACAAACTCCCACGGGCCACCCGGACTCTCTTTGGTTCCGGCTGGCACTTCCTGAAACAAAATCCAAGCAATATTAACAAAAGAGATGGATTTTAATAAAGGAAGTTAAGATAACAATGATGAAACAACTGATTCACCTGGCGAGCGACTCCAAGGGACCGAAGCCCACGCTCTGCAAACTTGTCGATTATCGAATGTACCCTGTTTGCAATCTCTGATTTGTTGTGTGCAAGATTGAGTATCTGCACAATGTTATCAAATGATTTGGTTATATTTTAGTAGGGGTGTGCATGCATCAATTCTGGATTCACAGCCTCACACCGAAGCAAGAACCGAAAATTTAGTTATTGGGTTTTTTTAACACTGTTCGGTTTTGGGCTTTTCAGTTTTCGTTTTTCACAATGGATTCGGTTCTACTCATAACTTTGGGCCTAGACCATCTATTAATTAATTTCTGGTTACATGTTTGGGCTTAACGTGCATTTTCGGGCTACTTGTTAATTTACAAAAAATTACTTAGCATTCAAAACTAATTATAATAGATAAATTCAATAACAAAAGTCAGATGAATTTTTACTTTTACGGGTTGGGTTCGGTTAGCTTGTAAAAGTCGGTTTGGTTTTTGGTTTTTGGTTTTTGGTACAATTTTTTCCCCTTACTTTTAGAACAATGTTTGTACCTGCTCAGGTGCGCCTTTGCTAACTCTATGCATTTTACCGGCTTTATCTGTATACGTAAGCGCAGTCCTTTTGTCGGTTGGATTAAACGGTAGAAAATGGACCTCCTTAATCCCAGCTCGGGCCTAAATTTATTACAAAAAATCAAAATCCAATGACCAAATTATGTACTTTTCTTGTTTACAAAAACCCATAAGCGACAGTACCTCCTTCGGGTCACCAAGCATAGCAACGATAGCTCCATCGATCGCATCCTGGTTCTCGAGCCGTGAGGCCCGTGCAGCCATTAACACAACCATATCCTTGTCAACGTCTTTCGCAAAGACCTCGATCATGTTTTTGTCAACCGTAAGCTTGTTGAGTGTCAGTGTACCAGTTTTGTCACTGCATAGCACATCCATGCCGGCCATTTCTTCAATCGCGGTCATTCTTTTCGTGATCGCTCCCTGTTCAAATCATGTTCAAGTAAATGATTAGATCATGATCTTTAAAACAATACCACTTTGTCATTTTCTTTCGAAATGCACATCCAAATAGCGATGTAATCAAGCTAAGCCGCTCATGAGCTGCTTGAGATTGAGTCACTAAAATCTCAAATTGAGCTGAGCTTAAACGAGTTCGGGCTTGAGTCTGGAAATAAGCCTGTTTAATAACCGAGCTCAAGCTTGGCATCAATAATCGAGCTGGAGCTCAAGCTGGCTCGCGAGCTTAAACAATCCTGCTATTTATACAGTTTTTATTTATAGTATTTATTATATATTTGTATTAAATTTATTATTAGATATAAAATTACGAGAAAAGTAACTAAATAATATATATTACGGTATACGTAAATTTTAAATCAACAGATAATATTAGAAATAAATAAAATTGCATATAAATTAATTATTAAGTAATAAATAAGTCTAGCAGGGCTTGAGATTGAGAAATAAAGCTTGAAACAAGCCAAGCTCAAGCTCATGCTCATGTAAGTAAAGCAAGCTGAGCTCGGCTCTGCTCGTTTACACCCCTGCATCCAAACACCCGTAGTTTTGAAGCCACTCGTTTTACCTGTTGAGACAAACGATGTGAACCGATCGCCATGGTAACAGAAAGAACCGTTGGCATCGCGATGGGTATCCCGCCAATCAGCAGAACAAGAAGGTTATCAATTCCAACACGATATTCCCGCTGGTGAATACCGTAGACAACAATAACCTCGATTATCATACCGACAGCAATCGAACAAATGCAAAAGTTTCCAATCGACGTTAGAACCTGCAGGTACAAACAAAATCATAAAGACTATGCACTATGTTGTAACCACTAAAGAACTGAACTGTGTTCATGACATGACAGACCTTCTGAAAGTGTCCAACATGAGTCGTGTTTTCGACAAGATGAGCCGCTTTACCAAAGAAAGTATGAACCCCGGTTGCGATAACAATGGCTTCAATCTCTCCTTGCTTACAAGTGGAACCGGAGTAAACACCGTCTCCCGGATTCTTTGTCACTGGTAGTGATTCTCCAGTGAGTGCAGACTACGCATTTCAATATAATATGCATGGCATGGTTAGAAAAATTAACTTTTACTTTTAAAAATAGTGGTGGTATTTTCCTTCTCTTTATTTATTTATTATTCTAAACACTGAAGCTGATCTAAGAGTTAGCAGCTGACAAAGAGAGCATGACATAACTTGGGCTATTAGTAGAGTTACGAGGCCATGAGCTGTGGACGGGAAGGTCACAACAAGCTGGATCATGTGGTCCAGGTGCCGGACCCGAATTTCTTCAATTTGAGCTTCAATTTCGTTACTGAAGATTAATTTTCCCTTAAATTTAGTGATAAATCTTTTTTTTTTTTTGTGTGTGTGTAAATTAAGGGGTGTTTAGGATTCCTTATTTTACCTCGATATGACTTATTATGTGAGAGGATAAGTTATAAACTTTTAGCTTATAACTTACTGCTATAAGTCATAAGGAGGTAAAAATAAGGAATCACAAAACACCCCTAATGTTTGTTTTTGTTTTATATTTCGGGATATAATTGACAGTTTCAGTTTCAAAATTTTTCAAACATGTCAAATTTATATTCCCCTTTTGAAAGTGTCATGTCTTAACGTATTTTAATTCTAAAATATTGCTTTCTTTGAATTGTGTTTGTTTAATGTATGAGTCAGGTCAAATTCAATCCGGCACGTTTTGATCGATTTAATGACAGAAGGTTATTGAAAATTAATTTTGAAACGAGTTATATGAACGTTGAAGGGATTAAAGTTGCAAATTAGGTTAATTAGTATTTTGAATGTTTAGAGATCTAGTGTGGTTTAAAATAGATAGATAAGATTTAGTTTATTTGAGTCATAGTATTCGTTATTTTTATAGTATATATAGAGAGTCTGGGGTAATTGTAATGCATTTAGAGCATTCTCATTTCACCTCCTATCTCCAAACTAAAAATTACAATAAAACTCACTTTATTTTCTCCCTTCATTTCAATTAAATAATACTTTTTATACATTTTATCGTTACCTTTTCTCTTTCCTTCACTCACAACCAGTTTCAAAATATATTAAAAATTATAGAGGATGAACAGTAACTTTTCAAATATACAGAAAAATAACTACTTTTTCTAAAATATAAAAACTCTTCACTCACACCACCCTGAATCACTCTCTAAATTATAAAAACACCCCTCACATAATATAATGGTTGGATGAGAATGCTCTTATGCATGGTTTTTCTTAATAAAAGTGTCGACGTTTGTCATTAATTTTCTTTTCGTTCATAAAGTTTTCATTGCGTTTTCTGATCCAATATCCAACAAAGATTACCTGATCAATCTTCAAAGGATCACCTTCTAAAAGACGAGCATCAGCAGGAACAATATCTCCTAATTTGATACTGATAATGTCGCCTGGAACCAACAACGAAGCATCTTCTTCGCTCCATTTTCCATCACGAAGAACCTAAACCACAAGAGTTCAAAACCCAGATCAAGATTCATACTTCTTGAAAAAAAACACAATTAAACAAGTTGATGAATCAAGAAACCTTTGCTTTTGGAGCTAAACGAGCCATCAATGCAGCAGCTGCATTTCCCGCATTATTTTCCTCAATGAAACTTATCGTTGAGTTTATTACAAGCAAGACGATGATCCCCACAAAGTCATGATAATCAGCAGCCTTGCCCTGAGTTGAATCAAGAATCATATGAATACGAAAACAAAGTGACTGACCGTATTCAAAAGATCAAGAAAATGAAAGTTAAATGAGAAGTTACCCCTCCACGTGCAAGCGCGATAGACATGATAGCTGCAGCTTCCATCACCCATGACAATGGATTCCACATGAATCCCAAAAATTTCAAAATTTTACTTTCCTGTAAAAAAAAAAAAAAAAAAAACAGAATTTGAGTTTTGAAGCTTAAAATAGTAGTACCAACAGCGACATGACTCTAAACAAAGTCAAACAGGTTATTGTTTGTGGTAAACAAGTTTCTAGTCATAAACAGGTTCAACTTGCTTAACCTTGGCATGCATTGCTCGCTTAACATATTGTGTTAAATACGTCGGCACGACAAAGTTTATGATCAGATTATTAAAACAGCATAGTTTTACAAGTATTTAAATATATAATAATGAAATATAGATCATAATATTCAGTAACTTTTATTTTATCATGTTAATCGTGTCTTATTATTCCTTAACCATGTTTAGAGAATCTTGTTAAACGTGGCATGCAATTGGTGTTATTGAACAACTTATAATTAATTGCGTTAAACATGGCGCAACGTTTCATGTCATTGGAGTTTATGGCTGGTTACATTTAATCGTGTTAAAGTGTCATGTTCTGTAACCTATTTAATAAACATGTCAGTGTTATTGTTTAACAATATGACACATTTATTTAAGCGTGTTGTATTTAGGTTCAATTGTCATACCAAACACGGTCTGTTTAGCACAACACGACATGCTTTGTCAGCTCTAATATATAATTGTATTGTTAAAAGTACCTTCTTTTCTTCAAGTTTATTGTACCCAAACAAATCCAAGCGCTCTTGAACTTCACTAAAGTTCAAACCTTCTCTTGTACATTTCAGGTGTTGAAACACTTCTTCTATTGGTGCATTCTCCTGCAATAAATAAGCATTGAGAGTTTGCATCAATGATGTGATCAAAGCATTGAAGATCGTAGATTTAATATAATAAATCTTAGCAATACCAAATCAATGGCTTCTCGGATGACTGCACTTAGCGCGATTGACATGTCATCCATTTTTTCGACTTTGTTTTGCTCTGGTATCTGCATTGTGCAAATTACTAGCTTAGATCATGAACATAATTTGAATCCGTATCTTTGTTGTTTTTTAACCGAATTTTTATATTTTACACTATAAATTCTTCGAAATGAAGCAAATAATGTAGTTGATACCTTAGAACTCTGAAGCTTCAAAAGATGGTGTAGAAGACAAGACACAAATTTGTTAACATGAAAAGTTGAATGAATGAATATGGATAGATGTATGTGTTTTTGTGTTTGTGTTTGTGTTTGTGTTTGTGTTTGTGTTTGTTTTGAAGCAGGCCAACTATATATACACGCATATCATTCTTGCTTTCATCCCATTTGTTAACAATTAGCTTTTAAAAAAATACATATTTCTTAATTCTATATTTTTTTTAATCTTTAAAAATGAATTTTTTAACAAGGACAAGAAAAGGGACCAAGACCCATATTTTCTAATGGCTATTAAAATATTTTTCCTAAGTATATATTAATTATAAAAGAGTATTAAATTATTTAATCTGATTTTTAACTTATGCAGTGTAATGTGACAAGTGGCCGTACATGTACTTGTTTATTCTTAAAAGCCGGCAAAGTGAACATAACACCGGCAAACAAACCAGTTCAAATGAAGCCGGTTTTGAAGGTTAGTGAACTTGGCGCCATTTGACAACCTTAGAATACAACGATATTTTTCGGTTATTACTATACTTCTGTTGTTGTTTGATTATTCGATGTAGGGGTATGGTACTAAAACCCGGTTCTACGACCCTAAATCTATTATGTTTGGCTTATTTTATTACATGGACTAATACAATGTTATTGGGCTGAGGGGGTTTTGTGGAGGTAACCCTAACTGGGCTAGGCCCATTAGGGTATCATGATGGTGGCCATGAGGCTCTCTATATAAGGAGGTCTCCACCTCTTTATTAGGGGGTCATGCTCAATAAGAGCCACCACCACTTTTTTGTGTCTGTAAACAAGAGATCTCAGGATTTCTTAGCAGTCACCTCCACTCCCCCAAAAAGCCATCGCATGTCTCAAGCAGCTGAAGAAGAAGATCAAGACGTGGTTCGTTCATCTCGAAAATCCGTGGAAACATCGTCATGGATCAGGTTAGATTCATTTCACGCCTCGACATTGGCGCCATCCGTGGGACGGCAACGAACTGCCCTTCGATCTTCATCTCGGCTGTCGGATCTCTCCCAGGAAAAACCCAGATCTGGAAGTTTACAGAAAAAAGCTTCAAGGCTTGTTCTATTAAAGCTCAAAAAGATCCATAGATCTAAAAAGAGGCTTCCAGATCTGGGCAAGAAGAAACGGCCTGATTCAAATGATCAGGTCTCCGGATCTGTGATGGTTTTAAATCTGCTCCGAGCTTCAGATCTACCTAGATCTGATTTACAGATCTAGATCTAGATTACAGACCTGGATTTTAGGTCTAAAGTTGCAGGTCTGACTCTAAAATTGCAGATCCAGAAATTACTAGACTTCCGCCGCCATGTACGCGCGCCCGCGGATTCTCACTCCGCAGCCGTGCATGTGCCGCCGCGGAAACCACCATCTGGGTTTTGCGCAAGAGACCTCCGCCATGCACACGCATTCACGAGTCACCACTCCATCGCCGTGCATGCGCGCATCAGGCCACGCGCCAAACTTAAAGGTTGGGAATCCTCATAATATCCCATATGGCTACGCGCCAAGCTTCAAGGTTGGGAATCCTCATAATATCCCATATGGCTACGCGCCAAGGATGGGAATCCTCATAATATCCCATATGGCTACGCGCCAAACTTCAAGGCTGGGAATCCTTATAATATCCCATATGGCTACGTGCCAAACTTCAAGGTTGGGAATCCTCATAATATCCCATATGGCTACGCGCCAAACTTCAAGGTTGGGAATCCTCATAATATCCCATATGGCTACGCGTCAAACTTCAAGGTTGGGAATCCTCATAATATCCCATATGGCTACGCGCCAAGGTTGGGAATCCTCATAATGTCCCATATGGCTACGCGCCAAACTTCAAGGTTGGGAATCCTCATAATATCCCATATGGCTACGCGCCAAGGTTGGGAATCCTCATAATGTCCCATATGGCTACGCGCCAAACTTCAAGGCTGGGAATCCTTATAATATCCCATATGGCTACGCGCCAAACTTAAAGGTTGGGAATCCTCATAATATCCCATATGGCTAAGCGCCAAGCTTCAAGGTTGGGAATCCTCATAATATCCCATATGGCTACGCGCCAAGGATGGGAATCCTCATAATATCCCATATGGCTACGCGTCAAGGTTGGGAATCCTCATAATATCCCATATGGCTACGCGCCAAGGTTGGGAATCCTCATAATATCCCATAAGGCTACGCGCCAAGCTTCAAGGTTGGGAATCCTCATAATATCCCATATGGCTACGCGCCAAACTTAAGGGTTGGGAATCCTCATACCATATGCTCACGCATCACATATGCTCACGCATATTACACATGCTTACGCATCACATGCTCACACATATCACAGTCTACACGCACGCGCATGCAACATCTGCGCGTGGCGCATAACACAAAACCAAAGTCTACGCGCACGCGCATGCAACATCTGCGCGTGGCGCATAACACAAAACCAAAGTCTACGCGCACGCGCATGCAACATCTGCGCGTGGCGCATAACACAAAACCAAAGTCTACGCGCACGCGCATGCAACATCTGCACGTGGCGCGGGACATAAAGTAGCTCGTAAGCCGCCTCACGCGGAAGCTCCACTATTATTACAGCTCATAAGACGCCTCGCGCAAGCTGTTATTATTCTTACAGCTCGTAAGACGCCTCACGCGCAAGCTTTATTATTCACACAGCTCATTAGACGTCTCGCGCGCAAGCTGTTATTATTCTTACAGCCCGTAAGTCGCCTCACGCGCAGGCTTTATTATTCACACAGCTCATAAGACGCCTCGCGCGCAAGCTGTTATTATTCTTACAGCCCGTAAGTCGCCTCACGCGCAGGCTTTATTATTCACACAGCTCATAAGACGCCTCGCGCGCAAGCTGTTATTATTCTTACAGCCCGTAAGTCGCCTCACGCGCAGGCTTTATTATTCACACAGCTCATAAGACGCCTCGCGCGCAAGCTGTTATTATTCTTAAAGCTCGTAAGACGCCTCGCGCGCAAGCTTTTATTATTCATACAGCTCATAAGACGCCTCGCGCGCAAACTGTTATTATTCTTTTAGCTCGTAAGACGCCTCGCGCGCAAGCTCTATTATTATAGCTCATAAGTCGCCTTGCGCGCAAGCTTCATTATTCTTACAGCCCGTAAGTCGCCTCGCGCGCAAGCTGTTATTATTCACACAGCCCGTAAGTCGCCTCGCGCGCAAGCTGTTTTTATTCTTACAGCCCGTAAGTCGCCTCACGCGCAGGCTTTATTATTCACACAGCTCATAAGACGCCTCGCGCGCAAGCTGTTATTATTCTTACAGCCCATAAGTCTCCTCACACGCAGGCTTTATTATTCATACAGCTCATAAGACGCCTCGCGCGCAAGCTGTTATTATTCTTATAGCTCGTAAGACGCCTCGCGCGCAAGCTTTTATCATTCATACAGCTCATAAGACGCCTCGCGCGCAAGCTGTTATTATTCTTTTAGCTCGTAAGACGCCTCGCGCGCAAGCTCTATTATTATAGCTCATAAGTCGCCTTGCGCGCAAGCTTCATTATTCTTGCAGCCCGTAAGTCGCCTCGCGCGCAAGCTTTTATTATTCATACAGCTCATAAGACACCTCGCGCGCAAGCTGTTATTATTCTTTTAGCTCGTAAGACGCCTCGCGCGCAAGCTCTATTATTATAGCTCGTAAGCCGCCTCACGCGCAAGCTTCATTATTCTTACAGCCCGTAAGTCGCCTCACGCGCAGGCTTTATTATTCATACGGCTCATAGGACGCCTCGCGCGCAAGCTGTTATTATTCTTATAGCTCGTAAGAAACCTCGCGCGCAAGCTTTTATTATTCATACAGCTCATAAGACGCCTCGCGCGCAAGCTGTCATTATTCTTATAGCTCGTAAGTCGCCTCACGCGCCAGCTTCATTATTATTACAGATCATAAGTCGCCTTGCGCGCAGGCTCCATTATTATTATAGCTCATAAGTCGCCTTGCGCGCAGGCTCCATTATTATTATAGCTCGTAAGCCGCAACTCGCGCAAGCTGTCATTATTCTTATAGCTCGTAAGACGCCACGCGCGCAGGCTGCATTATTCTCATAGATCCGTAAGTCGCCTCGCGCGCAGGCTATTATTACAACATGTCACCATCATGAAGTCACCTCCCAAAACTCAAAAGACAATAAAGACAAGGCCAAAGAAAAGGGAAAAAACCGCCTCACACCTTATAAAGTCCAGCGCTCCACCTAGACGCTTGCGCGCCCAGGAGCAACGCTGGACTTGGGGGGCCTGTAGGGGTATGGTACTAAAACCCGGTTCTACGACCCTAAATCTATTATGTTTGGCTTATTTTATTACATGGACTAATACAATGTTATTGGGCTGAGGGGGTTTTGTGGAGGTAACCCTAACTGGGCTAGGCCCATTAGGGTATCATGATGGTGGCCATGAGGCTCTCTATATAAGGAGGTCTCCACCTCTTTATTAGGGGGTCATGCTCAATAAGAGCCACCACCACTTTTTTGTGTCTGTAAACAAGAGATCTCAGGATTTCTTAGCAGTCACCTCCACTCCCCCAAAAAGCCATCGCAGGTCTCAAGCAGCTGAAGAAGAAGATCAAGACGTGGTTCGTTCATCTCGAAAATCCGTGGAAACATCGTCATGGATCAGGTTAGATTCATTTCACGCCTCGACAGTTAACAATTAGCTTTTAAAAAATACATATTTCTTAATTCTATATTTTTTTTAATCTTTAAAAATGAATTTTTTAACAAGGACAAGAAAAGGGACCAAGACCCATATTTTCTAATGGCTATTAAAATATTTTTCCTAAGTATATATTAATTATAAAAGAGTATTAAATTATTTAATCTGATTTTTAACTTATGCAGTGTAATGTGACAAGTGGCCGTACATGTACTTGTTTATTCTTAAAAGCCGGCAAAGTGAACATAACACCGGCAAACAAACCAGTTCAAATGAATCCGGTTTTGAAGGTTAGTGAACTTGGCGCCATTTGACAACCTTAGAATACAACGATATTTTTCGGTTATTACTATAATTCTGTTGTTGTTTGATTATTCGATGTTTGACATATGTATTTGACATTTTTTAATCCTTTTGTTATCATTTTCCTTTTTATAAAATGAATTGTTAACAGTAATAAATGTTATAACGTATTAGTATGTCATTTAAGCATTAAAAATGTTCCACTAAAGTTACGAAAACAACGTAAATAAATGTGTTCAAAGTGTTGGTATGATTTCGCTTTGTCTCATTTAAAGTTTTATAGGGTATGGGTCTAGCAATCCCTTAGTTTTTCAATTTTATGTTTAACGTATATATTAGAGGTGACAATATGAGTGGGTTGGGTTGGATTTGGGTGATGGGTTTGGGTCAGGATGAATTTTTAAAATAGAGAGTTAGGATAGATATGAATAAAGTTAATCTATCTTGACCCAAGTAAAGGTTAAAATGCATAGGGTTTCAAAAACCCCTCAAAAAAATATTCAAAAAATTTAATAAAAAATTAATAACTCAAAATATAAATCAAAAACGCAAAATGTAAAATAACTAAAATGTCATCGCCGTTGTCCTCGATTCTTAAAAAAAAACTCGGTTTTGTCTTGGTTTAGGCTTGGTTTTTTTTTCGGTTCATTTTTGCTTTTTTTTTGTTTTGGTATCTATTCAGTTTCAATGTTTTTGGTTTTTGTTCGGTTTCGATTTCTCGGTTTCATTCAGTTTAGGATGGATATAGGTCAAGATGGGTAAATTTAACTCATATCTTGAACTAAGTAAAGGTTAAAATACAAAGAATTCAAAAACCCCTCAAAAAAATTAATAAAAAAATAATAACTCAAAATATAAATCGAAAACGCAAAAAGTAAAATAACTAAAATGTTTCCCCCGTCTTCCTCGTTCATTAAAATAAAATAAAATAAAAACTCGGTTTTGTCTCGGTTCAGGTTCGTTTTTTTCGCTTCGGTTTTGCTTTTTTTCATTTCGGTCGGTTTCGGTATATGTTCGGTTTCGACGATTTTGGTTTTGATTTCTCGGTTTCAATTCGATTCCATGGGTTTTGTTTGAAATAAAATTGGATAAAACTTGCTTTAGCCCATTCTAACCCATAAACAAACCCATTCTAACCTATAACCAAAAGTCACTAGTATTTTCCTAACTCATCTTGACCTTCTTGCAAAATTCTTTTGATCCATCCTGACCTATCTTAGTTTTAAAAGTTATCCAAATTGACCCAAAACAACTCAAATGAGTTTATTTTGCCACCCTTAGTATATATAGTTTGAAACGGCCGTGAGGTTTTTAAAACTTCATCCCCTAATTTAAAATTACTTAGAAAAGATCAATCTATAAATTTTGCATATAAAAATCAAGTAAATGCAAAAAAAAAAATACATAAATAAGAGTTGAATATGATTAAATACTTCTGTTATTCTTTCTAAATGGTTATTGAACGGTGCATTACCTTTACGAGGTTATGATTACCTTAACACCACATTGTATCTCTTACTTTTACGATTGTAATGCCAAGTTATCACCATTTATGTGGCCCTATCCGATCCGAAAATTCTAAGGTCGACTTAAGAAATATCCAAGCATTAAAAAACATCCAGCCCAAAAGAAAACTTTGGATCCGCCTATATAACTATTGTAAAAAGTCATCAAACAAAATAGAAAAATTCAACTATAAAAAAATCATTAAATAAATATAAACGAAATGATTGATTTAGGCCCCTCTTAAGTTATAATAAACTTGTGATAAATTTGGCCCTTATCGCGATCTTTTAGAAAAAAAATATATAATAAGGCTCATTTTTCATACTCATTTTGGGCATTTGAAATCTTGAAGACGGGCATGTTCATTGGTTCAAATTTGTGCCCCTTCGTACATTTCCTTGGTAGAATAGTCCATAGCTCAATATACGTAATTTGGGTCTCTCAGTTTTAACCAAATTGGGTTATCTAGAACCAAAAGCTAATTACCTAATTCGGCCTCAACTTAAAGCCGAATCAAAATGCAAATATGTGAATCGAGTTTGTTTTAAGTAGTTTTATTCAGTCCAATTTTTGCTTCACTCGGTTTGAAACCGAATATTAAACACCCCTAGCAAACTCCTTTGCAAATGTTACACATTAAATATTAGATCACATATATTCAGTTATGTGCTTACTTGGGTGGGTTTATGGATACTCTTACATATATTTATGTAGAGCCTTGATGATTAATTAAGAGTGTACCCCAAAGGTGCTTATCTTTCTCGGGTCCTACTAGTCGAGAGTTTTGGCCACTCTCCTAATAAATCCATGACAGTACCCATGATCATAAATGGGATTGGCGAGCTCATCCTCGGGTTCCAAAGGATGCTAAGTAGAGCCTCGTAAGACAGCTCTATGACAAGTCAAAGCCATTATCAAAAGCTTCCTAAGCAATGGTGGTGGAAGAAAATCAAATAGTGGTGCTCATGACTAGTTGCTAAGGTGCTCACTGTTAAACCTTAGACAAGTGAATCAAGAACACCAAACAATGATATTGTATAAAACGTTTATGCGACTCTTTTGTATCAATAATAAACAAGAACAGAATGCATAATACTAACTAAAAATAAAACTTTTGATAGGTTTATATAACACCCATAATTCAAATCCTACTCAAACTAGGAAACATAATCATACTATACTTCTAATTTATTTAATAATAAATAAAAATATAACTTTCACTTGGTCCATGAACTTTAGGTCTCCACCAAACCGCCCATTGAGATCTTCCTTACCACCCATATACTTTTCATATTAACCATTAGGGTCCTTCAAGTTGGTATTGCTCCAAGTTTTACACTCCCTCTCAATGTCAACTTCCATTGTTCCTCCAAGATCGTTCACACATTTTAATGCTCGCACCTTTTGAGCTTTATTTTTGCATTCGGCTTCATCACACTACCTTCGGGTTTCTTCTTCCCGGTCACACATGAGCTACGTTCGAGATTACCACTATTTAAAACAGTATTACCAAGTTTTGGATGGGAAACAACTTTTACTTTTTCAACTTCATGACCAACTATCATTGTACTCAAAGCAAATCTTCCATCCCCACTTGATGCATGCTCCCTCTCAAACTCAACTCCTTTATTTGTTCGTTCATTCGGATCACCCGAACTATGCATGATCCTCATGCAAACTCCAACATCAACTTTGTTGGTTTGTTGAACTTCAGCCTTTTCTATTCCATCATGACGACCCTGCAACATGAGACAAAACTACCTCCTCGTGCACTTCATCCAACACGGTTTTTTTTCTTGTCTTGTTTGGTTACTGTCACGGTTACATCTTGTTTAACCGTACTTACTTCTTCGACTAGAGTTTCCTCATCATCTAGATTCAAAATAACAATAGATAATTCCATAGTTACCTCTAAAGGATTCGACTCTGGCACTACTTCTTGACTTGTCCACCAACATGAGCCTACTTCAAAACATTTGTCTACAAGATTCGATTTGAATTCGGTGATGACTTTAAATGCATATTCTTTTTGAACCTTGGTCATATTAGCCTCCACATCTCACGGTTCTTCTTATTTTACAACAGCGGCATTACCTTCCTCCGTAGGTCCTCGACAGTATTTTACCATATGTCATTTTCGTTCACAATTATAGCACCTAAAAGGAAACTGCTTTGGTTGGTACCTTGATTCCCTGTCACGGTTCTCTTCGTCCGATGACACTTCTTCAGAGTTGTCATCTCGACCCTTTCTAATCCATTAATTCTTCTTCGATTGGTGACGTTTCTCGTTTTCCCAGTACTTACTCTTGCCTTTCTCAACGTCACGGTTTGGTTTTTTATTGGACCAACGCTTCTCCTTTCTTCCGACATGCAAGGCTTCACTCTCGGTTTTAATCGACACATCGACTAACTGTTTTTCCAAGACTTCTTGTCCGGCAAGGATATTTTCAAACTCCGTAATACTCGGTTGGGTCGCCCACCCTTGAATAGCAGGAATGAAACTATGATACTCCGGCCTTAGACCGTGGATGAGTATCCGCTTCATACGAGCATCGCTAACCCTAGATTGTGGATCGAGTTCTCCAATTTCATGACACAAATTCTTTGTCTTGCGAAAATATTGTGCGATGGGAAGATCACCTTGGGACGTTGTCATTAGTTCACTTTCAACTAGTTGCAATCGAACATCGTTCTTTTTCGTGAATAAGGTAAAAGACAATCGAACAAATTTCTCACAATCGCATTTTACCTTCTTAATCAATTAACTCTTCTGCAACTGTGTTTCTTCCTTCAATCGAATTTAACTACGTCCGGATTCTTGGCTTCTTATGCCTTTGATTGGAAACTACTACTGCAATCAAGACTTGTCGTTGACTAGAAACACGAGCTTGGATCGTTAGGCTCTGATACCACTTGTTAAACCATAGACAAGTGAATCAAGAACACCAAACAAGATATTGCATAAAACGTTTATGCAACTCTTTTCGATTAATAATAAACAAGAACTGAATACATACTACTAACTAAAAATAAAACTTTTGATGGGTTTATATATAAACCCGTAATTCTAATCCTACTCAAAACTATGAAAAATAATCATACTAGACTTCAAATTTATTTAATAATAAATAAAAAGATAACTTTGGTACCAAGTTATTCAACTTTGTCCATGAACTTTAGATCTCCACCAAACCACCCTTTGAGATCTTCCGAACCACCCTTATACTTTTCGTATTAACCATTCGGGTCATTCAAGTTGGCATTGCTCCAAGTTTTACACCCACGACTAGTAGTAGCTAAAGTAAAATGTACGGTGAAATTTCTCAAGACAGCAAGTCAAGATACAGAGTAAGATCTTTGTTTCCGAGAGGGTCATGGCGACAAGTAACCACTAAAAATTGTGTGTTCCGCTTATCTGGTTGCCAGAACACAGAGGGAAGGCTAATCCAAGTTAATGACCGCATTTGAATTTGTTTTTCAACGTCAAAAGTTAAGGGACAAACAGGAGTTTTCTCGATGGAAGGTGTTTTCACTAAACTGGTTTAGGGGAAAACTGTTTGTTGTAATTTGGAACCAACTTGGTATTTGGGAAGGGTAATAGACCATCCCAAATGTGAGAGATCAGGATAGGATGTGAAGAAACACTAAGTGACCCCGGCAGATTACGGATAATCTTAGGGTCAAGTAGATGTTTCCCACGAGGGTTAGGTCCGGCAAAGATGGTTATTCTTCTGATGACCTGCAAAACAGACACCGTGAGCTCGTCACTGAGAAGGGGGGGCGTGAGAATCAGACTAGATTGCTCTGAATATAAGTGTATATTAAGAGAAATAGCTAGAGCAGATAAGATATGTGATAATGATGGTATAAGATGATGATACCGTTCCAAGGTGTTGGAGTATTTATAGCCGAAGGTAGGTTTCCAAGCAGGTACAACCAGCTGTGTAATATTCCTTTTTTACCAACTGTGGGCTACGCACGTGCCATGCTGGTGGTTGGTGGGTAGGCAGCGGCTGATAGTGACATGGCCGGCTGTGTACTATTCCTTTTCCACCAACTGCAGGCTATGTACGTGCCACGATGAGGGTTGGTGAGTAGGCAGCGGCTGATAGTGACATTTTGTACTAGAGCGTGCTCCTCCTCGTACTGTTGTCAGTGAGCTGTCACCCTGTGATTGGTTCATGGGCTGCTTTGGTCAGATCTTGTCTATTTTGTCCATACCTTGGCAGGTATAGTACAAAAGATCCTCCAGAAGCGTACGGACTGGCTCATTTGGGCGGGAGTATTCCCGCCTTGCTCATTCCTTCTTCAGGTGACATTACTGAATTATTGAGAGTTAGTGCCTTGTGCGTGTGGCCTTACTATTAGTGCGGGTAGCCTTCCCTGATGGCGTGTATCCGCAGCTGCGGGAACAGGCGGGGTACTTCACCATTGGGAGGCTTTTCCTGCAGGAACAGCTGGCGTACTGCGCGTAAGGTCTTCATCTCTCTGAGCATGGTGGGTCCTGCGGAACCAGTTGGTCTTTGCGCAGACGTCCCTCTTCAAGGTGAGTCTTGCGGGTCCAACTGGGCTCTGCTGGGACCTACCTCTTCAAGTCCCCCCAGTCCAATGTTCTTCTCATGAATTGTTAATAAGTGAGGTGAACTTTTGGACTTAAGCAAGGGGTTTTGAAAAGGGTTTTTAGTTTTAAGGTTTTCCGTGGGGATTCTTCCCGCGGTTTCCCTAATGTCACGTGCAGAAATTCCCGACTTTTCTTCTTGATCTTTGGGTATGATGCGGGTAGGTGTGTAACTTCCTCGCAAGTCAGGAGCGTTGAGTTTCACTTGTGTAGATTCTCCACGAGGTTTTGGTAGTTTTAGACATAGTGATCAATTATGTTAAACAACCAATTCCATCTTGGAGCTTCAAACAATCTAGTTCTCAACGTTCCCGCTATGCGGGGATGTTATTTCCCTTTCCACAAGCATGGCCCATAAGATCCTTCTTGGTTTTAATTCCCTTCAAGTGCTAAGTATGTGAAGGGTTTCGCCTTGACACTGTACCCGCACTCGTCTTATAGTTACTTGACTTCCAAGGTATTCTTGGCTTCAATTCCCTGCAGGTGCTAAGTATGTGAAGGGTTTCGCCTTGACACTGTACCCGCACTTGTCTTACGGTTTCTTGGTTACCAAGGTATTCTTGGCTTCAATTCCCTGCAGGTGCTAAGTATGTGAAGGGTTTCGCCTTGACACTGTACCCGCACTTGTCTTACGGTTTCTCGCTTTCCAAGGTAAAGGGGTATATTCCCTCTTATTTTTGAATCTTTGAATCTTTTTGAATCTTTTTGAAATTCGAAGAGTTGGTGAAAGGATAAGAACAGTCCAAACTGTTGAAGGGACGTTAGCGTCGTCTAACGGTTTCTTCTGACAGTTTCAGGACGTGCAGGAAGTTATGGCGACGTGACAGTATATGGTCATTCCAGACGCTTTTTCAGGCGCGTGGGCGCGAGTTTTCGGGCGCGTGGGCGCGAATTTTACGGCACGCGTCCTGTCGACCGCTGTTGCCAGCTTGCTTTCCACGTGTCATCGTCTCATTGCGCCTGCGCTTTCTCTCTCCTCCGCATTAAATTCATCGCATTCATTGCGATGAGTATATAAAGGGGGAGAGGGTGTATCTTAATTCACACCTTCACTTCACTCTTCTTCTTCTAAACGATTTCTGGCGAATACCCTAACTTTTCCGTCGAGCATTCTCCTGAAATCGTTCTCTTTCATACCTCCAAAATGTCTTCTACTCATGATCCTGAGGTTACTGCCGAAGAGTCCGACGTATACCCTGAGAACCCGATGTCCGCGTCTGACAAAGACGACAAGAGTACTGCTGGCGAGTGCCAGTGTGCTCTCTCTGTCGATCTATATAACTATATCGTCAAGAAGTTCATGCTCGATCCTTACGAGCCTGAGTTTCCGGAGCCTCACCAGACGGTGTATGATGCCCCCAAGGGTAAGATAGGGGTTTATGCCTCATCCTTCATATATGGGAATCTCAGATTCCCATTAACGAAGTCCGTATACCGTGTTCTGGAGAAACACGGTGTACATTTGACGGAGGTGCACCCGATGGCGATCGCAAAGGTTCGCCACTTTGAATGGGTGTGCCACATTCTGGGCATTGAGCCCCGCGTCGACCGCCTGATGACCTTCTATTCCTGGAGGTGCATCCAGGGCTGGTATACCTTGGTCACTCGGATCAAGGGTTTGAAGATCTGCGCTACCGAGCGTAGTCTTCGGTCTTGGAAGCGGGAGTTTTTCTATATCTCCGCTCGCGTCGTCCCCATAGCGATGGCGTTCAAGAACGGGAGAGCACTCCCCAACCTTCACGCCTCCAACTACCAGGAGACTGAATGGTTTACCAAGATCTCCCAGATCCAGACTCCGGTTTACCGCTTTGCGGAGTCTGGGATGGTGATGCTTGGGATGAGCCGGGTATGGAAGGATGCCGGTTCTGGGACGCCGCAAGTACCTATCATCCTCGAATACGGTTTGAATTCTACTCCCTACGGTATGCTCCGTCTTTTTTGCAGATTTAGGGTTTTTCTTCTAAATGTTTCTTTCTTTTTATTTTCAGAGGGAAACAACTTGCAGTCGCTTCTGCAACCGCGTGAGAGCGGTGGTCCCGCTCGGCTGGGTACTCGTGCTCTTGATGAGAACGAGTTGCCCATCCTGGAGCAAACGGCGGATAGGTTCGTGGAGGTCTACCCGCCGGGCCACGAGATTTTGAGCGCCACGCGGCCAGGTAAGGGATTCTTTAACCCTCGCCCTTTTCATGCTCAAACCTCTGCTGGAGTTTCCCTAATTTTATCATCTTCTGATGAGGGATCCGCAGATGGACCTTTCTTCGTGAGGAGGAAGAAAGCTGCCGGCGTGAAGGGCAAGGTGAAGGTCGCCTCCACCGCCGATCAGGGAAATCGGTCCGACTCGGAGACCGAAAGTGAGGAGGCGGCGGGGAACCCTGGTGAGACCATTGTCACGGGGGTTGGGACAGCTGTCACCTCCGAGCAGCCAAGCGTTACGACGGTGACTGGCATGAAGAGGCCAGTTCCGTCGGGTTCGTCCCCGCCCGTCAGAACCTTCAAGATTAAGAAAACCCGTAAGTATACTTTTTATTTATTTTACCCGCAATTCTTTCCGCCATTGTTTTTAATATTTTGTTATCTTCATGCAGGCGTGGATGCAACCGCATTCCAAAGTGGTGCGGGAAGAAGCAGTTCTAGACCGACGACGGTAGGTTTGGTCAACCTACCCGAGGCGATGACCCAGGCAGCTGCGCCTGTTTGCAGTGTTGGTTCAGTTGCTCATCCCGTTGAGGCAACTGTTCCAATTGTGACGTCATCTCCGCCGGCTATCAGTGCCATCTTCACGGAATCCTTCACTGAGCCGGCGGTGATTTTTTCTGCAGGCTCCTCCGCAGCGGCGGCCACGGTTGTGAGTTCACCTCTAGTGAGTTCACCTCCGATGGTCTCTACCGCGGCGGCTTCAACCGTGCCTCCGGCACCGGCGACTACCTCGTCCCCGGCCGGTTCATCAGGTATGTTCAGGGTTGGGGCTTCTAGCCAATCTCTGCCTCATTCCCATCTGCCTGACCTCTTGGATGGATATCCCTTAGGTTCGGGTGATGGGTTTGGCGGCTACCGGCTTGTTGTCGACCCTACAGGTGCGTAGGGTTATTTTGGCCTATTATCTTTTTTTTTATCACTTTTTCCTAACCGTTTTTTGTTTTTGCAGTTTCGGATTCCAATGAGGTGTATGTTCCACGGTGGAACATCCGCCGGGGAACAACCCTTCGAACGGCTGTGGACTGCGTCGAGTGGGCGCGTCACGCAGCCCCAAGCGGTGCGTTGGGGGAGGCCATGTCTAGCTACCAAGAGGGTAGGCTAACGAATGAGCTTCGGATTCTCCTTGCCCGGATGCAGCCGCGCGTCGAGTTGCTTTGTCGTGAAAACGACAAGTTAAAGGCGGCGCGTAGCCAGGAAGTGGCTCAAGCGCGGGCTATCCGGGAGGAGAACAGGAGACTTGCCGCCATTGCTGTGGAGAAGGCAAAGGCCTTCAAGGCCCTCGAGGTTGAAGTTCAGGCCCGGCTCGAGGCCCGTTCCAAGACTACCCAAGCTGTTAACGAACAGCTTAGGTTGGTTAAGGAAACTGCGCGGAACGCGACCGAGAGGGCCACCAAAGCTGAAGCCATTGCTGAGCCTCTGCGCGCCGAGAATGAGGAGCTTAAAGCCAAACTAGAGAGGCTCCAGCAGGCTCATGATGCCTTGGCCATGGAAGACGCCAAGAAGCTCCAAGAGATCTTGGATCAGAGGGGTATGCTTGACCACACTGAGCGTAAGCTAAAGGGCGTTGAAGAGGCTGCTGCTAAGGAAGTGTTGCTTGCCAACCTTAACCAAAATGAAGCCGAACGCGCCCGTGACCAAGCTCAAGCTGCCCTCCAGGAAGCTCTGATCACCAAGGAATGGCTTCTACGAGAAGCGTTGTCGCAGGTATGCGTAGCTTCATAATATCTTTACGCTTTTCTTTATACTTAAAAAAGTTTTTGATACATATATTTTTTTTTGTAGGTTGTGCATCGGATCTTCACGAACACATCTTATGACGATGTCATGAGCGCAGCCCTCAACGCTTCCCATGAGGATGGGGAAAAGGCTGGTTTCCTGCTTGGTCTGGGGTTTGTTGAAAAGGGCATCCCGCCTTCCAACTTCCATCTTTATGACGTGGACACTTAAGCTGCTTACGACCAAGCAGTGAACCAGTATGCTGCCTTCCCGCATCCGGTGGTGGAGAAGGTGAACGAAATTGCTGCTGCTGATGATGGGCTAACTATTCTCAAGGCTTTCCTTGAACCGCCACAGCCAATTGATGTTGCGGGTTCAAGTGGGTTTGGGTGGAGTGGTCCAGAAGTTTGAACCTTGAGATCCCTTCCCACCGTTAGGATAGATTTACATTACTGTAGGCGGGTAGATACCTGGCCATTCTTGTAACGTTTGAATTTTTTATGAAATATAAATGTTTGTGCGGGTAGGACCGTCACTTTCACTTAATGACTTGCTTTATAAACGTTATATGACTTGCTCATGCATATTATAGTTTAATTTGGCACTTGTTTTGCCTCATAAACAATATATGATTCGCTCATGCATACTTTAGTTTAACTTAGCAATTTTCCAAGTGTTTTGAATAAGTTAACCTTTCGACGCGTGGTTGTCAATAAGTTAGTGTTCAGTTTCCTCTATCATGATTGTGCGGGTAGGACCGTCACTTTCATTTAGTGGGATGACCAAACTTCACCTATAACTGACCTGCGTGGAGGTTTTCCTCATCTTTTTAGAAATTTTCTAAGTGTTTTGAATAAGTTAACCTTTCGACGCGCGGTTGTCAATAGGTTAATGTTCAGTTTCCTCTATCATGATTGTGCGGGTAGGACCGTCACTTTCATTTAGTGGGATGACCAAACTTCACCTATAACTGACTTGCGTGAAGGTTTTCCTCATCTTTTCCTTAGAAATTTTTGCCGTTTTTTGTGTTTATGCGGGTTTTGCCGCCTTCCACACGCAACGACTTACTTCCCCACTTATTTATGCGGTGAATACCGGCATATCAGTGTGGTCAGATCATAAGTATAAATGTAAGACCATCAGCGTCAATGTGATAAGGAGAATCATTTCCATTAGAAGTGGCTCTAGGCCTTTTCTTTACAAGTTTGGAATTGATCTATATGCAGCCTGTGTAATTGAGCTCCCTTCCATGTTCTTGGGATGGGGGTGTCATCGAGCCTTTCGAGCCGATATGCACCTGGTTCGAAATCTCGTTGTTTACGCAGTATGTAGTCTCCAACATTGAAGCTGCAGTTTCATCCGTGTTTTCCCCAACTGGGGTTCTACACGCATTAGCCTGCTTAGCGTCCATTACGCCACGAGGTGAGTGAGTTTCCCATTTCTGACGAATGCTTCGACAACGTCCTTCAAGGATACGCATTCCTCCGTGGTGTGGCCTTTTGTCCTGTGGAAGCCACAGGATTTGCTCTGATCAGCGCTGTGACGCTGTCGGATTATTGGAGCCTTTGGCCATGGGAGCCTCTCGGTGGCAAATATTTCGGTGACGCTTTTAGTGAGTGGCGTCCATCTGGAGTTCCGGTTCGACGACTGCAAGTTATCCCTTCCGCCTAACCGAGGGTGCGAGCCGGATGAGGTGTCAAAGTTTACCCTTGACTGCCAAATACCAAGCTTCCTCTTTTTGTTTTGTCGGGCGGTAAGGACGTTGTTTTCTCTTGTTTTTTGAGTGTAGAGGTTTGTGCTCTGGGGAAGATCTCTACCCAGTTGCTTTTCCGTTTCCGCGAAGCGTTTAGCTGCTGTCATGATGGCATCCCACGTGGATGGCATGCCATCTTTACCCGTTAAGGTGCGGATGAGCTCTGGGTCTTCCGCGCCCTGGATGAAAGCAGCGCGAACAAGATCTTCGCTAATAGTGCCCAGACTTAGCTTCTTTGAATTGAAGCGCGTGATGAAGTTTAGTAAAGACTCATCTTCCTCTCGGATGCAGTTGAGGATCGTCCATTGCTCTTCGGTATACTTTCTTTGTTGACTGAAGTGTTGGCTGAACTTCTGCTGGAAGTCTGCCCAATCGTAGATGTGGTGGACCGGTAGACGGTCAAACCACGCTCTGGCAGCCCCAACAAGCGTCATTTGGAACATGTAACACCACGTGGGTTCCGTCCAATTGCCGGCGGTTGCCCCCGCTATGAATCTGTTCAAATGATCGTCTGGGTCAGATATACCATCATATGTGCCTATGTTGGACATTTGTTTGGCACTTTTCGGGGCAATTGCTTCCGCAATGTCCCTTGCAAATTTGGACGTTCCCGCATTTGCAACAGTTGGTCTGAAGGTTTTAGAGAAGTCACGTGGGTTTCCACCCGCGTTTTTTGGTTTAAAGGTTTCTCCAAAATTTTCTTCTGTGGAAATCTGCTTGTTCACGCTTCCCTTTCGCCTTATGGCGCGGGTTTGCGTCACTGTCAGATTCTTCCCAATCTTCATCATACTCGCACTCATTAGTCATGTTGAGCTGTTGTCGAGTGCTTCCGAATTCGTCAGCCTGTTGGAGTGAACGTAAGCGTTCATCCAACTCAGCTTGGAATTCCTTCTGACGTGCTTCCGCCCACGCTTTAACTTGATCAAGTGTTTGGCGGGGGAGCCTCGTCTGTTGTTTCTCCAACTGGGTATCAATGAATCCCAGGGGAGGATTGTTTACTGCACTTGCCCCGGCTTGGGTAACCGGGGTAGTGTTCGTAAAAATTGTGTACTCGCCGGTGTTCCCCCCAGTAGCTGGGGTTGTGGTTACCGGAGTTTCTTGGTCACTCATTGGCCTTGGCATCGGAGTAACCTTAACCATCTTTCCAGAGGTTTTGAAAAAACTGAGAAAATTAGTTCTAGCTTCTATGCACGGATGGCGCCAATGAAGAAACACTAAGTGACCCCGGCAGATTACGGATAATCTTAGGGTCAAGTAGATGTTTCCCACGAGGGTTAGGTCCGGCAAAGATGGTTATTCTTCTGATGACCTGCAAAACAGACACCGTGAGCTCGTCACTGAGAAGGGGGGCGTGAGAATCAGACTAGATTGCTCTGAATATAAGTGTATATTAAGAGAAATAGCTAGAGCAGATAAGATATGTGATAATGATGGTATAAGATGATGATACCGTTCCAAGGTGTTGGAGTTTTTATAGCCGAAGGTAGGTTTCCAAGCAGGTACAGCCAGCTGTGTAATATTCCTTTTCTACCAACTGTGGGCTACGCACGTGCCATGCTGGTGGTTGGTGGGTAGGCAGCGGCTGATAGTGACATGGCCGGCTGTGTACTATTCATTTTCCACCAACTGCAGGCTATGTACGTGCCACGATGAGGGTTGGTGAGTAGGCAGCGGCTGATAGTGACATTTTGTACTAGAGCGTGCTCCTCCTCGTACTGTTGTCAGTGAGCTGCCACCCTGTGATTGGTTCATGGGCTGCTTTGGTCAGATCTTGTCTATTTTGTCCATACCTTGGCAGGTATAGTACAAAAGATCCTCCAGAAGCGTACGGACTGGCTCATTTGGGCGGGAGTATTCCCGCCTTGCTCATTCCTTCTTCAGGTGACATTACTGAATTATTGAGTTAGTGCCTTGTGCGTGTAGCCTTACTATTAGTGCGGGTAGCCTTCCCTGATGGCTTGTATCCGCAGCTGCGGGAACAGGCGGGGTACTTCACCATTGGGAGGCTTTTCCTGCGGGAACAGCTGGCGTACTGCGCGTAAGGTCTTCATCTCTCTAAGCATGGTGGGTCCTGCGGAACCAGTTGGTCTTTGCGCAAACGTCCCTCTTCAAGGTGAGTCTTGCGGGTTCAACTGGGCTCTGCTGGGACCTACCTCTTCAGGATGTTAAGTCACAGAGAGTCGACATGGAGGCAAGGGACCAGTCAAGGGTATGAATGGTTGTTGAGAGCTGAGTTCAATACTAATGAACACCCCTTTAGCCAAGAATCCAACGTAGATACTTCATTTCATGGTGTTTTAGCGAACAAGCAACGATGCGCGAAGACATGTATTTTTTTGTTGGTGGGAAAATGTGGCAAGCCAAACGTTTGAAGATCATATCTACTTAATGTTGTGCTTAATCCCGTGGAGGTTTTCGTATACTCTTACAGGTATCTAGGGATTGCCTCAACAATTAAGTAAAGAGTGCACATTAAAAGTACTTGCATCTCTCGATTATTGTTGGTCGGGAGTTGGGACAACTTCCCTAATGAACCCACGAAGAGACGATGCCAATGACTCGTGTTTATAGATATGTTTTTCTTATACAAATCAACATAGAAATACATACATTTCTGAAATCCAATTACTACATACCAAAAGGGCAATTCAAATGTCCAGTTATTGTCACTTTATACAAGCATTTCATGTTCAAAATAGTTGAATTATTCAAATATAGACACATGTCAATGTAATTGTTTAATGAATATAGCTTCTTTTCGTCCTTATGCATTTAACAACTTATAATCATCGTCGATCTCCATCAACAAAATTAAGTTTAACATAAACGTTACAAGAAAGTAGTCAATGACAAAAAGAAAGAGGCTATTCTAAATCCAAATTTAAAAAAGGTGTATTGGTTTTTATTAATCTCAACTATCATCTTTTGGTCGCTGGCGGTCCCAACTAACGAATTAGTTGTTGATGGTCCCAACTTTTAACTTATTTCTTCTCAACGGTTCACGACTAACAGAATCCTAACTCTGTAACTTGCAGGTCGCCGGAAAAACATTTTTGGCCGGAAAACTCACATTTTTCAGGAAAACCCAACATTTTCGTCCCAAATATCTTTGTAACCTTATAACAGACCTTTAGGAACATTTTTCTAGTAAAAAACCCAATTATTAAGGTCGTCGGAACTCTAAAACCATTGTCGGAATTGATTGGTGGTGCTCAAATGGTGGTGGTCTGGTCGTGAGTCAGTTGGTGGTGGTGGTGTTCAGATTGAGTTTATCGGCAAAATATGTGACTTTCTCTGGCTAAAATTGTTTTCCCGGCGACCTACGAGTAACGGCGTTAGAATTATGTTAGTCACGGACCGTTGGGAACAGATACGTTAAAAGTTGGGACCGTCGACAGCCAATTCCTTAGTTAGGACCAGCAGCGACCAAAAGATAATAATTGGGATTAATAAAACCAATACATCTTTGAAAAAACAAATAAATATTTACAAAATGGGCCCTGAACATTTTTATACTAGTGTGGGCCAAAACAAAACTGGGCGGGTTAAAAAACTATATTAAACCATAAGATAATTAAAAGTTTTATTTGAATATAGTTTTCTTCTAAATAATAGTTAACTGACTTTAACTAACTAATCTAATACACTAAAAAAGTGATCAATGCATCAGGTAAACAAGATGAGTTCACTCAACTAACATCCATGCTTTCAATCACTTCAAAGTGCATCTGCATATTAGCCATCTTATCACCAAAATAAAACCTTTCACAAAAACTCAACTTACTGCCACTTTTTCGAGACTCAACATCAAGCAAATTGGCCATTGTGTCCTTCTCCTTCCCCACCCAAGCGCGCATGCTATCCCGCCATTGTCTCGGTGTTCCATGAAGCACAAAGCGAAGCCCCAATGTGCGTTCTGAAACACGTTTAGCAATTCTTTTAATAACATCTTGGTCGGTAATGTATGCTCCACTAGAGTTTAATCCAACATCCACATAATGGATTTAGGCTATGCTGTTTAAAAGGCTTTCTTTTGAAGTCGGTATAATATCGGGCTTGTGTTCGGAGGAGGCTATGTTTGACTTTATTTCAGAGAAAGCGAGCTCAGTGACTAGCTGGTTAATTACTGCTCCGCCCTTGCTAAATCCGAAGAGTAATGTTTTCGGTTTGGAAAAACATGACCCGAAGGCTTCATCGACACATGGTTCCTCGGGTTTACTCAAAAGGGTATTTTTGACCTGTGATTAAAAGAAAACTAAGATTCCATAAGCCTGTTGTCCATTTTTTTTAAATAATAGTATAAGTAAATCTTTGAATAAAATGATTAAAAGAAAAATAAGATTTGATAAGCTTGATTATTATCACAAAAACAATATATTTAGATTAATTATCCAAACTCTTTGAATAAAATGCTTCAGGAGGCTGTATGCAATTAAGTATAGGGCTGTTCAAAAAGCTCACAGCCCGTGACTCACTCGAAATCGGCTCGTTCGTAAACCAGCAGAGCCGACTTGGTTTGTAAACGACCCGAGCCCTAGCCAAGGTAAGCTCAGCTCGTTGGCTTGCACGTTCGGCTCAGCCCAAATTTTAATATATATAAACTATAACCCGAAAGCATATACCAAATTTAAATTGACCCAATCATAAGCAAAACGCTTAAAACTACCACCTCTAATAACATGTAATAATTACAGTATTAAAACTTTTGAAGTTGTTAACTTGCATTTACCTCTTTGAGGCAACTTGACAACAATGAAACTATTGACGTAGAAGCCGGATCTCCAGTCGTGTCATATGACGTGGGCTCACCCCACTGATTTACTGATTGTATAAAGTCCTTATAAACAGCAAAAGGCCCGTTAAACTTGGAGGCTTCAATAACCCAAACGTTACAATTTTCACCAAGTTTTGAAACAATAATCTCAGCAATCTTTTCAAGATCCGACAGTTTTTCAATCACTGGATTCCCTGTTCCTCTGACTCTGTCACCATTGAAGAATATAGCATTCATAGAAGGTACCTGCGTAGATTAACGGTTAATAATAGCGCATAAATAAGCATGTAACAATGTTGAAGACTTACAATTGGATTTTGGGAAGAAGATGATACACAAAGAGATGTTGCAACTTTGTAATGACTTCTGCTACCGGGACACAAAGGAACTTTTAATATTCCACTCCAACGGGCCATGATTTCTGACCTGTTAGATAGTATTATTCGCGCTCAAAACTCATATACGAGCACTTCACTAACTTTGCAGTGTTGTTGACTTGTTGGCTGATAAATAATCTTTTCAATACTTTAAATATCCTTTGTTTCGTTTTTTTTTCATTTATCATAGTATATCGATTTGTTTCATCAACAATTGGTGTGATGTTTGTGGAATCAGTAAAGTGTAAGTTTCGTATTTCCAAATAGCTTTCTGAATTGTGGATGTTGCACTATCAGATTTAGGTATTCGTTTGTTCGAAATTTTATTCGAATAAGACAAGACAGAAAGTTTTGTAAAAACGGGAACGGAATTCTCTTTGAAAACGAAGTTGTAAGTTGGTGTGTTAAACCTACCTACCAAACGAACTCCTTCATATCAACGGTCAGTAGTTACTTATACTACCTACCACTGATGATCAAAGTTGTGTGCTTTAGTAATAATCTTGAACCGGTGTGTACTCCATACCGCGTAACTTGTATCAATGTTTATTCCAAGTTCTCATTTGGTCTTAAATAAATAAATAAATCCGATTACACTAAAATGACATTGACGACACGAAAATCGCCCAATCGGGTGACGAATTCTCAAATTGATTATTATAAGATCAATGAGTAGCAGTCAATAGTGATTATAGCAATTTAAAGCACAAATAAAACTGAAGGAGACATACCAGAGCAGAGCACAAGGCAGTTTCGATTAACAAAGATCGCTGCTTGTTCACAACCAGATTTCCAGAAACGGTGATGGTTAACTGGCCTTTATTTTTTGGCCCATAAAGTTTTCGGATCTTTCATTTTAACCACCAAACTTTCACTTTCTAACTTAGGCATCTATAGACTTTTTCTCAGGTTATTCTCGATGTCTTTTTATGGGGAGATACTATTTTAACCAGGGGTGGCAAATGGCTTGGGATGAGTTGAAACGGGTCATGGGTTAGAATATTGAAAAAAAGGTTATTTTAGTTTGGGTCGGAGCGGGTCAGAGTCAACAGATCAAGTTAGAACGGGTTCGAGTCGGAATGGATCCGAGTCAAAATGGGTTTCGAGTCCTTTTTTTTAACCTAAACAATGGAAGATTCATTTTAGTTTTTCTTACTTTTTTTAATTTTGATTTATATTTTGAGTTATGATTTTTTTATTATTTTTTTAAAATTTTCTTTGAGGGGGTTTCTATTAAACATCCCTAAAAATAATAAAAAAAATCATGACTCAAAATATAAATCAAAAACAAAAAAAAGTAAAAAAACTAAAATGCTTCATCTGTTTACCTCATTTAAAAAAAAAAAACCCGAGAAATTAACTGAAACCGAAACCAAAAAATCAACGAAAATGAAACAAGAAATCAAAATTGAACTAATCGAAGTCGAAAAAAATCGATCAAAACAAAACTAAAAAACTGAAACCTAACAAAAATTAAACTGAAAAAACTGACTAGAACAAAACAAAATGCCGAAATCGACCAAAAAGAAACTAAAGAAACCGAAACCCAACTTGTAACGTGTGAAAACTAGTGTCGGCTTGAAACCTGATCCTAGCTAAAACATGAACTGAACTCATTTCAATCCAAAACCCGTTTTGTTGTCAGGCAAATCGTGTTGAATGCGGGATCAGGAAAAATTGCTAAGCATGAGAAAGCTTGTGTCGAGGACCAACACTGTAACACCCACAAAATTTTGGTTCAAAATTGACAAGTTTATAAAGTTAAAGGACTAAAATATTCATGAAATAGGTGATGGGAAAAATATGATAAATAAAAGAACGCATTGTATGATAAGGGAATACACAAGGAAAACTCCATCCCACATGGAAAGTGGGAAAGAAATGAAAGCACTTTATAAGGAATGAGTTTTCCATTATAATATTCTTGTATGGCTAAACACTTTCACTAGTCCTAGCGGAGGGTGCGAAGCACCCGACGCGCACGCGCTCGGACTCGGGTGAAGGGCAATGGACGCAATGTGGCGCTTTGATGGCGCACTTTGCACGCTCGCATCGCCGCGAGTCGCTTAAGAGCCACCTTTGTATTTTTAGATGATAAGACGAAATCGAGATGTGGCAAGTTACCAAAAGATCAAGGACTAAAAATGAGCATATTTGAAATTTTGCATCTTTGCGATACGTGAAGAATCTGAGTTGCATCTTCGCGATACGCGAAGATGCAGGACACGTCACGGGACACGTGGCAAACCGGAGTGACACTTGGCGACACATGGCAAGCCTACTCGATGACTCACCTAAGCTAATGCACCTTCGCGATACGTGAAGATGCACATATTCAAGCTATAAATAGGCAGCCATGGGGATGAAGTCTCCATCACATCACCCACACTCTACCTCGATTTTCGTGCCGAAATCCCGTCATTTCTGATACGATAGTTGTCTAGAAGTACAAGCAAATAGAAGTTCTGTCCACGTGAAGTTTTAGCGTTTCACATAAGCAAGCCATACAAGGTAAGGGTTCTACCCGATTATTTTATTATATATGGCTAAGACCCTAGTCAGAGGTATAGTCTATACCTTGATCAGATAATAAATGAAATGTAGCTTTCACAAGATAAGGTTACGAATAAAATATTAATCTTTATTATAAAGATATATCTTATGGATGAGGAAATGGAATATATATATACGTTTCTTCATGATAAAGGAACGTAGTATATAAATGTTTTATAAAATAAAATGAATATCAAGGGAAAGGTTATGTAAATAGACTTAAGGTCTATAGCTAGATTATAGATCTAGTTATTTATAGAATGTTATTCTCGTACTATAGGTCCGAGATAAAGATCAGACATCTATTGGTGAGAAATCTTGAAATCAACAAAAGGTGAATACGTCCAACCTTTTTATAGTGTGAAATGTTTTATGACGTGAATACGTCTATGTGCTGTCTTTTTATAGAGATATTTACTCTTATAAACTATGGACTGTTATACATATGTAAAGAGTTATGAAAGTATTTGCATGAGGGTTGATTCAAATCCTCTAAAACGTTTTGATACAAGGTAGTACTAAACACTCAGACTAAAATACACATGTGTCTGGATCCTTACATATCTGTAGTGGGCACACTACAGACATGACCATGAGGCAAGTGACTGTCTCTAAGGGCGAGTGAAGTCCAATTATGTGGTCTATGGGTATTTTTAGTTCCGATGAGATGGGATTGAGACCCACTGAGTCGTTGAACGCTATTGGTGTTGTGTCATAACGAATTGTGAAAACATTTTTGAGTCAGCGTGTTCACCAGCATATAGCTGACGTATTTTGAAATTGTTTTCATGTAACCAGGAGTAAGGAATAGTGATGGATATGCCAGTGGAGATAGAAGAACGCTAGGTATAGTATACATCTGGTGGCTCAACTAATTTTGTAATGAAGCATATATATTAAACTTGTTTTTAAACAAGTAATTTTGTAAAACAATCAAGGGTATTTAATTCCCTTTGTTATGAAAGTAAATATTTTAAATTAACATTTTCCGCTGCAAACTTTGATAAATTGACAGAAACGGTACCAACTGTGAGTCACACGCCTAGGCCCGAAGGCAGGGTGTGACAAACACGTCTTAATTTCTTTTGCTTTTGACACATTTTGGTCCCTCACCCCCGAAGCTATTACATTTCTGAAAAGAGTTCAGCGGGTCGTGTACACTAACTTATCTACGCCAAAGAACTATAACTTTGTTTTCAGTAGGATAGGTTTTGCTATTCAAAAGGGGGTGGCGGCACAGCTTGTTGTCCGCTTACCCACCTCTCTATTGTAATTGGATCCTTTTTGTTCAGTATATATGAACGAAACACCTCAGATAAAAAAAATAAAAAATAAAATATAAAATCGTTTGTGGCGAAACTTATCTCATGTGGAAATATGTGCCACTCCAAAACCCGTTTTGACCCGAACCTGCCACATTTTCTTAGGACACTAACCCATATCGACCCATTTCTTTAAATTGTTAACTCATTTTTCCCCGGAAAATAAGAATGTGGAATTTCAAGTGACCTATTTTGACCATTTTAGTTAAAAGTATGTGACCCAAACTAACTCATATAATTTTTTAAAATCAACACAATCTGATCCATTTGAAATGCTTTAGGTTAAAATTGTCACCTCTAATTTTAACAATCGAGTCACAGGTATTTAACATATTCATACCTAATGTTTTTCCACAAAGTGGTGACAAAACGTATAACTTATACAAATCTTTCAATTTTCTAACTTGATCCAATCCATTCGTTTATAGAACTATTTACCTGATCACCGAAATGGCACCTCTAAGTGAGGGACAAATAGTCCATTATGAAAGAACTCATTGTCAACCTTTTTTCAAATATGAATCTATCTTATTCGAAAGGAAAGAGCTTGTATCAGTATATCCATTTCAATTCAAACATAGCAGTATGTCCATTTCAATTCAAACATAGGTTTGGTTCACACTTCATGTTCTGAGAAATCTTTAGCATTTGAAAAGAGAAAAAATGGAGTCTTTATCCAAAGAAATGTGTTTAGAAATGGTAGATGTATAAAACTTTTCAACAAGATGGTGCTTATTCAACTTTTTCAAAATGAAATCTATTCCAAACATATATATCATAGTTTCTTACTTTGACAGGGTGCATATATCTAAAGTTTTATTTTTATATACGTTTAGGATGATATTATAGATACATCATACAATCGTATGAGATTATAAAGGCTGAATGTTTTTATAGATATGTGATATCTGTCATATCATCTTGGTCGTCTAAAATAAACTTGTATATCATACGGTTTGTTTGACTTTTGGCACATCCAACTATTATATCAATCAGCTCAATAAAGTTATGCATGATCATATAAACAGAGGAATGTTCATGTACATTTTAATTTTAACATGAGAAAGTAGGAAATAATACTAATTTATAAAAAAATGAGAGCGTAAAAAATAATACTAATGTACATAAATAATGATTTATAATAACAAAGAAAAAAACCTAAAAATTACAACAAAATACTCAAAATCAAGAACAAAATAATAACAACAAAAGAAAAAATCTAATAATAACGACAAAATATAAATCAGCAAATACTTATAACGTCTCATAATTGAAAATTAGCAAATACGAACAAAAAATAACAGCAAATACCTATAAAATTAAACCTAATAATAACAGCAAATTGGTTCTCACTGTATTCATGTTAATAATAAAATATATTTGATTATGTTTCCATATAAACAAATAGTAAAACATGTTACATAATATATACATATATAGAGAGACACATTTTCGCTATATCACACTAGCCATGAAGTGATGAAACTCTTAGCAGCAAATTAATGGTATTCGATTATTTATATTCAGCGTCCAAGATATTTAACGCTTTATAAAATTTCTTTTTTTATGCATATATTTTTGTTTCATCTTATTTAAAATTAGTTACTCAATTTCCAAACCCCAGCATACCCTCTAGAATGAAAAGAAAAGGCAAACCCATATAAAATCATTTTTATTTTAGTATTCAACAGCGTGTTTCTATAAATTATTTAATATTATTTCCTTATCTTGTTGTATGTAATTAAAATAAAGAAGTAAGTTATAGAAAATTATTAAACTTGAAACGAAATATTTTATTAGTGTAATATAAAAAAAATAAAAACTAGAGTATTGGTATTGTTTTTAAATTTCAAATTATTAATTAGTATTACTAATAAAGTTCAAGCATTATCCTATCATTAACTTTTGCTTATTTTACAAATAATAGCTGCAGGAAATTAACCTTTTGCGTACTGAATGCATAAAGCCATAAACTATTTTAAATTTATCTAATGTTACTTGATAGGTGAAGAAACAGAGTCTAAACCGACGTTTATATGGATACTTTTTAAAAGGAACTGTGAATTGAGAACCCTGAATCCTGTTGAAGCATGTCAACAAAGTTAACGTCGTTAGTATCGTTAAAGGAAATTACGGGTATAGTGTAATCATCATTTGGCGTGAAAATCATTATGGTAAGTGATGCATAATAAGGAAAAAGTTGGCAGAACGAGGGTCGTTTAATGGAGTCTTCTATTTATAGCCGAAGATATGAAATTTTTGTTGGGCCATGTGTCATGGGAATATCTGGCTTGTCCCTTCTGTACTCGTCATAGTGGAGATCATGAAGACCGTTTTGCACGGGTCACACTGTGCCATACTATTGCCTCCCTTGTGCAGTTGCCATAGAGGTCCTGTGTGTACTTTATGTACAGGTGGCGCCACCCTTTTGATGCTTATTCCTGCAGAATCTGGTAAAGACGGTGGTCCTCAGGTGTACCTTTATTTATATGGTATCTCCAGACTGGCTGCTCTAGGGTGCACCTGTGAGCTTGTTTCCTTTTGACGTTTTTCCCTTTTGATGAGTTGGCATTTTTAGTTTCGACCCGGATCCTGAATCATATCTCTTCAATAGTAAATTTTAAATTATTATTTATTCTATCCATATATGTACAAATAAATAAACTAACTAGTTACAAGATATCGAAAACAAATAAGTGCTTAAAAATACGGTAAACTGACCGAGATTGGGTTGTAGATGAAAAATTTGTTAAAATGCGTTTGCTATTAGATGAACGAATATGTGCAATACCTATCAGTTTTACTAGTATACTAGCTACTTAAACATTTTAGTGGGTAATTAGTATTAGTTAAATCAGAAGTCAGAAAAGGCCAAAGTGAACACCCTATAGCTTCAATCCATCATATGTACTAGTGTAGCAAAGACTACGATTAAACGTGCAACCTTAAATGCGCACCAACCTTCATCAAGTAAAACCAGATATAATGAGAATGTGATAGTCTATACTTAATTTGTCAATGAAGCTAGAATAGTTCTGCTTGAAATTTATGAGCATTTAATGATAATTGACTCAAAAGATAGGAAAAAATATTCATGCTCATCTGAGCGTGTATATATTAGCCTTTCAGAAAATAAAATAAAGAATAACAATTCAAATAATAAAATGTGATATTTTTTGTAAAAAGAAAAAAAAAGCTAATATATCATAATTTGCAGAAATAAAATTTCTTCAAAAGTTATGGAACAGAAGTACTTAGAGCATTCTCATCCCACCCCCTATCGCTAAACCAAAAATTAAACTAAGGGCGCGTTTGTTTCACGGAATGGAATGAGAATTGGAATTTGCATAGGATTTGTAATTGGAAGGATTTGGATTTGGAATCTAAACATTCCAATGGAAATTGGAATTTGAAGGAATTGGAATCCCATTCCATTCTTGATGTGTTCGTTTGACAAAGGAATTGGAATCGGTTTTTTTTTTAACGATAATAGCGGCGGAAACATTTTAGTTTTTTATTTTTTTTGTTTTCGATTTATATTTTGAGTTATGAATTTTTTATTATTATTTTTGAATATTTTTTTGAGGGGTTTTTAAATAATAATAAAAAATTCAAAACTCAAAATATAAATCGAAAACAAAAAAAATAAAAAAACTAAAATGTTTCCGCTGTTGTTTTCGTTAAAAAAAAAGATTCCAACGAATTCACTTAAAATCCTCCACATTTTGGAAGGATTTAGAATCCCTTGATTTAAAGAAATTTGAAGGAATTGAATTTCAGTTCCAATTCCTTGACAACCGAACACACCATTTTAGATTCCCATAGCTTAAGATTTCAATTCCAACGAAACGAACACGCCATATCATGAAATTTTAATTCCAATTCCTTTAAATTCCCACGAATTCTGTGAAACGAACGCGCCCTAAAACTTACTACATTTTCTCTCTCTATTCAATTAAATAATACTTTTTTATACCTTTTATCATTATCTTTTCTCTTTCCTTCACTCACAACCACTTTCAAAATATATTAAAAAATTATATGGGGTGAACAGTAGCTTTTCAAATATACAGAAAAATCACTATTTTTTCTAAAATATAAAAATTTTTCACTCAAAACACCCTGAATCACTCTCTAAATTATAAAAACACTCCTCACATTAAACGAGAGGTTGGTTGTACGTTCTCATTTTGATTTATATTGTATTTTGGTGTACGTGTGTAAAGTGTAGGTGTTTGTAGCTATTTTGGGACTAGCTTTTTGTGAAATTATAGGTAGTGCTATTGTATGGGAATTCAAATTTGAGTAATGATATATAAGAGGGGAAGGGGCAAGTGATGGAGTTAGAAATATTTTTCTATGGGTTTGGAATTTGGTGCTTGATTCTTTTCCGGCGTCAAAGGTTTTCGGGCCCGGATGGATTGGGTCGGTCATTCGGTCAGATAAATAAAAGACAATATCACTATCATAACAAAAGTATACATTATTAACATTCAAAAAAACACAAAGTCATGTTAAATAAAAAAGAAAGAATCGGCCGGCGGTTGCTGTCTGGTTGAAGCCGACAGGTGAGTGCCGAGGCCGTGAGGCAATGGTTGAAGCCTTAAGACGAACTAGCGAAGGCGATGAGACGAAGGACGTACTCATCTAGTTGATAGAAACAAAAATTGACCGGTTATTGTTTTCATTTTATTATTTAATTTTTATTTAGGTATTATGTTTAAAAATGTTAATTGATATGTTTAAAAATATTAATTTAGTTGGGTTTATTGACCAAATCCATTAATTATTTTGAGCTTTTTTTATTATATATATGGATTATTATTGGCTCATTTATAATGTTTGTTAGTAATTTTTATAGTTTCTTAAGCTTTTTATATTTTATAAAAGAAATAAGTATTACTAAAAAAAGTTTTAACTAAAATTTTCATAATAAGATGGTTCGAATGTTTTTTTTAAATGATACTGGGCTCGCTCGTCGAAAAAGAATGGGTTCGCTCGTTAATTCGATACTATAGGTTATATATAAACCCGAAAAAAACCGGGTTCGGCCGAACCCGATTGAATCAATGTGGCTCCGCCACCGGAAGAGGCACTAGTGTGGGTAAGGTTCATGGGTAGTTTACCACATGGCAAGCCCACCTCTAACTATGTGGGTAGTTTGCCAAATTACAATTTGTGACAAAGGCTTGCCGTGTGTTTATATGACCGTTGGAGATTTTTGAAGAAATTAAAGCATCCATCGATAATCAATTTATTACATATAAATACCAAACTCTTTGCCATTTTTATTCATTCAAACATTTCATCATTTTTAATCAATCAATCTTCACCAATTCTATTACATATAAATACCGGCCACTAACTCTTCACCATTGGGTGACAAACTAGATGCGTACACGTTAAGAAAGGAAGCAACGCATCAGATTTGGTGAATGCTAAAAAACAGCAAGTGGAGGAATCTAGAGCGTTGATTGCGGAACAACGTGAGAGTGTAGCCAACGGGATGTATGATAGAGACTTTAAGACATATACTCGGCCACACTTGTAACACCCCGACCAAAGGCGGATTATACATCGGGGCGCCACATATTGTTTCATTACTCGTGACACTATTGGGTGTCAATATTTAATAAATACATTCATTCGCGCACGCGCAAAGTAGACATAAGATAACATAAATCATCATAAATCAATATATTATAAATCATAATATTCGAACAGCAATAACTTGTCTTGATACATTTTAATCTAGGTCCAAAATAAAGAAAACTTCCTACGTGTCCTCGAGCTCCAAAACAGCTACTGCAAACCTGAACATGTGTTAAAATAAACCTCAAACACTTGCGTGTTGGTGAGAAATCAAGTTTAATACAATACATAGATAACAATAAATCTGCGCGCAACATGTGTATGTCTGGTTTTCAACAAGGGTGTAATCCGATCGGGACCAACTCTAAGATTCATACTCATAGACTGCCAGTGCTCACGATTGAGCTCACAAACAAGAAAGACTGTGCAAATGTAAACAAAAGAGAAAATCATAAACGATAGTTCTCCCGTGTTCATCTAATGGTACCATGAGAACTGCGGAATAGACCGACAAGACGGTTAATGATCCACACATACAAATAAACAGCCAAGTCTACGTCCTCAACACATGGGATACTGCGCGACTAAAGTTCATAAACAGATTAAGACTCTAAGTTTGTACGAACACATGAACATCCCAAAACATTAAAATAAAAAGGGATTAGGTACGAGATTACTCACTTGATAAACGATGCGGTGTAAGATAAAGCAAGAACCAACTTTAAACAAGCACAAGTTAACCTATAAATAAGATTATTGTTTTAATGATTTGTTTTAAGTCTTGATTATAAGTTAGCATAATTAATAAGTAAATTATTATATATAATATATATTACCGGAAAAGCAGGGCAGAACAGGATAGAAGACGAAGGCAAAGAGAGAGGAGACGGCAGAGGAAGAACAACGGCAAGGAGCAAGAGAGAACAGGAGAGTTTAAGTGCTTTGTGTGTGTAGTGTTAGGAAATTAACATTATTATTTATAGGGAAACCCTAGGGAACACAATCCCTAGAAAAGGGGAAAAGATCTCCAAAAAGTAAAAGATTCCAAAAGCAAAAGATATCAAAAGATATGGCAGCTGCAGGGGGCAAAGGAAAAGCTGACAGGTAACAGTAAACAGGCATGGGCGGGTCAGATAAAGGTACTGGTCAAGCATGGAAAAGCAGATCTCAAAAGATAATGTCAGTCACTTTTTCTGTCAACCAATGGGGTTGGTGCGCATGCTGCGCCAAAAGTGGCTTTTCAGACATAAGGTAGGTCAGGTCAACAGCACAGAAGATAAGACAACACAAAAGTAAACGGCTGGATTAAACAGAAGAAAAGACTCAAGACATAGCGCGAGAAAGCTTGAGCGCGAAGGCAGACACAGAAGGTCAAGAGTGCGCGAGCGCGAAGGCAGACAGAACCAACCTTAACGCGTCGCGGGAAGAACTACATTTCTAAGCGCGCCGCGGGAAGAACTTCAATTCTAGGCGCGTCGCGAGAAGAACTATATTCCTTAGCGCGTCGCGGGAAGAACGGTATCCATAGCGCGCCGCGGGAAGAACTAAAATCCTTAGCGCGCTGCGGGGACAGTTCGTCTCGCGTATCGCAGTAACAGGTGGTCTTCACGCAGGCTTCCTTGTAAGGAGTCTGGCGCGTGGAGCTGCGCAGACAACCTTAGGCGGGAAGGAACAAAGGACAGTTAGGGGTTCAAGGCTTAAGGGCGGGACGGCGACAAGAGGGAAAAGAAGGCGGAAAGAGAGAAGAAGAGGGACGGGACGGCGGAAAGAAAGAGAGAGAAAGAGGCGGGAAGGAAAATATATTATTATTATTAAAAGTAAAATATAAGTATAAATAAATATTAAATCATAAAAGAAAGAGATCGGATCAGAGAAACGGGTACGTAGGTCGGGTCGGGGCAGATGTCACAGTCTCCCCTACTTTAAGAAATTTCGTCCCGAAATTTATCTCGAAGTAGGTTGCGCAGAGAACAGGTGCGGGTACTTGATCTTCATTTGATCTTCCCTTTCCCATGTAAACTCGGCTCCGCGCTTGGACTCCCAGCGAACTTTCACGATAGGGATGCGACTGCGCTTGGTTTGCTTAACCTCGCGATCCATAATCTCAACAGGCTTCTCAACGAAATGCATGGATTCATCAACTTGAACTTCATCAAGTGGAATGTGAAGGTTCTCGTCGGCTAAACACTTCTTGAGATTGGATACATGGAACGTTGGATGCACATTACTGAGCGCGGGCGGCAGGTCAAGTCTGTAGGCAACTTTTCCTACACGCGCGAGAATCTTAAATGGTCCAACATATCGAGGAGCAAGCTTACCTTTCTTCCCAAAGCGGACAACACCCTTCCAGGGCGACACTTTGAGGAGAACAAGATCACCAACTTGAAATTCGAGAGGCTTCCGCCTACGATCTGCGTAACTCTTCTGTCGGCTTCTGGCAGTCAGCAGATGATCACGGATCTTGGCGATTTTATCGGTTGTCTCTTGAACAAGTTCGGGTCCTGTGATTTGAGCTTCTCCCACTTCGCTCCAACAAATCGGGGAGCGGCACTTACGACCGTAAAGTGCTTCAAATGGGGCCATACCGATACTGGAATGATAGCTGTTATTATAAGAGAACTCAATCAAAGGCAGGTGTGAATCCCAATTACCTCCAAAATCAAGAATACAAGATCGGAGCATATCCTCAAGAGTTTGAATAGTTCGCTCAGACTGACCGTCAGTCTGAGGATGATATGCCGTACTCATGTCCAAGCGAGTTCCTAGCGCAGATTGGAGAGATTTCCAAAAGCGAGATATAAAACGGCCATCGCGATCGGATATGATGCTCAAAGGAGTACCATGGCGGCAGACAATTTCCTTGACATAAAGCTGCGCGAGATGCTCAACACGGTAGTTTTCACGAATGGGCAGAAAGTGAGCAGACTTAGTCAAACGATCCACTATTACCCAAATGCTATCATGTTTGCTTGTTGTCAAAGGTAACTTGGTAATGAAGTCCATCGCTATACCTTCCCATTTCCACGTAGGAATTTCTGGTTGTTCGAGCAAACCAGATGGGCGTTGGTGTTCAGCTTTTACCTTAGAACAAGTCAGGCATTTAGCTACGAACACAGCAATATCCTTTTTCATACCGGGCCACCAATAAGTAATGCGCAAATCCTTGTACATCTTATCAGCGCCAGGATGAACGGAATACCGAGATTTATGCGCTTCACTCAGGATATCAGCGCGAAGATTCTCATCAAAGGGAATCCAGATGCGATTGAGATAGCAGAGAATCCCACTCAGATTGGGCACAAAATGTGTTTCCGCGCCACACGCTAACTCGGCGCGAAGGTTACCTTTACTGAAGGTTGCGCGCTGCGCGTCACGAATGCGTGATTCCAGATCGCTCCGAATCGGCGCAAAGTGAAGCTGCGTGCGCGGCAATATACAGTTAAGCTGACAGGGTTTTCGGCTGAGCGCATCGGCTACCACATTAGCCTTACCAGGATGATACCGGATCTCACAATCGTAATCGCTGATGAGTTCGTTCCATCGGCGTTGTCTCATGTTAAGTTCCTTCTGATCAAAGATATGCTGAAGGCTTTTATGGTCAGTGTAGAGGATACACTTAGTACCATAAAGGTAGTGTCTCGAGATCTTCAAGGCAAAAACAACTGCGCCTAGTTCGAGGTCGTGAGTTGTATAATTCTTCTCGTGAACCTTGAGTTGCCTCGATGCGTAAGCGATAACCTTGCCTCGTTGCATAAGAACACAACCGAGACCTTGGTTGGAGGCATCGCAGTACACGACAAAATCATCATTACCCTCAGGTAGCGCAAGGACAGGAGCTTCACACAACAAACGCTTGAGCGTTAGAAAGGCTTCTTCTTGCTTCGAGCCCCAAATATACGGTTTACCTTTGTGCGTTAGAGCTGTTAAAGGCAAAGCGATCTTCGAGAAGTTCGAAATGAAGCGCCGGTAATAACCAGCTAAGCCCAAAAAGGAACGGATTTCAGTAGGAGTGGTCGGCGTAATCCAGTTCTTGATTGCTTCAATTTTGGATGGGTCGACATGAATACCCATCTTGTTCACAACATGGCCAAGAAACTGTACTTCATCAGACCAGAATTCACACTTGGAGAGCTTGGCAAAGAGCTGCTCGGTTCGAAGCTTTTGCAACACCAACCGAAGATGTTGCTCATGCTCGGCCTTGGTCTTAGAATACACCAGAACATCATCGATAAACACAATCACGAATTTATCCAAGAAAGGCCTACACACCCGATTCATTAGATCCATGAAAACGGCGGGTGCGTTGGTTAAACCGAAGGACATGACCAAGAATTCAAAATGGCCATAACGAGTTCGAAAAGCAGTCTTCGGAACATCTTCGTCGCGGATGCGCAACTGGTGATAGCCAGAGCGGAGATCAATCTTGGAAAAACAAGAGGCACCTTGGAGTTGATCAAAGAGGTCGTCAATGCGCGGTAAGGGATACCGGTTCTTAATGGTGAGTTTGTTCAACTCGCGGTAATCAATACACATGCGAAACGATCCATCTTTCTTTTTAACGAACAACACCGGAGCACCCCAGGGCGAGGAACTAGGGCGGATGAATCCTTTAGCAGTCAACTCTTGAAGTTGGCTTGCCAATTCTTGCATCTCAGCGGGCGCAAGACGGTAAGGAGATTTAGCTACGGGGGAAGCACCAGGGACAAGATCAATACGGAACTCGACTTCACGAGCGGGAGGGATACCAGGAAGATCATCAGGAAAAACTTCAGGGAAATCACGCACAACAGGGATATCGCGAAGCTTCTTCTTTCCTTCAGGTTTAACCACATGTGCCAAGAATGCAATACACCTTTTCCGCATGAGCCTTCGGGCTTCGGCGCAAGACATAAGTTTAAGACCGCGGGAGGGTTTCTCGCCATAGATATGAAGATCACCATTTTCTCGAGGTATGCGAATCATCTTCTTGGCGCAAATAACTTCGGCGCGATTATGCGTAAGCCAGTCCATACCAATGATAACATCAAAGCTTCCAAGAGGCATGGGGATGAGGTCGATCAGAAAATCGTTTTCGTTAAGGTTAAGCGTGCAATCTTTAATCACTGAGTTAATTAAAACAGTTTCGCCATTAGCCAATTCAACTGAAAAAATTTTCTTTGAAATCGTTGCGCGGTCGCGCAAGCTTCTGCTCAAACGCGCGAGAAATAAAACTTCGATCGGCGCCAGTATCAAAAAGTACAGAAGCATAAAATCCGTTAAGCAAAAATGTACCATTAACTACGTCATTATTCGCTTGCGCTTGGTGCGCGGTTATGTTAAAAGCTCGTCCGCGTGTCACTTGGTTCGAAATCTGGTTCACCGGATTCGCTTGCGTAATCTGAACTTGTAGTCTAGGGCACGCGTTCCGGAAATGACTGGGATCACCGCAGTTATAGCACGACCTGGGTCGTGGATTAGGGTATGTTGGTTGTGGGTTCTGCGGGTAGACTGGTGGTGTTGGCGCAATTGGATTGGCGGGAAGGACTCTACAGTTTTCTGCAAGGTGACCAGCACGGCCACATCGGTTACAAAGTCGACATGGGACTTGAGGTGGGTGGTGGAGTCTACAGGTTGGGCAAAAGGGGTGGTTTCCTGTGTAAGGTTTCTTAGTTGGCGGGACAGGGAGTGCTGGATTGGTTAAGGCATAGTTGTGGACTATAGGGGGAGTTGGGTAGGTTGACAGTGGGTTAGGCGCGTAAACTAGAGGTTGGTAGGCGGGTTGCTGGACTATGGGCGGGCTGGTAAGCGCGTAGACTTGTCTGCGCCTACGTTTCTGGTTATGGTTTGAGGGTTCTGGTTTGGTTTCTGCGGGTTCAGGGACAGTTTTGGTGAGTTTGGTCTTCTCAGTTCCCCGCAGGAACAGGGTTCCTGCTCTGACATGGTTGTCGCTGAGCACAGCGGCCAATTCGATGGCGTCAGAGAGGGTAACTGGGTTTCTGGCCCATACAGAATCTTGAATTTCCATGGGGAGACCCCCAAGGAATTTCTCTATGGCTCGGCGGGAAGGGGTAACAAGGTGAGGGACAAGCAGGCTTAGTTCATGGAAGCGCGTCGCGTACTCGCGCGCTTCACCGCTGTATTGCTTAAGATTCCAAAATTCCTCCTCCAGGCGCTTAACTTCGTTGGGAGGGCAGAATTCTCGCGTCAGAATTTCCTTGAATTCCTCCCATGTCATGCTAGAAGCAGCTTCTGCGCCACGCGCATGAGCTACTCCATTCCACCATGTAAGCGCTCTAGATTCCAGGACACTGGAAGCATATAGGGTTCGTCTGTCTGAGGGGCATTGGGTGTGGAGGAAAGTGTTTTCTATTTTCTCAAGCCACTGGAGCATCACGGTGGCTCCTTCAAGACCTGTGAACTTTGGAGGGTTACCCGCGTTAAAGGACTTAATGTTGTAACCAGAGGTGTTAGCATTGTTTTGGTTTAAGGCTTGGGCTATTGCGGCGGCCATTTCCTGGGAACGTTGCAGCGAACGTCTGCGCGCGGCTTCCTTCTTCCTAAGATGGCGAGCTGATAGCGGAGGCATTCTATAAAAGTTTTAATTTTTAGTTAATATCTTGGTTTTAGCGCAAAGTATAACCTCGAAAAGCTTGGTTTCGCGGAGTCAGTTACTGTCAAAAGTTAAAGTAAAATAAATGACCCTAAATGCAGACTTAATAAAGGTAACAAATTCAAATCAGAAATCGACAATTCATGTATCACCATGACTTTCCGAATTCCCAATTTAAAATATACGAGTAAACGAGTATTGGAGATTGACGATTCATGTATCACCATGACTTTTCAATCTTCAATATAAAATATACAAGAAAATGAGTATTGGAGGTTGACAATTCATGTATCACCATGACTTTTCAAGTCTCCAACCCTAGAACATAATCGTAAATGGAAATTGAAAATCAACTATTCATGTATCACCATGACTTTTCGGATTTTCAAATCCAACAAACGAATATGTAAGTAAAATCAATAAAAATCGAAATTCAACAAAAATCGAAATATCACGGAATAAAACATAAAATCATATACTGCGCAAGCGCGAGCATATTCATAAATAACGAGTAATTAACAATAAGCGCGCAAACATGAGATTTCTCTCATGCGCGAGAAGGGACTCTTAGGTATTCTAGGCCGTTACGTCTAACCACCTATCCTAAAGTCAACGAGCTCTGATACCAATCTGTAACACCCCGACCAAAGGCGGATTATACATCGGGGCGCCACATATTGTTTCATTACTCGTGACACTATTGGGTGTCAATATTTAATAAATACATTCATTCGCGCACGCGCAAAGTAGACATAAGATAACATAAATCATCATAAATCAATATATTATAAATCATAATATTCGAACAGCAATAACTTGTCTTGATACATTTTAATCTAGGTCCAAAATAAAGAAAACTTCCTACGTGTCCTCGAGCTCCAAAACAGCTACTGCAAACCTGAACATGTGTTAAAATAAACCTCAAACACTTGCGTGTTGGTGAGAAATCAAGTTTAATACAATACATAGATAACAATAAATCTGCGCGCAACATGTGTATGTCTGGTTTTCAACAAGGGTGTAATCCGATCGGGACCAACTCTAAGATTCATACTCATAGACTGCCAGTGCTCACGATTGAGCTCACAAACAAGAAAGACTGTGCAAGTGTAAACAAAAGAGAAAATCATAAACGATAGTTCTCCCGTGTTCATCTAATGGTACCATGAGAACTGCGGAATAGACCGACAAGACGGTTAATGTCACACCCGGCCCTGAGCGGCGGAAACAGCCGGGCGCGCGCGAGTGGGGATTGATAATTAAGCACGGGCCATTGCAATCATTCAAAGATTTTCATTGCGCATGAAATGTTTAATACAAATACATTACATTGTTTTTAAAAAAAAATTACAGAAATCATCCAAGTATAAAACTGTTGTCATATCCCCTTGCGCGGCGGGAACAACCATGCGCATCAAAGGGATAGAACTAAAATCTTCCAAAAAGCTAGTTTTAGATGTTCAGCGTGAGGTGCTCTAAGTGTGACTCCATGCGCTACCTAGTTATCTCCTGAAAGACACGTAAAACATTTGAATCAGTATAAACTGAGTGAGTTCACAAGTTTTAGTAACTTGATAATTCGTATTGCATCATAATCGTGATAAAAATCATTCTGAAACATAATTCCGATAGCATCATTATAACACATGCTTGGTAAAACATAGTTCTATCAACATATTCTGATAAAATCGTTCCGCGGGTTACGCGCGAACATTTCTGGGAGCTGTGCTCGTCTGTGTAAGTGGCGCTGCCACTACGAGCGAAATAAGTAATACCGTCCCGCGGGTTGCGCGTGGACATTTCTGAAAAGCCGTGCTCGTCTGTGTAAGTGGCGCTGCCACTACGAGCGAAATAAGTAATACCGTCCCGCGGGTTGCGCGTGGACATTTCTGAAAAACCGTGCTCGTCTGTGTAATTGGCGCTGCCACTACGAGCGAATAATACTGTAATACCGTCCCGCGGGTTACGCGCGGACGTTGTGCCGGAAAACAAGGCGCTCGTCTGCGTAAGAGGAGCGACCTCTACGAGCGGGCTCAAACCCATAGTACTGCCCCATGACCATACTAGGCACTCGTCTGTGTAAGAGGTGCGACCCCTACGAGTGGGCGGATCAAACCAGCAGTCCCTACCCTTAGAGTTCCAATGGTAAAGTGATCACTTACTCGAATCTGGTGCACTAACATCGAAAAATCATAGGTAACCGTTCGCATTGCTCATCATGAAACATAACTTTAAACACATAATCGCTTGCATAGCTTGTAAGTATACCATGATAAAACATTATTTAAGTACGTGTCCCTCGCCCCGAAAACAGTTTAAAAATAGTGAAAACAGTGAAAATAGGGGCTGTGAGACTCACCTGTGGTTCTTGTTAAGGGATTAATCGAGATTCGGGTTTTCTTGGTGTTGGCCTCGGAATCGAAGGTCTAGAATACGATTAAATAACAAGAAGTATATATATTAAGATCAAGAAATAGGAGAATATAAGGGTTGGAAGGTAAATCTCAAGGTTATATTCTCGGCTTACCTAGTAACAGGATCGGATGCTTGGGAGATGATTAGTGCAAGTTTGCAGTTCTTAAGAGAGAAGTTTGAAGTGTGTTCGGGTGATAACTTAGGTTACATATTTATAGCCAAACTCAAGGGAACACAATCCCTTGCTTTAGGGGATTGTAATCTTTTCATATCTAGGTGTAATGATGACAAACTATGGAAATTATTATTATTTATTTAAAAGTGGAGTAGTGGATAAAAGATTTTTGATTTGATTTGGTCAGGACATGCAGGTCTGGGGTTGGTGAGAATAGGGTGGTTGACAGTTGACTTTTCATGTTACAGTGTACTTTTTCAGGTACTTTTGTCAGTGTACAGTAAAAAGTGGAAAATCTCTGAAACACGCTACTGTTTCCTTTTGGGCGGGAGTAATCTCCTTACGTCTGGAGAATAGACTAAGTGTTCTGTGCGTATCACTTTGTGCGCATAGCTTTCTGCGTGAAGGACACTTCTTTGCTGCGGGTAGGTGCGTAACCTTCTCGCAGTTAGGGACATTGAGTTTCATTTGTAGATTCTCCAGGTGGTCTTGGTATTTCAACATAGTGATCAGTCATGTTGAAGTCAATTCCATCTTGGAGCTTCAGACAAACTAGCTCTCAATGTTCCCGCCATGCGGGGAGGTTAGTTCCCTTCCGCACGCGCATAAACGATTTAGGATGCACCCGCCTTAGCATCATGCGGGATGGTCAACCCATTAGACAACATAACGTTGAGGTACATGAAAACATAAAGCCAAAACATTCGCGCATGGCGTATATAACATATGCCCACGCTGGTTCTTAACATGGTGCGTTTGCGCAGGTTGCACATAACAAATGCACGCGCTGACTAACATGGCGCGCTCGCGCAGGGCGCACATAACAAATGCACGCGCTGACTAACATGGCGCGCTCGCGCAGGGCGCACATAACAAATGCACGCGCTGACTAACATGGCGCGCAAAACATAATTACCTAATATTTAGGTTGATTACTTGGTTTAAGGGATTGGGAATTTACCGGGTGTCACATTCTCCCCTCGTTAAACGAATTCCGTCCCGAAATTTAGGAGACGTTGCTGGCAGAAGCCATGCTCTGAAAGAGGTGTGGGTATTTCATACGCATCTGGTCTTCTCTTTCCCAAGTGAATTCAGGCCCACGCCTCGAGTTCCATTGGACCTTTACTAACTTGATTCTGCTTCTGCGTAACTTTTGTTCTTTCCAATCGGTTACTGCTATAGGTTCTTCTACGAAGTGCAGCTGTTTGTCGATGTGAACCTCTTCCAACGGTAAAATCAACGTTTCATCAGATAAACACTTTTTGAGGTTGGACACATGAAACGTATCATGAACTCCACTGAGTTCGGCGGGTAAACGGAGTTTATAAGCAACCGGACCGATCCTTTCCAGGATCTCAAATGGTCCAATGTAGCGCGGATTCAACTTTCCTCGCTTGCCGAAACGGGGGACTCCTTTCCATGGAGAGACTTTCAAAAGCACTTTATCCCCTACTTGAAATTCCAATGGTTTCCTTCGCACATCTGCGTAGCTCTTCTGTCTGTCGCGCGCTGTCTTAAGGCGATCCCGTATCTGAAAAATCTTGTCTGTTGTTTCTTGGATCAATTCTGGACCAGTCATTTGCTTGTCACCCACTTCAGCCCAGCACAGTGGGGATCTACACTTGTGCCCATACAAAGCTTCAAACGGCGCAGCCTTGATGCTTGTGTGATAACTGTTGTTGTAAGAAAATTCAACCAATGGGAGATGAGTATCCCAGCTACCTTCGAAATCGATCGCGCACGCGCGTAGCATATCTTCCAATGTCTGGATTGTTCGCTCGCTTTGCCCATCCGTTTGAGGATGATAAGCTGTACTCATATCAAGGCGAGTACCTAGAGCTCCTTGTAACGATCTCCAAAACCTTGATGTGAACCGACTATCTCTATCAGAAATGATGGACACTGGGACTCCATGTTTTGAAACTACTTCTCGAATATACAATCGGGCTAACTTTTCCATCTTATCGGTTTCCTTGATCGGCAGGAAGTGCGCTGACTTAGTTAGCCGATCCACAATAACCCAGATCGTGTCGTAACCCCCAGGTGTCCTTGGTAGTTTGGTGATGAAGTCCATAGAGATTTGTTCCCACTTCCACATGGGAATTTCTGGCTGCTGAAGCAACCCTGATGGTTTCTGGTATTCAGCCTTCACCTTCGAACACGTCAGGCACTTACTGACATACGTCGCGATGGCGCCTTTAAGATTGGGCCACCAATACAGCGTTTTAACATCTTGGTACATCTTGTCTGCGCCAGGATGTACGGAATATCGTGTCTTGTGAGCTTCGTTTAATACTTGCTCGCGCAATCCTCCCTTGAGAGGGACCCATATGCGGTTAGCGAAATATAGATTGCCGTTCTCTTTAAGTTCCAAACTTTTAATCATACCCCCAAGGCATTCGTTATTAACAAACTCTGGTTTCAAGGCTTCTTGCTGAGCGTCTCGGATGCGGGTAGAGAGATCTGCGTGTATGGTCAACCTTAGAGCCTTGACTCGTAGCGTTTTTATTCGCTCCTTCCTACTTAGCGCGTCTGCTACCACATTCGCCTTTCCAGGGTGGTACTTAATTTCACAATCATAATCATTCAACAACTCCACCCATCTTCGTTGCCTCATGTTTAAATCCTTTTGATCAAATATATGTTGAAGGCTCTTGTGATCCGTAAAGATTATACACTTTGTACCATAGAGGTAATGGCGCCAAATCTTTAGCGCGAAGACAACCGCTCCAAGTTCCAGATCATGCGTTGTGTAGTTCTTCTCATTGGTCTTGAGTTGGCGCGAGGCATATGCTATGACTTTGTCTCGCTGCATAAGGACACATCCGAGTCCCTGATGTGAAGCGTCGCAGTAAACAACAATGTCATCCGTCCCCTCGGGCAGAGACAGAATTGGCGCACTACATAACTTCTGTTTCAACATTTGAAACGCTGCTTCCTGACTTTCGCCCCAAACAAACTTCTTGTCTTTCTGAGTTAGCGCGGTCAGAGGTAGAGCTATCTTGGAGAAGTTCTCAATGAAGCGTCGATAGTAGCCAGCTAGTCCTAGGAATTGCCTCACCTCAGTTGGGGTTTTTGGCGCTTCCCAGTTTTCGATGGCCTTGACTTTGGAAGGATCAACGTGTATTCCTTTCTCGTTTACAACGTGACCGAGAAAATGAACTTCTCTAAGCCAAAACTCGCACTTGGAAAACTTCGCATACAACTTTTCTTTCCTCAACAATTCCAAAATCAATCTCAGGTGTTGCTCATGCTCGGCCTTGGTCCGAGAGTAAATCAGAATATCATCTATAAACACAATCACAAACTTGTCCAAGTATGGTTTGCACACGCGGTTCATCAGATCCATGAATACGGCCGGCGCATTAGTTAGCCCGAAAGGCATCACTAGGAACTCATAATGGCCGTATCTAGTTCGGAAGGCTGTTTTCGGCACATCTTCCTCATGGACCCTAAGTTGGTGATATCCTGACCGTAGATCTATCTTCGAATAATAACTGGATCCCTGCAACTGGTCAAATAAGTCGTCAATCCTCGGTAAAGGGTACCGATTCTTGACTGTCAGCTTGTTCAGTTCCCTGTAGTCAATACACATTCTGAACGAACCATCCTTCTTCTTAACAAACAGTACTGGAGCTCCCCAAGGTGAAAAGCTTGGGCGTATGAAACCCTTATCCAATAGTTCCTGTAACTGATTGGATAGCTCTTGCATCTCAGATGGAGCTAGTCGATAAGGCGCTCGAGCTACTGGCGCAGCTCCTGGGACCAAATCAATACGAAACTCTACTTGTCGCGGCAGCGGTAATCAGGGCAAATCTTCAGGAAAAACTTCAGGAAATTCGCGCACTACTGGTAAGTCTTCAATTCTTCGCTCATCTCCTTTCTTCTCTACTACATGCGCCAGGAAGGCGTAGCACCCTTTCCTTAGGCACTTACGCGCCTTTAGGCACGAAATCAGTTTCGTCGCAACTCCCCTTCTTTCCCCTTGAATTACCAGGGCTTCTCCGTTCAACAGTGGGATCCGAACCTGCTTCTCATGGCAAATAACTTTCGCGCGGTTCTCGACTAACCAATCCATACCTACCACAATGTCAAAACTTCCCAAGTCTATTGGCAACAAGTTAATATTGAACCCGTGACCTCCCATGACTATAACACATTGTTCAGTTCTTTCGTTCGCGCATAACTGCCTACCATTGGCTAGTTCTATAGCATAAGGCGTGTCTAGCCTACTGGTTGCTAGGCCTAAGGAGTCTTTAAACTCAGCGGATATAAAACTTAGGTCAGCGCCAGTATCAAATAAGACAGATGCAAAATGGCCGTTAAGCAAAAACGTACCGGTTACCACATTCGGCTCTTCTTTAGCTTCACCCGCGCCGATCACAAAAGCTCTCCCGCGAGCTTGGTTTCCCCTTTGCGGGCAATCCCGACTAAAATGCCCTGGCTTTCCGCATGCGTAGCAGTTGTCATTGGCTCCAGCTTCTTTAGCACGGCAATTCACCGTCTTGTGCCCTGGCCTGTTACATTTGGCGCACGTGACGCTCGCGCATTCACCCTCGTGGTGAAACTTGCATTTGTTGCACCATGGGTAAGGGCCACTGTATCCTTTCCTTGATGGCTCCGCGGCTTGGATCGCGTAAACCCTTGCGCTTTCCTGCTTCTTGAACGGTGGCTGCTTGGAGTCGGACCCTCGGTGGTGAGAGTTCCATTTCCTCTTGGAGTCAGAGGTTCGCTGCTCGTTTCCGCGCGTAGTCAACATACCCGCACGGACCGTATCCCTTGTAAGGGTGATGGCCCGCGCTACCGCCTCATCAAAAGTTGGAGGCGCTGCGGCGTTGAGCGGAACCCTAACAACAGGAGGTAACCCAAAAATATACCTCTCGATCTTCTTTTCCTCCGTGTTTGCCATGTCTGGCACCAGCTGGCAAAGCTCGTTGAACCGGTTGTTGTAGGCGTCGATATCCGTTCCTACCACGGTGTGGTTCCAGAATTCCTGCTGCAGACTCTGGATTTCTGCGCGAGATCAGAACTTTCTCATCATCATTTCCTTCAGTTCCTCCCAGGTCTTGTGGAGAGCAACTTCTCGCCCCAATGTTTTCGTTTGAAGCTTCCACCAAGACGAAGCTGCTTCTTGGAACATGCATGTCGCGTAAAGAACCTTCTGGTTCTCACTACATCTGCTAATGGAGAGAACTGTCTCCATCTTGTCAATCCAGTTGTAGAGCCCGATGGCCCCTTCGGTACCCTTGAATGGCCAAGGCCTACAGGCCATAAATGTCTTATAGGAGCACCCTTTGTTCAAGGCTCCTGAATCGGGTTCTGGGGTCTCGTTCTGACGACCCTGACTTGATTCGGCCTTGCTGGCCTCATGTGTTGCGATTGCTTGCGCGATTATTTCCGCGAGTTCCTCGGGTGTCATGGTAATTCCTTTGGCTTTAGTTGGAGGCATTCTTGCTTTAAAAGAGAATGAAAATATATCAAACTTAGCGCATGTACTCTGAGCACATAATGTTTTTCTTTATTTACTACACTGTGTGACCCGTGTTCCTAAGTGTGTGTATAGTTTCTTTTGAAAATATTCTTTGAAAAATATTTCATGCGATTCCCCAACGGTTATAGTCTAGGTTAAAACTTCTTTTCCTAGTTCGCTATAACCAGTGCTCTGATACCAATCTGTCACACCCGGCCCTGAGCGGCGGAAACAGCCGGGCGCGCGCGAGTGGGGATTGATAATTAAGCACGGGCCATTGCAATCATTCAAAGATTTTCATTGCGCATGAAATGTTTAATACAAATACATTACATTGTTTTTAAAAAAAAATTACAGAAATCATCCAAGTATAAAACTGTTGTCATATCCCCTTGCGCGGCGGGAACAACCATGCGCATCAAAGGGATAGAACTAAAATCTTCCAAAAAGCTAGTTTTAGATGTTCAGCGTGAGGTGCTCTAAGTGTGACTCCATGCGCTACCTAGTTATCTCCTGAAAGACACGTAAAACATTTGAATCAGTATAAACTGAGTGAGTTCACAAGTTTTAGTAACTTGATAATTCGTATTGCATCATAATCGTGATAAAAATCATTCTGAAACATAATTCCGATAGCATCATTATAACACATGCTTGGTAAAACATAGTTCTATCAACATATTCTGATAAAATCGTTCCGCGGGTTACGCGCGAACATTTCTGGGAGCTGTGCTCGTCTGTGTAAGTGGCGCTGCCACTACGAGCGAAATAAGTAATACCGTCCCGCGGGTTGCGCGTGGACATTTCTGAAAAGCCGTGCTCGTCTGTGTAAGTGGCGCTGCCACTACGAGCGAAATAAGTAATACCGTCCCGCGGGTTGCGCGTGGACATTTCTGAAAAGCCGTGCTCGTCTGTGTAAGTGGCGCTGCCACTACGAGCGAATAATACTGTAATACCGTCCCGCGGGTTACGCGCGGACGTTGTGCCGGAAAACAAGGCGCTCGTCTGCGTAAGAGGAGCGACCTCTACGAGCGGGCTCAAACCCATAGTACTGCCCCATGACAATACTAGGCACTCGTCTGTGTAAGAGGTGCGACCCCTACGAGTGGGCGGATCAAACCAGCAGTCCCTACCCTTAGAGTTCCAATGGTAAAGTGATCACTTACTCGAATCTGGTGCACTAACATCGAAAAATCATAGGTAACCGTTCGCATTGCTCATCATGAAACATAACTTTAAACACATAATCGCTTGCATAGCTTGTAAGTATACCATGATAAAACATTATTTAAGTACGTGTCCCTCGCCCCGAAAACAGTTTAAAAATAGTGAAAACAGTGAAAATAGGGGCTGTGAGACTCACCTGTGGTTCTTGTTAAGGGATTAATCGAGATTCGGGTTTTCTTGGTGTTGGCCTCGGAATCGAAGGTCTAGAATACGATTAAATAACAAGAAGTATATATATTAAGATCAAGAAATAGGAGAATATAAGGGTTGGAAGGTAAATCTCAAGGTTATATTCTCGGCTTACCTAGTAACAGGATCGGATGCTTGGGAGATGATTAGTGCAAGTTTGCAGTTCTTAAGAGAGAAGTTTGAAGTGTGTTCGGGTGATAACTTAGGTTACATATTTATAGCCAAACTCAAGGGAACACAATCCCTTGCTTTAGGGGATTGTAATCTTTTCATATCTAGGTGTAATGATGACAAAGTATGGAAATTATTATTATTTATTTAAAAGTGGAGTAGTGGATAAAAGATTTTTGATTTGATTTGGTCAGGACATGCAGGTCTGGGGTTGGTGAGAATAGGGTGGTTGACAGTTGACTTTTCATGTTACAGTGTGCTTTTTCAGGTACTTTTGTCAGTGTACAGTAAAAAGTGAAAAATCTCTGAAACACGCTACTGTTTCCTTTTGGGCGGGAGTAATCTCCTTACGTCTGGAGAATAGACTAAGTGTTCTGTGCGTATCACTTTGTGCGCATAGCTTTCTGCGTGAAGGACACTTCTTTGCTGCGGGTAGGTGCGTAACCTTCTCGCAATTAGGGACATTGAGTTTCATTTGTAGATTCTCCAGGTGGTCTTGGTATTTCAACATAGTGATCAGTCATGTTGAAGTCAATTCCATCTTGGAGCTTCAGACAAACTAGCTCTCAATGTTCCCGCCATGCGGGGAGGTTAGTTCCCTTCCGCACGCGCATAAACGATTTAGGATGCACCCGCCTTAGCATCATGCGGGATGGTCAACCCATTAGACAACATAACGTTGAGGTACATGAAAACATAAAGCCAAAACATTCGCGCATGGCGCATATAACATATGCCCACGCTGGTTCTTAACATGGCGCGCTCGCGCAGGTTGCACATAACAAATGCACGCGCTGACTAACATGGCGCGCTCGCGCAGGGCGCACATAACAAATGCACGCGCTGACTAACATGGCGCGCAAAACATAATTACCTAATATTTAGGTTGATTACTTGGTTTAAGGGATTGGGAATTTACCGGGTGTCACAGTTAATGATCCACACATACAAATAAACAGCCAAGTCTACGTCCTCAACACATGGGATACTGCGCGACTAAAGTTCATAAACAGATTAAGACTCTAAGTTTGTACGAACACATGAACATCCCAAAACATTAAAATAAAAAGGGATTAGGTACGAGATTACTCACTTGATAAACGATGCGGTGTAAGATAAAGCAAGAACCAACTTTAAACAAGCACAAGTTAACCTATAAATAAGATTATTGTTTTAATGATTTGTTTTAAGTCTTGATTATAAGTTAGCATAATTAATAAGTAAATTATTATATATAATATATATTACCGGAAAAGCAGGGCAGAACAGGATAGAAGACGAAGGCAAAGAGAGAGGAGACGGCAGAGGAAGAACAACGGCAAGGAGCAAGAGAGAACAGGAGAGTTTAAGTGCTTTGTGTGTGTAGTGTTAGGAAATTAACATTATTATTTATAGGGAAACCCTAGGGAACACAATCCCTAGAAAAGGGGAAAAGATCTCCAAAAAGTAAAAGATTCCAAAAGCAAAAGATATCAAAAGATATGGCAGCTGCAGGGGGCAAAGGAAAAGCTGACAGGTAACAGTAAACAGGCATGGGCGGGTCAGATAAAGGTACTGGTCAAGCATGGAAAAGCAGATCTCAAAAGATAATGTCAGTCACTTTTTCTGTCAACCAATGGGGTTGGTGCGCATGCTGCGCCAAAAGTGGCTTTTCAGACATAAGGTAGGTCAGGTCAACAGCACAGAAGATAAGACAACACAAAAGTAAACGGCTGGATTAAACAGAAGAAAAGACTCAAGACATAGCGCGAGAAAGCTTGAGCGCGAAGGCAGACACAGAAGGTCAAGAGTGCGCGAGCGCGAAGGCAGACAGAACCAACCTTAACGCGTCGCGGGAAGAACTACATTTCTAAGCGCGCCGCGGGAAGAACTTCAATTCTAGGCGCGTCGCGAGAAGAACTATATTCCTTAGCGCGTCGCGGGAAGAACGGTATCCATAGCGCGCCGCGGGAAGAACTAAAATCCTTAGCGCGCTGCGGGGACAGTTCGTCTCGCGTATCGCAGTAACAGGTGGTCTTCACGCAGGCTTCCTTGTAAGGAGTCTGGCGCGTGGAGCTGCGCAGACAACCTTAGGCGGGAAGGAACAAAGGACAGTTAGGGGTTCAAGGCTTAAGGGCGGGACGGCGACAAGAGGGAAAAGAAGGCGGAAAGAGAGAAGAAGAGGGACGGGACGGCGGAAAGAAAGAGAGAGAAAGAGGCGGGAAGGAAAATATATTATTATTATTAAAAGTAAAATATAAGTATAAATAAATATTAAATCATAAAAGAAAGAGATCGGATCAGAGAAACGGGTACCTAGGTCGGGTCGGATCGGGGCAGATGTCACAACACTATCATCTAGAGGACGAGGTGAAGAAAATCGCTATAACCTGCAAACGAGAAATTGCGGAAAATATAATAGGCTGAAGGATCATTTAGTTTAGATGTTTGTGTTTTAATTTTTTTGGTTTTGATCATCATATTTTATTTTTCCGGTTTTCAATTATGTAATATTTTAAACTTTAACAAAAAATAAAAAAAGTTTAGGATATATACTTATAGGTAGGTGTTTCCAGTTATTTTCAATGTTGTGGATGCTTAAGGATAAAAATGAAATAGCAATGTATGATTGACTGATGTATAATTAATACCTATGAGTATGAGTGCCATTTCACCTTTAAAAAGTGTTATGACTCTTTATAATAGATATGTACTGTTGTCAGTAAAAAAACACCTATTTAATTGTCAACACTTGACAAGTAAGAAGTAAAAAAAGAGAGAAAATAATGCATGTAGTGATGTTTTATGGTGCATCTCCACTTAAAATCACAAAATATTGTGATAAATTAAAAATGAAGGTGAACCCTAACTAAAGAATATATAAATTATTATGATATGCTACCGTGCAATGTTGAAAACTAAACAAACTTCACTTCATCCATATATACATACATACAAACATACAACTTACATCTCTACCTCTTCTTCACTCTCAAAACCCTAGCCATGTCAAATTCTAATCTCTCTTTCCTTGCTTTGCTCCAAAACCAACTTCTCCACGACTCCAATACTCCACCTGTGCCATCAGAGGGCACTTCAGAAACCCTAAAGAACAAAGAACACGTGGCAGACGTGAACCACGCGCCTTCAGAGTGGATGAAGTTCCGTGGTGTGAGGCGACGGCCATGGGGAAAGTTTGCAGCTGAGATAAGAGACCCGGCTAAGCGTGGGGCTCGGATATGGCTCGGGACATATGATTCACCGGTGGATGCAGCTTTTGCTTATGACAGAGCGGCTTATAAGATTCGTGGGTCTCGAGCTATGGTTAACTTCCCGCATTTGATTGGTGCTAACATGGTGGAGCCGGTGAGGGTGACGCCAAGGCGGAGGACCGCGGAAAATGATGGGTGTTTGAAGAGGCTAAAGACAAGTAGCGGTGAGCCTACCACGGTGGATGAAAGCTTCAATGCAGACGATCAAGTTAAATAAATAATATGTGTTTGAAGTATTAATGTGTGTTTTTGAGTATGTAGTTGTTGATTTGTAGTATTGTTCGAATTTTATTTTGTGGGAAAAAGTGGAACTTCTTGAATACATCTATATTATATTATTAAGTTAGTAATTGATATATTTTGTGTGAATTGGTTATTGGTGTACGCAACACACTTGAAATCTTGATGGTTTTATAGAGAAGCATAAATTTACACTACTAAGGATAAAAAAGGGCGTGTATGTGTGTGTGGCAGGGGGGCTAAAGGAAGTCTCGCCCTCGGATATAAACTCAACGCCCTACCGATTCAAACAAAATATTTGATATATTTTCTCAAGTGAATGACAATCCAATAGGAAAGACAATTCTAAGAGACTTAATTGAACCTTGGCTAGCAAGATGTTTGTTCCATATATGGTTTAACATAACATGTTAGCATAGTATACTTATCACAATCAAGGGGTAGCCAAAATGACGGGTTTTCAAAAATATTTGCAAAAGTTTATTTAGGTCAAAATCAAATGATTCACTGTAGTGCCATTTTTAGTTGTAAATTGTTTTTTTCATTTTGTTTCTGAAATTTTCATATATAATAAAGTATACCATGTGTATTTATTTATTATTTTGTTAGAATCAAATTTTAAAACCATGTGGATTTATAACTAAGCAATACTTTTGTCTAGTTAACCCCACGATCTCGTTATTTTCCCCGCATTGTAACAACAGCTTACGTTACCAACTTTTTTAATAAAATGATTTAACAAGTCAGATTAGGATTTATTTTTTTTTTATTTACTTAAAAGCGACACTAACTATTATAAAGTGCCTCACTTTACAATTCTCAACAAATTTCATGTTTTGTGATAGTCAACATTAAACAACTAGGGTTGATACATCTTGGTAAAGTGGTAACACGTTACACTTATAAATAATCGTTGTGGCATAAGGACCACGACAGTTATTGTCTTCGAAATAAAATTTGTTACCGTAATAAGTATAACATGACATTGTATGCTTTAGGATTTTATAGAGTTTTTCCGGTTTTGATTACCTTTTCTTTGCCTAATTACCATGTTGACTACTACTGGTTTGATGTTTTTGTTGATTCTAGAATTGAGGCTTCTTTTTTGAAGAAGGGAGGAAGTCTTCGACGTAGCATTCGTTGATAATGCTATTATTTAGACTTGTAAAAAAAAAACTCAAAACCATAAATAAATTTAGCTTCTTCTACTAATTTCATACTATATTGAAAGTAGTTATGTTTGACTTAAAAGTGAAACCTGAACTTCTTTTTTCTTGAGAAATAAGATAATTTGAAGTTATGAATGTTAAATTTTAAGCCTTTTGTTTAATGTTTTACTCATGAATGACTCATATTAAGAAAGGTTTATGGAAATTTGATAACGTAGTATGTTCCAACTCGAGAGACTTCAACTTTTGTAGTCATAGTGCATGGTTATATTTTTTCTTATATAGAAAGTATTGTTTGTTAAGCTAGGATGAGACTCTTCCAAGTTCCAACATATCTTAGCATTGGCCCATCTGCTTGTGAAAAACATTATAACCTTTTAACACTAGATTTGGATTAATTCTAGGGATCCAATCGGATCCAGCCTCGCCCATAGATATACTTAAATGGTATTGATTAGTCGATCAATAATTATTTTTCTCAAGTGTCATGAATTTTTGGTTGTTTAGTGTCTACCACTCAATTTTGAATTCTTCGATGTAATTCGAGTATAGTGCGCATGTGTCGTCAAAAGTCAGCAAATGCATGTAGGTTATTAAATACCTTTTAATTTATAGTTTTTCCTCTCCTTTTCATACAAGATTGGTGTGATGTCGTAGTACCCCAAACTAATCTCAACCCTCCAGTTCCAAGATCAATGACCCAAATTCCTAGCCCATCACTCGCCCTAATCCGCCACCCAAGTACCATTGCCACTGTCCGCTTTCCATTAATGTCTAATTTGGCTCCCCAGTCATGCCCCACCTGCAAATGCATTTGGGTACTTCGTTTTTCTGGTCGACAAACACCCACCATATGTCCTTTACCATTAACATTTCATATGGCTCTTTAGTAAAACCCCACCTAGCATGCAAATCCGTTTGGGTGCTTCGTGGTTCTAGCCAACAAGCCCACCACTTCCCCTCACTATTAAAGGTGATCTATTAGGGTTAAGCCCAACAATATGCTATAAAAAGGAGAGCGTTCCATAACCATAAGTCCACAAGGCATGTTATTTTTCTCTCTTAACGGATTTCTAGTGATCATGGCTTGCATTATGACTAAAGAAAAATGAGAAATCATGTCAAACCATTTTGGAATCATATATCTTAACGAACCCCTTGCACTGCTACTTGAGTCATTAGCATTAGCGTCACTTCATTAATCGTATCTTCATTAATTGTTTAGTCTCTATATATCCTTTGTTTTCACTCTTCAGAAGGCCGTGTTTAAAGGTGGATATTAGAACACATGATATGGTAGATGTACATGACTTCTTAACATATTGACAAATTTAAAAAATTAGCAAATATTTATCCCGTAACGAAACCAAGCATCGCAACGGCCTAAATCTTAATGCTCTTAAAGTGTGGCGAAATAGTCTAATCTATACGCTTGTAAGCATTAATATCTAATAAAAGCTTAAGATCATCACAACATTTACATGTTATTTTTTTACGTGTTCGAATTAATATGTCTCCTTTATTTATAAAATTTTGTTGTATGTTTTCCTATTTGATGTAGTGGTCTAGACTCTAGTGGGGGCGTGGGGCTACAAATAAGAAAAGGTGGCATCTCCTTTCAAATGACCAGGAAGCCCAAAAAGCCCATAATAATCGCTTGTAGGCTTGTAACCACATTTCCTAATTCCTAACCATAGTAATGATGATTAGTTTGGGTCTGAAATGTTAATTTCTCGTCGTAATTTTCAACAAGAAATTTTATTTATCACATGTAAAACAGGTCTAACAAGAGGCTAGCCACACCACCGAGATACAATGCCACCAAAATGAAAATTTATCTTTATAATTGAGAAATTAAAACTATCATTGCGTCCGTATTTTTAAAGTCAAATATACTACGTGTTTTATTGGTTAGTTGAACTTCAATTTGAGCCTGTTATGATGCGAAAAATTACTCTTTCACTCAAGTTCGGCTCAATTGTCGGGATGATGGATAGAATTTGGGCCTTATTGGGCCAGTGAAGGTTGTCTACTTGTCTTGATGCCAAAAAGTCAAAAACCGCTCATTTAGATGGGCCTTTAGATGTCCTACTCATCAAATCTACTATATTATTAAACCAACACAATCCTTTCACATGTCATTCAACTAAACCCTCTGTCAAGTGTACAAGATTCCATTTATACAATTTCCACTTATGAATGATAAAATGAAAAATATGTTACCTTGTTTTTATAATGTTTGTGGTTTACCAACTCAACTAAAATGAATTGATGGTAACCTTCTCTTTTTCTTAATTGTTAAAGATTCACAACCTTCCAATTTTATTTTCTAATACAAATACAAATTATTCTTACTAATCTATGTATTTTAGAAAATTATTTATATCTTGTAACATCTCGGATTTTTCGTATTTGTATTCGTTTAAGTTTAAACCAATTCGGGAACGTAATTTGGATATTTTGAACTATTTAAAACTTGTATTTATTGGTACTTAACTTGGTTTAACTTATTTTATAATTTCATAACTTTAAATTATGCCAAATAGTCCTTAACAACCTTTAAAATCGCTTGAAACGGCTAAAAATCGCATTTTCGGGAACTACAGGGACTAAATTTGCCAATTTTTTCCTATTTTCGATTAAATTAACGAAACTTATTCTCCAAGAAATGTTATAGCTGGTACAATTTCGTTTTCTTGGTGTCCAATCCAAATTTTGTTAGTTATTGTACTAGATTTTCTCATTAAATAGCTTATTTTGTTTCATAATTTGTTTTTAGCAACCAAATCGCTTATTTTAGGCATAAATCGAGTGAATTAAGGTCCAACAAAAGGATATTAACTAAATATACAAGTCCATACTCTAAAATACTGATCATGAACAAAATCTAAAGCTTATTTCATTGATTTAATCATTAAATGCATATTCGGTTTCCTAAACGAATGAATTTACTAAATATAGTTCGTATTTGTAATCTCTATATAAACACATCATAATTCTTTGCCACAAACCTGTATCCTAACCCTAGAGTGACCCTCTAGCTGTCACCTACCATCAAGCTTCACCATCTTTTTCGGTTTTTGCATTATTGTTGAAGATACACTCATAAACGGTTGACTTTGCATACATGTGGACCTTTGACTCTTCGTTTCTCTTGATTCTTTCACTTTCCGGGTAAGTTGTAAACATAGAAATCATTCATATATATTCCCTAATCAGTAACCTTCAATCAATTTCGGTGGTTGAAGGGTGTTGACTGGTCAAATCGTTTAAAACTCGTTAAAGGACAAAATAGTCAACTAGTTTACCTTAAAGTTTTCTCATACTTCTGGTCGGATTCAACGTTCTGTCCAGAAGACTTTTATTCTCGTAACGAAATTTTAAGGCTATTGACCAAAACCCGACTTCCGACTCGCTGTTCGGATTCTGGTCAGTACCAGCTCGCTTAAATCTTAAATTTAACATAACATGAGTTCTAAACGTCCGTTTGGATTGATTCCAGTGGCAACGAGTTCGTTTTTATTCATATTATCATATCCTAAAAGCTTAGATTCTGAATCGTACATATCGTTTGACGTGTAGTGGACGACTTGCTTATTCGTTAAGCTCGCTTAATCGTATTTACATTCGTTATCCATTAATCTAAGGTGAGTTTATCATTCCCCTATTTTACCAACTTTTCTAAAATTTTTTGGGACATATGCGTACGTATCTGTATTTCGTACTATATACACACACACACACACACATATATATATATATTCAAACAAATGCATAAGTGTTATTGTGAGTGATTTAATCAAATATGCGTGCTACTTGCTTACATGTGTTACCATTCAATCAATCGTATATTGGGATTACTATTCAATCAATCATATAGTGGGTGTTACCGCTGCACCTTACGAGTTTTCAGACCTTCTAATCGTCAACAACGCAGGTCTGGCAATAGAAAGTCTGAGCAATGCCGAATTATTCAACGGTCGCTATCCGCTTGGGGTGACGGTTTCTTTGAGCTTTTTATATCGCTTTTTAACCAACCCCTAGGAGATGCCCCGGGTGGTGATACGTTTGTACCCGAGTCTGACAACGCCGGGTTGGGCGCCAATGTTAAACAATGTTTGCGAAAAGTTGCGGACGGGCATTTCACTGCTGCGGTCAAGGTATTATGCTCTTCAGGGGTTGCACCTTTCAGTAAGGATACTTTGAACGCTTTGTTGTCTAAGCATCCCATCATGGCACCTCCGATTATGCATGCTTCCTTACTTTCTGAGTCTCCCCTTGTCGTGGACGTTGATAGTGTGCTTGGGTGCATTAAGTCTTTCCCTAAAGGGACTTCGTGTGGGCGGGACGGTTTGCGAGCCCAACACATTTTAGATGCGTTGTGCGGAGAGGGGTCTCCGATTGCGGATGGTTTGCTCAAGGCTATCTCTGCGGTGGTTAATTTATTTTTGGGGGGAAGGTGTCCTAAGGTGTTGGCAGAGTTTGTTGCGTCTGCCCCACTTACGCCGTTGCTTAAACCGGACAATGGGATTAGACCTATTGCCGTTGGGGCCATTTGGAGGCGGTTGGTCTCTAAGGTGGCTATGAGGGGTATCGGGAAGGAGATGGTTAAATACCTCGGTGACTTTCAATTTGGGGTGGGAGTCCCCAGTGGGGCAGAGGCCGTGCTTCATAGCGCGAACAGGTTTCTAAATCAGTTTCATTCGGATGGGTCATTGGCTATGCTTACTGTTAATTTCTCCAATGCCTTCAACTTAGTAGATAGGACGACCCTTCTACATGAGGTTCGGAGTCGATGTCCTTCCATTTCTCTTTGGGTGGATTTTTTATATGGGCAGTCGGCTAGGTTATATGTGGGTGATACTTTCATTAAATCCACCACTGGGGTTCAACAGGGGGACCCTCTTGGGCCTCTCCTTTTTGCCTTAGCTTTGCACCCACTTGTTCACCAAATCAGAGATCGGTGCAAGCTTCTCTTTCATGCTTGGTACTTGGATGATGACACGATTATCGGGGATACTAGAGAGGTAGCCAAAGCATTAGATATTATCAGGTCTAAGGGGCCTCGTTTGGGTCTTGAATTAAACGTTAAGAAAACAGAGTTATTTTGGCCAACATGCAATGGGGTGAAGGCACAGGAGGGGTTGTTCCCTTGCGGGATTGGAAGGCCGGTGCTTGGCGTGAAACTCCTTGGTGGTGCTGTAAGCCAGGATGCGGGGTTTATCAGCAGTTTGGCTATGAAAAGGGCATCTAGCGCTGTGGAACTGATGAGCTGTCTCCCAAGACTTCGGGATCCTCAATGCGAGCTTCTTTTGCTTCGCTCATGTATGGGAGTCGCCAAGCTTTTGTTCGGTTTGAGAACATGCCAACCTATGTATGTGGGGGAAGCTGTTTCTATATTTGACAATGGTCTTCGAAGGGCGATTGAGGACATCGTGGTTTGTGGAGGTCCGTTCTTTGGGGATATCCAATGGAGGTTGGCATCACTTCCGATCCGTTATGGGGGGTTGGGTCTCTGTTCGGCCGAGGATGTATCTACATATGCTTTTGTGGCTTCGAGAGCACAGTCGTGGTGTTTGCAAGACCATATTCTTCGGGGTTGTGTTATTTATGGGTTGGACTCTGATTATGGGTGTGCGATGGATCGTTTACGTACTTCACTTCCAGATTTTGATCTTAGCGGGTTCTCTAATAAGGACACCGCCCCCCCTAAAGCCCAACATGTTGTGGCGAGTGCCTTATTTAGTGGAATCGTCAAGAGTTTAGAAGTGAAGTATGATCTATCCCCTCGCCAAAAAGCGGTGTTTGAATGCCTTCGGGCTCCTCGGGCTCAGGATTTTCTAACGGCCATCCCCATTGAAGGATTAGGCCAACGTATGTCGGGTTTGGAGTATCGGGCTATCCTTAAGTACCGGTTAATGATCCCCATGTTCCCGACGGATGAACCTTGCCCAATTTGTCGTAAGGTCTGTTTGGATTCTTTTGGTGACCATGCGGTGCATTGCAAAGAATTGCCTGGCTTTAAATACAGACATGATCTGGTTAGGGATGTTCTGTGTGATGTTCTTAAACGGGCAGGGATTTCTGCTAAAAAAGAGGCCCCTGTTAACTTTCTCACGGATCCTATTGAAGGGAGGTCTACTTTACGACCGGCTGATATTCTTGTGTTCGGGTGGGCAGGGGGGAAACACGCCTGTGTGGATCTTACAGGAGTGTCTCCTCTTGTTGGGCTCAGGGACCGTGGGTTTGTTGTGGGTCAGGCTGCGTTGAAGGCTGAATCGGGCAAAGTTGTTAAACACGAGAAAGCTTGTTTAGATAATCAACATGTCTTTCTACCATTTGCCTTTGATACATTTGGTTTTCTGGCTCCAGAGGCTGTGAAATTTTTGAGTAGGGTTCAGCGCGTCGTACACGGAACCTCTTCAGCTTCTAGGTCCCAAAGCTTCGTTTTTAGCAGGATTGGCTTTGCTGTTCAAAAGGGGGTTGCGGCGCAACTTGTTGCCCGTTTGCCTGCCACTTTATTGTAATCGTTTTATAGTAAATTATATAATTGAGTTTTAAAAAAAAAATTATATTTATCGCATTTATCACGTTATGCTTATTTATATTGTTGTGTCAAAATTGATGATATTCTCACTCAACTTTATGTTGACAAAAACTTTATTTTATATGCATATGCAGGTTGCTTGTATTGAAGATTGAAGTTTGGACATGTAGACAAGACCTTGGGATATATTCAAGTTAATCTTTATTTGAGCTTATATTTGTATGTTTAAATTGTTTATTGTATTTGGATATTGTGTGTATAATTGAAATAAAATAATTAATTAGATATTGCCACATTTATATTATGATAGTATCTTCGAGCTGTGAGCAATCGGATCACGCCCCGACATTTCCGCCTTAGGTTGGGGTGTGACATATCTTATGAATCCATAAGGTATGTTATTATACATTTTATTCAGTTTAACTTTTTTGTTGTATTTTTTTAACACATGTGTATCACACGGGCTATATCCTAGTTCAAACATAAACTGTTATACGATTAAGAAATTTATCGTGATATATTATTATACTAGCTTTATAACTCGTGTGATGCACGCAACGCTCAAAACAAATACAATTAAGCCATAGAAATTAAAATGATTAAATTAAAAAATATAATTTTATCAAGTTAAATGGTTTTATAAGTTCAAATTATATCTTCTAATGGAATATTGGCACGAATACGTGATGTATTCTCACGCAATTTCTTCATAATCACGAAAAAGAAGCACCTAGTGATTTTATAAGTGTAATTATAATTTTAATGGAATAGCAAATCCTAACAGAAAAATGACATAAAAAAACAGCATATATAAATTAGCATGAATAAAACACGCTTTTTTATTACAGTTTCGAAAGAGATTTATGAAAACTCGATGGATTCATGAAAGTTGAATGAATATATGAGAAAAAAATTGGCTATTCATTCAAATTCCTTATTGTCTTTATCATCTTAGGCATATAAATATCGTTTATTGAATTTTACCACATTCATCTCTTACACTCAAATGTGTATATAAATTGATTTAATAAAAAAAGGTTGATCTGATTTCTTTAAAAATATAAAAGTTTTGATTATATTGGTATAAATAGCTGCATATATTTAGTCTATATAATTTAGGTAATTAGTTATTTGATTAAAGGATGGATTGATATAAACCGACATAAATATATTTTCATTAAAAATAGAATAATAGTTTGAGCTGGAAATTTAGGCTAGCATTGAATCTTCAACTAGCATATTCGTCAGTTATATTCTTTTATTAGAATAGGACGATAGGTATATTTAGATTTAGATGACACATGTGATGGTCAAACTTATTTTTATGGCTAAATTCACTTTTTTTTTGTTTTTATTACACTACCTTAGCCAAATTAAAACTTGGGTCTTCGTAAAGAAGTTTTGCTTCTTACCACTAGGGTACAATCCAGGTAATGTGATCGTAAAATTAATTTATATTCTAGAGCCGACAGGGGCAGATCTATAGTAGAAATGGGTGGTTCCCCGGAACCACCCGAGTTTCGAAATAATAGTGTATTTGTATATATAAAACATTAGAGGAACCACCTTATAAATTAGGAAGGAACCACCTTAAAAACATTTGAAACGCTTGGCCAGCTGGTAAGGTGCTGGTTTTGTAACTTGAAGGTCACAAGTTCAATTCCGGATTTCCATATAATTTTTGAACTTTTTTTAACTACTGCACAACCCATTTAGGGTTTTATTAGTCAAAAAATAAAACACACCGACACTAAACACAATGGCGCCTGCGATCTCCCCTGTCCCCTCGTCCCCGTCAGCCGTTCCCCGACCACCACCGCAACTGCCTTCCTCTCCTCCTGTCTTCTACTCTTCCTCGAAGCTCGATTGCTCGAATCCTCCCACTTTGAAGGTAAGTTTGCATTCATTTGTTAAATGTTAATTGTTCTTGACTTGTTAATTGTTCTTGATTGCTAACTACTTAATTGTTAGGTTATTTGTTAAATTTAGTTTTAATGGCTTGTGGTCACGAATAATATATTTCAATTCATGGTTGTTGGTGTTGGGTGTTAAAATAGTTGGAAAGATAAGAGTGGTGGTGTTGGTGGATGTTTTTTGTTGAGGTAAGGTTAATTGTGTGAATATGGTTTCTAACCGGCCCGAACCTCAAACAGACCCAGAATTTATTATTGTATTTTTATTATGTAATGAACTTTGCCCGAACCATCTAACCGACCCGAACCTCAAACCGACCCGGAATTTTTTATACCCGATTCTATGAAATTGAATCATCTAAAAGTTGTGCACCACCTGAAAAAAATTCCTGGATCCGTTACTGAGAGCCGAATGTATGGTAAATCGTTTTTGGATGAAAAACTTGATTGCTCATTTAATAAAACAAACGCGCGTGTTTTTATGTTTGATGTATTTATATAGTCGTTAATGCATGCGTGTACGGTGTACCATTAATGTTTATTTACCGTATTACAAAAATACAGGTAAATGTGTTGGTTATATAGTTATATGTATGCATAAATACAAACAAACAAAGGCTTTTATGTTATTATGTATGCTCTTCATTTTTATATAACATGTATCTTGATGATCATCTATCGTATCAACTAAAGCACACAAGCAAATTCATTTACTTAAAACATAGTAACAAATATGAAACCGAGTTCGTGCATTTGTTTTTGTTTGTTAACAAAATTTTATTTTATGCCAGTTCAAGTTTAATAATTATATTATTATGATCATTTTTATGGCCATTAAAAAGGTGATCGATATGGGCTTGGGATTGGGATTGGGATTGGGATCAAAGTTGAACGATCTATATTGGTTCAATCCGCTTATCTTAAGGAGCTAAAATGTTTTGCTCGAGCTCAAACTGTAAAACCTCAAGTCAACTCTTTTATTTGAAAATATATGTATAGTTTCTAGATTTATATTTTTCACTCGTGCTTATTATAAAACAATAGAAATAACATTCTTAACATGCACATAGGCTTTAATTTAAACGAGTCACCCGATTGAGCCAACAAGACAACTAACGAACCCGCTAACTAGCTAAAATTTTTTTTGTGAAAGACCAACGACTAAAGCTCATTTAACTAGGGTAACCCAATATTAAAAGGCGATCCCACATATTCGAAATTACAGACAGTGCTGGGTAGGGGTGTTCAAAGTCGGATATTCGAAATACCCGAAAAATACAATAATTATAAAAAGTTTAAAGAACTACTTTTAAAAATATTTTGGATATACGAAATATCCAAAAAATTATCCGAAGTATCTGAAATATCTGAAAATTATCCAAAAAATTATCCGAAATTATAAATAATAATTATTATATAATAATTTAAAAAAATATATGCTGGATAGTTAAATAAAATTTTCAAAATCACTATCCAAACTCGGATCCGTAAATTCAGTTTCGGATATTTCAAATACAGATCCGAACTATCCAAAAATTTTCAAAATCATTATCCGAATTCGAATCCGTAACTTCAGTTTTGGATATTTCAGATACATATTCGGATTCTGATTTTTTTAAACAAGAGTGACGGACTATTTTTTTTTAACAAAACCCGTCACCCAAAGAGCAAACTATTACCTCATGTTCCAATATAAAACAGTAAAAAATCAATAATTACCATTTACAAGTAACATTTCCCCGTTTATTGAAAAAGAAAAGGACGAGACAATTAGGAGAAAGTTTGAAGGCATCAGTAACGCAAACGCAGGTGGATTCAATTCAAAGCATCATCATCATCATCATCATCTTCTTCCTTCCTTTCCTGCAATTGAAGTTGATGGATAAATCCACAATAGGAGGAGATTCACGCAGCAACAAAGCAGCTGTTCAAGCCACTAATGACGATGCTTCCGCCAGCAAATTGTACCTTTCCTTTCCTAACCCTAATTTCCATCACTTTCCTAATTAAACCCTATACGTAATTGCCACATTCAGTTAGGTTTTGTTGCATAATATTGGTACCGATTGAAATCACAGATGTAGTTAATTGCTTCAAACTGAGCCCTAAATTGCAAACCCTAGATTATTAATCTATCTATGCATAATGTGAATACCTGCTTCTTCCTAATACGTATATATTGTCAATAATTAAAAACAGGACACGTGCTAACGAGCCGAGCTGCTTGATAAAAAAGTTCTAAACGGGCCAACCTTCAGCTCGAGCCTTGTATGGGAAGCTTGTTTAGGCCCGTCGATCCTTGTGTATATTTTCAGTTTTACCTCTTTTGGACTTCTATGTTTTAGTTTCACACTGCACAGCCGAGCTTAGGCTTGCTTAAGGTACTACATGAGCTAGCCCAAATTAGGCTTGTTTAAGGTTTTTCTCAAAATGTATTAAAAAAATGAAAGACGTATATAAATTAATTAGTAAATTAGAAAAGGCCTGAGCTTGAAAAATCATCACACGAGCCGATCTCAAGCTTAGAAAAATATCTCGAGATGAGCCGAGCTTGAGCTTTAGAAAAAGATCTCGAAACAAGCCGGGTTCGTGCTTTAGAAAAACATCTCTAATCAGCAAGCAGAGCTTGAGCTCTCGTAACTCAAAACGATTCGAGCCCGGCTCAGTTCGGTTCATTTACACCCTACTCGCGCTTCGTAAGAACTAAGGTTTTTGTCAAATTATAGAAATGTAATGCGTAAATTCGATTACTTTGTGTCAAAAATTTAACCCCCTACTCGCACATCATAGAACTAGGGTTTTTGTCAAATTATAGAAATATAATGCGTAAATTCAGTAACTTTGTGACAAAAATCTTTTGTTGTTCTTCCCATGATTGTTCAATGTCATCAAATGGTTCAAATCCTTATAGAAATAAGCTTCATTTATAAGTAACATTTGATATGGCATCCATATAATATAAAGATTCGTTTTTTATATAATTTTTGGACAATAATATTAATTGTTTTTTATGTATGGTTGAAAGGTCTTGTGTGAAGAAAGGATATATCAAAGATGATTATGTACATTTGTTTGTAAGGAGGCCAGTTAGGAGATCTCCAATAATTAATCGTGGTATGCTAATGTTTCGTTTGCTACCAAAAATTATACGTTATACGTTTTTTTGATGACTTTATTATTGTTTTGCATGTGTATGTTCGTCTTCTTAAGGTTATTTTGCCCGCTGGGCTACCTTCCGGAAGTTTCTCCATCAGTTTCTGAATAGTGAACCGAAATCTAATGGTCACGTTAAAAAGCAGATATTATCACTCGGAGCCGGTTTTGATACAACATATTTTCAGTTGCAGGTTTGTCATTTGGCTCATCTTTTGTTAAGCAAGTACTATTGTTATTACTACTATTATTGTTGTTGCTGCTGCTGTTGTTATTTTTGTTATCTAAATCATTGGCAGGATGAAGGGAGGGCCCCGCATTTGTATGTTGAACTCGATTTCAAGGAGGTGACTTGTAAAAAGTCAACCATTATTGAAAATTCTCCACAGTTAAGGGGAAAGATCAGTGAGTCAGCGTCAATATCTCAAGGTATTCGATGTGTAAAATATCTTTAACTAGAACTCAAGAAACACGTTTTCATCTCAGACAGACAGACTGACACTTTGATTATTAATTTCATTAATTTTTATATCTGCAATTTTGCAGAGAAAGGAGAAGTAATAAGTGATAATTACAAACTTCTGCCTGTTGATTTGAGGGATATACAATATTTAAATGACCTTATTTTAGCTCATATGGATCCAAGGTATGTGCATCAGTTAGTTTCTTATCCTAATATCTTAGTTTAGAAAATTGACGTTACCGTTTTCAAGTTATTATGTGGTGGATGTTTCCTTCGAAAGCTTATTAAATTTTTTATTGACAATCTAGAATAAGCATTTTTGTGTAGGCCTGTGAACGAACAAATGGTTCCATGAATCATTCAGTGGGAAGCTCGTTTATTTAATAAATGAATGAACATTAGCCAAATTTTTTGCTCATTTAGTTAAATGAAAGAACATGAGCACATGTCTCGTTCGTTCATTTATCTTCGTGAATGTTCATTTACGCTCGCTCATTTAAGTTCGTTTATGTTTGTTATTGTACGCTTGTTTTTGTTAGCTAGTTTTTTAGGCCTGTTATAGTTTAGTCTAGCTTTAATAACTTTTTTATGTTCGTGAACGTTTATCTATGTTTGCTCCTTTAAGTTCATTTATGTTCGTTTGTTTATGTTCGTTTACATAAGTTAGTCTACTTTGTTTATGGTCATAAATATATTAATTAAAACTTGTTAGGCTAATTGCTTGCATTTACTTTTAGTTGGTTTTAGTCCGGTTATGTGTTTTACGTTCGTGAAGCCTTCGTTTATACTGTTAACAAACAAACATAAATAAACACAAAAACATTCGTTTTCTTAACAAACGAACAAACACACACAAGAAACCCTCGTTCTTTTGATTGTTTGTATTCGCTCGTTTGTTCGTTTAAAGTTAAACGAACGACGGAACGAACACGAACATGCTTTGTTTGCGTTTGCTCGGTTCATTTACTGGCCTACATGTCTACATGCCACAATAATAACTTGAAAAATAATATCTTTGTTGATTACCTTTATTAAATAGATTTTGTTACAATCAGCTTGCCAACATTTATAATCGCGGAATGCGTTCTAATATACTTGGATCCCGAGTCAAGCAATGCCATTGTCGAATGGGCTTCTAGAACATTCTCTACATCAGTATTCTTTCTATACGAGCAGGTATTATTTTTTTAATCATATGAATACACAAATATAGATTAATCCTTTTATACACTTTCAATATGTCACCATAATATATTTTCCTGCAATAATAGATTAATCCTCACGATGCTTTTGGGCAACAAATGATCAGAAATTTGGAGGTAATATATTATGGATTCTATTTTTGTGTCCCTTAAATGGTCATAAAAAAGTTCAGCATTGATCAAATGTAACGCTGATGTGAGTTTATGTTTTTTTTAATAAAGAGTCGGGGGTGTGGGTTGCTAGGCATTTATGCTACACCGACATTGGATGCAAAGGAAAAACTTTTTCTTGACCGAGGTTGGCAGGTATGTTTTAGATGTGAAATAATAATAATACAAAATTCATGTGTATTAACGGATATTTATGATGAGTTATAGAGAGCCGTTGCATGGGATATGCTGAAGGTATATACTAGCTTCATTGAACCTCAAGAACGGCAAAGGTATTTGTTTTTTGAATAAATACCGTTCGGTGGTTAGTTTGTTTATGTTCGTTTATTTAATAAACGAACGAAGACTAACAAAAGCTTTTATTCATTTAGTCAAGCGAATGAACATGAACACGTCTCGTGACCTCGTCATTCATTTATGTTCGTGAACGATTTCGTCTATGTTCGTTCGTTTGCGTTCTGTGTTTGTTACTTACTATTGTTTAAGTTTGTTAATATATTCATTTAAGTATTTCAGGCCCATTACAATTTAGTCTAGTTTTACACTTTTAATAGCTTTTTAGGCCCAATATATTTTTTTAAACGCTTATTTTTAATTCGTTTTAGCTCAGTTATGTTCTTGAACTTTTCTTTTATACTGTTGAGTGTTGTCACACACAGACAAACACATTCATTTTCTTAACGAACGAACATGAACAAGAAAACCCTGTTCATTTAGTTGTTCGTGTTCAGTTATTTGTTCGGTTAAAGTTATATGAACAAACACAAACATAGCATGTTCGTGTTCATTCGGTTCATTTACATGACTTGGTATAGCAAAAGTGATGAAAAATTGAACATCTTTAAAAAGCTTTTGTAATCTGTTTAACGAGTTTCCTCATTTACTCTTGTTAATTTGTTCACTAAAAATATATTTTATAAGATTTTTATCCATGTTTGGTTGATCAGGATCGAACGGTTGGAATTGTTTGATGAGTTTGAGGAATGGTATATGATGCAGGCAAGTTTCTATCCTAATATCTCATAGCTAAAAAAAATTGCTTGACCCTGAAAGTCAAACTAACTAGTTCTGAAAACTTCAAGTAGAAATTGAGTTAACTTTCTAAAAAGAATTGTGAATTTAAAACATCAAAAAAGTAACCTTAATACTAACTATTATCCCTCCAATGTTTATTTCAGGAGCACTATTGTGTCACTTGTGCAATCAACGATGCCATGGTACGGTTTGCATACGATTTGTTATAAAATATGAAATTACCAAACTACCCTCCTGATATTAACATAGTAAACCATTGTTAACAAGCCATCTAATGCATTTTGTTTCAGGGCATGTTTGAGGATTATGGTTTTCCTAAAGACCAGCATGTAACCAGTGCCTCTACAACATCATCCCCATGAAAAAACCATAAGTTATATGATACAATCACTTACATCACATGTGTCATGTGATTGGCACATGGTACCCAAAATGGGAAAGCTTTGTTAGTTTGTTTTTATGTGGTTGATTGAATCTTGTGGATAGTGGTGGTGGTGGTGGTGGTGGTGGTGGTGGTGGTTTTGATTGAATCTAAAGAAATGATTGTTTTGCTTTTTCTTTAGGTTTTACCAAATGAACCACTATATGTGGGTCCCTTTTGTTTTGTGTTTTATATTGGTGTTACGTTGTTTTTCTAATATAAAGAGAGGTATCATGGCAACATAGTGATTGATGGCCAATTATGCAAATAGAAAACTTGAAGTAGAAACAAAAAGATTCAATCCTCAAAATCTCAACAACAATCTTGGTGGGTCACCTCTCCATCAAAACAAAATGATTTGAGTCTATAATACTAAAATGTGTGCATATTCATTAGTTGCCATCATGAAAGAAGCCCACAGTAGCATTATGTTGGATGACCCTACTCGTTGACTAGTCAAACATAAAGTGTTGTATGCCCACTAAAAAAATAAGAGATGTGTCGATAATTAATCTCCATCATACACCATGTGGTAAAGGTGACAATTCTTGAAATTTACACCCCAAAAAGATACTGATCTAAACCATCTAGTTTGACCTCCTTAAATTGTTGGTACAAATGAGCCGGGTCGTTCGTGAGAAACTTGAGATTGATTGATAAAAAGTTTAAAGCGAGTCGAGCCTCAAACAAAGCTCGCTTAGTTTATGAAGCTGAGGCTAAGCTTTGTATGGCAAGATTGTTTAGGCTCATCGAGCCTTGTGTATTTTTATGCTTAAACTTGTTTAAGGCTTTTCTCAAACTAACTCGAGCCGAACCGAGCCAATCTAGAGCTCAAGCTTCAGAATAGTCTTAACAAGCCAGTATCAAGTAGTGTAAGGTGCTGGCCCAGCTAGGCTCATTACTATAGTCTAGGGGCATCCATCGTCGTGGCCCGTGGGTTGACTTGAATACTACCCATATTTTTAATTGTGTAAAAAGCATCAATCATTACCCATACACGCTTAAAATTGTGTAACACGAACATGACCCATTAAATCAATTTATTTAAACATGTCAAACAAGTTAGATGGCAACAGTAAAGTTATAAATGTGTCTCTTCGATTGGTGTATTATAAAAAAAGGGCAGGCCGAGTCATAACTATCAGGTTGACTTGTTTAATTAAACGGCTTAAGCATGTCAACATGAACACGACTCGCTTATTAAACAAATTAAATATGACAACCCAAAAACAAATTGTTTTCGTGTCATGTTTCGGATAATGTCAGATATAGCCCTAGTTTAAACCATAAAATCTGAGTCAAACCGGTATGATTCATATCGACAAATCTCCAAACTAAACCGGTAAAATTTGGTAGTTGGTCGGTAAATAACATTTTCTAGGGTGATAACACAATATATAGATTGAATACAGTCAACACTTACAACTCAACAACAAGAAGCAATAACAATTCTAAACGTTACATGATGAATTACACCTAAAAGAACTCGAAATCGAGATATTTACCTCCCGGCTTAACCCCTGGCCCCGATCCCGGTCCCGCCATTCGTTTACTATTACTACCCGCCCCAACCGGGTCAATCGCTCCAAACTTCACAGGCAGCTCGGGGTCCACAGGCCTGGGCACTTCTGGAGGCGTACTGCACCGAATCAAAGCCCAATTCACACCTTCAAAAAACGGGTGTTGTTTAATCTCGGTAGCCCCACGTTTAACACCAAGCCGATGTTGCGGTTCCTTTACAAGCAAACCCCTGATCAGGTCCCGGCTCGCGTAGCTCGTAGCCGGTGATTCAGGAAACCGTAGCTGCTGACCAACCACGTTAAACAAAGTGGCTCGGTTTCCTGCACCCTTAAACGGGGTCCGACCGTATAACAACTCGTGCAAGAAAACCCCGAATGTCCACCAATCAACTGCGCTACCATGTCCCTCGCCTTTAATAATTTCAGGGGATAAGTATTCATGGGTCCCCACAAATGACATGGACCGAGCCGCGGTCGGTTCAGCTACAAGTTCAGGGAGTTGACCAAAAAGAGGAGTCGGGTCCGTTCGTGGTTTGGGGCTTCGTTTTTTCTTGCTTCTTTGAGGGAAAAAGCGCGGGAGGAAACACGCTGGTTGAATGCAGACGGACGTGGGCTCGATACACGCAGGTTGCACGCAAAAAGCACTATTCGGGCCTCGTTTAGTAGGATCGGAATCTAACGAGGATGATTTAACGAGGGTGGGTGATACCGCACACCTTAACGAAAGATCAAAGTCGGACAACATTATGTGACCATCATCGCGTACCAACACATTTTCGGGTTTCAGGTCTCGGTATACGACTCCAAGCATGTGAAGATACTCGAGAGCTAATAAAACCTCAGCAGCATAAAACCTGAAACGAGTAAAGAGTTTAAAACAGGTTATTTTTAGTACTATCAGAAACGGGCCACACTTAAAACAGGTCATTTTTAGTACTATCGGAAACGGGTCAGGCTTAAAACGGGTCACTTTTAGCACTATCTGAAACGGGTAAAGTTTAAAGCGAGTCATTTTAGCACTATCTGAAATAGATGTAGGACTTTGGGCAACTTTTAACCCGGTTGGCCCTTCCCCTATTAGCTAAATTTAGGCCTGTAAACAAACCGACCGTTCAGTGAACGGTCCGTGAGCCGTTCAGTGGGAAGTTTGTTTATTTTTATTTATTATAAATAAACGAACATGAAAAAAACAAAAAGTTGTTCATTTAGTTAAATCAACGAACATGAACACGTCTCATTTGTTCATAGATGTTCGTGAACGTTCATTTGTTTACGTTCATTACTATATTCATTTAATTTTTTGGGTCCATTACCCTTTAGTCTACTTTTATACCCTTTTAGGCCCAACACGTTTTTCACCATTACTTTTAGTTATATTCGTTCATCTATGTTCAGTTATGTTTATTCGTTTACGGTTATGAACAATTCATTTATACTGTTAATGAACGAAGATAAACAAACATGAAGTTGCTAATTTTCTTTACAAACGAACATGAACAAGAAAATGCTCGGTTCGTGTTCGGTCGGTTCGTTTGCAAGCCTACTTTTGTACATGGCACAGTTATTTCATGTAAATTTGACAAACAAATGCATACCTTGCTGCATATTCTGAAAAATGTTTGCCAGGTTGGCGCTGTCTCAAGGTATGCAAATCGCCACCTGGACAGTACTCCATAACCAAACACGAGAACCTGTCGGTTTCAAAATGAGTGTATAAAGTAGGCAAAAACGGGTGATCAAGCAGTTGTAATATATCTCTTTCAGTTTGAGCCCTAGATAACTTCTTTCTACTAGCAAGTGAAGCCTTGTCCATCACCTTCATTGCAAAATAACAACGGGTCCCACTCAACTCGGACTGATAAACACTGCCAATGTCACCACACCCGAGTAACCTAAGCAGCCTAAAATGACTCATACCCAAAAGCCCGTCTCGTGACCTTATTGCAAGAATCGCCTTCCACCTAGGATCATTACCTTTATGAGGCTTGTTGGTTCCATTGGTGAAGTTGCTCCAGTTACTTTCATCACTTAGACCACTACTATCACTCGCTCGACTTATACTCGTTTTCCCACTTTCAAAACATTCCCCTCGAAAGGGCATTTTGGTAATTCCACCACGGTCAACACTTAGCATACTGTCACTCATTCGATACGTGCTTGTGCTCATTGATGTAACGACACCTGTACTATCGATGCTACTATGCGGGCTTACATTACCACTTGGAGGTAAAGAAACATCCCAAACGCACTCTTTCTCATCAGAATCTCGACATGCGGGCGAGTTTGTTGTATTTCGTGACGGGTTTTCTTCGACTCCTGAAACGCGAATAGAAAGATCTTCAAGAAAGAGACCTTTTATGGGAGTTTTTTGACCGATCGGGACACAAACAGGCCTCATTAAATCCATGTCAACAGGCTCCGGAGGATGACTAGCGCCCGAGAACGAGGTGGAACCGATATCATCATAGCATTCATCAATATTTCCTTTGAAAGCATCATCCTGTAAAGAGTTTTTCCCTTTAAATTTGCTGGCAGATACCGGTAAACCTTGTGTATTTAAATGATTCATATCTTGTTGAATGATATCAAAAATCTCCCTTGAAAGCGGAAGCTTCTGTGAATCATGAACTCTTCTCATTTCTGCTTATTATGGTATAACATTTATCAGCATTCTCTATTTCACTGTTCTGCAAAAGATTAAGCAAAATTTAGTGAATATGATGCATAATTCAGTGTAAATAAACAATGTTTGCCAAAATATGAATCTAACATAAATGTTTGTGGAGCATATAGAAGATATGAAAGGGAATTACATCAATAAGGCATTTTAGGGTTTGGTTTAATAAAACAATCAAATAAATAATAATAATAATATGAATCGAAAAGCAACAAATTTCTTTCAACTTAAAAAAAATGAAAAGGGGTTTTGACGGATGGATCGGATTTTGACCTAATCGCAGCAACAAAAACATCACATCACCGATTATTAAATCAAAAATAAAATAAAATGTGAGTTGAAAGTTGAAATTGAAGAAAAATAAAGATAGAAAGAGGTGATTACCGGCAGATCTGAGATGAAGAAAGAGGTGAGTGTATCTACTGGTAATCTGATTGTTGAAGGAGGTGTAGATGAGAGAAGCAATAGATGATTCCAGTGGAGTGGAGTGAGATTACTTACTGGTCTCTGCATAAAGGTGAGCTGAGAATGCAGAGAGCCAAGTGATGACGACGACAGCAGATGACTATCTCCTTCTTTATTATTATTTGCTTTTTCTTTTTTCTTTCATTGGGGGTGAAGCACTTTACTCTCTGGGAATACATATATATAACATAATATTTTATAGTTTTTTATTTATTAAAGTTTTTTATAAGGTGCAATTTCTTTCTCTTAAAACAATATTTAGAATTTATAAATTTTATTCGGGTGTCTGATACTTCTAAATGTTTTTTTTTTTGGAATTTTGAAGAATAAAATTTGATCATGGGGTATTATTGCTATCATAATTGGATTGGATGTTTCTATATCAGGAAAGGAGTATCTGAATCTAACAAGTAATGAGCAACTAGGTTAGGGTTTTAGAGTTGGGTTTGAGATTCATAAGTCTAATACTGGCCTTGTTTCAGACGTCCTCGTCATCATCGTTTCTAATCAACATTTTGTTGAAGTCGAATCTTTTTTTCTTTTTTTTGGCGTGTGAAGACGTCAAACGTCGAACGATAAGCAAAGAGGCAGATAAAAAAACTAAGTAATTTGTAATCTGACAAGGTTCATAGATGTGTGTTAAAGTTATTTTTGGAAGCATATGTTTGTTTCTGATTTTATGATAATAATTTGCAAAAGTAATATTTAGGTTTGTTTTGGTTCTGTTGAACGAAAGCATATTTGAAAGATTAAATAGTCGAAAGTAGATTGTTAATTGTATAGTGAGTTTTGAAACTAAATAAGAATTTAGCAAAGATAAAATATGATGTTGTCAAGAACTCTTGAGTAGGTTTCAATATTTTGGATCATGATTTAACTGTTCTCTTCAGCATAGTGTTATTTCATCATATAACCTCTTCGTGCATATGTTAAAGTGGTGCATTTCGTGTGCTCTACTTCCTTCGAATGGTTTCATGTATTTGTGGAATTTCGTACTTGGTCAACAATCACTCCAACCTACATACTTAAAATCAATTAACAGTCACTCAACTCGTCTACTTAATAGGTGGCATGGAATTCATGTCGAAAAACTTAAATATCTTATTTTCATAGGTTAATCAAGAAAACAACCTTATCACTTATCAGGAAAGTATATTTTGTAACTGTACAGTGAGATTTAAAACCCATATTGAAGAATACATATTCAGCATTTCAAGAAATTTATTAATAATAATCAAAGATCATATTACCCTACTCTATTTCTTCGATGTATAGCTCCTTAGTATAGATATAATGTAATGTTTTCAAGAGCTCTATAGTAGTTTTCGGTATTGTGACTTATGATATTATTCTACTCTTCTCACCTACACGTTCATGGTGGTGAGTTTTATTGTATCACCCTTAACACATACGTTAAAACGACACATTTCGTTAACTATACATGCTAGAAATGGTTTTGTGCACACATGGAATAGATACCCACTCCAACCTAGCTACTTAAAATCTTTTGGCAATCACTCTAACGTAACTACTTAATTGATGGGAAAGGTCCCATGTTAAATAACTTACATATATATTTTATTTTATAGGTCAATCAAGAAAACAACGTCGATATCACTTATTATGTGGTTCACTATACGTCCTTTCCTCTCGAGGGATGCATATTTGAATCTCAAATGTTAGATGTTCCGATAAACGAATGCATATATGAAAATCACATGGTCAAAAGTAGATTTGTTATTCGTGTAATGAGCATTAAAACTCTCGTTGAAGAATAAATATTTACTATTGGTAGAAACTTTCTAATACCGACCAAAGATCATATCACTTTACTCTACTTCGTAAATGTATAGTTCTTTAATAAAGATAAAACGTGATGTTGCCAAAAATCTAGAGTAGCTTTCACTATTGTGGGTCATGACTCAACTGCTCTCTCCAGTCTCCTACATGTGCATGGTAAGTTTACTTTATTATATAAACCCTCAATGCACATCTTAAAATGGTGCACTTCGTTTGCTCTATTGCCATGAATGGTTTATTGCAATCGTGGAATTTGACACACATCCGGCAATCACTTCCAACCTAACTGTTTAAAATTGACTAGCTATTAGTCTAACCCAGCTACTTAATAGATGGCATAAGTTCCATGTCAAAAAATTACATATGTTATATTCATAGGTCAATTAAAATAGCCAACCCGGTCACTTTTTTCGTCGTATTGCCCCTTCCACACAGGTAAATTGGGGCATTTTGTTGCTCTTGTGAATTGGTTCGTGTAGTCATGGAAAATTAACACCCGACCGACAATCACTCCAACCTAACTACTTAATCGATAGCATAGGTTCCATGTCAAAAGGCTTGCATATCTTATTATAGTAGACGAGTTAAGAAAACAACCGTATCAGTCACTTCTCTTTACATGAATCTTAAGTTTATAAAATCTAAATAAAAAATGAGGGGAAAAAATAGTAAGTATCAATTTATGGGTTTATGTTGATGTCACATGTCTCCCGCCAAGAATTAAGAAAGAAAAGGACATAATGGTCGAAGTTTGGTGTGTGGGGGCACTTGATTTGTCACCATTAGATGGTGGCCCATTTATGTCCCTCTTTTCCACTACATTTTTTGTAATATATCTTTATTTGTTTCTTGTGTTGGTTTGCCAATGGTGAACATCGTGGTGGATTTTAATCCTCAAATCTCACTTTTACGTGATATTATTTGAATTCTAGGTAAATTCTTATATGCTATAATTATGCATAGTAAATTGTAGACACTTAGTTTAGATATCACCGACAATTGGTCTTTTGATCCAATGACATTGAGTGATTATTGAGGCTTGAAACCTTATGGTCTTAGGTTTGAAACCTGACCCAATGGATTTTTTTTTATAGTCATGAGTTTCCTCCTTGATTGTGTTCTCAGATGAGTGGGTCTGGAACAACAAAATCAGTATGAATTATTGCCAGTCCGTCTCAGGAAGGCTCACTAGAATATTGAAGTTTGTTCCAAAAGATGATGATAAAATGAAGTTTAGATGTAACCAACTTTTAGAAACTTATTATTCCATGTACTGAAAAACAAATGTATCTAACTTCAATAATGTGGCATTGTTTACTAAATTCTTCCTCTCCCGTTCTCTAACTTGAATCCCATGGGGCGACATCAAAGAACGATTTGGTTTGGAAATTTGGATTATTGTGATTTTGATTTCCTTTTGTTATATTATTTTTACCATAAGAGGTGCAAGGATGATATGAATGTATGCATGTTTCCTTATATAGCTTATATCAAGAAACTTGATCATAGAAGTTAAAGTTAAACCGTAACATTATTATGAACATTAAATTGGGGCAACTTTATAGAATATTAATCAACTTTTAAAAGTGTTCTAATTAGGTCACTCAATTTTAAAAATTGCTCTAATTAAGTCACTCAACTTTAAAAATTGCTCTAATTAAGTCACTCAACTTTCATGTTTGATTAAATTAAAGGTTTTAACATGTTTTTTTAGTCGTTTTCTTTTTTGTTTTACATAGAAAATCTTTTTATCTTTTTTTTGAAGTTAACGCTGAGTGGCGAAGTGAATTTTATTTTTTATTTTTAAATTTTAATATAATTAACGTTTTTTAAAATTTTTTAAATTTAGTTACATATATTGCAAATTCCGACCCCTACATCTTATCCTCCATTTCTTTGTTGACGCGCTAAAAAATCGGTGAGACTTGATTTGAAGATTTGGTGACTCGATTTGAGAAAAATATGCATCAGTGACCTAATTGGAACACTTTTGAAAGTTGGTTACTATTCTATGAGATTTTCACTATTAAATTGGGGAAGTATCATTAAAAACCAACATATTTTATGTCATTTTTCACAAAAGGTCCCTCAACAACATTTTACAGATAAAAGTCTTTGTACATGTTAATTTTGAGCACAATCATAAAAAAAAATATATGTTATAAACTTAAACAAAACATTAGAGAAGTAGTTTAATAACCAACATATTGAATATTCATTGATTGGCAAAATCAGAAATCGAATAACCTGGTATAGAAACATATTTTTAGCTCTAATCTTTCACAAAATTATAAAGAGATATAAATAACGGGTATATAACATCGATTAATTTTGTATTATACTTTATAATCAAAATTAGCTTATCTGGTATGATTAATATATGTTCATAATTAAAACATCTCAAAATCAATTTATGCAGCATACTTCGTTCATACTAACAAATAGTCAAATAGTGATTTGATAAGAACACATGCTATGCTTCATATATTCTTTTTATTTATTACTTATTTGATTCATTCTAATTTTAGTCTATTTTATATTTTAGAATCATGTTTGATCAGAAATAATTAATCTCTCTTTATAACTTTGTGGAACGTTGGAGTTGAAGGAATATGTTTCTATTCAGAATTTAGAATTTTCAATCAATCAATATTACTAATATATATAAAAGAGAAGTTTTGCGACGTTGGACTATGATTGGTCTATTTGGTAAGATTCCATTGGACCAAGTTTTGTTTTGTTTTTTTTTTGTTTGTCTTTTGTTTTAAACTTTGATAATTATATTTCTAATTATCTTTGTTATGTTTGTTTTTTATTAGTTTAGTTCCAATACCAATATACCGTAACAGATGTGATAAAAACTGACATAATTTGTGTAGACTTAGCGCATTTTGTTTTAGTTATAGTACCATAACGAAACTGACCGAATAATAATTCTTTCTTTTTAGTCCGGTTTTATAACGAACATGAAAAACCCAACCAAATTTGCATAGACTCATCGCCAGGGACCAACAACCAACAATGCTCGGGTTTTACCAACGCTCGAGTTTCACCGACCAATGCAATCCCAATGTTCCATCTCAATTTTTATAACTTTTTTTTGTTTTAATTTCCTTACAATAACACATGTAGCAGAAACTGACCGAATTCATGTCAACTTACCGCCTCAACACTTAGGACCGATAATGCTTGTGTCTTACCAACGTTCGGATTTACCAACCTGCCCGGCGCAACGTACCGGGTTAAAAACTAGTTCAATATGTTTGCTGGTTATTAAACGTACTATTTCTCTAAGTCTAACGTTTTGTTCAAGTTTATTAATTTTTTTTATTATTGTGTTTAAAATTAGTATGTACATGCACTTTTATATAAAAAAATTATTAAGAAACTTTTGTAAGAAAAAACAAAAGGTATTTTGGTCTTTTATGATAGTTGCCTTATAAAATTTATAGTCTGTTACACTTAAGTAGGTTTAAAAGTTTTGGTGTATATAATTACAATATATTTTAAATTTTGATATATTTAATACAATTAGTCAAATAAAAATATATCAATGCTTAGTTATTTCTTGATGATGGGGAGATATTGCATCAGATTTTTAATGACCAATTATATAAAAATAATAATATCCATACAAAATAGAAACATCGCATTTAAGAATAAGAGAAACACGTAACATTTGATTAGTCGTGCCCACTTAGTCTAGAAATGAAATGTTGACTAATATACAATCAATTAAATGCTTCGAATATAAATAACAATAAAATATAAGTATAAATGAATGAATGAAATAAGTTATGTATATCAAGTAATGATTATAAGCGGATGAAAAATAACTAAAATAGAAGACTTATCAAAATGTTATGTGTTTGAGGAATAGAGATGATAGAGCGGGTCAATGACCTCTCATTGATTTAAATTATCAAAAAAATAAAAAATAAAAACCCTGCAAAATAGATAACCCCATCTAGAATCTAGAGCAAATAGATTTTTAAAGTTTCTTATAACCTTTAAAACTAGATAAGCGGATAATAAAAGATTGTTACATTCGTTAAATAGTATTTTTAAAATTCTTATGATCTTTACACTTAAATGAAAGCTTGCTACATTCGTAATGTCATTTAATTTAACTACTAGCAAATAATAATTTCAAATGTAACACTGTGATCCACAGTTTATGGTTAATTGGTTATATGGCAAACTACATAAAAGTTTATTGATATAAAAATATTTGATTTGTGTTTTTTGTACAGCATAAGTCATAACCAACGACCCCATTAGGAGACATCATTAACACCTTGCTTATGTATATCATCCATCGACCCCTACACCACGCCTGACTAATAGCAATCCATGGCCCCTACCTCACCCATGCAACGTTCCCACCTTAATGACCATCACAACTCACCCCCACCCCGCCCTTGAACCATTCGGTCTTCAATACTTAGGTTTATCCAAAGCTATATGTTTTATACTCAAACCATTACAAGTTTACAGCCACACATTTTGATGATCAATAGTTTTAAGTTAGGATATCTAGTTCTAAGACATTTGGATCGATATGATATACTCGTCGCATACTGGATTGATACTCATTTGAAAGTTTGGTGGACACGCTTAGCATTTTGATAGATGAGTAAACTATGAAGTGTTTATGATTTTTTATACTTTTCACTGTTTATTAATTGTGATACTTTTCACACATTTTATTAAGGCAATGCAAAATAATATGCAACACGACTTTGAAAGCCAATGGAGAATAGAAATACAACTTTTGTGACAAAAATTGTGTTTTTTTATTTATAAAGTGTTTAGTGTGTGCACGCATATATATATGTGTGTGTTATAACAATGTTAGTAAAAATCCCAGAGAAATGAAAGAGGTCTTGTGTAGAGTCACTCAAATATTTTCTGAATTGTCTAACCACAAAACTCATTTGGACAATATATAGAATTGTGATATCTCCATGAACAACCAATTGTAACAGGAAAATTCTCTATAATAATTTCTCAAAAAGATTAGCGTACCAAGATTTTAAAGAAAAATCAAGTGATATGTTAAATGAATTACTGAAAAAAACACACACACATTGAACTTAAATTTCACAACATAGATGAATTACTGAACCAACAGACTTTGCCAAAGCTCTTTCCCACCTTATGCAGACTACCTAAACCACTCATAGACGAAGAAAAAAAAAACCTCTTTTCTAAAGTACTTTTTAATTTCTAAAAGAATGTGAGAAGGTTAAAAAGACTAGCTTTTAATAAATGGGAAGACAAATATCAAAATTAAAGGTAAAAATGGATACTATGATATTTTAAAGTGTAATCAAATAAAATAAAAATAAATAAATGAATATTGTACCTTTATTTTAAAGGTGAGTTAAGTGTCATCTAGTACATATGGTTTGTCTAATTACACAACTTTGGTAACGTTTTTGCATTTATTGTAAATGACTACCTTAATTTTCTAAAACTTGTCATTTTAGCTTTTTTTTTCTGACCCGTCACTTTTTCCATTAAGTTAGGGGTAAATTGGTAATTTCGTTTATTTATGTATTTTCTCTTTTGAGCTAAGTGTCATTTTTATACTTGTGGTTTGTTCAATTACTCAACTTTAGTACATTTTTTGAATTTATTGCAACCGGGTACTTTGATTACTTTTGGATGCATAGACAAATCAAAAGAGACATTGCATATTACAATTAAAAGATAATTAAAATGTATGATAGAAAATGAAAAATAACCATGAAATGTATAATATATTTTTTAGTCTTTTATTCTTGATTGTCAATTTACTTCTAGTAGCTCAAGACCTGACTTCAACTTGGCCATTTTTCTTGCATTTTCTTTATCTGCATTGTTTTTTTTTCAAAAAGTTCAAGTATGATAGTAGTAGCTCTTTGACACATCGAACGATTAAGCCAAGTAACAATTCCACAGTTTCGCACCTCTCAGTATAATCAACTGAACATGTAGATGAACAACGGTTGACGAACCACATGGGCAAAACATTATATCGTAATTCACTGAACTTGAAGATGAACAATGGTTAGGGTTTAAAGGATCGATGAGCGCACACGCACGAGGGGGGGGGGGGTTGATCTGTCCATTTAGAGTTAGAGATTATCTTTTAATTGTATTATGTAATGTCTTTCTTGGTTTGCCTATGTATCCAAAACTAATTCAAGTATCTAGTTGCAATAAATTCAAAAAATGTCTTAAAGTTGTGTAATAACCACTTGTATGAAAATGACTCTTATTAGCTCAAAAGAGAAAATAAATAAAATAAACGATTTTACCAATTTACCCCTGACTTAACGGACAAAATAAACGGGGTTAAAAAAGTACTAAAATGGCAAGTTTTAAAAAAGTGATGTAGCCATTTACAATAAATTCAAAACGGTACTAAAGTTGTGTAGTTGGACAAACCAAGGGTAATAAAATGACAGTTAACTCTTTTAAAGGTTGTTAACAATCTAACTTGAGATGTTAATGAATCCCTAAGCCACAAATTTGTTGATTGACTATTGGTTGTGCATAGCCAACTTCTTGTTGTTATACACTAGTTTCAACGAAGTTATGAAGGTACATATTGTTTTTCCTTTATCTTCTAGTATTTTATCTTCTAGTATCATATTGTGTAAAATATGATACAACTATACACAACATTTCCTAGCTTCCCTTTTTATCTTTTTTTTTATGTGACAAAGCTCATGCCGAATTAGTTAATATATGACCCTTTTTTAAGCACGCCAAATGCTCGTTTGATGTCCTTCCACGCCTTGTCTTGAGCTTGCGCAAATTTAATACGTATTGCACCGATTAGAGCCAAAAATGAATTTACAAGCATGACCCATTCAGATAAATAGCATCAACAAGATAATACTCCTATTTATAATTTACTCCAACTCAAATGAAGAATCAAGTGCAGAATCATCCTTGCTCAATTGAAAACTCCCCTAAACTTTCTTTTCATCACATACCGAACTGTTGGCAAAGTAATCAGCAACTAGGCGATTGTGACCTGCTTCACAATCTTTGGTTCAAAGCAGTTTTTCTTGTCATCGATTTCAAATTTTCGCCTTCTTCAATTAGGATAACGGATGCGGCGTGCATGGTTGTGTGTACAAAATGCGGCACTAAAGGGCAACATTAATCGTCGTCATCAAATAAAAAACCATCAACTTCAAGTATTTGGAGTGTGAAATTTATATATTTGAAGTGTGTGGGAAAAGATGTGTATAATGTATATGGGTACTTATATATGATAATTTAATTTGTTTTTTTTTTTGTAAAATTATCATCTTTATATATTAATCAGTTTTTTTTCTTTCTTTTAGAGAAAATCAATGTTTTTATCAAAATTGGTGATGAGATTCACGTGGACATTCCAATGCAAACCTTCGCTTTGAGTGATCCTTCCTTCCACGTAGACGGAGGTGAAGAAAGTAAGAAACGATAGATACACCATTTAGGCTAAGAGTCCTTTATACAAAATTACAATGAAAACATCTTTTAGCTAAAATTTATATATTATCTATATCAAATAAGTTTTTACTCATGTACAATGAAATAATGAGTATCTATTTTTTTATCATCATAAAATCTTACAATGTATGAAGTCATTCTATTGTTTTTCCCCCCTTTTATTCGTTAGTGATTTTTTATAGAGCCCCTATTTTTATCGTGTATCTACTTTAATTTTTTAATATGTAGATGATACATGTATGAAAAACATATTATAATGGGTACGTAGATCATTACTCTAATAAAGTTAAAACTCCTATGACTTATGAACTATCATATTAACATGCCAAAAAATATCATATTTGAATAAGCACGGATCTAATCCAGTGGGGATCGGATTTATGTTTCCACAAAGTATGAACTACAAAACGAACCAACAAGTCAAATGTAATCAGATATTCAACTAATTCCTGCAAAACAGACACTGTGAGTCTCGTCACGGGAATGACAAGAGGGGGGGGGTCTTCCCGTAATCACTCTTCGGCGTGAGAATAAGTACTGTTCTGAATGAGAGAAAGTACAAACTGATTAATGTAATATGTGTAGAGTGAATGAGTACCTCATGAAGGTGATGAAGATATTTATAGCCGGGAGTGAGGAGAGGCGATTGGTGAAGTTGTTGCTGTCTAGAATATTCTTTTCTACCTGAATGGACACATGCCGCGCCTTGATAGGATGTGACAGCCTGGCCATGTGCATGGTTGTTACCGGGTGTCCAGTTGTCCCTTATTCATTGGCTAACGTCCTTGTCAGGGAATGTTATAGCGATCTTCTAAAACTATATTGTTACAACTGCTCTCACTCGTCACGTAAGAACTCTTTATATTGTTTCTTCCTCGTGTGGGGCTCTTCTAGGTCCGCGAATTTATACCGCGGGTATCATTAATGACCCGCGGATCTCTTTCTTGGATTTGCGGATCACTTTTACTACCCTACCTCTATAATATTTAAAATGGTTGATTATTTATCAAAATAAACGTGTCCTTCATAACAAATGCACACTTTACTATCTTATTATTGACCCAAACTAATAACTTTAGTTAGTTTATAACAATAACAAACATGAGCTTGAAAATTTGTAAAAGGTATTATGAACAGAAATTCTAAAAAAGGAGACTAATTTTCTCAATTTCCACCAGAAGTTATAAAGCATGGAAAATAAACATCAAGAGTGAAATGACCTCTATGGTTTTTGTCAAATGTGTGTTAAATTGAGCATTTTGTCTAAAAAGGTACCATGTGGATATAAAGTTGAGTTTGTGGGGTCAAATTGCATCACACCATTTTTGACCCATTCAAGTAAATCGATTTGTCTCTTTCACCATACCTTTATTTTTATTCCCTGTTTCTTAACTGAAATTAAATATTCATTTCTTTTAGGTCATGTTACAAATTTTCAAACCTTGCTTGAATTTTATTAAGTTTGGGCCTTGGAGGAGAGATATCTCAGCTTGTATAATGTAACTTTTAAACAATCTTAACTTTCTGTCCTCATATTTTTTTTTTCTAAGATATACTAAATTTTAATGTCATTTCAAATCAAATAAACATTTTACAAAAAGTATATAAAAATAAATTTTTGTAAAACTAATGATAAGCATCTTTGACCGTTGATGGTCCATGATCCTAACTGAACCTGTCACGTGGGTCTTCATCCCCCCATGAAAGTTCCTTTGTTGGTGATTAGAAAGAAAAAAAAATTAGGGATGTTTTATATTTTCAGTATAGTGCATGGCTAAACAAACAACACTAACGGATTCTTCATGCATTATTAACATTTTATTACATCACATAGTTATACGGGAAAATTAATAAAACCTAACGAAAAGTTGTTAAACGAGTCGTATGAGTGGTTGCACGAGATGGTGCTCACCAAATCATATGGATTGTATAATGTGTATAACTAATACAAAAATAGTTGATATATGACCATTGATAAAGTCATAAGGCTTGTATGATACTTTTTCGTCATATCATATGATATGCCATACTCTAGTAGAAACTTGATTTGAATTATTTATGGCTCATATGATTTCATACAACCTTTATAATGTGACGTGCATGCTCACATATAAATTTAGGGATGATGTATGTTTACCAAATACTTTTTAAAAGATATTAAAAATTTATAAAAGAGTAAAATGCCATTTTCGTTCTTGTGGTTTGGCAAATAATGCGAATTTAGTCCAAAAAGTTTGTTTTTTGCATATGGACCCTCCACGTTTCTCAATTCTTGCCAATTACATCCAAATCACTAACCTCGTTAAATTTAATCGTTAAGTCAAGGGTAGACATATCTTTTCACTACCAATTTCGTTCAGATTGTTAACCCAGTCTAAATTCAACGTTAACTTATGGTTGCTACTGCCCCTTTACATGTTTGTTTACATTATTATTATTATTATTATTATTATTATATGTTTGTTCAATGACATATATAACACTTCATGATTATTATGTTTGAATCCAATATAGTATGTATTTGTTTATTCTTCTTTATTTTTAGTTATATAAGGGGTTTAGCTCAGCGTAATAATAATAACAATGTAAACAAATATGTAAAATGATAGTAACACCACTGAGTTAATGTTGAATTTAGACCGAGTTCACAAATTAGACAGAATTGACAACAGTTGGGAAACATCGAGGGTCTATTTGCGAAAGAAATATTTTTGGACGAAATTCGCAAATATGACCAAACTTCAGGGACGATTTGGGCACTATACTCATGTAATAAAGAAAGAGTGAAAAGACATGTCTATCCCTGAGTTAACGATTCAATTTAACGGAGTTAGTGATTTGGATGTAATTGGCAAGAATTGGAAAACGTGTAGGGTCTATATGCAAAAAATAAACTTTTTGAACTAAATTCGTATTATTTGCCAAACAACAAGAATGAAAATGACACTTTACTCTTAATAAAATAAAACCCTTAACGATTAATGTGATGGCAATAATTGGATGGGGAAAAGAAAGAGTGATTATTATAATTTAATTAGCTGGGACTAGAGGTGAACAAACCGGTTTTTTTAAAAAAACCGGTTCGGTTATTAACCGGACCGGTTTTTTTGGCCCGGAAAAAAACCGGTTCGGTTAATAACCGGACCGGTTAATAACCGGTTTTTTTCTGTCAAAACCCTAACCGGTCTAACCGGTTAGGACCGGTTTAGAAACCGGTTAGAACCGGTTAATAAACCGGTTTTTTTATTAACCGGTTTTTTAATAACCGGTTTTTAGGTTAACCGGTTTTTTTTTTTTTTTTTTTTTTAAATTTCGCGGTTTCAAATACGAATATTTGTTTTTTATATTTTGTACTTAATGAAGACAATTATTTTTTCACAGTATAAACAAACCAAAGATTAAAAACACATAACTTTCATTTATAGTTTTTACATTAAAAATACAAACATTAAATCGTTATCGAATATTCGTAACTCAAAAATACAAACATTAAATCATTAACACTGAAGAAATCTCTGCCAAGAACTGTTGTTCATGATTTAACTCAAAAATACAAACATTAAATCGTGAACTAGCAGATGCTCCTGTTGTTCCCAATCGCAGTTTGTTCATGATTTGCCTCCATGTTTGCTGTTTCTTTAACTAAATTAGAAAAATCCAAATCAACAAGTAAATAAGAGCACATATTAGGAAAAAGAATGCTTAGACACGATTACATGAACAACTTGCTGTTTCTTACTCATGATTTGCCTCCATGTTTGCTGTTTCTTTAACTAATTTTCTTCGCTACCCGATCCCGAGCTATTTCTTAGGTAATCGTCGTACGCGGCTTCTTCATCGGTCATTGGTTGAGTGTGTCCTTCATTGACCTCGTCTTCATACAAGCCCGCTTCATACTCCATTTCCCCCTCGAGTGAGCGTTGATGTTGTGCCCTATCTAAAGAGTCTAAGTAATCCTTGTAGCAAATCGACATCTCTATAGCTGGTGCAGTGAGTCGAGTCCTCCTAATCGATATAACCCTGCCAGAAACAGAAAAAGCAGACTCCGAAGCTACCGTGGAAGCTTGGACCGTTAGTAAATCTTTGGCCATGGCGGCGAGGATCGGAAACTCATCCTCCTTACCTCTCCACCAAGCCAGCAAATCAAGACTTCTAAATTCATCCGGAGTCATGTGTTTCACAAAGTTGGTACCACCATACCTTCCAAGTTCACTGCTTGGGGTGTTTACCTTTTGACGTTTACCGGCGTCTTCCCAAATCATGTAGTACATCCCCATTTCAAGGTCGGTTTGGGATTGGGATTGGGCAACAGCTCTTAACGAGTCATGAATTTGGGAAGACGACCCGTATTTTGTAAGGTAGACATCATACATGTTTGACAAGGTGGTGTTGAAAGCATTCTTTAAAGTTTGGCTATAATAGGGGTTTTGATCGTCGTTTAACCCTAGCTCATCACAAATTTTTTCTATTAAAGCTTCAACACCACCAACATTGATGCAAGGGTTTAACGCAGCAGCACATGTCAAAACAGCGGGTAGTTCTTGAAAATATTTTCTAAAATTTTCTTTCATTTTTACACCCATATCAAAATAAGGTGCACCCCTACAATGAAGTTCACTCAACTTTGTGCACATGACAGCAATTTTTGGTAAAGCAATGGGGCTTGTTGGATAGTAAACCCCGGATAAACTAGTTGTGCAAGATTTAAAAATTTGAAGGACCTCCGTAACGACTCGGGGTCAACCCAATGAGCCGTCACACAAATGTATGAGTCGGGCGAACCATGAGGTACCGACCACACATCCGTTGTTAAGTTTACACCATTTTGTAAGTTTGAAAAGTATGAAATTAGTTCGGATTTAGCGTTTTTCCATGCTTTAAGACAATCTCTTCTAAGGGTCGAACGACTTACGTGTTGGTAGCGTGGTTGAACATAGTTTTGCATCATCTCCGTGAATTGAGGGTTGTCGAAGTGGTTGAAAGGAAGTGTTTGTTGAATCACAAAGTTTGAAAACTGTTGACGTACCGCTTCAATGTCGTACGTAAACACCGCTCCTTGATTCGTCATCTCCGGCTGCGAACTACTTCCCGATTCGTCCTTCAAGGCCTTGCAAAAGGGCCTTTGTACATGCGCTTTTAAAGTGGAGTTTGCATCTTTGCCATAAAACTTCAAACAATGTTTGCATCGAGCTTTTTGGCTACCGTTAGACATTTCGCATAGGTCGAAATGTTGCCAAACATCATGGTTTCGTTTCGTGGGGATGACCCGAACGACCGTTTCTCCCGTGTTCGAGGCACCCATGTTGACGGATGAAGCAGCACTTTGGGAGGCCATGATAATCGACTACGAAATAAGAGTGGTATACTCGAGTATGAAATAAACGACTACGAAATAAGGGCGTATGGAGTGGTAATGTGGTATAATTGAGCGTGAGATAACAAAATAATCGCGTATGAAATAAACGTTTAGAGCGTTTGGAGTTGTATAATCGAGTGTGATCTAACCAATACCCAACTTAAACTATATATAGATGTTTGTGGGGGTAAAATGGTAAAAAAAAAAAAACGGTCAAAAAACAAAAAAAACGGGCATATAGCCGTTATACAACGTTCAAAAACCGGTTTTTAACCGGTTAACCGGTTATGGAGAAACCGGTTAACCGGTTTTTCCACAACGGTCAAAAACCGGTTTTTTTATAAACCGGTTAACCGGTTTTTCCATAACCGGTTAATAAAAAAAACCGGTTTTTCCATTAACCGGTTCGTTAACCGGTTTTGGATCTAGAACTTGTAACCGAAAGACGAACCGGCGGTTTGTAAACCGGTCAAACCGGTGTAAAAACCGGTTTCTGGTTTAAACCGGTTCCCCAACCGGTTTTTTTGGCCATCTCTAGCTGGGACCATTAACAGCTTTTAATGGGAGGCAAAACCAGACGGGTGGGTTATGAAAGCGAGAGTATAATAAAATTAAAAGGTGAAACGTTGGCTCCGAGGGTTACCTTCCTCATGATTCCATCCACACTTTGATGGTTTCTATCCAATACACTTTTTTATGCTAATTTTTTTTCAAAGGATTATAAAAAATCATAGGAAATAATAAAATTATAGTCAGCAAACGAATATAAACCGATTACTTACTTGGCTTATGTATGGCAATCCATGACACGAGTTGTTAAAATAACGGTGAATTGATCATATGCATGGAGGTAAACGTCTAGTAATTAGGGTAAAACGGGCTCAAGTCATAAATAGGTTAGACACACTAAACGACATGACACATTTAACTTATCGTGCTAAGTTTTTAATAGATAAACACGATTACACGACAGCGTTATGACCCGTTATCAAAATAACATAACAACTCCATTTGTCTTTCACAGACTTTTGAGTAAAGATAAATGGCTTCCTAGCACCTCTCCTTTCAGTCGAGTGTTTTAGCGCATCTAATTACTAAGGGACTGTTTGGTAGCCTTTTAATGATTTCATTAGGAGGCTACCTCTGAATTAGTCAGATGTAGAGTGTGTTTGGTTCACTCAAAAAACACCTCTTAATGGTTAAGCTTTAGAGACATTTAAAAGCTACCTCTTAATTTATTAGTCCTCTTAACGATTCAGCACAAGATTTCCAAACACCCCCTAACATGTATTTATGAAGTACATATGTTCATTTCTTGGTACAAAATGACGTAGACATGAGTGCACCTAAGTCCAAACTTCAAAACTGGAAAGCCTGTATTATTAGCATGATCTGGTTGGTTTGCAATTGGGCCTACTATGGCACTTCGGCTCAAGCCCAATATAAAAAATTTCTAAACATTCAAATGATTCAATTGTTCTTCATAGGGTTCATTTCTTGATATAAAATGATCCTACTTTTATGTAACATAATGTTCTTATGACGTGCTTAATATAGAACTAATTTTTATTTTATTATATAAGTAAAAAGAACGATGGAAGGTAATCACATGCAATAAGCAAGAGAAAACCATGAGTATGGGTGTTTATTTGGTTCTATAAGTGTTTTGTCTTTAGATTGTTATACATTAGCGTCTATCTAGTTTCTTGATACAAAAAATAAAATATTATTAGTTAAATTATAAAAGTATTTTGTCAGGTACTTAAATTTAGATGTGAAACCAATTAAAACTATCGTTTCAAGTCCCAGATCGATAATCAAACACCAAGTAAACGAATAACTCTCATTTATAATAATCAGAAAATCTCACTCAAAAAACTGATTACAAACCCTCAAACCCTAACTCGGTTTGACTCTTGATGAACCCTAACTTGGTTGCACCAACTTCTCTTATTCTAATGTCTAACCATAACTCGGCTTATATAGACTAACCAAACTTGCTAGTCAAGACATTACCAAATATATAAAACCCTAATAACTCTTGGGCTGGGCTTTACACTTGGGCCAAACAACAATTGTGTCAACATCGTTTTAGTTAAATCACTTAAATCTAAGTAAAAATCAACGTGATTCTTATTCTTAATTCCTCTGCATTAGTTATGCAAGTTTTGATATAGATTATCCTAAAAATGTCCCTCGTTAGCAGGAGCTCGATATGCACCCCCTCGTCAATGACGTGTTCAAACTGTGCTTGGTGGCAACCTCTCTCCTTTGTAAACCAGACGAGACAGGTGGGAAATAAGAATAAGGGTTTTTGCTTAATAAATAAAAAACAAATTCAAATTTAATCATATTCTTCTATAATTAAAATTCAAACAGAACTGCAAAGAAAGAAGAAAAAAATTAAATTTGGCCGAAATATAAATATTCTAAGCAGATATTTTTGTTAACACCAAACTGTTAAAATACATCATAGTTTAAAGTTAAACGTTCTGCAGCTACACAATTACTTCTACACATGGACTTATATATAGCTTCAACATCTTCTTTATCCTCTTCACTTATAAGTCGATAGAATCCTTGCGTTTTTCATCTAAACGTCTCTCAAACATCCTTTCAATTAATTGTTGTGCATTCTGAGGTTGAACCAAAGGATTTTTGGTGGAGTACTGCTCTTCAGCAATAGAAGACCGGATGCGATACCTTATTATAAACAGCACATTTTCTGACTAAAATAGGGTATCGCACCAGGTCTTCTGTTTGCCGAAAACCCCACGAACAATCCTATGGTTCAACCTCAGTATGCTCAACAATTAGTTAAACAAGTGTTTGAGTGAGTTTAGATGAAAAATATATGAGGATTTTATAGACATATATACTGAAGTGGATGAAACAGATATTGAGGCTTTAATTCCAAGTGTAGAAGTAGGTCTGGAAAGTGTTTAATCGGTTTAGAAACGTGTCATACGAATTTACAGAGGTGACTGTCATATTTGGTTTTGCATGCGAACTGTCTTTCCAACATCCAATCAAAATTTACTTTTGCAGGTCTTGTCACAGTGATATACATGCATTCATTTACTCTTTACTGTAGTTTAATGGTCTTTTTTTACTTCTTTGAAAAATAAGAAAAACTAATATTTCGTGTTTTCTTCTAAGAATGAAAATAAGTAGCAAGAAAAACATGCTATTGATTGAGGTTTAGTGCGATTAGGAGTGCATGTCAAACGAACACTATACACGTGAGTAGCGGTTCCTTACATGTGTTATTGAAACAATGCTGATAGTCATGGGACTATATTCAATTTGTCTCTGAAACATATAGAGAAACCAGAAGATATGGAACAAAAGAATGTTTTGAGATAACCTAATTTTCTGAATTCTTAATTATTTTTTTCAATAATGTATTCTTTATTGCACCAAACTATTATAAAATATATTATAGTGAACATTTTGCAGCTACACAACCAATGCATGTCTTTTTTTTTGTCTGAACGGCTACTTTTATTAAAATAAAATGAAAAGACAACCAATGCATGTCTGCATCAGTTTTGAACTTAAGTTGTGGGTTAAAATTTCAAAATAGAAGGTGGGTAAGGCAGTGAAACTATTATAGTATTACCAATTATGTTTACAGTTTACTGCATGTAATTCCCAATTTTGAAAGTTTCATGCCTGATATCTGCTGGTAATGGTGAATCTTCTTGTTTTTTCGATTTCGCAGATAAGCATCACGGTGCAGCAGTCCAGACCACATATTGTGCAAGTACAATAGTTTCCAACACTGCATGAATGATCAACACTGGTATAGACAAACAGATTGAGACAATGAGGCGCGAACATAATACATAATACATTCATATGTTAAGTGCCCCACTCGAAAACCTAATGCTTCAGAAAAGTTAACACCTATGAGAACTTGACCAAACTTTTTGGATTTTTGGTCACACTTATAGAGGATAAAAATCGATAATACAAAAGCCGAATTTAATAGTTATATATAAGCATAATTAGTTTGTACAATGCTACATTGTATATCATATTTGTTAAAACATATATAAATTGTATCAGTTTTATATCCTTTATTAATTTGTTATTTCATTAGTTCAATTTCTTACATTGGTTTTTGTAAGGCCCCCCGACCTGGGAACCCTACTTTCTCGCTTGTTGGATTTACTCATTCACATAATTCGTAAAATCAGAGTTAATTAAAACATTTCGCGGAAATAAAAGTCATTCATTCATTCATAACATAACCATCTTGTCTTAAAATAACACAACGTAAGTCTTAAACATAACACATAAAACGACACGGGTGCCTTCTTCATGGCGATGCCAGTCTTCCTCTTATTGCCACGTGTCCTCATCAAGCAACTTGTCCCATTCTACTTGCTTGCGTGCATAGTAAAAGTCAGCTGGTGAGTTCTAGTTAATTAACGTACATTACATTCACTTACTTATCAATACCGTCCGAATATACGTATTGATACTTACTCGTTCGTCTATCATTCAATCATACATACGTACATACATACATACATTCATACTTTCATACTTTTTACTAACAACATACCTTGAATACTATAAAGATCCGGTCCTCACTTACCTTGGATATTATAAGGGTCCAGTGCCCTACATACCTCGGAATTATAAGGATCCGGTGTCTTTCATACCTTGGGCCTCCTCAGAGTCCAGTCCCTACTTGCCTTGGATATTATAAGGGTTCAGTGCCCTACATACCTTGGTTATTATTAGGGCCCGGTGCCCTCTAACATACCATACCATTCTAACTTCATTTCATTTCCTTCTAATTCCTTCAATCATAACTAATATAACATTACGTGCATACTAATTAATCAATCCATAACGTTCACATTCATACACAAACATATATATAATATACACTTACCATTAAAGTTAAGTGTATAAATCTAAACACATCGTAGTATGCATACAGCCCCGAAAATATAACACATAAAAGGGGCTATAACTCACCTGGATCCTGTTACGTTCACCGTTTATAGTAATGCCCTTACTGAGTTGTGCACGGCTAACTGTTTAACACATATATTCATTAATTAACCACGTACTAACATAATTAATTAGATTTGTATTTATTAATCTAGCGTACTTGATAGGCTAGGCTCGTTTGTTTGGGCTAACAAATCTATTGAAATAACTTTATTTAACGACGGTCTTTATTTTGCGTTCATTTCTTCATTAATACATGTTCCTTTCCTTTAATATATTATTGTGTATGTGTATATATATATACGTAACTTTCTTTTAATTATATATATATATATACACACACAAATATATTCCTTTTCTTTAATTGATTATTTATCTTAAAATATATCGGGTTATACGGAGATAACGAAGTTGGTTGGTTTGGTTTATTTTGTTGGATTGTCTTGGATTAACTAGGAATGGCCCAGTTAACATAGCATAACTTAGTTCGCATCACATGAACCCCTCAGTTCGCTTCGCTTGACTTGGTTCGCTTCGCTTGGACCTCAGTTCGGTTCGCTTCGCTTGACCCTTCCAATATTGCCCTAATCCTTCTATTCGCAAAAAGGGATGCAGGAGCCGGGGACTCGAACCCGGGACCTCCAAATCCCCATCCCACATCTCTACCACTAAGCTACCATAACCAGACGTTATAAGATTCTTTCACTTTATTTATATAGTCATTTAGCTGCATTCTTTCCTTTCCTTTTCCCGTTTTCTTTTCTTTCTCTCTTTCCTTTTATTTGTCTTTCTTCTTTCTTCTTTACGAGAATTATTATTATTATGATTATTATTATTGTATTATTAATATTATTATTATTATTAGAACTATGTTATTATTATTATTATTATTATTTCATTACTCCTATTATTAATATTTCTATCGTTATTATTATCATCCTCAACCAAGATCTAGCTCGTTTTGAATAAAGTTCGAACCTTTATCGATTTTTAGTGCCCGGTTTAGCTAGATCTTGAATCCCTTATACAAACCGAACCTAAACGAACAAGCTTTTCGTTATAAAACGTACCTTAGACGAACCGGTTTGAATCGGTTTCTCGTATACGGTCGGATCTTGGTGTATTTCTTGCTTACTACGATGCTCTAATACCAACGACTTCTTTCTTTCTCGGATTTGGATCCAAAATGAAGAGAGTATTTGTGTGTGTTTTAGAGTGTGTTGGTAAAAATGGAAAAATATGGAATTGTGAGATCTAGGGTTTTAGAAAAGGTTTAAAGGTACTTATACCCTTACCTCATGAACCTTAGGCCCATTAATTCACTAAGTCCAAGTATTATTTTTAAGTCCATATCCATTAAGTCTACCATCTCTCATTTTAATTTATTAATTATTATTATACGACGATTGAGTAACAAACTTTATTTAAATATTTCTTTATCTATTATTTCAAAAAGTCGGACGTTATAGTTTTTTATATTTTTTGTTTTGAGTATTAATTCTGGTTGCTGGGCCCGAGTTGTTGGAAGCTGATTTGGGCTTGGAGCTTGGATGATTGGGCTTATTGGGCTTCTTTGGATGGGCTGCTGCTTGTACCAGTTGAAAGAAACAAAAGAAAGACGTTCAAGAGTTTGTTAAAAAGGAAGTCTAATATATAATAGGTTAGGAGATATTTTTTTTAGTTAGTGGCTATATTCTTTTTTCTCAAAAAACACCGCGTTCTCTTTCGTAGGGTTTCACTGTGTTGGTGAAATTCGATATTGTTCATCTGTTGATTTGAGTTCTTGTTTGTGATAATCTCAATCGCAGTTAGTTGTAATTGTTCTGATTCTATTCTTCGGTTGTTTGGTGAAGATTGATGTGTTAGGGTTTGTATCGACTAATCAAGTTTATAGAAGATTACGTTTGAGTTTTTGACAATATTTCATAACCTCTTGAAGGCCACATACCAATCACAAAAATTTACATGATCATGTTGGTTAATTAAAAAGGATATAGGCATTGCCCCATAAATTTTTCAGTAACAGATTCTCATGATTTAAAAAAGTTATGTTGTCAATATAACCTTAGAAGAGCCAAAAAAAAACTCAAAACCTTATAACTACTAAAGTTATGTTTTTGACTACACTAATGGTAACGATCAAATAGAATCTGGTTTTCAGAAAATAAACTAAGCATTATTGTTTTTTTAAATCATTATAAATTATTGCATATTGTTTAATCGGATCTACAATTGATAAATAATACTTTGCTCTACAGATTCAAAGAACCATTAAAAGTGAGTAATACTAATGACGGTGTAGAAACAAACAAGCGTAATAAGTAAATCCTTCTAATAGCAAACTAAAGCGTAGGGCATGTGAGTAATTAATAATTTGTTTAAACATAGAGCATGCGGGTAACTATTTATTATGACATAGAGCATATGAGTTTTTAATCTAGATTGAGGTTGTATGTGTTCAACCATCAGGGCCGGCTCAGAGAAAGTAAAAAAAAAATTGGACTGAAGGTGAATTTTTTTTTGTCCTTAAAAGGAGTATTTTGTTGGGTTTAAACAATTTTATTTTGATATGGACTTACTTGGTTATAATTTAGGTTGTGTAAAAAACTTATGTATAAAAATAAGATTCAACATGTCTCATTTTATGAGACTAGAACCCATAACCTTTTGGTTGGAAGTATTACCCATTTGCCACTAGACCAAGCAAGGGTTATGTAATTGAGTTTAAACACTATATATACATATTGTTTTAATAAAAATACATATAATTAAAAAAAAAATAGGCCTAGTGGGGTGTCGAACCTGTGGCTTCGACCACCCAGCCCCCCCCCCCCCCCCCCCCCCCCACCTTAGGGCCAGCCCTATCAACCACCTACGTTATTAATCAACAACGTTTTTAATTTGATATTATATGATCGTTTTAAAACACACTTAGGTTATTGATACTAAACAATTAGAATAATGCATTTATTCATGGTTTTCTTAAAATAATTATAAAAACTTATGGTTGTTCTTCTTTATTTAACGGTATGAATGAGATTAAAAGCAAAATGAGTGTGATCAAGTTCAAATCTTAGCCAAAACTGGGGTTTTATCCCAGCTGTGTTACGTCAGATGGTTTTGACTCTTGTGGTAGCGCAACCGGTGTCAAGTGGCATCAGGGAAGAAGGTTACGCCGAGAACGCAGGGAGGACCCGGGAACCAAGGGTTATGCACTTCAAGAGAAACTTTTTAAGGGTTCCAGACCAGGATCGGCCGTAAGCCGACCTACGACCACCCAGTCATACTAAAGATATTCTCCGTTTTAAAAAACTAATGTATAATATTATATTTTCATAAAAGTTAAAAGTTGATTTTATTAGAAGAATATATACCCAACTAAATATTGTTCACACACAAACAAAGGTTACGCGAAGCCATATGTGAAAATGTGAGAAGGGTTATGTGAAGGTATACGAAAATTAATCAAGGTTTGTTACAATTCCGTATAACATGTGAAAAATGTTAACCATGACCGTGCTTTAAACCGGTTTATATCTACTGAAAAAGTGAACCGGGTATAGTGGTCTGGTCTAAGAAATATGATGGCATGATCGTTTCGTTGTTGACTGGAATGAAGTACCCGCCAATGCAAGCGTCTATATAATATCAGCAGCACTAAAATAAAATAATAATAATAATAATAATAATAATATTAATATTAATTTACGAATCGAATCTTCTTTCACTCTCCTCAAATTCATAAGATCTGGATTGAATAGCATCACTGGATTCGTGATTTGTTGCAACTAATTTAGCGATCCGTTGTTCAAACTTATTATTATTAGGGTTTTATCTTATAGAAGATATGGCGAAAAATCAAGGTGCTAGTAGCGGTGGTTTCTTTTCGTCGATCGCTTCAAGTTTCTCCACTTTTAAGAATCAAGTTAATGGGTAATCATTCTAGTAGTGGTTGCCCTAATTCATCATCTGCCTTCATTGATTGATTAATTTGGGTTTAGATTTTGTTTATGATTGATATTTTAGCTTCTCAATACTTATCAGGACTGAAATTGCTCTTAATTTATGAGCTTATTAACTGAGTCTTCTTATTTAGATTGATAGCTTTTAATGGTAACATATATAGTTTATATCCATATGCATTGACCTTGTGGTCAAAACTTCTTGATTTGTGTTTTTTGCAGGTCTTTTTGTCATGAGCAGAAAGTGATTCTTGTTAGTGGCTTTAGTTACTAAAGATTTATGATTTTGTTCAATCTAAGCTATTCATTCGGCAGCTATGTTCTGACCTTAATGTACAATTGTACTTGTAGTAGTTTAATTCCTGTCATACCACATAAGTTTATTTATAATATATTAATATGCCGGTAACTGTTTCTGTTTATGTGTATGACTGCTTGTATAGTTGTATAATGTTAAGTTTGCATTTCTATTGAGATGTTAGAAATACAAGATTTGAAATTTTGTATTGTTAACTACAGAGAGGTCACTTCTCCGGAATTGCTATTCTGTTGGATTATTTTTCACCTTTTCATATAACCACGGGTTCATATTGATTATTTTATTCTCTAGTTTGCTTGGGTATGAGGGGCTTGAAGTCATCAATCCTGAGGGAGGCACGGATGATGCTGAGGTTGAAGCACAAAGAGGCAGATGGAAGCAAGAGGTGAAGTATATTAGTTCTCTCATATATTTCATAAGCTCATTTTTTAATATGCTATTATATTTTTTGCAGGAGCGACAGTTACTGGAGGTCAATGCAGAAGTATGTGGGAGCTGATATCACATCAATGGTGACTCTGCCAGTCCTCATATTTGAGCCCATGACAATGCTGCAAAAAATGGCAGAGGTTTGTTTAACTTCACCAATATTCTTGCTATGTGTCGCGCATTTAACTGTTCACGTTAAGACACCATTATTTATTTGTATTTTTTGTAGTTGATGGAATATTCCCATCTTTTGGAGCTAGCAGATGAATGTGAGGATCCATACATGCGATTAGTATATACAGGTCTATCATTCTATTATCCATATCATGCATATATATTTGCAAAAATCATGAAATGTTTGAAGTTATTGGTTGTTATAATGTTACAGCATCCTGGTTTATATCGGTATATTATGCTCTGCAACGAACCTGGAAGCCATTCAATCCAATTCTTGGTGAAACCTATGAAATGGTTAATCATTGTGGTATTACATTTATTGCGGAACAGGTAAAACTTACAGTTCTATATACATATAATGTCAAGAAATGACTAATACTTGGCTAATTCATATTAATCAGGTGAGTCATCACCCTCCCATAAGTGCTGCACATGAGCATTTTGTATATGATATAACTTCAAAGGTCAAAACCAAGTTTCTTGGTAACTCTCTTGATGTTTATCCTCTTGGAAGGTAAAATGATCTTGTCTTTTCAGCATTTTAAGTGTTTTGGCTTATGACTTTGTTTTCATATTGTTTTACCGTACTGGTTTCAGAACTCGTTTGAAGCTAAAGAAAGATGGGGTGATTCTAGAGTTAGTACCTCCACCTACAAAAGTCAACAATTTGATATTTGGAAGAACATGGATTGACTCACCAGGGGAGATGGTGTTGACCAATTTGACCACCGGAGACAAAGTTGTCTTGTATTTTCAACCATGTGGTTGGTTTGGGTGCGTACCTTAACATTTTACTGTCTTTTCTTATTATTATTATTATTATGAAAAGTTCACATATTTAAGAGAAAATTGCACAAATGGTCAGATCATAGGGATAATTTGTTCAATTTTCTTTATATTTAATATCAAAATGATATCTTTTTGCAGTGCGGGTCGTTATGAGGTGGACGGTTATGTGTATAACTCTGAGGAAGAACCGAAAATATTAATGACGGGAAAGTGGAACGAGTCTATGAGTTATCAACCTTGTGATTTGGAAGGTGAACCACTTCCAAATACTGAACTTAAAGAAGTAAGCTCTAACATTTATAAACAGAAAGATTTTTATAATATTGTATTTTGTAGATTAATAGTTGTGTTAATTTTTTTGTGAAATTCGAAGGTTTGGAGAGTTGCCGAGGCACCTGCAGATGACAAATTTCAGTATACACATTTTGCACATAAAGTGAACAGTTTTACAACCGCACCAAAGAAATTATTGCCATCAGATTCTCGCTTACGACCCGATAGATATGCACTTGAGGCTGGTGACTTGTCTAAAGCTGGTTCAGAAAAGAGCATGCGTGTACCTCTCTCTCTCACTCACACACACACACACACACATTCATAATAGACTAAATAGCATATTGATTGATTGATAGCGTATAGGGTTACAAGAGAGTAAATATATTGACTATGTGTTGCCATAATTCAAGGTAGGGGTGTGCATGGGTTAGTTTGGATTGTTTTGGCTCAATCCGAATAACATGCCAAAAATTTAGTTTTTGTGTTTCAGAAACTGTGCTGTTTCGTTTTCGGTTTCAGTTTTCAAAACGGGTTTGGTTCGTTTTCGGACCTAGATATTTTTGTTAATCAATGATCAATAGATTGTTACACATTTGGAACTGAAATTATTGGGTTTCATCATTTATTAATTTCTTATAAATGCTTTGATCAGTTTTTTCTGTTCAGTTTGGTTCCAGTTGGCTCAGTTTTTGGTTGATAGCGAAACCGAAACTGAAACGAAAAACCAATTTTAAAAAAATCAGTTTTAAAAAACTTAAAATGAAGTCATCAGTTCTTTTATTGGGTTGGCTATTTTGGTTCAGTTACGTCGGTTATTCCGGTTACGGTTTGGTTATTTCGGGTGTGTTCGCACCCCTGATTCAAGTATAATAATAGTAGTAGTAATAATATCCTAACGTAATTATAGTAATCCAATGTGGCAGACGGTTAATGCTCTGCTCATTGCCTTTTCTTATTGGATTGTTTCCTTTTCATGTGTTTATCATATTGATTGATATAAACAGGTTATAATTATAAAATAAAAAAGTAGTTAAAATGAGCAATTTAAATACGGTTTGAAAATTGCTCGGTGTATATTTAATGCTTAAAGCCTCATATTTGACAAATCACAAGCTAATCGTCTAACTGACCCGACCGCATACCACATGTTTAATATTTTTACCAGTCCAGCCTATTTTGTCAATGATGTGTTTAAAAATTAAGCATAACATTGTTTTTTAACAGTCTTGAAGAGAAACAGAGGGCGGAGAAACGGATGCGAGAGTCAAAAGGTCAAGAATTTGTTCCAAAATGGTTTGACCAGACTGACCAAATTGCCCCTACACCGTGGGGTGATCTGGAGATTTACGAGTACAACGGGAAGTATACCGAACACCGAGCTGCTGTTGATAGCTCTGGCACGGTTGAAGAAGTTAACATCAACACAACAGAATTCAATCCGTGGCAATTTGGAAATGTTGCTGAAGCCAGTTGAAGGATGTTGATTTATATGTTACTTATGTTTGTTTGCTACTACATGTTTGTTACTTCTAGTTTGGGTTTTTGTATGATTAGATTCTTTTTGTTTGGTCTTGATTGGAATCTACTTTATAAGCTGGGATTTTTGGTTATTGTATCTGGTTTGGTGACTTAGTTTATTAACAATAATGCTCGTTTAAATGTACCTTCTACATTACTGATCACTTATTACCTTTTGCCAGCATATCCTCATTAAGCTGACATTTATTGATAAATGTTGGTAATATGGGACATAAACTTGCAAATATAGTATCTTCATGTATCAATTCATGGTTTTGTTGCACTATATTACTCAACACAAAGAAAGGGGTTCATTTGTGAGGAAGATGAGGATGACCATTCAAAGCTTGTGATGTGAAGAACTACGAAGTAGTCGCATTCGAGTAGACTACAAGCACGATACATACCGCCTGTAATTCACAGAAGATCTAATGCATGATAAAAGAAGAGAAACTTAAAAGACTCCTATTTTATCATGTTGCATATCTAGACTCTTTCGAATACACAAAAGAATTATAAGGTGTACTAAGACTAATGGGTATGAGTCATTCCCCACCTTTGAAGGGTCCTACGTGAACAATCCCTTCTTCAAGGGTGGAGGAATATCGCGCCGCCCCACCAAATGACCACGTGTGACAAGTTGCGCATGACCACTATCATTCCCATACTTTGGCCCATCCTCCAGTAATTTTTTTCCTTTTTCATTTATTTTTTTCTTATTAAATAATATAATGGTGGAGGATGAGGAAAAACTGAGTTAGCACTGAGGTGATGCAAACGTGGTGAATGATGAAAAATGAGAATAATGAACCATAACGGATGATCTGCTCAAGAAGAATACTATAATAGTTTAGAGTGTTCACAACAACAATGGATTCTCAAAACCGGCCATGCCATTCATTGCTTCAACACTCTCTCTCCCTCTCTCTCTGTTTTTTTAGTGACCAATAAAACTATATATACGAGGGCTAACACCCGAAGTCACCCCAAATAATTACACCACGGAACAAAAAACAAAAGAAGAACGAGCCCAAACTAGGCTAGATAACGTAAGTCGAAGCTACACCAGTCTTCTCACCTCAAAGAACAAAAATCCACAGACTTACTAATCCAAAAAACCAAAAACCCAAGACTTTAACCTCTTCTACCAGCTTAGCCGAAGTGCTCGGTCTATGATCATACGCCAACTCGTTCTTAAGCCTTTCAAAAACACCAAATCGATGTGAGGATGATGGCTTGAACTACTTTTGCCTTCCTAGAAACCTTAATAAACTTCTTGAGGTACGAAAGATCTTTTACTCCAAATGCATAAATCAAAGGAAAGCTATACCAATTCTCCCTTTCCTCCTATTCAAATTGGTTTTATTTATTTTTGCCCAAAGACTTTCTCTCCCCTCTCTCTTCCGCCTCGTCTTTCTCTTTACCTAAACACGCCTAAAATCAATCTATTAATCACACACCCATGGGTTCTCGTCTTTCTCTTTACCTAAACACGCCTAAAATCAATCTATTAATCACACACCCATGAGTTCTAAGAGCATCTTCAATGGTGTTCATACGACAAAATTTAGAATTTACAAACCACCTCCCCCCTTGAAGTGGTATTATCTTGACACCATTGCTTTGTGAGCAAGAACAATATAGAGTTAAGAGTATACTCCACTCACATTGATATAGATTAAATAAAGGGGAGGTGGCGGTTTGAAACAAAGACGGATAATTAACCACCGTAAGAGAAAGAAACGTTTCTATAGGTTGGTTTAAAATCTGATGTGTCATGTTGTGTTGACGATTTGAAATAAGAACGGGTGTGTTGCACTTCTAAGTTGTTAATAATAATAATAATAATAATAATAATAATTATTATTATTATTATTATTATTATTATTTCTTTGATAGCATAACGAATGTAAGTAGACGACCAATATGATGACCATTTGAGAAGAGTGAGCGAGCAATGGCGGTTATGGAGAAGCTGAAGATGTTCGTGGTTCAGGAGCCCATTGTTGCTGCGTCATGCCTCATCGGTGGTTTCGGTATATTATTATTATTATTCATCTAGGGCAACATAATCTCTCTTCCTTCCGATCTGATTCAGTTTATGCATAATCCACACCACCTACCTTACACTATATTGTTGTTGCTGCTGCTGTTGTTATGTAATGTAATTGTAGGATGTTGATTTTATCACACCTTCAACTTTCGCCATTAGTTGTTTGATCAGCATTTTGTTTCAATTAGGTTGGGTTACCTTTTTGCAATTCTCATCTCAAGTAATAACATCTTGCACAAAAGTATCATGTTCAGTTAGGCTTAGGATTTTGAATTCAGCTAGGTTTAATCAATGACAATGATATATCTAATCTAATCTAACTCTTTTTTTAATATAATTTCTTTGTTCGCTGAATGGTTTGTTTTTTAGAACGGCCACTTTCTTGTATTTAGGCTACCGCACTCTTCAAATTTGGAGAGCCCCTATGGCCCACTCTAGCCCGACTATGTTGTCTTAACCGGGCCCACGCTGGCTTCGGAGTTTGGCTTGAGCATTTCTCCAGGAAACCTTGCCGCCGACTGCGCTTGGACGAAAACCCGAGTGGGCTCAGGGTTCGAACTGATAACCTTTGCACAAGGCCTAGCTCAAATCTTTCATTGCAAATACCCACACGAAAGTGACACAAGTGGGATTCGAACTTGGGTATCCTCTGGAGAATCCAAGCCTCCTACCACTAGACCACAAGTGAGGGATGCTCAATGGTTTGTTTAACTACACGGTTGTTATTTAATCTTTTTTTAATTATGAAAAAGTAGTTTGATTGGTTAGAAAGGAGCTGGCCCCACACCCCTTTCCCGCCCACCAAGCCAATGGCGCTCCTGCCCGTAGGCGTTCTACCTGTTTTGGTGTTTGCCGCCCCATACCACCCAGCCTTGTGTATAATGGGAGCTTTTTGCATCATGTAACAATATATGCTATATATTTACAAATATCAAAGTAATCAGCAAAAAGTTGCAGTAATGTATTCTTATTGCTGTCATGTTAGCATTCTAATATCAAGTAAATTAGGTGTTCATAACATGATCTTCTTATAAACCTAATTATTGCCAACATAATCTTGTTATTAATATAATAACGTTTACTGTGAATTTTAGGGCTGTTTCTTCCTGCATTTGTGAGGCCTATGCTGGATTCCTTTGAATCAACCAAGCAAGCTCCTCAAGTGAGTGCGCTACACATATTGTTTTAACTGTTAGTTAATTCGAATTTCATTTTTATGACATAATGGATTATAGCAGGTGGTTGCCGGTAAAAAGGAATGATATATAATAGTTCTACTCTTTGGTTGTTAACAAAAAGATCTGTGTCAAATAATGATTGTTGTAATCTGTACTCTCATTTACCATGCTTCATAGTCCTGGTTTAATAAGATTTTACTGTAAACTATAAATTTTTAACTTCTTGAACATGATGTACCATTTGTTTCTGCTTGAAAGCATATGCATGCCTTACCAATAAAGGCAAAGGAAATGATAACTAAATGGCTCGTAAGATGTTAATCGGGTAGTAAACACTAAACAGGGCAACTTCATGAATAATCAATTGATTACGGAAAGACAAATATGCCCTTGTAAAAATAAGTGAATAAAGATCAAAAGTATAAGAACGGTAATGTAACAACATAAACATTCATTTAGCATTTCCATTATCTTTAACCACCCATTGTCTATTATTAACTTGACCTCTTGAACTTCTTCCTCTGTACTTTTTTCTTGGGTCCGAGCCTCTATGATTACTGCTGCTACCCAACTTAGACACACCATCGCTCATTTTAGATTCGGCTGCTTGTTCACTGTTGATGGCTTCTTTATCCGAGGCAGTACTGGTGGTGATGGCAGGTTTGTTTCTTGGTCTCAAGCCTCTACGATTACTGCTACTCGGCTTAAAAACGCCACCGCTTCTTTTAGATTCGGCCGCTTGTTCACTGTCAGTGACTTCTTTATCCGAGGCGGCACTGGTGACGGCTGGTGGGCGAGGAAGAAACATTCCAGGCATCAAAACCTCACTCTTTTTTGGCTCAATCAAACCATTGTTCTCCTGCTGCACCTTCAGAATGGCCTCAAATTTCTTCCGCCTTATGTTTTCTGAATCCGCGTTAAGATGCGTATCACTTTCTGTATCTTCGGCTTTCTCAATATTCTGAATGTGAAATCCATGACAAATGATTATTCATAAACTATAATAAAATGTCGACAAGTGATATCAAACTTTAGGTAGAAAACTATATGCATGTAAACATCAAAATAACAAAAGTTTTATAATTTCATTATATGGCAAACGTACCAACTGAGAATAAGCTCCCACTAAGTCGAGCACGTGCTCAATGTCTTTAGCATGGAACACCTTACGACACACGGGGCAAGTACCCATCGCGCCTTCAGTGTTTCTATTTTTGTCTGTTTAATAGCAGTTAGTCAGATTCTAAATTTAACTCAATATATTATAGTATAAGTTAAAGCATATGTGCAACATTTAATCTTGAATTGATCATATCATGATCACCTGATTGAGTTTTAATCTCATGATCAGTTTCTTCATGCGTCTGGAGCCAATTCCACCACCTTATTATACATTCACTGCATTCAAGTTAACAATATAAGTGTAAGAACACAGGTGTTACTTGTTTCACAAGAAATGAAGATAATTAATTACCAATGGAAGCAATGGAAACACGACATCAGTTTCATAAATGGTTGAGTATCATCCGATTCACCCTCTTCAACTAAAGGAGATAAACACAGAGGACAGTCTCCATCCGGATGGTTCATGCTAGTGAGCTTCTCCACCGCTTCCTAGTAAAACAAAATTGTAGAAAATAAGCTTTTTATTAAAACTTGAAACAACAAAAGCGCGTCTTAACACTATCTCCTGTAACCCGTTGTATTACAGCTCATTATCTGAAACACATAATCAGCTCAAAAACGCACAACCAAACACCCCTTATTAACAAAACATTACCAAAACAGATTACAAATACTTAAGGCTAAACTACAAGTTCCATACTTTGTATAGGGTAACTTGCAGATCGTGTCGTTTAACTTCACAAAACGTCCCTGAAGTTCATATGTTGTCACACTTTTCGTCCTTTTCAATAACTGATATTAGCCTTTTCTGTTAGTTTTAAAAAAATGACCATTTTGTCCTTTATGTAAAGGGTAGCTTGCAAATTGTGTCCTACTGTCCTCCGCTCCTCCCAACTTCAATAAGTACCAAAAAGAAATCCCAAAAGTTCATATGTTGTCACACTTTTCATCCTTTTTACTAATTGATGTTAACTTTTTTTGTTAGTTTAAAAAATGATTATTTTCTCCTTACAACTAAAGAACGCCGTGTGTAATTTTTCAAAAATTTTAGTTCTAATGGCAAAATTGTCATTTTTCACAAGTATTTTACAATTATTAGTCGTTTAGTTATTCGAAACAATGTATCGTTTTTAAAAAACTAACAACAAAACTTTAACACCAGCTGGTGTAAAGAACAAAAGGTGTGACAGCATATGAGCTTCAGGAACGTTTTTTGTACTTATCAAAGTTAAAAGTTCATAAAGAAGAAAATCTATCGATATTTAAGTTGTGTATAGTTGATAATTACCTCGCAAAGTGCTACAAGCATGAAACTTGAATAGAGTTCACAGGCCTTGTTATAGATACTGGTTATGAGTTGCTTTTGTCTTTGTTCATCTAGACCCTTGGAATCTATAATCATAATGTCAGGCGGTTCATCGGGATACTGCAATAAAAAGTAGAAATTAGTTACTGTAAAAAGATTTACAATATCAGCCCGTACAGAGTGACTTAATATGGATTGAGACAAACGGCAATAAGGTTATTAAGCAATACCTTGGAAGTTGCTCTTATCCCTATAACTGCTTCCACAAACTGCAAAAGGGAACAATATTAGTGTTTTGAACCGTCAAAACAGATTGATTCATATATTTGTGGCAACGACAGCAGATAATCAAAATTGGATGTTATAATACAGTAGGTAACAGGAAACCAATTCAAATTTTATAATATTTTGTTCTTATGTAGGGTTTAATTTTGCGCATGAAACCGAAAAAAAAAACAAACCAAAACAAAAACCAACGGTTTGGTTTTATGTTTTTGTAAAGACCAAATTTACATTTCGGTTTTGGTTCTGGGTGTAATAAAAAACCGTAAAAAACGAACATAACCAAATTTAAAGATTTTCAGTTCTTATTTTTTTGTTTGAAGTAATTTATAAGAATTAAAGAAATATATAACTCGGCATATTTCAACCCTAACGTATAATAATCAATCAATTAGTTAAAATGAAATGGCAAAACCAACCGAAGAATTTAAAAAAATAAATAAATAAATAAACTGAAGGTTCGGTTTTAGCCGAAAACCGAAGATTGCACTCCCCTAAAACTTATAAGGATTTGTAGGTCAAATCAGCCAATTGAAGGTACCAAAGCCCTAATTCAGTAACTAAATATAATAAGCATTAAACCAGAGTGAGTTGAATAACGAAGGTAGGTACCAACCTGTTGAGAGGAAACATCGGCGGTTCTGGGTTTAATTAGGAGGTTGAGATGAGGTGGGTATTGCTGGAGAACAACAAGACACTCATCGCCGTAAACGGACTCTGCAGCCTCCACTTCCATCAACACCTCATTCTCCTCCGCCATTGATTCTTCAACCCCAGATCATTGTACACCCACCTAAAACTTACTAGTATATATAAAGGTTATTTTTGTTTTGGTTTTTCCAACCATAAAAACAAACCCAAACATTAAAAGGAAAAAAATATATATACCGGTCGTGTTGGGTTGGTTGGTGATAGTGGATAGTCTTGTTAAATAAGCATTTTTGAATTTAAAAAGGCTTAGCCAAACACCCTCTTAGTTTGTTTGTTGTAATTTGGTGTTGACGAATGTCTATTTTTGTTTAGTTTAGTTTGTAATATGATACCATTATCGTAACAAACTTAACAGATAAAATGAAATATGCGTGGAAACTTCTATTGAGATCAAAGTGTATGAACAGTTTGAGACGTTATTTGTTGGCTTTAGTGTTTCGATAACCTTAGTTGTTTTATAGTTGTTAATTGGTTTATGTAAGTATATTTGTATAATTCTAAAATCTTAAATAAATTTTTCTTGAGAATCGGTGTCAGATTTTCATGGTGTCAGCTTCCAAATTTCATAAGGGCATGTGTCAAAATTTAATGAGATTACTCATAACTAAACCGTAGAGTTATCAAACTGGTCTTACCAATCAAAATCGAGCCAAGCCCAGTTAGTGGTAAAGACTAGACCTAGTAACTTGCCCTATTGTTAATATTCGAAATGAAACTCATAAGGGAAAACCCTTTGGCCACAATACGAAAGGCATGATCGTTGAAGAAGTATGAATTGGAACAATTACATTGTTTTAATCAAAGTTTTGTGTTTCCGAGTTCATTTAACGTAAGAAAATAACTAAATCCTTTTCTTTTCTATCTTCCATTCCTTTCCTTTCAATTCCTTCCAAATTATAAGGAAACATATCTATCCCATTTTACTCTTTAAAACTCATCACTTTTCTTTCCTATATTTTCTTTTCTTTCATTAAATGAATATTGGGAACATATCAAAATTATATTTTTTTTCCTTTGCTTTTCGCAAACACATTCAATCTATTTTTTATTAGGGCTGTCATAACATATCGGGCACGACACGGTAAGACACAAGGACATGTGGTGCTAAACACGAACATGACACGATAACTAATCGTGTCATTTAACCTATTTAGTAATAGGTTAACTTGTTAAGAGCTGTTAAGGAACCCGTTTAACAGACACAGTGAATAATACATACGTAACGAAACCAAACTTTTCAAAACGAAAATAAAAGTCTTAATTAATAGATAATCCATAACATGTTTGAAACAAAAAACCACAAATCCATAACATACTTTGAAACAAAAAATACAACAAATCCATAATATCCATAGCATCCATAAAGAACATTGAAGCAAATCGTAGCATCCATAAAAAAATATAATACTGGGTGACGGGCATAAATGAAATGTCGTTTGTAAGTATGACTTTAGGTTTAAGACTTTAGGAGTGTATATATATTTATTTTTTAAATATAAAAATCTATACAAGTGACTAACAGGTTAACAGGTCTTTAACCTGTTAAGTCATGAATATAAGCATGTCTTAAAGGTTGACCTGTTTAACACACGAAAGCTATTAAGCTCAAGCCCAAACCTGTTAAAACTCGTGTCTCCATTCACTTCCTTCCCTCTGTCTCCATAAAATATTGCTTGACTTTTTGGGTTATCGTTCAAGTGTGCGGTTAAAGCCTTCAATGGTGCGCGGTCGAATGCTAGAAAATACATTTTTAATTGATGATGCTATTAAGAAGTTTGACAGTATTGTTCCATTTATGCCTCTAGTTGGATCATTGGCTAAATCGAAATTTTGTAACGCATTGGGGCATCCTATTGGTAAGACGATTTTGGCCGATTTCTCAGATTCTGATATTATTGAGCGCTTTGGCCGTATATACAGAAATCTTTCTCATTATCATATTAGTTCTTAAAAAGAGAGAGAGAGAGAGATTGTATCGAGTAAAATATATGCTCATACTTTCTTGTGCTAGAACTTTAGCTCGTAAGCATAAAAGTATTGTACGTGTTTTTTTGAAAAGATTTGGTTCGCAATTATTAAAAGAATCTTTATAGAAGAACAAGTTTTTTCCTTGACCTTTCCAATAGTTTCTTCTATTTCGAGAAGGCTATCTAGAAGGCGGATTTGGTATTTAGATATTGTTTGTATCAATGATTTGGCCAATCATGCGTTATGAAACGTTATAAATAAATCTAATCACTAGATATTCTAATGTTAATAAAGAATTCAATAATGAAATGAAAAGCTAAAAAAAGGGATTTATTTATATTTTAAAATGTTGATGTAGTATGTAGTAAGGATTAACTCAACTGAGTATTCAATATTTTCTTGTCTAATGAATGAATTGAGTTTTAGATGTTAAAAGAGGGAAAGCCGTGTGTAATGAAAAATGCAAGTACGGCTTGGGGAAGGATTTTTACTGATTTAACAAATAAATTATCTACTATATCTGACTAATTCCGGGTTTCAAATCCCGGGCAACCTATTGTCATAGTTAAAGAGATTACTCCAAAGACACCTTCGGCATCCAGGGGTCACGAATCAACCATAGAACCCTGTTCAATAACTGGAACGCATTAGTTGTCCGCTCTTAAGTTGGATAGTAAGGGTCGGAGAAGGGCAATCACTCATTCTTAAAACTAGCGTTCTTAAGGCCAAAGAGTCGGCGGAAAAGGGGGGAAAGCTCTCCGTTCATGATTCTCCTTTAGCTGGATCCTCCGGAACCACAAGGATCCTTAGTTAGAATTAGAATGGGATTCCACCTCAACACCTTTGAACCTTTTGAGTGAGATTTTGAGAAAAGTTGCTCTTAGGAGAGCACATCACAATGAAAGTTGTAAGCTGTGTTTCGGGGGGGGGGGGGGTCTTGTCTATCGTTGGCCTTTATGGCAAAGTCAAACGGGGGACCTGAAAGGCAGTGGTTTACCTTGTGGCGGATGTCAGCGGTTCGAGTCCGCTTATCTTCAACTCGTGAACCTAGTCGATACAAGGCTATATTATAGCACCCAATTTTTCCGACTCGGTGGTTCGATCTATGATTTATCATTCATGGACATTGATAAGATCCATCCATTTAGCAGCATTTTAGGATGATATAGCCTTAAAATGAAGGACGAGGTTCAAATGAGGAAAGACAACTCGGGTGCACAGCAACGAAGTTGACAAAACAGTTTAATAATAACTCTGTTAAGTCATGAAAAGTTTATTCTTTTAGTTTTTAATTATTATACCAACAGTATTTTTTCTTAAATTGGTAAGAATATAAGAATGCAATATTATTGATATTAATTAAAAAAATCACATATAAAATTAAGTGGTTTCTAAGATAGAAATGTTAAGTATTGAAGCAGACCTTTTTTAGGATACCGTCAACAATTTTTGAAACAAACTTACAATATGAATTGCCAATAAATACAATTGAACAGTAGCTTACAATAAGTTCACATTTTAGATGCCGCTACGTTTCTGAAAAGGGTTCAGCGGATCGTGCACGTAACTCATCGACGTCGAAGAACGATAACTTTGTTTTCAGTAGGATCGGATTTGCCATTTAAAAGGGGGTGGCGGCGCAACTTGTCGCCCAATTATCTGCTTCTCTGTTATAATTGGGTCCTTTTATTTTCTATTAAATGCCACATATGTAATAGTTAAAGCCGCACAACTTAATTATAAGTAGAGATGATAAGGTTACATGTTTGACATGATTCTATTCAAACATACTAGTGTCTTCTCTGAAAGTGTGTTTTGTCACGTCTCTAAGGGCACAACAACAGAAGTAGTGGCAACATTGTTGAAGGGCGAGTCTGAAAGTACACGTAATAAAAGTTTGTCATTGTTGTGGAAAAGAATTTGTTGTGTTTTCGTGTGTATTTGGGGTATTGGAGTATCCTTATGGGCATACAAAGTCTTTTGGGTCTAATTCATCCACGCCTCAGTGCCATACTCAAAACAAAAACTTACTAAGCAACAACCACCTATAATGCATACTAGGTTAGTAACCCGTATAATATACGGGCTGAATAAAAAATATAACATCAATAAAAAAAATGTTTATATGCGTGGTATAATTTAGGATTGTGTAACAATTTCTCATATATGAAATTAAATATTAAATTATATATAAATTTGAAAAAAAATTAAATTAAAAAATTGTTCATAAACCTTCAAATATCTCATTGTACATAACATATGTGGTTTTCCCATATTAATTATTGAATGGTACTAAATGATAACTTTAAGGTTTTGAAAATGGTAAAATAAATCAATAGTCAAAGCAAGTTTAACTAAATTTTCATATAAGACAAATTCTGAGTATTTAGATGTACACACTCGAAAAGAGACTTTTAATAGTTTATGCATATGTTAGTTGTTTTGCCCAAATCAAAAAGATCTTTATAATAACAATATTTTGAAATAAAATATTAAAAATTAGTTTAAAATGCGTAATAAACAAATAAATAAACTTAAACGTTTTTTTTCCTGGAAATCACACTAAATGAGAGTTGATGAAAATTTATTTTAGGAATTTTAAAAGTAATAATAAATGCAACAAATTAATTTAATAGATTTAAATAGTGTTTAATTTTTGAAATAGCTTATGTGTAATCCTATGTGAACACTTTAGAAAAATGCAATGTGTTCATAGTGTTATGCTTTAATATAATAGTAAGATGTAGACACACCGGCATTAACATGTGAATTATATATTTGTGTATATAACAATTCATTAATCATGTGAATATTCGCATCACATCATGTTTTGTTTTCTTACGTGAATGCATAACGAAGCGTTGTCATTTACGTGAATGCATAAGTGCATGCCATCTGAAAAGCTAAACAAAAAATACGTGTATACTCATGTGCAAGTTGTTGGAAAATGATGTAGAAATCAGATAAGTGATTTAAGAGAAAGTAATTAATTATTTTGAGAGATAATTTTTTTAATAATTTTTTCATCATTTTAACTTTTTGCTTTTTAAATAGAAAGAAAAATAAAAGATACTAACCTGTTTAACAAGCTTTCGCAAAGTTAGTGGCTCTTCAATACATATTTTATTTGAAATAAAAACCTACAAGATCCATATAAATACTTATAAATATTATTTTAAATGTGATACATAAATTGACAAATACGTAATCATATAATATATAGTTATATAATTACACAACTTTCTTTTCGTCATCAAGTCTTATGTGCCGTTTAATAACACCATATGCAGTTTGTAAACTTGTAATAAAATTTCAACACATTTTCTTTTTAACAATACCTAAATTCAAAATGAAAACCACTTTTGTGACTTGATACAACTTCATCCAATTTCTTTCACGGAACCGATAAATTTCAGGTTAAAAAGAATAAAATCAATTACAACTTACAAGATGCTTACATGTCTTTGTACTTTTGCTTGCGGAATAGAAAGAAGTACAAGTGTCAATCTACAAATAGTTAAAAGTACAGGGATCAAAGTACAAATTAACCCATACCAAATATTTCCCAAACTTATTATTATTATTATATTCCATCATCATCTTCTATATCTCCCATTGCGGCTAGGGTTTCACTTTCACCTTCACCAAACCCTAATCTCTGTCACACTTCTCTCCAAGATATTCAAGGGTTTTTCTGGGTATTCGATCTTGATTACAAATGACAATCAAGAACTGAAATTAGGGTTCTTATCTCTTATAAAGACTCAATCTTTACTGCTCAAATGGCCACTATGAACCCTTTTCATTTGCTCGGAGATGATGACAACGATGACGTGTCACAGCTCGTGCAAAAGATTGCTGCTGCGCCGCCGAAGAAAGCTCCACCGGCCGCCGCCGTGCAGCCGGCTAAGCTTCCGTCCAAGTCTCTTCCTCCGGCTCAAGCCGGTGAGTTTTTAAGTCTTAACAAATAATAATAACTAATTAAAGATTAATTTGGGAGTGTTTGGATGTTGGTTTAGTTTGGTTATTGTTATTTAAAGTTAAGTTACAATAAGAAACTTAATTGATTTCTTGATGCAAAGTTATGATTTTTATTTAGGGGGTATGTGTGCTATTTGAATGTTATTATGTTTTATTTATTAATTATTATTATTTGGAATCAGAAAATTAATTTTGTCATATTTATGGTGTTAAAGAGTGTCACAAAATGACCAAAAAGGTATGGAAAATTCACTAGTTTAGGGTTTTCTTTTTAATAGTTTAAAGTCAGTTGCTTGATCTTTTAATTTACACATAATCTGTTTACCAGAACATTAGAAACTGGTTATTATGATTTTAAGTTGCAATAATCGGATAATCACTTTCAAAACTCACGCCTAACGAGTTTTATTTGCTTGTACTAAAGCAATTCTATATGATGTTTTTTAAATGACATGTTTTGTATCGAGTTCAATTCTTATATGTGCGTATTGGATCAAGATTGCCTGTTTGCTTAACATTACTGATTATTTTATTTTGATTTGAGCAGTGAGAGAAGCCAAAAATGAAGGCGGTCGTGGTGGCCGTGGCGGTCGTGGGTATGCACGTGGTGGCCGTGGTGGCGGGTTTAATCGAGATTCAAACAACGAGGGTTCGTTTGGTAACCGTGCAAACTCTGGTAATCAAGGTGGTGTTGAAGAGTCTAATGGAAGATCTTTTGAGAGACGTGGCAGTTATGGCGGTCCTCGTGGTGGTTTCCGTGGCGGTCGCCAAGGTTCTTTCGGTAACGGAGATGTGGAGGACGGTGAACGTCCTCGCCGGCCATATGATAGCCGCAGCGGGACAGGCCATGGGTAAAATTTTGTTACATTTTTAATCTTTTATCTTTCAATAAATTATTATCAATAACATTTTAAAACTTAAAAAGTGAACTCCTTAAATGGTCAGAAAATTTTTTTTTAAGAGTAACTACATGTAATATGTTTGGTTATATCTTGGTAGGCTTGTAAACAAACCGAACGAACACGAACGGACATGTTTGTATTTGTTTGTCAACGGTATAAACTAACGGTTCACAAACATAACTGAACATTGATGAACGAACATAAATGATTGAAAACCGTTTAAAAATTAACATGAACATCAACTGTTGTGCCTAAGAAAGTTAATAAAACTGAGCTATTGTATTGGGTGATATTCTAATTATATAAAACTAGACTAAATTGTAGTGGATGTAGAAATATAAAAGAATATAAAGATTTAACTTTAACTGACTGACATTAACAATTTTAAGTGAATGAACATAAACAAACGTTCATTAACATGAATAGACGAACGAGACATGATTCATGTTGGTTCATTTAACTGAATGAACACACACTGTTTGTGTTCGTTCATTTATCATATAGGCGTTCTCTGAACGGTTTACATTCAGTTCATCGAAAGTTCGGTCTACATGTCTATATAATGGCAATTTTGGTTGATTATTTTTTGTTGTAATTTTAGGAATGAAGTTAAACGCGAGGGAGCGGGTCGTGGAAACTGGGGATCTCAAGCTGATGAAATCAATCAGTAATCTTTTCTACTTCCTATATTAATAATCTAATATTTGTTTTCCTTTTTAAATAATTATCTTTTTGTCACAGTGAAACTCAAGAAGTGGTTGTTGAGGGAGAGAAAACCGTGGCTTCTGAAAAGCCCGGGCCCGAAGAAGAATCGACCGAGGCCAAAAAGGAGAATGCTTCAAATGAACAAGTTGAAGAGCCCGAGAATAAGGTAAAGTTATGATTTTTATTGACCCGTTGGAATTGTTTGAAGTTAAAGCTTGCGTTCATGATGCAAATTTGATATGCAGGAAATGACCCTTGAGGAATATCAGAAGATTCTAGAAGAGAAACAGAAGGCTCTGGAGGCGCTCAAAACTGAAGAAAGGAAAGTGGAAGTTGACAAAGATCTTGCTTCTATGCAACAACTTTCTAACAAGAAAACCAATGATGATATTTTCGTCAAATTGGTAATAAATTTATGGGTTTAATTAGGGTTCTTATTTTGAAAGCTCTTTTATGCCATAATAAATTAATTCGGATTTGTTTAATAGGGTTCTGATAAAGATAAACGCAAAGAAATTGCTGGAAAAGAAGAGCGCGCTAAGAAGGTAAGTTATTAATTATTTTGTATATGTTTTTGTGAATTTAATTGTCAAATAATTTTACTTATGTTGTTTTTTGTTGTTACAGTCGCTGAGCATCAATGAGTTTTTGAAACCAGCTGAAGGTGAGCGTTACTATACCCCTGGCGGCCGAGGGCGGGGACGTGGGGGTTCTAGGGGTGGTGGTCGGTTTAACCAAGGTGGTGGTTTGAGTTATGCAGCTGAAGCTCCCAAAATTGAGGACCCGAGTCACTTTCCCACCCTAGGTGGGAAGTGAGACGGTTACAAGACTTTATCCTGTCATCTGCGTTTGATCAAAAAGTTCTAGAAATGGCGGGTTGAAAATGTGTTTGAGAAAGTGTTATTTAAAAACTTACCGCGTCTTGAACTGTAAATTTCTTGTGTTTCCGTATGGTCTCTGTTTGTGTCGGTTTATGTTTATGCTTTTGTCACGTTTAGAGGTTTTGAGGCTTATGGGGCCGATTAATTTGTAGTTTGAGATACGCTTGTTTCAGTTTTGTTATGAAATAGATGAACGACGATTTTAGTACTTTCTAATTGTGTTTACATTGCTTCACTTGTTTAATTTACTAAACTTTGTGCTTTATGGTTGCATTTTGTTTCTTGGATGGTAAAATATTGATTGATGATTGATTAATTGTTTGAATATTTCAGTTTGATTATGTTTAATTACTTGAACTACAACTTGAACCATTTAGACTACACTTTAAACTACTAAATAGAACAAAGCTTTCAATATTAATTTCAAGTAAAATTATATTTATATAGATTTTTAATCTTGAACAAGTTCAAAATATGCAAGTAATAGTGTGCCAAAGGTTTACAGTTAAGTTGACTAACAAAGGAGAGTCATTTGACATAAATCAAAAACAAAGATACAAAAGTAACATCAACCAAGTAAAATCAAAATTAAACACTAACAAGTCCCTTATACCAAACAAAACAACCATATCAAGTAACCACATAAAGACACAATGATAACTTAAAGGTCTTGCAACCTCTGAAAGATACAACTTAAAGGTCTTGCACACTCAAACCTGCAGCAAAAGAAAATGTGGAAGACACTAAGCATCAAATTAAGTTCAAATATTAGCATATAGGTGTCGTAACCACTAATAATAACAAATCTTCTTTGACTTTTAGAATTTAATGAAAGAAACAGGAGAAGCATACAAACCTGGAGGAAGAGATTGCTTCAACTTATCAGCTTTTTCCTTGTCAAAGACGCATAGCGTGTAAAGGTACTTTGAGCAGCGAACCTTGAACTTGACAACATCCTTGCTCCTTTTGATCTTCACGGATCGTGCATCCTTTCTTCTTGCAGTAAGAAGAAAGTCCTTAATCTCGTGAATTTGCTTTGGCTGTGATATTGAATAAAAGGAAACTGAAAGATTAGAATCAAAACTTATTATCATGTAGCATAAGATAAACTAACAATTGACATACAATATGTAACCTTAGGTTTTTACAGATAATTCTTAGTGCATAGATTAAAGATAGTAACTATTATTGACATACATTTAATCAAGAGTCCACAAGTCCAAAACATATTAATTAAAAACACACACGAGTGAAACTTTGAATTATGCTGAGTTTAAGATCAGAAGTAACGTATGCAAACTCTACTAAAAACAATGAAAGAAGCCACAAAAGTAAAGTAAACAAAGCTCATACATTGTATCATAAATGATTTCAAAATCACAATAAATGGTCCATTGTAAAACTAGGGTTGCAAATGAGACAATCCGCTCGCAACCTTTTTCAAGCTTAAACCGTTCCCCAAATAAAGCTCATTTAATTATCGAGCCCGAGAAAGAAAGCTAGTTTAGACTCGTACAGCCTTGTGCATTTTCAAGTTTTAATGTATTAATTTCACACTTCACAACGATGCCAAAGCCAAGCTTAGGCTTGTTTAAGATTTTTCTCATAATAATAAACGAGCCAGCCCGAGCTTGAAAAAACTACTCAAGGTCTGAACCCAAGATTTGGAAAAAAAAGCTCAAAACATGCCGAGCTCAAACAAAAGTAAGTCAAAACAACCCGATCTCAGGCTCGGCTTGGCTCATCTCATTTACACCCCAATGCATAACTGCACAGACACTGTGACACTAATTCCTTATTATCCAAAACATATGTCACAAAACAATGATAAGTAAACCTTCATATACATACTAAACTCAAGTGTCATGACTACCAAAAAAAAATATTCACTTAAAAACACTCTGTTTCAAGAGTAAATCAGTACACTTAAAGCAGTTTGTGCAAAATTTACAGCTCAAAACCCGTGTTTGAAGCAACAGAATCATGAATCCAAAATAATAGCAGTGTCATCATAACTAATTAAACAAAAATCACATAACCCTATGAAATCACAACTTCCAAAAGAGCATAAATATGATGAAATTAAGCTTAAATCAAGAAAAATGCAACGAATTACGAGATGGGCTAACAGCAAATACCATTTTTTTGAAGAATCGAAGGTGAAGCTCCTACGGCAGCCGAAGTTACACTAAACCCTAGTTTGCTCAAAAAATATATAGTGTTCATATTGGGCCTTTTGTACAAGGCTTAACGGGCTCTCACTAGTGTATTATGGGCCTATATTGCCATTGTTTTTGTAAAACTAAGGTAGAGGTGAAAAAAAACCCGAATCCAGAACCGGACCCGAAAAAAAAAATACCCGGAACAGGTTTTTTTAATACCCGGGTTTTTGATACCTGACCCTACTCGTGGGGTACGGATAGGGTATGCATTTTAGTACAAAAACCCGAAACCGGACCCGATTTACACCCGGTAATACCCGAAAACCGGAACCGGTTCCATACCCGAAACCGGGTTTTTCAAATACCCGATTTATATCCGAAAAATACCTGAAAAATACCCGAAAATACCCCTAAAAAGTGCAACTTCTTAAAAATCCAATCTATACCCGAAAAACACCTGGGAAAAAGCCCGAAAAAACCCGAAAAAAAACCTGAAAATAGGATTTATTCAAATACCCATAAATAGGGTATTCAAATACCCGGTTTTAGAACACCCGGTTCTATACCCGACCCGAACCCGATGCATAGGGTATGGTTTTTAGAGACAATACCCGGACCGAACCTGACCTGACCTGACCTGGGTATTGTCAATACCCGATTTTTCAATACCCGGTGATACCCGAACTCGGGTATTTGAAAAAACCCGATTTGTGTACCTCTAAACTAAGGTGTGATTGTAAACATCAATACATCCTGTTTGGTTTGTGTAGTTTTACAAGTTTAATCTCGACTACTTTATTATTGTTAATCATTTAACTATATGCTTATAAGTCTATGAAAGCTAGGTGTCCGTGTATGTTGCACGACTTCGAGGTAATTTATTAAAGTTTGAATTGAATCAAGCTTATTTATAATCGACTTGATTCGAGTGAAGTTGAAGGTATGGTGCTCTTTTATTTGAATATAACAAAACAAACGAACGACGACAAACAGCTAAACGAATGGGTTTTTTTTTCATACTCATTCATCAAAAGAGTGAACATCTGTGTTTGTTTGTCTATATTGTAAGTGAATGGTTTATGAGCATAAAGGAACATGCTATTGCTTATGGGTTGCCAGGTGAAAATTATTTTTTTTATGTTTGGTTTGTCATGGGATATATAAAGATTCTAAAATACGAAATCAAATAGGTTGTAAAATAATATTAATAATAAGAAAAATAATAAAATGATCATTTAACAAACAGTGAACATAGATAAACATATATAAAAACATGTTTGCTCATATAGTTAAATGAACAAAAAAATAACTTCTTAAAGCTCATTAATTTTTAAAATAATTGAATATATATACGAACTTACTTTCTAAACGTTCACTGAATGTTTGGTTCATTTGCAGGCTATTTAAAGGAATAACACCAATCCTGGACCATAATCAAAGCATGGCATCGATCCGAATAAGAAAGAATGGTAATAGATAATGGAATTAAAGCAAGTAAGGGTCATGACCTACGTGATCCAGTCATCCTAAAAAAAGGAATATGCCCCTCAACGAAGTGAACGAATTGCCGAGTCGTCAACGATCTATTGATGTTACTTAGTTATAAAATAAAATGATCCAATTACAATAAAGAGGCAAGTAATCGAGCAACAAGTTGCGCCGCCATCCTCTTTTGAATGGCAAATCCGATCCTGCTGAAAACAAAGTTATCGTAATTCGGCGCCGGTAAGTTACTGTGCACGACCCACTGAAACCATTTCAGAAACGTAGCAGCATAGAGGGCAAGAGACCCAAATGTATCGAAAGCAAAAGGAATGAAGGCGTGTTGATTCTCGACACAAGCCTTTTCGTGCTTAGTAATTTTTCCTGATTCTGCATTTAACACGGCCTGCCTAGCAACAAGCATGGTGTCCCTAAGCATGACAAGAGATGACACTCTAGTAAGATCCACACAAGCATCCCCCCCCCCTGTGCATGCCCATCTAAACACAAAAATGTCCGCTGTTCGGAGAGCAGATCTTCTTCACGTCAACCACCAGTGACACCCTAACTAACAACAAATACTCATGCAGCAAGACCTATTGTGATTATATGTTGTATTAAAGCATGTTAACTTTTATGAATTTAACTTGAATAGCTTGTGTTAGTTATGAGATTAAAATTAAAGTAAACACGTCAAATCAGTTCAATTATAACCCTTGTAAGAAAAAAAGAGTTAAATTATCACCATTAATTGTGTTTAATAAGGTGAAATTGAAGTAATTGTTAATTTATGAGTTAGAGAGAGTCACATAGATTCATTGGGAATTATTGGTTTTTATATGTATTGTCGAGTGCTCTTTTTAGTAAACTTGTCCATGACATGGGAGCACATTTTGACATGACCAAAGACAAAACACCATTTTTGAATGTCTACGAACATCATATGCTTAAGATTTTCTTCATGCTATCCCTATAGATGGGTTAGGCCAACATATGTCGTCGTCTGAGTATCATACTATCCTTAAGTATCGTCTCATGATTCCATATTTCCGGTTGATGAGATATGCCCTTTTTGTCGCAAAGCTTGTTTGGAAACCTTTGTGGAGCATCAATACGTTGTAGAGAGCTCCCTGGGTTCAAGCGCCGACATAAATTTGCTAGAAACGTTCTTTTTGACATATTTAGGCGCATCGAGACTTCAGTTAAGCAAGAAGCACATGTGAGCTTCTAGACCGGCCTACTAGAAGAAAGGTCAACACTCGAACATGTTGACATTATGGCTTTTGGATGGATGAGATGGAAACACGCATTTGCAAATCTAATAAGGGTTGCCCATCTTGTGGACTTGAGAAGTAGTGTTTTTATAGTGGGTTCAGGTTGCATTAAAAACCGCTTCATGTAAAATGACCAACCATGAGAAAGCATTTCTTGACAACCAACAGGTGTTATACATTTTACATTTGATACTTTTGGTTTCCTTACGTTTGAAGTTGTGGAGCTCAATAGGTCATGAATATTAATTTTACAACTCCAAGATCTATGATTTTAATTTTAAACAACTTAAGTTTGCTATTAAAAATGGCTAGTAACACTGCTTATTGCTCTTTTGTCTTTTTTATTTCGATGTAAGTTTGACCCAAGGAGTCAAATGCATACAAAGGCTTGTATTTCGATTGTAGTTTGTTTAAAACACCCAATCCTTAATAAAATAAATAAAAACATGGTTGTACCATTTGACACCTAATTGGACTATCTTTGTGCCACTTAGCACTTCAAGGTTCAAAATAAAACTGTACCTCATCCCACATTGCTCTAGTAAGAAATCAAGAAGGAAGCCAACATGTACAAAAGACAAGGTAGTGGATCAAACTTATCATTAGGCGGTGCATGAACTATAGTGTACATCTACTCAGTTTTAAAATATTTAATGTTATCCCGACGGTTTTTCGATTCTTTTTGTCGTTTCAAAGCTGATTTGCGAACAACCGACCAGTTTTTATGTTTTTGATGTATATGCCGTTTGGATGCCCAATATGGTCCATTTTCTAAAACACTGATTTTTATCTCAAATGGACCAAAATATCAATAAATTGAATTTTATTTGTAACAAAAATCAAAATGATATGCTACTTACTTATAAATGAAATAACTAGAAAAAAGTGACTGCAATTCAACCCGACCCCTTTCATTTCAAAACTTATTAATAATTGTGTGCTTTAATCAAGATATAACATACTACCGGTGATTATATAAGATTGATCTTAAATACTCTTTTTCTCATTGATTAAATCACTTTGAAGAATTTGAAAATTTTAACATACTTTGGGCCGGGTTGTTCTCCAAAATTTAATTTTTAATATACTTTCCATAAAAAAAATTGTCTAAAATTTCGTTTCAAAAGCATAAGTAAACAAGTTACCTGGAAAATGCTTAAATCGATGAGAAAGCTCAGTCAAAGGTTGAGAATGTGTGAAAGCCAACACGAACACTACCAATCTTGAATAGAATAGCAAGAACAAAGGAGAAATCGTGTATTTCTTGAGAGTGACGACTGCTACAGATATTATTAGGGTTTAATGAAGAGATTTGCAGATGATACTTGTTTATATAGGATTAGTAGACACAAGTTAATTTTAGTCAAAAAGTTCGTTTAAACAACCATATCTCATTTAACGACTAAATCAACTGAAGAATATTCAAAGTTCATTCTTGAGAAAGGGGCTAATGATGTGGACATGTACCAATTATAGGAGGCTTTTCTTGGGGCTTAAAACACACGATTTGACACAAAAATAAACAAATTTGCATTAAAATATGAACTAGGACTTAAAATAACAAAGTTGGCTGATACAGATGTCTGGCCGCGCCACGCGACCATCATACCCTCCTTGGCCGCGCGACGCGGCGTGGTCAAGGGTGGGATGTTTCAGTTTGGCACTTTTAGTCCCTGCTCTTCACAAAGTGTTATTTTTTTTATTCTTTTGAAGTTTTAAACAAGAAATGACAAGTTTAAATTCCCGATGATTACGTTTATCGTACGCTCATTTTGATGTTTCAATGTATTCTTGTTCATTTTTTATCGTTAACATTATATTCCCAATGATTTACTTTTATCGTACACTCATTTTCTATTTGTTTTAATCAATTAAAGGAACTTCGAGGATTTAAAGTTTTGTTTAAACGATTTTCGAACTATACGGGTTTAATTCAAAAAATATTCAAGTAAAATAAATTCTATTTCAATTCAAAGTTAAGAGTGTAATTTGTAACGTTAATTTAAATTTAGTTTCAACATATTTTAAAGTTCAAGGTTTAAGAGGTAAATAATATTTATTTTCTATTTTAAAATCACTTGAAAGTACAGGGACTGGTTGTGTAAATTTCATTTAAATTATATTATTTAATATAATTTAACCTTCCAGCCCCCCCTCCCGTGTTAACATCCTTTTTCCGGCCACCTCGTCGGCGGCGTTTCCGGAGAGCCCTAAACACCCCTTTAAACGCTCGTTTTAACTCAATTAAAATCGTGTAATGGCTTAGACCTTAACAACAAACCTTAATCATCGTCAAATAAAGCTTATAACATCAAATATTGAGGGATTAATTCCCGGTAACCGCCGGATTTTTGGGTAAAACGCAAGAACGAGCATTAAAGCTCATAGCTCCAATTGTTAATATAAATACGAGTTATTCATTCATCTAAACTCGTTAACAATCTCTAATTCCACTAAAATACTCTCTGAAATTTATAATTTCTCCGTCAAAGTTAAATTCCGGCCAGTCTACGTTCATCGTCAAACAAGAACAATAACAGGTAATTATTATATGATTTTTGAACGTTTTTCTATGATTAACAAAACACCTAACTTAGATTGAACAAACATGAAACGGGTTACCCGAATTGGATTTCTAGGGTTTACGTAGAAGATGAACTTGTAATAGTTAATAGATATAAATTTAAGTTTCCGATTTATCATTAGCTTGTTAAGCTTGTGCAGATGGTAAGTAATAAGGGTGTGAGTTGCAAGACCCGAGTTAGAACCTGGGTAAGCACTTCTTGTTATTTTTATAAGAACCATTTTTCATATATATTATTAATCAATTAAATTTTTTAAAAATTAACATAATCAAATAAAATTATTTTTAAACCATATAAAATTATTTATAAATTATATTTATCATTTTCATCGAAAAATCAACTTTTTCACATTTGTTAAGCTAGTAAAACCCGATTAAAACTATATTAATTATTCGTTTCGTTAACTTTATAACGTAACCGTTTCAAGATAAATATTAGCCCGATAAATTCAATGTCCCTTAGATATATAAAATCCATGCTTAGTAAATAACATAATTCTCGAAATAATGTTGAGTTAGTAATCAAATAATATTAAAATAATATAAATCGTTGAAATTTGAAATTTCCGTAAGACGTAAAAATAATATTAAAATAATCTATTGCCAAAAAATAGTAAAAAATAATAAAATAATGCATATTCCAAAAAAAATAATTATTTTAACTTTATCAATTCTGTTAGTTAATCTTTCAATTTTGTATTTATTTATTTATAGTTGGAGGGCATTCATGAAAAAAGAGTTTAGCATCATATTTCATACGCATATTACAAGCTAAGTCTTTTCCATTATCTACCTTGTTTACTTTTTATTTTTGTTTATATTTTTTAGCATTTTAGTTTTTTGTCGTCTGACTTTATTTTTATTTTTCATCCTTATCCTTGCATTGAGGATAATACAAAATTTAAGTGTTTGGATAGGTTATTTGAGTCATAGTTAACTTGGTTTTGGTTGAGAAAAAAATAACAAAAAATGTCCTTTGATATACTTTTTTACACTAAAAATGGAAGATGATGATAATTATTGGAAATTGGTTTTTCAAACTACTAATAATATGAGATAATATAAAGAAAACACAATTAACTTGGGATGTGTCGGCAGACTCAGCCTTGAGAATGAAAGGGCAGTTTGATAGTTGGTTTTAAAATGATGAAATATGATTTTAGTGGGGAGCATGTTAGTCCGTGGAAAATATGAGATGAAAGGTCGGGCCATACTCAAGCCTCATTTTTCAGTTTGTTTGTAGAAAAATTATAAATTTTATAGAAATTTGAATACATTATTATACGATTCTTGGGTAGGTTTAACGTTATACTATGCCAAGTAACCGGTGATATAAACTAAATCATGCACTTCTAGCTTTAGTTGTTAACACTTCATAGGTGTATGGTTTTATAACATTAATTCTTATATTGATGAGATGCCTAAGGTCCAGAGACTATGGGTTTTTTTACGGTTTGTCATCTGGGTATCTTCGGATATTTAAAAAATTAAAAGCTTTTAAGCATAAAACCTGCAGTTTACTACCGTCACACTCACTTATATCAATTACAGTGAAGTAAAATCTATCTTATCCAGTGATCATCCCGCTGTTAGTCATACGTGTCCTCTTATTTGCGTCTCATACCATTAAGAACAAGATCAACTAGAGACAATACGTATGTAAACTGGCAGATGAAGACTTGTAAAATCACGGGTGGTAATGCGCCTGAGGTGTCGCTTGATAATGGGGGTATAGTGGGGAACACTAGCTAGTTAGTTGAATTAATTTACCTTAATTATATCTAATGGCTGCTTTGGTAGATCGTGATGCTTAAATTTAGGTGGATAAACAATACCCTTGATTGTCTTAACTATTCATATAAAAGTGCAACAAAGTTTTCATCTGTTAATTATGAGGTTTAAGTCGAGTTGGGGTGGCTTGGTCAGGTAAGATCTAAAATAAAATGGGTCTTGATTGTGGGTTCCACTAGATTATAAAATAATAAAATTGTTGGATCTTACTTGTTCCGGTAAAGATCAAGGCAAGGGGTTTAAGTGGAAATATTGGCGATCGCTGTTTTTGCGTTTTTCTATGCTTTACGATAACTCATATGTTTTTAAAAACCGTATTCTTCGATTTCGATTCCATTGCATGAAACTTTTTCAGGGACGAAAAAAGAGTAAGTGTGAGATATGTGATATAATGATAAACAAGTTAAAATGAGCTAAAACGAGGAACCGGGACGAATCAGGAATGAACCGAAAGAACCATGAGAGATAGCCGGTCGGACCGGCCAATGGCCGGCCCCTTGAGCATGCCGCGCTGCGCGGCCAGGGTAGACTACCTGGTCGCGTGGCGCCTAAAGAGCAAAATTACAGAAAGTTCACGAATTTGAGGAGGTTTAAGGCCCATTTCACTATAAAAACACCCTTAACCTTAAACCTAAGAGACCTTCGACCACTAGCCGATTTTGGAGTTTCTTGGAGCTTAGGATTGCGTATTTTGGCGGTTTTGAAGGCAAGGAATCAACCGGTGAAGTGCTACATAATCAAAATCGAAGACTACATGTTTTATCGCCTTTAATCTTTTGTTTCTATTGTTTTTCACCATGATTTCCTTTATGATTGTTTTGTTTGATTTTCCGATGCCAGGTTAAACATTATAGACTGCCTACACTATCGATGAACCTTTGTTAATGTTTGATTTTGATTGGGATTTACCTTTTGTTATGGTATTATGAATTAGTAAAGAGTTTGGTTTTATTTAATTAATGCATATGTGTGCTTGGTTTTGGTTGATGAGTTTTATTGTTTCACAGTTTCCTTGGTGATTGTCTGTCATATAATAGGGTTAGGTTATTTACTGTGTGTTCTTAACTAGTTTGTGATTGATTTATATTAAGATCATAGAAACAATATTATTATTCAAATAAATAAAAGTGTGCTGCTAATCTAAAAAGCTGTAAGGTGATAGATTTTTTGATAGGTCTTTGTTGATTAAGATTACTAGATTTAGTTCTTCGTAAAGAGTCTGTATAGGTTTGATTTGTCAACTTTGTCTATCGAGTCAATTGAATTTATTAAACTACCTTTGATTTCCGCGCTATAAGGTAAGATTTCATATAAAGGTACTCGTTCATAATTAATTAGGTAATTGTTAGGGAGTCTAAAATTTAAAACTGGTGTGCTTAAAAACTCATTAGAAGCCCATAGGTGTATTCTTGAGAAGGGTCAAGCGTCCTGTTCGGGTTTTCTCTAAGTGTATATTTTATGATCCCAGTCTCATGTGACATTTGAGCCAAAATAAGGTACACCTCAGTACGTATTTACCGATTAAGCAAATAAACGTCTTTTGCGTAACAAACGAGCGATTAACCGAACGGGTCGGGTTATGACCCAGATATCTCGGGGGGCCATTTATAAGTGATATACGATCTATACAAGCTAAAATATTAGAAATATGCCTTAGTTTGATAGCAAACAAGTTAAACGAAAACATGCTCGTTTAACCACCCGCTACAGATTTAAACGCGAAAGATAGTTACAAACCAAGCATTGTATCATCCATTAAGCCGAAAGAGACTTACCAAACACTTATTTGAAATGTTTAAGCGATCCGTGAAAATATTTTTGATTTTTACAAACATATAGTATGTTTTTATAATTTTATACAAAACTAGCCGAAAAACACTTGTTTTCGCGTTGTTTAACGCACCCGATAAGTTTTTCGCGCCAAAAACCGAACTCCGAACTAAATTTGGACCGGGCTTTTCGTGTTTGGGCTTGAGAAATCAGAAACTTGGGCCAAAATGGGCCCAAGGTGGGCCTATATATATCCCGATCGCAACAGCAGCTCCCCCTCTTTTTATTCTTTCACATTTAAACTAGATCCTTGATATTTTCAATCTCAATTCTTGAAAATTCTGGACACCACTTCTTCTCCAGCCAAAAAAACTCAAGAAACCCTAAGGTAAGAGCTTAAATAAGTAGCTTTTTTACTTGTTTAAACTTGTTTAATACCATAAAAACATGTTTTGGTTACTAAAAATCATTCCTAACCGTGTAAAAATCCTAAAAATGGTCCATAAACATGTTTTGATCATACACATGGTAAGGAACCTGTTTTGATAAATTTTTTTGCCATAAACACGGATTAAAGGGTTGAAACGACGTTTTTACGGTTCAAAAGTTCGTTTTTGTGCACTAGCCGAAACCCTAACTTAAGGGCTGTTATGTTGATGAAATATTTCTTGGTTTGTGACATAGGATTTGTACCTAGCTTGCTTAGAAGCACAAGAACCTGAAAACTTGATTAAAAGGTCGAAAACGAGCCAAACCCGCTAAGGTAATGCCGAAACACTCGCTTACGGGCTATTTAGGTTAAGGTTGTGATGTGCATATTTTTAGGACTTGAAATTTTTCAGAGACATCAGGTACCATGTCAATGAGTCCCTGTTTAAATTTGGTAATTTTTTGACCATCCGAGAATATTTGGCGAATTTATTACCGAATTGGGACGTTTATTTGGAAAAAATAGCTAAAATACTTCAAAAATTATGAAATTTTTCTGGGAACTCAAATTTGATGTATTTTGATCACATATGAATTTTGGGATTATTTGGAGAAGTTTAAAGGTGTTTTGTTTATTTGCGTTTGTGTGAATTTTTACAGCCGAATTTGGGCCGAAAAGAATATCGCACGAGCTTTTTACATTCTGGAATTGATACAGGTTGTTTTGGGACATGATTTGAGTATTCAGGAATTTTTGGTGAATTTCTGGAAATTGTTTGGAGTAAACGGACGATTTTCAGACGAAATATAGCTGATAAAATGAATTTTTATAAATTAATAAATCAGTGAATAAATTCCAGAAATATTTTTATAAAAATCTAAATATTTTAATTGATAAGTGGTTAAATTTTCATAATTTAATGATTAATGGTTAATTAATTATGCTAATCTGAATATTAAACAAATTCAGTTTTTACAAAAACCGGCAAGTTCGCGACTAGTGAATCTGCTGGAATATCAAAACACCAAGAGTGATCAAAAATCATATTTTTGGACTAATTAAGTAAAAATGAACTTTTCTATGAGAAACCTGGACAATCCGAGTGGATTGTGCGCGTTTCTTCTCAAATCAAACTGTATAAACGGAAACGGGCCCCGTGGCTAATCCGGGACCCCAATACGAGATCTTTCTTTATAACTTAATCATTTTGTTAATCAATACATTTACCCAAGCTTATTTTCCCATAACTGTTTTCTGAACGGGTAAACGAACAACTTAGCCCAGCTGAGAAATCGGGAGTCTGAGCCAAGTTCGATTTTAAGTATTAGGCATTGAACAACATCACAACCTATGCCTACTGCCACTTTCTGGGCGTTCCAACTACACCCAGATTAGTTATACAGCTCAGATTAGTATTGAAATTATAATAATATTAAAATATTAATATTATTATAATATTGATTATAGGGATTACTAATAGCAGACCAAACAAACCACGAGCTGATACAGTATTGATTATCGACTAAACCGTGAGTTTCATGACCCCACTTTTAAACTGTTTTACGAACTTTTGGGGTGAAAACCATGTTTGATTACATATACATACCTGAAACATGTACTGATGTGAATTATCTAAGTGCTAACACACGAAAGTCCCCACGATCACAGTGATTAACTTCGAGCCGGTGGCTTGTGAATAGTACTATTGGTTTGACAAACCCAAACGGAATCGGCCTGGTTGCCGTGTCACATAGCGCCGTTTGCACATGACCATATTTATACAAACAGGCTATGTAGTGTTAGACATAGCTACAGGGGCATGTTGTGGGCGGAAAGGGGCCACAGTGGTTGATTGAGCATGGGAAATGGAGGCGCGCAGCACGAACAGTCCAGGCTTCACTGTAGCTTAGCATAATTACATCACATACATCATTTACATACATACATACTTATTTCATGATTACAAGTGTTGACTTGTGAATACTCATTACTGTTTTCTTGAAACTCGTGAAACTCACCAACTCTAGTAGTTGACCCATTTTAAACTGCTTTTCAGGTGTACCTAAATCGGAATGATTGGGTGATCTGTCACTTTCCTGAAGTGTGTGGTTGATGTTATGTGAATAGAAGCAAAGACGTTAGTAGTAAGAACGTTTAGTTAACGAACTAGTTTTGTTTGTATCACCTAGACTGGAAAACAACGATAGAACAGAGAAATGTAATATATTGTAAATTAGTTTGTAATGTTTCTTTATAAACAATGTGTTGATATCAGAGGTGTCTGTTACATTCCCGTTTTACGCTTCCGCATTGTGCTAGTCGGGGTGTGACATCTCATAACAAGTATTTCTCGATTAATTGAAAACTACAACTTAGGGGATTCTAGCCTAGGTTATTTTCATTATCATCTAAATCAGTCGAATCAAATTGTCTAATTACTTGTCTTAATTAGTTTTAATAATAGTTTAATCTTAGTATTTTAGTAAAACCCCCTCAAATAATATTAAATAAATAGTTGTGTCAGTTAGTCGAGTCTCATTAGCTATTTAACGTAATTAAAAGAGTCTCGTGGGTTCGATATCCGGACTTACTTATCTGTACTAGAGTCGTCCGGTTTACTTGCCGCTTAGTAGTTTTAGTTAAGTTAAAAGTCTGGAATTATTACTTAGTGTCTAGATTAGCATAATTTTAGTTAATAATTTTATAAATACTTTTAGCACATCAACAACAAACAGAAAAACAATCACGAGCTCACATCAAGTGAGATACATAATCAATCTAAGGCGGATTTGGTTCAACAAGTTTGGAAGAATCGTCCCTTTAAAAACAAAAACGAAGTCGGCAAACAATACGAAGAACGCGAAGACGATGCATAAATTATTATATATATGCGTTCTTTTTAGTTTTTTTGTTATCTATTTTTTTTATTTTAATGTTTGTTTTTTTAATTTTAATGTATTTTTATTTATTTAATTTAATGAAGTTTTAAATTTTTTTATTTTAATTATAAAAAGAAAAATAAATGACGTGACAATGTGATGGGGCAATATTAGGCTGCAAACCACTACACCTTAAAATGAAAATCCCACTGTTGACGTGACGCCACGTGTCAACGTCCCTCAATGTAACCTCTTCATTACACATAGCCATTAAAAAGTCCTCTACGTATGGCTAGAGAAAGCCAGGGTCAAAGCCATTTAATAAATTACATAAGTTTTGAACTTTGATCACTCCCATCAGCTGATTATCTTCCAATCGGTTGGGGTAAAGTAATTAAAAAAAATGAAAACTCATTTTATTTGACCGACTTGTTCGATCCACAGAACAACAATCGGTTGGGATCATGATACCAACAAAACAATTTGGCAGTGCAAATTTAATTGAGTGTGCGACATGTAGAATGGGCAAATTTAATTGAGTGTGCGACGTGTAAAATTCTAAGTGGTTGATTATATATTAATGAAAAAACTTTTATCTATAAAGTTTAATCTTATTTGATTTGGAAAATTATAAAGAATAGCATAATTCATAAAACGATCTTTATATATTTTCATTCCACTTTATCATTTTCTATTCTCTGCATTTAAAGAATATATATATTATTTTACTTGAATATAAAGAAAGCTATTTTTAATTTTTAGATTATTTTTAACATAATTAAAAGTAATTAAAATATATATTTATTCAATAAAAAGTGGGTTGATTAGGTTGTGAATGAGAGTGAAAGTTTAAGTTTGGTTGGGTTGTGTAGGTGAAAAAGAGAGAATTATAGAAATTAATATTTTAATAATAAGTTATGTTTGGTTGGTTTGTGAATAGGATATTGGAGTAGTCTTAGCTAATTTATATAAGTTAAAAATTTTACTTTTATGACAATTAATTTACTGTATCTTGCTGAACACCAACTCTTGGCGACAACCTTCAAGAACACATCGAGCAGGAATCAAGCGGTCCCCCACACCCCAACCTTCTTCCAAGAGGCACTACATGGTCTTTAAAGATTTGACATTTAACTCCATGTTCAAAGATGCTGAGGCAAATATTAGATTCTTAGACATAATATATAAAGACCAATCAGTTTATAGACTAAGCTACCAAAATACTTAACCACTTTACAAGAACTAGAAGCATGCATGCAATGAAGAAGCAAGATTCATATTTACTATCAGAGTATTAGACCAATGGACAGGGCCGGCTTCCGGGGATGGCTCGTGGGATAGCGAAAACAAGTTAGGGTTTTAGACCCATATTTACTTAAGGCCCCCAAGTCCAAAAAAATATTATCTATAGATATATTATAACGGGTAAAGTAAACTCAAAATAATGTATTGGTGTTGTGGTAGGCTTGGTTGTTACTAAATTATAGGTTATGAGTTCAAAACCTTTAATAAGCAAAACTTTTTTTTTAACAATTGTCATGAAAAGGCCTCAAAATCTTGTTTCGATTTAGGCCTCCACATTCGTAGGGCCGGCTTCGAGAAAGCAAAAAAAATTTTGGGAAGGCGAAATTTTTTTTGGGCATTAAGTAAAAAGAATATTTTGTTGGGTTTAAACAATTTAATTTTGATATGGGCTTACTTGGTTATAATTTTGGTTGCATAAAAAACTTTTTTATAAAAATAGGATTAAGCATGTCTCAAATGAAACTAAAACCCATATATCCTTTTGGTTGGAAGTAATACCCTTTGCCACTAGACCAAGCTAGTGGTTATGTAATTAAGTTTAAATACTAAATATACATATTGTTTTAATAAAAATACATATAATTTAAAAAAAAAATTCGGATCTAACAAGGTGTCGGGCCTGTGGCCGTCGACCACCACGCCACATCTTATGGCAGGCCCTGCCAATGGATTGTGACTAGAGCATATAAACATAATACTAAGAGCATTCTCATCCCACCCCCTATCCCTAAACCAAAAATTATACTAAAACTCATTACATTTTCTCTCTCTATTTCAATTAAATAATATTTTTTATACATTTTATTATTACCTTTTTTTCTTCATTTACTTACAACCACTCTCAAAATATATTAAAAAATTATAGGGGATGAACAGTAACTTTTCAAATATACAGAAAAATCACTACTTTTTCTAAAATATAAAAACTCTTCACTCACAACACCCTGAACACTCTCTAAATTATAAAAACACCCATCACATTAAATGAGAGGTTGGATGAGAATGCTCTAAAGTTGTGTTATGGAGATACACATGGTATGATGGTGCCTTGAACACCACGTCGCCTCAAACAAACTTAGCGTCATGGAGGCCAAGCCATGTGCATAATGGCGCGATCCAGAAATTGTTAGTGGGTCCACCCCACTAACAACCAATAACAAATTATTATTTTTGTTTTTATTTTTTTTTATATATATTTAAACCTAGTTAAATCACAACACTTAAATCAATGAGTGACTAATTATCCTATGTGACAGTAATATGATGTGGTAGCTAGCTCTTGCTAGTTACCCTACAACACATAGTCTGACATACATAAAACACAAAAAAGACTGCTAATATTGAATGTAACATCAACGACGGAACATCACTGACACTGCTGCTATCTAATGGTGGTACCGGACCACCGGTTATACAAACCAATAAAATTGGTATGTTTCACTTGTTATTGATTTTGATATTTTTTGGCATTGTGGAGGAGAGAGCCAAGATGAAAGGTGAGCACATCTCATGGTTTCCCATTATCTGCATAGTCCATGTGCACGGATGTTCACATACAGTTCCTATGAGTGGTCTTTGGAAACACAAACATGTTAAAGTATATATCTATTAAATACGATAAATAAAGAAAAGAAAGTATATATAACAATACAATCAATCTTAAAAATACAAGTTGATAAAAGTTCACTACAAGAAATTAGACATATCTCGACAGAATCTATATCAAGGACCCCATGTCATCGATGCAGCCAAGGCTATATCGACGACTAATCCTCGATATATATAGAGTACCCCCAATGTTTTTTAATCCGTTTATTATGGCAATTGACAATGGATATGAATCCTAGACGGTAGCTAGTGATCAGGAAAAACCTATCTTGTAATCTCCAAGTGAATGCGTACTTCATGGAAATATAACAGTTTCAAGATCAAATAAAATATATATAAAAAAAATGAAAACGGAAGAGAATAAGGGACATACTATGACACATGCACAAAAGAAATTCAGTCAAACTTGATGTGATGTAAATCTCAGCAAAGCACAAACTTAATTTAGTCAAACTCATTGAGGCAACGATTTTTCATTACGTGCCACTAGCCGTCATATCGTCAACGTCTCTAGCCTTCAATGCTTCATTTAAAACTTACAGGACACCTACCTTCAATGACTCAATGTATCTATATCTATCTCCAAAATAAAAGGATTCTCTATTTTGGGCCTCTATCTACATCCATTCTTATATCAAAATATTAAATTTAAAAAATAGTGATTTTATAGATATAGACATCCATTATTCATCATCATAATAATAGTATTTATGAACTTCAAAAAAGTTTTAAAGAAATTCAAAATAAGTGATTATTAGTAAGATGAAAAATTGGCCGGGGTAAAATTTTTTTTGAATAACTAAATTTTTATGTCATGTAGGGTTTAAACTCATGATCTTCTAATTAACAACTTAATTACCTTATCACCCATCAAAGTGGGAATGACGTTTGTGGTAAAGTAAATATAATTTAAAGATAAATTTAGAAAACTGTAATATATAATTAAATTATGAAGATGAAGATGGAGTGGAGAAGCTGATGTAAATGCTCTGAAGAAACACTAACCGGACCCCGGACAGATTACTGGTAACCTGGGGGTTGGATAGCTGTTTCCCACGAGGGGTTAGACCCTTGGAAGATGGTTCTTCTGATAACCTGCAAAACAGACACCGTGAGCTCGTCACTGAGAAGGGGGGGGGGGGTTCCTCCTTGTGACCACCCTCCGGCGTGAGAATCAGACTAGATTGCTCTTTAAATATAAAAGTATATTAAGAGATTGCTAGAGCAGATATCAGGTATAATATGATGATAATATGATAAGATATGATAAGATGATCATACCATTTGGGGTATTTATAGCCGAAGGTAGGTTTCCAAGGAGGTATGGCCGGCTGCAACAGTGTTCCTGTTCATCAACAGTAGCCTACGCACGTGCCCTGCTGGTAGTTGGTGGGTAGGCAGCGGCTGATAGTGACCAGGACTGCTGTGTACTATTCCCTTTCCACCAACTGCCGGCTACGCACGTGGTATGACAGTAGTTGGTGAGTAGGCAGCGGCTAATAGTGATACAGTACAGGAGCATGCTGCTCGCCATACTGTATCAGTGAGCTGTCGTATCTCTGATCAGATCTTTCGCCCATACCTCCTCAGGTACAGTAAAAGATCCTTCAGTATACGGACTGGCTTATTTGGGCGGGAGTATTCCCCCTCCCGCCTCTGTGCGGGATTGCTCCCGGCTTGGCTCATTCCTTCAGGTGACACTGAATGATCGAGAGCTAAGTGCCTTGTGCGTGTAGCCATGCTGCGCGGGTGGCCTTCCCTAATGGCTTGTATCCGAGGCTGCGGGGACAGGCGGAGTCCCTCACCATTGGGAGGCATTTCCTGCGGGACCAGCTTGCGTACTGCGCGTAAGGACGTCACGTCTCTGAGCATGGTTGGTCCTGCGGATCCAGTTGGTCTCTGCGCAGACGTCCCTGTTTAAGGTGAGTCTTGCGGGTCCAACTGGGCTCTGCTGGGACCTACCTCTTCATGCTCCTAAACAAGTGTGTAACCTTATTCTCCGCTAAATCTTTTCCTTAATTTTTCTAATACAGATAATACTTAATAAACTTAAAAAAAGTGGAGTTTTTGATTGATAATAATAAAAAACACTACGAAACAAAAATAAAGATAAATTAAAACATTCATTAACAAAAATATTTTTGATGATTATCTCATTTGTGCCTCCGACTACTACCCTGATAGGTCTGGAAAGATAACTAATGTTGGCTATTTGGTCACAGAAGTCGTTAGGCATTGTCATGTTGATCGACTTGGGAGTTACGAGTAGTCGAGAACTCGGCTTAGACCGACTTTTACAACACTTGTTGGTCATAAGATTTTAAAATTTTTAATCCTGATTTACTTTATCATTAGCCTGCATTCTTTATTTCTAGGCATCTTCGTTCAACCTATTTTTTTCTCTTGTTGGACCTTTCAATTGATCCGCTAATGTGTCCACATGATCATATGTGGGTACAAGTTGGCGTGAGTGCTCGTTTCCCATTTAATCTTCTCGATTGGATGTTGTGGCTTGAAAAGATCTTGGTCAGCATCCGAATTTGTTGAAACGTTTCAAGCATCCTCACCCATTTCGGATAGTTTTAAGCGAAAACCCAGACCACATGGTGCCTAAAAGGTATATATTTGTTGATCCATCCGATATATTCTTCATTTGCAGCCGACAAATCAAAGTTAGTAGCTAGCACCACCTTTTTGATTATTGTAAAAGTTGCAAATGCTGCTAAAAGCTATAACACGTCTGTTTCAAATCCCTCCAGTTTTAAGTTTTGTGGATAGTGGGTAAAACATAGTTCATTACCAAATTGTTGGTAAAATTTTCCATGACCCAGTGCCAAAAACAAGGATCAATTTGGAAATTAGAAATGACTAAATCATCCAAAGTGTCGACCCAAACACGTACCGTTTGCTTGTTCTTAGAATTTGACCTAGTGTTGAGGGGTAATCGAACCAACGCGAGAAGAATTAATGTCAAGTTTTGTTAAGCTCTTCTTTTTGGGTGAATTGGAAAATGTCTGAGGCACGTAACTTGGTGGGGAATCTGTTAGTCCCATTTTGTTGTTTTAGTCTTTTGTATTGTAATTATATGTATTGGGCTCTAGTTGTTAGTTGTGAATGTTTAGGCCCAAGAGAAATAATGTTGTAAAGCCCATTGAGCATTTGATGTGACTTACTTCTCATGCATGCTTCCCTATAAATAGGAAGCATGCCATGAGAAGTAGGAGTTGTTAGAAGAAGAATAGAAAACCTTTTGTTAAATCTCTCTTTCTCTCAAACTACCCGAAAATAACATCTCAAGATCCGAGACCGCTTAGGTGGCTTAGTGTGATTTCCGCTAGCACTAAGCTCGGTTGATCCAAGGTTATTGTTAGATCCACCCGCCTTGGGACCTACAATTGGTATCAGATTTTCGGCTCACTAGTTGAGGGTTTTGGATCACAACCTTGGGTTTTGATCTTGAGTAGAAGAAAACAAGTGTTCTTGAAAAGAAAGTTCACAAAAACCACAAAAAATAAGAAAAATACAAAAAGAAAATCGGGCAAGATGTCTTAGAAAGTGTTCTTGGTGAAGATAACAAGTGTTCAAGTTCTAGATCTAAAAAGTTTTAGGCTTAAAGGTGATAAAATTTGGTGTTACGAGTTGTTGAAAGGTGTTAAATTGTTAAGTTAAAATTTTCGCTTCTCATGGCATCAAAATCAGTGTACCAACCTTTGACCTTATACTGACAATTTAGGTGGAACAGATCCCAAGAAAGATTGCTTCTGGAAGCTTAAAATTTTTTGCTTCGCTTGAACATTTTTCGCTTCGCCTGAAACGTTTTCGCTTCGCCTGAATCTTTTTCGCTTCGCATCACTGTTCACTTTTTCGCTTCGCATCACTGTTCACTTTTTCGCTTCACCTGAAACTTTTTCGTTTCGCCTGAAACTTTTTCGCTTCGCATCACTGTTCACAACTTTTTCGCTTCGCTTGCAACTTTTTCGCTTCGCATAGAATCTGTTTCGCGCGAAAAAGTTGCCTGTGTTGATTTTTTAAGCTGTTTGAAGGTTGGTTAAGTGTTTGAGACTATTGAAATCATGACGAGCACTGATTCCGAGCTTTAAAGGGATATTTGTTGTTGGAAAACCAAGTGGGAACCCCTCAGAAGCCTCCTAAGTTTATAACCTTAGATGACAACTTTGCCGACTTCAAATGGAGGTTCATTAACTACATCTCATTGACTGAAACTGATCTAGTGAGATGTTTTGAACAAGGTCCTCATATTCCTGTGACTCGCACTGATGCTGGGGAACAACTTAAGACTGTTGAAAACTATGATCAAGCAGACAGAGACTTATTAGCACAAGACAGGAAAGCCTATCTCATTTTAACTATCTGTCTTTCAAATGAGATTACCGAGACTCTTCGTGAACACACAAGTGCCAAGGGTTTATGGGAAGCACTTGTTGAAAAGATTGAAGGCAATGCTGAAATTAGGGAAAATAAGAAGGCCCTATTGAAGGAAAAGTTCAATATGTTCAACCATCGACAAGGTGAAGCTGTGTTGGATTTGGTAAAGAGATTTGAGAAGCTGATGGCTAGAGTCAGAGCTGCCAGTGTCAACATAATCAACTCTAAGGTCAATCACAAGTTAATGAATTCGTTTCCCTACAGTTGGAGTACAAACACAATCACGATCAAGAGAACAACCAATCTGAATGCCATGACAAACAGTGATTTGATTTCTACCATCAAATCATTTGAAATGGATGAGCAGATGAGAATGAACAATCATCTAAGTTCTCTTAATCAAGCTGGAGTAAGTACTACTTCCTCAATGCCAACTGCTTTCATAAGCAAGACTCAACAGAACGTGTATCCTGTAACCACTCCTAAGTACTTCCCAAGTGTACCATCACAACCATCTGCTTTCATCTCAACTAGCAATCAATCAGACTCTTCAAGTACAAGTTCATTTCAGAAGGCAGTCGACAGTGCGGTTGCTCAAGCATTGAAAGCTCAAGGGATTTCCTCATCTTCAAAACCTCAACCAAGCAAACCTTCAAGTTACTGTGAAGCTCTTCCGTTGTTGAATGACTCAAATGTCTCAATAGTTCATGCCTTTCTATCATGTCATGAAGAATTATTGCAGGGAAATCTATTGCCACCACACTTTGAGACTAGGGATTTGAAAGATATCAATCAGAAGGCTCTTGAAAAGATGGATATCAAGTACCAAATGGCAATGGCTGTGCAAAGAGCCACAAACTTCATGAAGACGTATGGGAAGGATAGCTTCAATGACTCTGACAGGAAAAGGATTGGATTTGACAAGTCGAAGCTACGATGCTACAACTGTGGTGAGATGGGTCATTTTTCGCGAGAGTGCACGAATCCCTCAAAGCCAGCAAATGATATTCATGTGACCGAAGTGACAGAGGAAGAAAACAACAAAGTTGCTGGAAAGAGGCATGAAGTGCAGAAGCCAAGCAGCTCAGCTCAAAGAGTTGGGAATCATCCACACAAGGCCAATTCAAGTACACACTCAAAGGCCCTTTTCTCCCAATCGGAGGTCCAAACAAGTATGGATTGGGATGATCAATTCCAAGAGCTGCAGAATCCTCTCAACATGGCTGGCATGGCTTTCACGACAAATGATGAAGCATCCTCATCCACTACTGCAAGTTCTAATGCATCACCCTCTGATGAGGTAAATAAAAATCTTTGCTCTCAAGCTTGCGTGAACAAAGTTACATATTATAGATATCTTCAGGACGAAGTTTTGAAAGAAAATGCAAAACTTCATCAACTAAATGCTGAATATGTTAAGGCTGAAAAGATCTATGTTGAAAAGATTAAAACTCATCACGATGATGTTGCAAATCTTAAACTTAAAATCTTTCAAGAAGAGCACAATGTCATCTATTACAAGAACATAATTAATAACTTAAAAGATGAGATTGAAAAGTTAAAACTTGATATTTCTGATAAACGAGAAAAGGAAAAACAAGTTGAAAGATTTGAAGCATCATCTGAACAATTAGATGATCTTATTGGAGCTCAAAGAAGTACTAAAGTTAAATCGGGGATAGGTTATGATTATTCGGCGGTGCCTCCACCAATGAATGATAATTACACCTGCCTACCCCATTTTAGCTATAATACTACTCCTGATGAAGAGATGGCCTATAGGATTGGTAAGGTACCAAAACCAGTGAAATTCGTTCATGCTGCCTCTCCATCAAAAGCTCAAATTCCATCATCTGATAAGTCTAACGTCAACGTGTCTTGTGTAGCAGGTGATGTAAGTGGTGATTGTGGGAAGGTTAACCAGGGTTGTAAACCAAAGGGAGAGTTAGAACCCCGTTTTGAATCTTGTGTGGGTCTAACAAAAATGATTAACAATCCTATCTGTAATAAAGTGTGTGAATCAATGTTAGGAAGCTTGATGTCAGGAACAAAAGCTGTGTTTTGTGAAACATCTAGAGATGACTGTTGTACAAATATTTGTAATGAAATTGAATGTTCTTCTTCTGATTCAGAATGTGAAACTGTTTTTGATGAAACCATAGAAGTCAAGGTTAATGAACAAACTAGTCAGAGTTGCTCATCAACTGATCATAATGTTGAGAACTTATCAAAGGAGAAATCCATATTTGAAAATGAAAAACCAAGCACCTCCTGTAAATACGTGCCACCAAAGAAAACCTCTTTTTTGTAACACCCCGACCAATGGCGGATTATACATCGGGGCGCTACGAATTGTTTCATTACTCGTGACACTATTTGGGTGTCAATATTTAATAAATACATTTCATTGCGCTTGCGCATAACACACCATAAAATAACATAAATCACATATCATAACTCATAATATTCAAATACATAAATTTGTCTTGTTATATTTTAAACTAGGTCCAAAGTAAAAGAAAACATCCTACGTGTCCTCGAGTTTCCAAAAGCAGCTACAGCAAACCTGAACATGTGTTAAAATAAAACGTCAACACTTGCGTGTCGGTGAGAAATCAAGTTTAATAGATATAAATAGATAATAACAAAGCACTGCGCGCAACATGTGTATAACTGGTGTTCAACATAGTGTGTAAACAGATTGTGATCAAGCCTAAATAGATCATAGCTCATAGTTCATAGCGTGCTCCAAATCAAGCAAAAACAAATAATCATTCGTGTATGTGCAAACAAAGCAAGAAAATCGTAACGATAGGTCTCCCGTGTTTATCTAATGGATCCATGAAAACTTCGGAATAGGCCGATCAAAGCGGTTAATGATCAACACATACAAATATACAACACTAGTAAACGTCCATAACACACGGGTTTTGCGCACACAAATTTCATAAACAAGTTTAAGACTCAAGTTGTACGAACACATGAACATCCCAAAACGTAAAAAAAATAAAAGGGGATTAGGTACGAGATTACTCACTTGTAAAAGGTGCGTTGAAAGATAATGCAAGAACCAACTTTTAAACAAGCGAAAGTTAACCTATAAATAAGAGGTTATTGGTTTAACGATTGGTTTTTATTTCTTGAATATATGTAAGTCACTTAAACAAATTATTTAAAAGGAAAAATTATATATTAATTATTTACCGAGATTTCTGGGCAGAAAAGAAGAGAAGACGGATTGCAAAGAGGGGAGTTGGAGGCGTTGCTGAGGATCTTCGGCTGAGGGTAAGGGAGAGAGATTTTGGGGAGTGTTTAAGTGTTTGAGTGTAGTGTTTAATTATCCAAGAAATTAGCTTATTTATAGGAAAACCCTAGGGAACACATCCCTTGAATTGGGGAAAAAGATCTTATCAAATCAAAGCAAAAGATATCAAAAGCAAGAGATATGGTGGCAGCTGCAGGGGATGGGGAAGGCTGACAGGTTACTGTTCATAGCATGGGAGGGGTCAGTCAAAGTACTGTTCAAGACATGGAAAAGAAGATTTTAAAAGATTATGCCAGTTACTTTTTCTAACAACCAAGAGGGTTGGTAAGCAAGCTGCGCCGAAAGTGACTTTTCGGACAGATGTCAGATCTGGCCTACTGTGCCCATACCTTGGCAGGTATAGCACAGAAGATAAGATATTTCAAAAGCATACAGGCTGGCTTAAACAGGAGAAAAGACTTAAGTGCCTAGCGCGAGAAGGCTTGAGTGCGCGAGGGCGAATGCAGACAGAACAATCCTTAGCGCGCCGCGGGAAGAACAACAATCCTTCGCGCGCCGCGGGAAGAACTACAATCCTTAGCGCGCCGCGGGAAGAACTAAAATCCTTAGCGCGTCGCGGGAAGAACTACAATTCTTAGCGCGTCGCGGGAAGAACTACAATCCTTGGCGCGCCGCGGGAACAGTTCGCCTCGCGTATCGCAGGAACAGCTGGTCTTCACGCAGGCTTCCTTGTAAGGAGTCTGGCGCGTGGAGCTGCGCAGACATCCTTAGGCGGGAAGAACCAAAGGACAAGCAAAGAGTTAAGAGAAAGGGGTTCAAGGCTTAAGGGTTAAGCAGAGGGGCGGGACGGCGACAAGAGAGAAAAAGGGGCGGGACGGCGGAAAGGAATTATTATTATTATCATTATTATTATTAGTAATATATATATATTTGATAAATTTATAAAGATTATAATCAAATTTTAAATCTTAAATTCGGATCCGAAAACGGGTACCTGGGTCGGGTCGGATTTGGGCAGTTGTCACAGTCTCCCCTACTTTAAGAAATTTCGTCCCGAAATTTATCTCGAAGTAGGATGCGCAGAGAAAAGGTGCGGGTATTGTATCTTCATTTGATCTTCCCTTTCCCAAGTGAACTCGGCTCCGCGCTTGGACTCCCAGCGAACTTTGACAATAGGGATGCGACTGCGCTTGGTTTGCTTTACCTCGCGATCCATAATCTCAACAGGCTTCTCAACGAAATGCATAGACTCATCAACTTGAACTTCATCAAGTGGTATGTGGAGGTTCTCGTCAGCTAAACATTTCTTGAGATTGGATACATGGAACGTTGGATGCACATTGCTGAGCGCGGGCGGCAGGTCCAGTTTGTAGGCAACCTTTCCCACTCTCGCAAGAATCTTGAATGGACCAACATAACGAGGTGCAAGCTTACCTTTCTTCCCAAAGCGGACAACACCCTTCCAGGGCGACACTTTGAGGAGAACAAGATCACCAACTAGAAATTCGAGAGGCTTCCGCCTGCGATCTGCGTAACTCTTCTGTCGGCTTCTGGCAGTCAGCAGATGATCACGGATCTTGGCGATTTTATCAGTTGTCTCTTGAACTAGTTCGGGTCCTGTGATTTGAACTTCACCCACTTCGATCCAACAAATCGGTGAGCGGCACCTTCGACCGTAAAGTGCTTCAAATGGGGCCATACCGATGCTGGAATGATAGCTGTTATTATAAGAGAACTCGATCAGAGGTAGGTGTGAATCCCAATTACCTCCAAAATCAAGAACACAAGATCGAAGCATATCCTCAAGGGTTTGGATGGTTCGTTCAGACTGTCCGTCAGTCTGAGGATGATATGCAGTACTCATGTCCAAACGAGTTCCTAACGCAGATTGGAGAGATTTCCAAAAGCGAGATATAAAACGGCCATCGCGATCGGATATGATGCTCAAGGGAGTACCATGACGGCAAACAATTTCTTTGACATAAAGATGCGCAAGTTGTTCAACACGGTGGGTTTCACGAATGGGCAGAAAGTGGGCAGACTTGGTCAATCGATCCACTATTACCCAAATGCTATCATGTTTGCTTGCGGTCGAGGGTAACTTGGTGATAAAGTCCATTGCTATACTTTCCCATTTCCACGTAGGAATTTCTGGTTGTTCGAGCAAACCAGATGGGCGTTGATGTTCAGCTTTTACCTTAGAACAAGTTAGGCATTTAGCTACGAACACAGCAATATCCTTTTTCATACCGGGCCACCAATAAGTAAGGCGCAAATCCTTGTACATTTTGTCAGCGCCAGGATGAATGGAATATCGAGTTTTGTGCGCTTCACACAGTATGTCAGTGCGAAGAATCTCATCATTGGGAATCCAGATGCGATTGAGATAACAGAGAGTTCCATTCAGGTTAGGGACTAGATGCGCTTCCGCACCACACGCTAACTCGGCGCGTAGGTTGCCTTTGCTGATCGATGCGCGCTGCGCGTCGCGAATGCGTGATTCAAGATTGCTTTGGATCGGCGCGAAGTGAAGCTGCGTGAGCGGCAAAATACAGTTGAGTTGACTGGGTTTGCGGCTGAGCGCATCGGCTACCACATTAGCCTTTCCAGGGTGATATCGGATCTCACAATCGTAATCGCTGATGAGTTCGTTCCATCGGCGTTGTCTCATGTTAAGTTCCTTTTGATCAAAAATGTGCTGAAGGCTTTTATGGTCGGTGTAATCCAGTTCTTGATTGCTTCAATTTTGGACGGGTCGACATGAATACCCATCTTGTTTACAACATGACCAAGAAACTGTACTTCGTCAGACCAAAACTCACACTTGGAGAGTTTGGCATAGAGTTGTTCGGTTCGAAGCTTTTGCAACACCAACAGAAGATGTTGTTCATGCTCGGCCTTGGTTTTGGAATATACCAGTACGTCATCGATAAACACGATCACGAATTGGTCCAAGAAAGGCCTACACACCCGGTTCATTAGATCCATGAAGACAGCGGGTGCGTTGGTTAAACCGAAGGGCATGACCAAGAATTCAAAATGACCGTAGCGGGTTCGAAAGGCAGATTTGGGAATATCTTTTTCGCGGATACGCAACTGGTGATAGCCAGAACGGAGATCGATTTTGGAGAAACAAGAGGCACCTTGGAGTTGGTCAAAGAGGTCGTCAATACGCGGTAAGGGGTACCGGTTCTTAATGGTGAGCTTGTTCAGCTCGCGGTAATCGATACACATGCGAAACGAACCGTCTTTCTTTTTAACGAACAAAACCGGAGCACCCCACGGCGAAGAGCTAGGGCGAATGAATCCTTTATCGGTCAACTCTTGAAGTTGACTTGCTAATTCTTGCATTTCAGCGGGTGCAAGTCGATAAGGAGATTTGGCTACGGGGGATGCACCAGGAACAAGATCAACACGAAACTCGACTTTTCGAGCGGGAGGTAAACCAGAAAGATCTTCGGGAAAGACTTCAGGAAAGTCACGCACGATGGGGATTTCATGAAGTTTCTTCTTTCCTTCATCGGGTTTTACCACATGAGCTAAGAACGCGACACATTTCTTTCGTAAAAGCCTTCGGGCTTCAGTGCAAGACATAAGTTTAAGACCGTTAGATGGTTTCTCGCCGTAGATATGAATATCTTGACCATTTTCCCGAGGAATGCGAATCAATTTCTTGGCGCAGATTACTTCGGCGCGATTTTGCGAGAGCCAGTCCATACCAATAATAACATCAAAACTTCCAAGAGGCATGGGAATGAGGTCGATTAGAAAATCGTGTTCATTAAGGTTAAGCGTGCAATCTTTGATTACGGAGTTTAATATAATTGTTTCACCGTTAGCCATTTCAACTGTAAAGTTTCCGTTTAAGTTTATTCGCGGTTGCGCAAGTTTTTGTTCAAATGCGCGAGAAATAAAACTCCTATCGGCGCCAGTATCAAAAAGTATAGATGCATATTGTCCGTTAAGTAAAAATGTACCATTAACCACGTCATTATTCGCTTGCGCTTGGTGCGCGGTTATATTAAAAGCTCGTCCGCGCGCCACTTGGTTTGAAATTTGGTTAACCGGATTAGCTTGCGTAATTTGTACTTGCAGTCTCGGGCACGCGTTCCGGAAATGACTGGGGTCACCGCAGTTATAGCACGACCTGGGTCGTGGATTATGGTATGTTGATTGTGGGTTTTGCGGGTAGGTTGGTGGTGTTTGCGCGATTGGGTTGGCGGGAAGGACTCTACAGTACTCAGCAGTGTGACCAACACGGCCACATCGGTTGCATTGTCGACACGGGGCTTGAGTTGGGTGATGAAGTTTACAGGTTGGGCAAAAGGGTTGGTTTCCTGTGTAAGGTTTCTTAGTTGACGGGGCAGGGAGCGCGGAATTGGTTAAGGCATAGTTATGGACTACAGGGGGTGTTGGGTAGGTTGACAGTGGGTTAGGAGCGTGTACTGGAGGTTGGTAGGCGGGTTGCTGGGCAATGAGCGGGTTGGTAAGTGCGTAGGCTTGATGATTGGGTTTGTGCCTGCGTTTGAGGTTGTTACGGTTTGAGGGTTCTGGCTTGGTTTATGTTGGTTCTGGGACAGTCTTGGTGAGTTTGGTCTTCTCGGCTCCCCGCAGGAACAGGGTTCCTGCCCTGACATGGTTGTCGCTGAGCACAGCGGCCAACTCGATGGCGTCAGAGAGGGTTACTGGGTTCCTGGCCCATACAGAATCTTGAATTTCCATGGGGAGACCCCCAAGAAACTTTTCGATGGCGCGGCGGGAAGGGGTAACTAGGTGCGGGACAAGCAAACTTAGTTCGTGAAAGCGCGTAGCGTACTCGCGCGCTTCGCCACTGTACTGTTTCAAGTTCCAAAATTCCTCCTCAAGGCGCTTTACTTCGTTGGGAGGGCAGAATTCTCGAGTCAAAAGATCCTTGAATTCCTCCCAGAGCATGCTAGAAGCAGCCTCTGCGCCACGCGCGTGAGCTACTCCGTTCCACCATGTAAGCGCCCTTGATTCCAGGACACTTGAGGCGTATAAGGTTCGTCGGTCTGGAGGGCAATGGGTATGGAGGAAGGTGTTCTCAATTTTCTCGAGCCATTGGAGCATTACGGTGGCTCCTTCGAGCCCTGTGAATTTCGGAGGGTTACCCGCATTAAAAGACTTAATATTGTATCCGGAGGGGTTGGTATTATTTTGATTTAAGGCTTGGGCTATTGCGGCGGCCATTTCCTGGGAACGACGCTGCATACGTCTGCGCGAGGCTTCTCTCCTCTGATGACGGCGAGCTGATAGTGGAGGCATTCTATAAAAGTTTTAGTTTTTGTTAATCTCTTGGTATGGGAATTCGTTTTAGCGCAAAGTATATCATTGTAAAGCTTGTTTCGCGGAGTTAAATGCTATCAAATTTTGAAGTAAAATATGAATTTAAATGCAAACTTAATACAGGTAATGAATTCGAATTGAAAATCGACAATTCATGCATCACCATGACTTTTCAAATCTTCAATTTAAAATATACGAGTAAATGAGTATTGGAGGTTGACAATTCATGTATCACCATGACTTTTCAAATCTTCAATTTAAAATATACGAGTAAATGAGTATTGGAGGTTGACAATTCATGTATCACCATGACTTTTCAAATCTTCAATTTTAGAACATAAAGTTAATGGGGATTGAAAATCAACTATTCATGTATCACCATGACTTTTCGGATTTTCAATGTTAAGTCCCAACAACAAACGAATATGTAAGTAAGTAAACGAATTGAAATTTAACAATAAAAATCGAAAGATCGCGAATAAAACATGAAATCATGTGCTGCGTATGCGCAAGCATATTTTATAAATATCGAGTAATTAACAATTAGCGCGCAATCATGAGATTTTTCTCATGCGCGAGAAGGGACTCTTAGGTATTCTAGGTCGTTACGTCTAACCACCTAATCCTAAAGTCACGGAGCTCTGATACCAATCTGTAACACCCCGACCAATGGCGGATTATACATCGGGGCGCTACGAATTGTTTCATTACTCGTGACACTATTTGGGTGTCAATATTTAATAAATACATTTCATTGCGCTTGCGCATAACACACCATAAAATAACATAAATCACATATCATAACTCATAATATTCAAATACATAAATTTGTCTTGTTATATTTTAAACTAGGTCCAAAGTAAAAGAAAACATCCTACGTGTCCTCGAGTTTCCAAAAGCAGCTACAGCAAACCTGAACATGTGTTAAAATAAAACGTCAACACTTGCGTGTCGGTGAGAAATCAAGTTTAATAGATATAAATAGATAATAACAAAGCACTGCGCGCAACATGTGTATAACTGGTGTTCAACATAGTGTGTAAACAGATTGTGATCAAGCCTAAATATATCATAGCTCATAGTTCATAGCGTGCTCCAAATCGAGCAAAAACAAATAATCATTCGTGTATGTGCAAACAAAGCAAGAAAATCGTAACGATAGGTCTCCCGTGTTTATCTAATGGATCCATGAAAACTTCGGAATAGGCCGATCAAAGCGGTTAATGATCAACACATACAAATATACAACACTAGTAAACGTCCATAACACACGGGTTTTGCGCACACAAATTTCATAAACAAGTTTAAGACTCAAGTTGTACGAACACATGAACATCCCAAAACGTAAAAAAAATAAAAGGGGATTAGGTACGAGATTACTCACTTGTAAAAGGTGCGTTGAAAGATAATGCAAGAACCAACTTTTAAACAAGCGAAAGTTAACCTATAAATAAGAGGTTATTGGTTTAACGATTGGTTTTTATGTCTTGAATATATGTAAGTCACTTAAACAAATTATTTAAAAGGAAAAATTATATATTAATTATTTACCGAGATTTCTGGGCAGAAAAGAAGAGAAGACGGATTGCAAAGAGGGGAGTTGGAGGCGTTGCTGAGGATCTTCGGCTGAGGGTAAGGGAGAGAGATTTTGGGGAGTGTTTAAGTGTTTGAGTGTAGTGTTTAATTATCCAAGAAATTAGCTTATTTATAGGAAAACCCTAGGGAACACATCCCTTGAATTGGGGAAAAAGATCTTATCAAATCAAAGCAAAAGATATCAAAAGCAAGAGATATGGTGGCAGCTGCAGGGGATGGGGAAGGCTGACAGGTTACTGTTCATAGCATGGGAGGGGTCAGTCAAAGTACTGTTCAAGACATGGAAAAAAAGATTTTAAAAGATTATGCCAGTTACTTTTTCTAACAACCAAGAGGGTTGGTAAGCAAGCTGCGCCGAAAGTGACTTTTCGGACAGATGTCAGATCTGGCCTACTGTGCCCATACCTTGGCAGGTATAGCACAGAAGATAAGATATTTCAAAAGCATACAGGCTGGCTTAAACAGGAGAAAAGACTTAAGTGCCTAGCGCGAGAAGGCTTGAGTGCGCGAGGGCGAAGGCAGACAGAACAATCCTTAGCGCGCCGCGGGAAGAACAACAATCCTTCGCGCGCCGCGGGAAGAACTACAATCCTTAGCGCGCCGCGGGAAGAACTAAAATCCTTAGCGCGTCGCGGGAAGAACTACAATTCTTAGCGCGTCGCGGGAAGAACTACAATCCTTGGCGCGCCGCGGGAACAGTTCGCCTCGCGTATCGCAGGAACAGCTGGTCTTCACGCAGGCTTCCTTGTAAGGAGTCTGGCGCGTGGAGCTGCGCAGACATCCTTAGGCGGGAAGAACCAAAGGACAAGCAAAGAGTTAAGAGAAAGGGGTTCAAGGCTTAAGGGTTAAGCAGAGGGGCGGGACGGCGACAAGAGAGAAAAAGGGGCGGGACGGCGGAAAGGAATTATTATTATTATCATTATTATTATTAGTAATATATATATATATTTGATAAATTTATAAAGATTATAATCAAATTTTAAATCTTAAAATCGGATCCGAAAACGGGTACCTGGGTCGGGTCGGATTTGGGCAGTTGTCACATTTTTCTCAGTATACAAATTTGAATAACAGTGCTCAATATTATGATCAGATTGATAGTGACTATTATTATTCTCAACAGAAACCTAGACATTCAAACTATCTTGCTTCAAAATTTTCAAATGTTCATCATTATACGACAGACACATATTATAGAAATGTTAACCCAACTACATCACCCTATCACACATATCTCAGTGACCAAGATATCTATAAATGCAACCAAAGAAAACATTGTTTTGTTTGTGGAAATCCGTCTCATCTTGCAAGTCATTGCAAAAACTGGCATAAGCAACAAAGAGATCCAAACAGTAAGTTTGGTAAGACATTTTCCAAATTTCCTACTCAAAATAAGAAAATGCCTCACCAAACTTACACTTCAGCCAGTGAGACAGATTTAAGATCCAAAAGAACTGAAAAACCCAATAAACCATTCTGGCTAACCCAAAGAGAAAGGAAGAGGTTAGCTAAGGGATCTGAAGCTGAAAGGCCCAAGGACCCTTCAAAGTTTTTCTGAAAGGACAATCAAGAAAATTTTGTGGTTAAGCCTAAACCAAAACAAATGCAATCAAGAAAACCGTTTCAAAACCGAGGAAATCATAATTCAAGTTCCTCGAGGGATTGCTCTTCAGATTCTGACTCACCAAAAGATTACATTTTCAGAAACCATAAAATTAAACTTGGTGATTTTGTGTTTAATTTTCCCGAGACAACTACGTCTCGGGAAACCCTCCACTAACTGGTTGTTTGTGTGTGTAGGGTCAGCCAGGACGGCCTGTCAACAGTATTTGGTACTTGGACAGTGGCTGCACCCGACACATGACAGGAGACGAGTCCCTGTTGTTCGACATCAAATCATTCGATGGTGGACACGTCTCTTTTGCCTGCGACATTGGAGGAGAAATAACCAAACAAGGAAAGGTCTCGAATGGTACTTTAACATTCGATGAGATAAATCTGGTGGAACAGCTCAACCACAACTTGCTCAGCGTGTCTCAAATCTGTGATAAGAAATTCTCAACCCTATTTACAGAAAATGAATGTCTCATTCTAAAACCAGGTTTTAAGGTCCCTGAAGAGTGGATCATGTTGCATACTCCGAGGCATAATGATGCCTACATTCTGGACATGAGAAGCAATTATTCCATGCGTTCTGCTTCTTGCTTGTTGTCCAAGGCCTCGGAGAATGATTCATTATTATGGCATCGATGGTTGGGTCACGTCAACTTTAAGAACTTGAATAAGTTGGTTAAAGGTGATCATGTGAGGGGTCTACCAGTAAAATATTTTCACTGTGTTGAAAAATGTTTTTCTTGTTCTAAATGCAAACAGCATAAACTCCCTCACAGACCCAAAACTGTAAATTCTGTAAACTCCACTCTTCAGCTGTTGCACATGGACCTTTTCGGTCCAATTCAACCGATGGAAATAGGTCGAAAAGCCTATTGTCTGGTTATTACTGACGATTTCTCGCGTTTCAGTTGGACATTTCTGTTAGGGCACAAGGACGAGACATCACAGTTTCTGCTCAGGTTTATCGTGTTGGTTGAGAATCAAACTGACAAGAAGGTGAAGTGTATCAGAAGTGACAACGGCACAGAGTTCTGCAACAAGGTAGTGAATGAATTCTGTCACAACAAGGGAATTGTTCATAAACTCAGCGCACCTTACACTCCCGAACAAAATGGGGTGGCTGAAAGACGAAACCGTACTTTGGTGGAAGCCACTAGAACAATGCTCTCGTATTCCAAACTACCATTGATTTTCTGGGGTGAAGCCATCAACACTGCTTGTTTTACTCAAAATCGTGTGCTTCAGAACAAAAGACTGAACAAGACTCCGTATGAAGTCTTCTATGGAATGAAGCCAAGGATAAATTTCTTCAGAACGTTTGGATGTCCCTGTACCATACTCCAAACAAATGCTGGAACAACCTCCAAGTTTGCTGAAAAGGCGGATGAGTGCTATTTTGTAGGTTATGCTGCCGACAAGTGTGCTTATCGGGTCTACAACAAGAAAACTAGAGTAATCTTGGAATCTTTCAACATTGATTGGCAAGAATTGAACCCTACTGATGCACACAATGGTTCGGACTGGATGTTTGATTATGAAAGTTTGTTCAAACAGTTTCATGGAATGTACATGACACCCGCTGTACCAATGGTTTCCCCTGTTGTTTCTCCACTGGTTCAACCTGCTGATGATAAGTCTATCCTGATGCATGCTGTTTTGAAAGATCTTGGACATGTTGGCATAACTGCTGCTGCACCCATACTTAATATACAACCCATGGCGAATCAACCAGCCCCGGTTGATGATGAGCAGCCCTCTGCCGACACCACTGAAATGCCAGTTGTTGAAGACATGACAGATTCTGATTCTGATTCATATGTGTCAGCCGACAACAATCAAAATGTTCAAGTAGATCAAGCAGAGCCCCACCTCCAGCAGAACCAAGTGTGGTGGAATCTGTCCCCACACCTCCCTCAGAAGAAGACAATCAAGGACCTGCAATGGAGGTCAATGCATCAGATGTGTAGGTTGAACCAAGTCCGAATGATGCTTCTGATAACACCAACACTACCTCTGTTCCAGCAGTAGTTGTCCCATTTTATGACAACCTATGGGAAGGTCCCATTGCTCCAGAACACTTGGTCGAACCGCAAGAAGGTGAAATTAATCCTCAACCAAGTGCTGCTGTCCCTGCGACCACTGTTTTTCATCCCATAGAGAGCCTGACTATACAACTTGAGGCCACACCAGTCGAGCATGTCGACCAAATTCCACATCTACCAATTCATCGTAGACATCCGACTGAGAACATCATTGGAGATCTGTCCGCTGGCATCCAAACACGCAGTACTTCCGGTAACATTAACATATGTCTTTTTGCTTGTTTTATTTCACAGGTAGAACCCAAGGACTATAAGGTTGCACTAAAGGAGAACTCCTGGGTTGAAGCCATGCAAGAAGAGCTGTTGTAGTTCAAGAAGCTGAATGTTTGGAGGCAAGTGAAGAAACCAGAGAATAAGAAGCCGATCAGAACGAAATGGGTGTTCCGAAATAAGAAAGATGACAAGGGGGTGATCATCAGAAACAAAGCCCGGCTTGTTGTGCAAGGTTTTTGGCAACGTGAAGGTCTTGATTACGATGAAGTCTATGCACCGGTAGCCAGACTAGAAGCTATTCGCATCTTTCTGGCATATGCCTCGTACATGAACTTCAAAGTGTATCAAATGGATGTGAAGACTGCTTTCTTGTACGGGAAAGTAAAAGAAGAAATCTACGTCAGTCAATCGCCAGGTTTCGAAGATCCAAGTCATCCTGATCATGTTTACCGCCTTGACAAAGCACTCTATGGTCTTCACCAAGCACCTCGTGAATGGTATGCCACACTGGCTGATCATTTAGTGAAGAATGGATACAAGAGAGGAATTGTCGATCAAACTCTCTTCGTCAACGGTGATCTGATTCTGGTCCAAGTTTATGTTAATGACATCATCTTCGGGTTCACGAATGAGGATCTGTGCAAGGAGTTCTCTGAGGTTATGCGACAGCGATTTGAAATGAGTTCCTTAGGGGAGATGACTTTCTTTATGGGCTTACAAGTTGTACAAAAGAAGGACGGGACTTTAATACACCAGGAGAAGTACGTTCATGACATTGTTCAGAAATTTGGTTTCAAGGACTCAACATATTTCATGACTTCAATCGCTACGCGACCTATTCTCGCTCCTGATCCATCGGGAAAACCGGTCGATCAACACCTTTACAGGTCAATGATTGGTTCCCTGATGTATCTCACTGCAAGCAGACCGGACATCATGTTCCCTGTTTGTCAGTGTGCAAGATATTAGTCTGACCTGAGAGAATCCCACATGTCGGTTGTCAAGCGTATTTTCAGATACTTGAAGGGTAGACCACGATTGGGTCTTTGGCATCCAAAGGAGTCTCCCTTGGAACTTCATGCTTACACTAACAGCGATTATGGTGGATGCAACTTGGACATAAAGTCAACATTCGGTGGATGTCAATTCCTGGGAGATCGGTTGATCTCGTGGCAGTAAACAAGTCACCGTGTCCACCTCCACAGCAGAAGCCGAGTACATTGCCGCATCCAGCTGCTCCTCTCAAGTGAGATGGATCCAGCATCAGCTGCTGGATTACGGTTTGAATTTCTATGGATCCACGATCAAATGTGATAATGAGTCGGCCATTGCAATTGTTAAAAACCCGGTCCAGCACTCAAAAACCAAGCACATTGACATCCGAATACACTTTATTCGTGATTTTTATGATCGTAAGCTTGTCGACATAAAAAGGGTCCATACTGACTTTAACTTTGTAGATCTCTTTACTAAAGCTTTTAGTCGTGCCCGATTTTTGTTTCTCGTGGAGTCAGTGGGCATGATTTCTTTTGAGTAAATTTTTTATATTTTTTGTTTTAAAATAGTAAATATTTTTCAAATATGTCACAATTTTAGAGGGAGAAAATGAGTTAACCTTAACTCACCAAAAAGATTTTAAATTTACTTTTAGTAAAACAAAAATCAAGTCATTTGACTTAACAAAAAGATTATAATTTTTATATATAATATTAATTTCATCCTTACTCCTATTTAAGAAAATTTTAAGAAAACTCTAAAATCATTGTCCCGGTAAGAGGGAGCTCCTTCGTAGAGGGAGTCGGACATTTAAAATTTTCAATTATTGATCTGACCATATGGAAAGTGATAGTACACTGGTATGTAATGATTTTAGCGCGTTAAAAGAGTAGAACAACAAGCTACAAAGTCATTCATTGATGTGTAGATAGGCTTGACAAACAAGTAAGTGTTGGGCGATATAAACTTAAATTTCTGCCGTTGCTAGTGGTTACACGTTTAAGAAGCGGTTGCATGATTCCATTTTAATCATATCAATGAAGGATAAAATGTAATTACACATGTCATACCAAAGCCTCTCTTTACCTGATTACAGTGGTCTTATGAAAGTCAGTGTCAATTTTAATTTTCATTGAGTCAAGAAAAGAGTCAAAGTAAAAAGTCAAGAAAAGCAAGAAAAGGAAAACAAAAGAGTTAGAAAAACAAAAGAAAAGGAGTCAGAAAAAGAGTCGGTCCTAGGAATTTTAACTTCTGCTTTATTTCTTCATTTATTTTTGACTCAATCCTTGGACTTTTTACGTTTGTAGTCATACAAGATCTGATTATTAAGGCCCTGAGTCTTCTGCTTTGTTTTATTTTCTTTCTTTTGTTCAAGCCTTGGACTTTCTCTGCGCGATAATATGGTATTATCCGACCTGATTGTTATGGCCTGAACTTCTGCTTTATTTTAATCTTTCTAGATCGAGTCAAGTGTGCAAAGTACAAAGTGTCATGTGTACAATGTACAATAAGTCAAGTATGTTAATAAGAGTATTGTGATCAAATATGAAAGGTTTAAGTCAAGTTGAGGTGATATGTTAACATAAAGTAAACCCGAGATATGATGGAATCAGTAACATGTCTGATTAAATGGGGACCACATAAGTACTGTGCCTAATTAAACTTCAAATGTATCACTTTGATATCAAAACACTTGTCAAGTTAAAAAGGTGGAAAATATCTACAGTCAATGATGATTTTGTGTCACAATAAATTCAAAATGGAGATGCGATCTAGGGCTTTACAGATCAGTATGATTCCATGTCGCGATCGTTCTTTATAAATTAACTAAACAAATAATATGTAAATTAATTCAATATTTTTATTTAACTTCAAAAGGTTTTAAATTTCTTTTACTTTAGTTTATTTAGTTTTATTTTTTTTCTCTAAAATACTAAGTAAGTGTAATAGTTTAATATTTTCAGTTTTATTTTTTTAATCTTATTTTATTTTATTATTTTTTTTTCCTTTCTCTTATTTTTATTTCATTTTTATGCTTATGTTTAAGAGATCGTTAGTGCAAATTTTAACTGTTACGGACTGACAAAAGAAAATCATAAAAACTAAACAAGTGCTTGAATTTGGTGGGTAAATGTTTTTCGGGTTTGAAAATGCAAAAATTATAAAGACCGAGGACTGAGAGTGTATTTTTGGTGAATACTCGCGATGTTTTGATCTTATCGCGAGATAGGCTGACCCTATATAAATAGAAAACCCAAAATATCTTTCACTATTCATCAAACACTTCCACCTTTCACTCTCTCTCTTCTCTCTTATCTTCAAATCATTCAAACCCTAAATCTTCTTCATATCTTCATAGATCCAACCCTTCATTATCAAACATGCCTCTAAATCCTGATTATTCACCCTTGGTATATCTCCATAATCACCTTGAATCATCTTTTCGTCTGTGTTTCTGAGTTCTCATGGATTGAGACGGCGGTTCTCATGAACCGTTGGCTAGATCTATCACAGATCTCATAATTTTTGGTGTCCTCATGGTCATAATATGTTCTTAGGACATTAGATTTATGTTTATCATCATTATGTATTAGTTTAGATTTGATTTTGTACAGTTTGTAGTTATAGGGTTTGTTCATGGGTTCTGAGGTTCAATTGACCAAGTAAACCAAAGTGTTTCAGGATTAAACTTTCCAGAAACCCAATTCGGGTCTTGGCGACACACGCGAAATGAACAAAAGATCAAAAAGGCCAAAGTGAAACTTTTTCGCTCAAAAAAGGTTTTTCGCTTCGCTTGGGTTCATACGAAGCGAAATAAGTCTCTGTTTCGCTTAGCTTGAGATCATGCTAAGCGAAACAAATTTGTTTCGCTTCGCTTGAGCTCATGCGAAGCAAAATGAAGTCTCTGCTTCGCTTCGCTTGAGATCATGCGAAGCGAAACAAATTTGTTTCGCTTCGCATGATCTCAAGCGAAGCGAAATGAAGTCTTTGCTTCGCTTCGCTTGAGATAATGCGAAGTGAAACAAATCTGTTTCGCTTCGCTTAGGCTCATGCAAAGCGAAATGAGTGTCATGCGAAAAAGTTATACTTTGCAAAATTTTTGAAAATTTCAAACTAAAGATACTGGACTGTTGGACTGTTTGAACTTATAAACTGATTTGGACTTAATCTTAGTACTTTTTGGACTTAGTAACTTATAAATTGTCAAAATATAACTTATTAACTTATTAAAATTATAATGTACATAATATTTATTAACTATAATTAATTAATTAAATTATGTAATATGTGAATACTTAATGCATAAGTATATAACTTATCTTGTTCTAATGATGATTCTCATGATCTTATGGTTTAATTTCAGGGTCATAATAACTTTTGTGCTCTCGGGTTGCCTAAGTCTAAGGCAGATAAAGTATTCACATCTATGGTCAAGGGGCTCAAGCAATCACCCCTTGCACATGCCATCTCAGCTGACCCAGCTATTTACTACAAGTGGGTTTTGGATTTCTGGGCTTTCGCAAAGATTGTTGATGATTCTCTCTCATTTACAACCAAGGTTGCCAGAAGGGAGTTGACCATCACTGAAGCAGATATTAGACGAGTGTTGAAGATTGCTGACGAACCAGACTATACTTATGAGAAGGGTGATAGAAAGAAGCTGGGTGATTTTGTTACACAGATGGGATATGACACGGAGTGGAAGAGCCTCGAGAAGAAACATCTTCCACCATACTGGAGATTTCTATTCCACATAGTCACTCATTGCTTTGCTGATATTCGTGGAGGGGTTGATAGCATGAGTACTGACTGGGTCTGCATTATGTTTGCACTGACGACTCAAGAGAAGTTCAATTACTCTCGAAGTATATTCCTATGCATGTTGGGGAATATTAGGAGTGGGGGACATGGCTTATGTACCCAAGATTTGTACAAATGCTTCTTGATGATCTAATTCCAAATGTCCCTAGACCAGGATCAAAGAAAGCCAAGGACAAGAAGTCATTTCCCGAGCCCTATCATGTGAATGAGATCAAGACGTCAATCTTTGGTGTGCTACTTAGCACCAAAGGAAGGGGACACCAGTACGTTGGACCAAGACCAGGTCCTAAGTTTGCTTTGTTTGAGGAAACTGAGACTGCGGGTGATGAAGATGTTGAAAGTGAAGAGATTGAGGAGTTGGATGCTGAGATTGAGGCTAATTCGAGTGATGAGCCGGCCGAGGACCGCACTAAAGCCAAGCATGATCTAAAAAGGAAGGCTACTGAGAAGAGCATGGACGTTGATTTGGAGGAGGAAGAGGAGGAGCAGCCACAGCTTAAGCGTATCAGAAAGATTGTAGACTCCCAGAAGTCATCCAAGTCTTCTGTCAAGATTCCCTCACAAGATAAACCATCTGACCAACCCAAAATCACCAAAGAAGCCCTAGCCCAAGCCCTAAAAGCATTAGATGTAACCAAAATCCAAATCCCTACCTATAAAAGGCCAAAGACCAGAAAGGAAGCCAAATCCAAGAAAACTAAAACCTTGCTCCACGACTCACCTGAATCCTTACCTGAAACCACTCCAACAGACCAACCAATTTCTACCTTCCTACCCCAAATACCACCCTCATCACCTCAAGACCTACCTACAACTCCAATCGAAAAACCAACCCAAACCGAACCCGAACCTTCTCAAATCACAACACCACCTACCCAACCAACCACCTCAATTTTCACTTCATCCGTCTTCAGCTCACTAATCCAAACAACAAGCTTATGGAGCCAAACCGTGATAACCTCCCCAACCCAACCAGAACACCATCTGTCTCACAATCAACACCACCCACCATTACAACATCACCAATCCTTACCCAACCCATCACCCTACCTTTGCAAACGACCTCACCACCTATAATGTCCACCACCCTACCATCCGCCATCATTTCACCCAAACCCATTGCCCGAGGGAAATCGTAGACACCTCCATTTTACGCCAATCCTATCCTCGATAGGATCGTCGCACTGGAGGAATCAAACGCAAAAATGGCAGAACGGGAAATTGGACTTTTCAGATTTATCAAGGAAATGAAACAGAAGGAGGCTGAGGATGAGAAGGAAAAGGCTGAGTTGAGGGAAAGGATTCGGGTTTTAGAAGAGCAGAAGGAGGTGAGTGACATAATGGCTGAAAACCAAAGATTGTTGATTAACACGCTTCATACCTGAGTTCAGAATCAACAACTGCTACTGAACAACGAAGCATCTCAAAATGCCAATCTACGAGCAGATCATTCCAGGCTTGCTGACAGACTGGCTACTCTTGAGAAAAACCTGCCATCTGCAAGTGCTCTCAGGACAAGTGTTAACAAGAAGATTGAGGATGCTACTCGAAGATGGGATGTTAAGAAAGAAGCTACAAACTCCAGAGTCACAAACTTAGAAAATCAGCTTGCTTCATCCGCTTCCCTTGATGCACTCAGAGCCGAAATGGAGGTTGTTCAAGAGAAGCTCAAGGAACATGATCATCTCAATGAGCTTCAGCTAAAAACAAATGAAGAGCTGGTGAGCAAGTATCAAGCGACCTCATACCTTATGGGTATTCATGAGGATGACTTTCATGGTCTGGAGGATCGACTTGATACAGTTTTCAGAAATTGGAGAAGGTCTGGTGAGACTTCTCGGGCTGGTGGTTCACAGCCTACCGCAGGTCCAAGTGTGGCCTTGTGAGGAGTTAGGTTTGAGGCGTCTGAAGGAGAAGCGACTATTGGTCGGTTAGTACAACAAGGCGGCTAATCTAGCGGTGTTGGTGGTAGTAATGAAGGTGATAATGAAGATGTTGGTGATGGTGATGATGAAGATGATGAGGATGATGATGAAGAAGGTGATGACGATGATGACGTTCATGATAGTTTTGATGAGGATGACGACGGTGATGATGATGGCAGGAATGGAGGAGATGGAGGGGGCAGGGCAGCAGGAGGTGGAGGTGGAGATAACACTCAATCACCTCCACAATCTCAATATGATATTCAAGACCCTGCTGATCTAGACTCTGCCAGCAAAGTCAGGGAGCATGACTCACAGATTGACGATTTATATAAAGATGTTTTTTCTGCAGGTAATGTTACAGGGATGGTGGATGCTTTTATTGAGGCGGGTATGAGTTTTGAAGATTTTATAACAAGAACGGAGGAGGCAGTGAACGAACCAGATGACGATATCAACTACTCGCTAAATCCAGATACTCCTCCTGCTCAAGCTTCAGATGCACCTGCAACAGATCCCGTCTTAACTCCAGCAGCCGACTTGACACAAGAACCACAAAAGAAGAAGAGAAAGACACACATTGTGTCAAGTCGTGCGTGTGCCCGCTTGCTCAATTGCCCTTATCTTGACGATTCGCTGATCGTTTATGCGAAGTATGATAAGAGGAACAGTGTTTGGGCCATCAAAAGATATAGCGGAGACCTTATTTATCTCAACCACCACGAGCTAAAGTCGCTACCAGAGCTTGACATCAATTATCTCCGAAAAGCTCTTGGTCATGGTGGAGTCGGAAGTACGTGAGAAAGTTGGGTCCCCGATTATCTTCATCGTCAATCGAGGGTCGACTAGAAAGATTTCGAGCCGAATAAGGGTCGCAAGTACAAGAACCCAAAGGAGATAGACCCAGCTACCGGAGAGCCTCGCACCATGTGGAGATACAGGGCACCGAAAGACTGTCACGAGATTTATCACGGCGAGCCTTATCTTCCCAACACTCTTCGAGATTTCATTGACTGGGACTTTGATAATAAAACCGGTGAGGCCGTCATCCACTACCGTGATATGCACGAGATTTGAGTGTTTGACGAGCATGAGCTTATGGGTCTACACATTAAGGATGTGAAGAAGCTCTACAACAAGCCACTGGGAACCGTCGAGGACTTGGGACGTCGGAATACAGACCGGATAGTTGAAGCCTTCAACAAATTCGTACGTAGACTTGTTGAACTTCCACTAACCGAGGACGAATGTTTGGTCTACGACACCGACGGGTTTCAATACTAAAGACTAGAGGGAGATTGTTAGTCCCATTTTGTTGTTTTAGTCTTTTGTATTGTAATTATATGTATTGGGCTTTAGTTGTTAGTTGTGAATATTTAGGCACAAGAGAAATAATGTTGTAAAGCCCATTGGATATTTGATGTGACTTACTTCTCATGCATGCTTCCCTATAAAGCCATGAGAAGTAGGAGTTGTTAGAAGAAGAATAGAAAACCTTTTGTTAAATCTCTCTTTCCTCGGCTTTGTTTCTTTCTCTCAAACTACCCGAAAATAACATCTCAAGATTCGAGACTGCTTAGGTGGCTTAGTGTGATTTCCGCTAGCACTAAGCTCGGTTGATCCAAAATTATTGTTAGATCCACCCGCCTCGGGATCTACAGAATCAAGGTAAGTCTCAACTCTCAAGTACAAAATTACGTTGAAAATTGATAATATTTTAATTCTAGCTTTAGGTCTATTCAAAATACACGATGATAGTAATGGATAACATAAAACGGTTGTTTGGATCCGTTTTCTCTAAAGGTTGAAATTGATTAGAAGTTTATAAATCTAAAGGTGTTCTTGGGTGTAATGGTCATAGTTGTCAAATAGTGAATATCAATCAACAGCAACAAACTACCTATACGAGCATTGCTACGTAGCAATAGCGATGAAATAACGTCCATTATTTCATGTTTAGTGATAAGGTAGCATAATTTTTTTTAAAGTGGATTAATTTAGGGTTTTCATTCATGAAATTAAGCTTTTGTGATGAAATTGATATTTAAAAATGTCTCAGAGATAGTGTGCGATGGTAATGATATGAAAATTTTGAAGATTCGTGGAGTTTGGACAATAAAATGGCCTAAAATCAGTTTTAGATATTTAAACAAATAAAAATGAAAACACCCCTACACGTCACTTTATTCACCCTATTCAGCCGCTAAACATCAAACTGCAGAGAACTACGTTCTACACGCTATATATCGACAATAGTGATCTTTATCTTCGCTAATGAATAGCATCAACCATCAAAGATTGTCATAGATGCCCTCACATCACCCACCCAAAGATCAATACAAACAAACCACCCATCATCTCTCCTCCCAACGAACCACATCTCTTTGTCTTCTTTCATCACGAAACATGACTTAATTTCTCTATAGACCTCGTCAATGAACACACCTGTTGTATCCTCTCTCTCTTTCACGTCAAACATCGTTGACTTCAAAAACTAACAATCAAAGATGGACTTAGTTCGATGACAAAAAAAATACCTTGGTGATGGTAGTTTTCTATAGTTCAAAAAATCAACTTGTTCTGCAATCTTGAATTGGCTTGAAAGTTCATCATCGGCAAAAAAAAAAAAGAGAACATAACCAAAAAAAAGTGAAAGTGCTTCATTGATGAATCTAAAACAATGCAACAAATCTTAAAAATTAAAAAATTTACATAACAGGTTAAAAAATACTAGCAAAAGCCTTAAATGTGAGAATAAAAAATAAAACATGAAAACAAGAAACAAGAAAGGAAGAACCATTCTAAACAACACGATGCTCAGGCATTAGCTACATAATAATGCCAGTTTTTCACTGATCAAGAACAGTAAACCATGAAAAGACTCACTGTCTAACTAAACCCTAATGCTAATTAACAACCAATCTTTAAAATATTATTCAAGTACAATCAATCATTATTTTATTTCTTAAAATCCCAAACAAAACACCCTAACAAGAAACTACTTCATTTGTGTCCAACACAGCCCCAATATCGTCCGACAGAATCCAACATAACCAAAATTAAGGATGTTTGATTGAGCCGAGTAGGAATGAAGATGACAGATAGAGCAGTGAGCACCCAAAATAATCATACAAGTCTCATTGGTACAATTTGACTTTGTGTGCTCACTCTCTTCTGTCACTTCTATTTATCGGCCTGCCAAATAGGGTAATTAACCAACGCTCGAAATCAGAAAAGCAAAAGATTTCAAAGTCAGATCTGAGAATACAAAGCAAAACACCCATTTAAGGTAAAGAAAACATCTAGGGTTTGGGGGGAATTAACCAAAACAAGAAATAGAAATGACAAAACTCGTGATATGGGTATTTAGTACTTGGTGTACTTTGTATGAAACAGTAGCGGTGGCCACCACATGATGAGTGAGTGGTCAGGGTGGAGAAATGAATGGTGATGAGATGAGATGAGATGAGATGAGATGAGATGAACCGTTGTAGCCACTTTCGGGTTCTTATCACCTATATATCATGGATTACCTTAATAGACAAACCAATCTTTCTACTAAAATATCCAATGTTTTAAAAACCCATTTTTAACTCGTATGGAATTAGGTTAAAAAATGGTACAAATGGTTTAACCGGATTATACTTAAGGTTCAATTGAGTTATATATTTTTATCTTGTAATTTCATATGAATACAACTTTAACTCGAAAAATAATTCAAAAGTATATGATTTCATAAAAAAATTCAATTCAAAAGTTGATCCACAATAAATAATAATAATACAAAAGCACTCCATTTAAAAAAATAATCCAAAATTTTACTTGTTTCAGTGTTAATCAATAGGTTAAAAGTAATTATTTAAAAATATGGGTCCCAAAATATCAAAAATTTCTTGGGCTTAAAACCGGTTTCCGGTTTAAACTGGTATTTTTTGAAAAAACCGTCGGTTCAATGTTTTACTAAACCGTTCAAAAATACCGGCCTCAAAATACTGGCCTTATATGCAAATACGGTATTACCAGTTCAACTGGCCAGTATATGTAGAACCTTATACCCCGAATCTCACAATAATTTTTGGATCAATCCGTGTTGTTAGCTAGCGAAAACCATTAACAACACTATGGATCTCGGATCTTGCTTGTGTTTGATTATTTACTATAAATGGTAAGTAAGAGCGTGATTGAGAAGATAAGGTAAAGAGAGAGAAATGTAACATCTCGGATTTTTCGAACTCGTATTCGTTTACGTTTAACCCGATTCGAGAACATGTTCGGATCTTTATTATTAATCAAATTAAACTTTTGTAAGAATTCTTTAATATATTTTCAATTTGTATCCCTTAAAGTTCCTTAAATTGGCATTTCTTGATTTAACTTCAAAAATAATCAATAATTAGGTATTTTATAAACTACAAGGACTAAAGTTGCCAAAATCTAAAACTTGCCCTCTTGATGCCAAGGCGTCGCTCGACGGAAGCCACCCCATGTGGCCGCGCGGCGCGATGGTGATGCTGGGCAGAATCCTTAGTTGATTTTGTTTCCTAGTTCGTTTTTTGCTCGAAATCGCTTATTTTTGGATCAAATTAAGTGTTTTAAGCCCCAAGAAAACTCATAAAGCCTAGATACATGTCCATGTTCATTACTTGTTGTACAAGAACGAATTTTACTGGCCTTTTCATTGATTTCGTCATTAAAAACATATTCGGTTTCCTTAAAAGAGTGAACTAGCCTTATTTAGTTCGTTTTAGTGTTTCCTATATAAACAACACTTATAATCTCTGCCATAATCTTCCCTAAACCCTAAATAATCATTCCCCAGCCGTCATGTGCCTCTGCTCATCGTAAACTTCTTCGGTTTTGCTTATTTGTTAGAAGATACAAGCTTAATCGATTGACTTTGCTTATACTTGGGACCTTTGACTCTTCGTTGTGGTTGATTATTTCACTTTCCGGATAAGTTGTAAACTGTAAAATCATCTATAAATATTCCCTAGTCAATAACCATCAATTGATTTCGATGGTTGAAGGGTGTTGACTGGTCAATTCGTTTAAAACTCGTTAAAGGGCAAAACAGTCAACAAGTTTGACTTTACGTTTTCTTATACTTCTGGTCGGATTCAATGTTCGGTCCATAAAACTTTTATTATCACAACAAAATTTTAAGGCTACCGACCAAAACCCGACATCCAACTCGCTGTTCGATTCTGGTCAGTACCGACTCGTTTAAATCTTAAATTTAACATAACCGGAGTTCTAAACGTCCGTTTGGATTGATTCCAGTGGCAAAAAGTTCGATTTTACTTATATTGTCATATATCAAAGTTTCAGGTTCTGATTTTTTATCTTGTTTGACGCCTTAGTGGACGACTCGTTTAAATCTTAATTCGTTTATCATATTTATTAATCACTTGTCTTCAATCTAAGGTGAGTTTTATCATTCCCCTATTTTACTAAGTTTCTAACGTTTTGAGGACATATGCGTATTATTCGTATTTCATATTATATATATATATATATATATATATATATATATATATATATATATCAAAGATAGCAAACGTGTAATTGTGTGTGATTAATCGAATATACTTGTTACATGCTTACTTGTGCTAATATTCATTCATTCGTATATTTCGGAGGGGTCCAACGTATTGCCTGTATAGGGTGCTCATATTATTGATCAACGCCCGATTCGCTTGGCAATGGTCTAATTACTTGCTTATGGTTTGATTCATTTATCGCACTTTACTACGTTATGCTTATTTATATCATTACAAAACTGGTGATAATTTCACTCAACTTTATGTTGACAAACTGTTTTTCATTTTCTACGCATATGCAGGTTATCATGTAAATTAAAGATTGAAGTTTGGACACCTAGACAACACCTTAGGATTTAATGAAGACAATCATTGTTTTAGTTTATATTCACTTATTAGAATTGTTTTGTTATATTTGTAAATTATGTGCACTGTTTAAAATAAAATAATTAAATAGATATTGTCATTTATAATCATGATAGTATTTTCGAGCTGTGAAAAATCATGCTCACGCCCCGGCATTTCCACCTTAGGTTGGGATGTGACAAGAAAGAAGTTTGAATTTTGCAAAAGGTTGTTTTGCATGACCATGCTTGCATTATTTATGGTGCAAGCTATGGCACACATCTTCCATTCATATAGCCCAATTCAATGGGCTAACATATAAAAAGGCCTCGGGCCCCAATACAAACTAAACGAAAGCATATAAATTACACCCGTGAATTTAAGCTAAGATATACAAAAGACTTTAACATATTAAATGGGCTCTACAATCTCCTTCTAGTATTTAGTATTTTTAGCAGGTTTCGCCTCTAGTCCGTCTCATACTCGAAGGATTCTGAGGTATCAATTTGTTGATTGTCAACAATATATCGAACAAACTTGTTGAATCACTCAACTATTCGGTCAATGTTGCCTCGAGCCAGGTCTTCGTGAGTAATAGCTTCCTCCAGTCAAATAGGATCCCGAATAATCCGGGATCACCTGACCGAGTCTCCATTACCTGTTGGCCTTGTTAACCAAGAATACTTCTATAAAGAAGGTATCTTGACTCTTGGTATATCATATTGGCATCTTTGTTATTTTTCCTGAAAAGACATACACAGAAAATATCAGGTAACAAATCGTTAGTAAAATATAACCGGGATACCTGGCTGTTTCAGATACCGACTCATCGGTATCTCCAGATCTGTATATCTCAGCATACCGTGATGTCGAAACTTACCCCTAACCAATGTTTTAAAAACCGATATTTAACTCGTACCGGATTGAGCTAAAAAATGGTACAACCTGTTGAACCGGATTGTGTCGAGAGGTTCAACCGGGTTAATAGTTTACCTTGTAATATCATATAGACGCAACTTCAACTCAAAAAATTATCTAAAGTTATGTGATTCTATAATAAAGTATAATCCAAAAGTTAATCAATAATAAAAAATATAATACAAAAGCTTTTGATTTTCAAAAATAATCCAAAGGTTCACTTGTTTCGATGCTAATGGCTACATTAAAGGTAACTTTTAAAAAATATGGGCCGCAAAATATCAAAAATTGCTTGGGCTTAAAACCGGTTTGCCGGTTTAAACCGGTATTTTAGAAAAAACCGTCGGTTCGATGTTCTAGCAAACCGTCCAAAAATACCGGACACAAAAGACCGGTCTGATATGCGAAATCTGGTGTTACTGGTTCAACCGACCGGTATGAACCGGTTTTTAAAACACTGCCCCTAACAAGTATTATGGTAAAAGAAATTGATCCATGAAAGATGGTGTTCTTTTTATTCCTTCTATGAATGATAAATCATATATCTCCAAGTACAAAACAAAAGCTCCCTTTTATAAAATAATGGGTCAAAATGAATGGAAAAGAAACCTCAAAAATCAATTGTCTGCTGTTAAACGTATCTTGCACTACCTAAAGAGTACTACCTGATGTGGTCTAAAATATACATAATATTATATAAATATTCATATACTTTCAAGTGCTTTGAGCTAGGTTTTTATTTAATGTTATTCTTAGTTGGCTCATATGTAGGTTTTTAAAGTTCTAAAAGATAATGAGTTAAAATTTGGGTACTTTTAATAAACTTGAGACCATGAGCTAAAATGATACGAATAAGCTACACAAGAGAAATAATATACACTATAATTAACAATCTAAGTTTATTTAAAATTACAAAACAAAACAGATAAAGAGAAATCACATTAGTATGAATTTCGTTAACTTTATTTCATGTAAAATAAGTTGATAGTTAATTCGTTATCTTTATTTATTGAATTAATCTGATACATGATTTGAATTAATATCTTTCAGGAAGTTAGCGAATAAATTTAAATAGGCCATGGCTTGAAAAAGAGAAAAAATAAGGCATACATGGAAATTATCTAATGGGTCTTGTGGGCTCTTGTGACAATGTCGGTGGATGAGGCTGGAAACATAGAGTATTATTTAAGAAGCCACTAGAGAATTAATTAAGGAGAGCACGACATTGTCAGCAACTCTAACCTTGGTTGCTGATTTGGAGCCGTCAACAGAGGGACGAAGACAGAAGGCAGAGGCCAGAGTTCGACATTAGAGAGGAGAGCACCTTGGTTTAACTAGAGAGTGTCGGGGTTCAACACCTACTCATCCAAACATCATTACTATTCAGTTTGATTTTATTGTGTTCTTTATGAATTCACTTTTTGAACCTTATTTATTTGGTTTGTTATCGAGTATGGTTGTAGACTAAACCCCTAAACCACCTAGGTTTATGATGAACTTTTGTTGTTATTGGATTTTAGTTTGGACTTTTCTTTTGTTATGGTTTATGATTAAGTAAGAGGTTTATTGTTATTCATTCGATGCATATGTGTGCTTAGGATTGTTTGGTGAATTTTATTGTTTCACAGTTTTCTTGGTGATTGTTTCATATAATAGGATTATGTTAGATCATCTACTGTGTGTTTTTGACTAGATTATGGTTGATACGCATTAAAACCATAGGAACAATATTAATAAATCAAATAGACTTAAGTGTGCTGCTAATCTAAATAACTGTAAGGTGATAGATTATGTAATAGGTCTTGGTTGATAAATTGCTAGATTTAGTTCTCTGTAAGGAGTCCGTCTAGGTTTGGTTTATTTGTCTTGTCTATCTAGTCGAGTGAATTCTTTAAATTACCTTTGATTTCTGCGCTGTAAGGTAGGCTTTCGTTTTAAAGGTACCTGTCATAAAATAATTAGCGAACGTAAGAGATTCTAATTAAACTGGTATTTTTAAGAACTTAATAGAGATCCATAGGTGTCTTCTTGAGGAGGGTTAGGGGTCCTATTCGGGTTTTCTTTAAGAGACTATTTTATGATACCGGTTCCACAACTTAGCATTTTTCCTACTATTTGATAATTGATACATTAGGGATTCTAGTCTAGATGGTTGCTTGTCATCATTTGAATTAAGTCTAGATTTAAGTCGTCTTTAAGTCTTAGTAATTAATTTAATATTAGTTTAATATAAACCCCCCAATAATATAAATAAATAGTCGTGTATGTAGTTGAGTCTAATTTAGCTAGTTTACGTAATTAGAAGAGTCTCGTGGGTTCGATATCTGGACTTACTTAGCTGTACTAGAGTCGACCGGTTCACTTGTCGGTTTGTAGTTTTAGTTAAGTTAAGAGTCTAGAATTATTACTTAGTGTCTATATTAGCGTTTATTTAGTTAATAAATTAATAACTACTTTTAGTACATCACGACCTCACATGGCCTTCTCATCAAACAACAGTCGTCCTCTGTTCTCCATGCTTACACAGATGCCAATTACAACACTTTGAGTGCCTTCTCTAATACTGGCTGGGTTGGATGTCCAGATGACTGTCGATCTACCGGGGGACATGCTATATATCTTGGGTCGAAGTTGGTATCTTAGGCTGTGCGTAAACAAAGGACTCTCTCGATCATCTTAGAATCTGAGTAGAAATGTAGGTCCCAAAACCGGATCCGACAACGAACGGCTTTGTTCTTGATAAGTGCTCAAGACGGGTGCGAGATAAACAAACGATCGAACAAATATATAAAGATTATTGAACGACTCAGTAACCGGTAACAAAAGATTCATAACATTAAAAGAACCGATCCCACCCAAGGTGAGCTCCCCTTGGGTGGTTGTTTACACACAAGAAAACACACACACAAATGAAAACAAGAAGTCTCATTTATAGCTAAACTAAAAACATTCTAGAAGCTCTCTTCCCGTTGACGCTAAACGCGTGCCTGAAGTTTTCATCTCGTGTCCGTCTTTCTCGCCCACTTTAATTATTAACTTGACCGTAAATATATAACGGGTTTCGTACTTTGATATCGCAAGTCACATTTTTGGCCATACAATCACCCCCTTGACTTGTGATCTCAAAACATCGTCGAACCGTGTCTCGCATTTTTGCAAATCATCCTGATAACCGAAGCTTCTTCAGTCACCCCCTCAAGGTATGATCCACCTAATTCATTCATGAAGACGTTTCTCGCTTCTTTATCCATCTCGGATCTTAAGCAATATAGGTTCAGAAGAGCTTGACGAAATACCGGGGACAACGATCAAATGATAAAGCTTATTATTTCCGTGAATGAAATTATTTAAGTAATTCACCCCTAATAAATAAGTATCCCAGTTACTCGTATCCCACATTTTCAGGTTGAGAGCTTAAACAATTTAATTCCCTATTAAAACCAACTTGTTCAAAAATTATCACCTTAATAAATAAGCATCTCGGATGCTCGTAGCCCACGTTTTCAGGATCCAATTCTCGAACGCCTTGAAAATAACATATAAATAATATGCTTTGAACACGGTCCAATAATGACGAAACCCAAACAAATTTGACTTTTTTCAGTTTGGTCAACACAAAACAATTATTTCTTGGCCCAAATAAAATTTAATTCCAACAGCCCAAGTTATAAAACAGGCCCAGAAAGCATATGACAGCCCATCTTCAAATAGCAAACACCAACATAATCAACTTGGACCTGGTCCAGGCCTAATTTGGAGTACAAGTCCATTATATAGCCCACATGTAATATCATTTTAATAAGAAACCCTAGCCATGTGAGTCAGCCGCCATCTCCATCTGACCACCCACCGAAAATTAGCTCCGGCGACACATCGACCACACAAGCGCCGTCCACGTCGGTCATCTTCACCCAAGTCATCGACAAACCCATCTCAAGATATCTAAACTTGATTGCTGTTATGGCGTAAGCCTTGTAGTCTCAGAAAGGCAGGTTCCGGCCACCACAGCCGCCAGCCGTGACCGGCTACCTGCCGGATAGCTTTGGCAGCCACCGGGAATCCACTCCATGACCACCTGAACCACCGCTGTCGGAATATCAAGCCGAATATTCGGTTCCATGGTGGTGGCCGGGAAAATGTTCACGAGATTTGGTGACATCACCATGTCACGGAGACCTTCCTGAGCCACCCCCACTGCCGTTACACATTCTAATCCCGTTAATAAACCTCAGAACAGCCACCCTCCAAATGTCGTCACCCCCTTTCATAGTTAACCATCGGAATATTTGACACAAACTGTTCATTTCATCTCATCAAGCTACCCACTGTGACAATCTTTCACCATAACACCACCATAAAAGCCTTTAATTTTTCAGCATACACCATTAAACAAGCCAGATCTGATGATTCACGAACCTGAGACGAACTACAAACACTTTCATTTCCGACTTTATTTCCGAGCATCAACTTTATTTCCCCAAATCTTCAACGGGTCTTCACAAAATTAACGTCTCGGTTCGGGTAATAGTGGAAATATAACCCGAATATCAAGAACAAAGTTGAATCAGTTGATTCAAACCCGTTTTGATACCAATTGTAGGTCCCGAAACCGGATCCGACAACGAACGGCTTTGTTCTTGATAGAAGCTCTCTTCCCGTTCAAGTTAAACGCGTGCCCGAAGTTCTCGTCTCGTGGCCGTCTTTCTCGCCCACTTTAATTATTAACTTGACCGTAAATATATAACGGGTTTCGTACTTTGATATCGCAAGTCACATTTTTGGCCTTACGATAAAGATCTTGCTGATATGGTTCTTGAACTAACATGGTTACAAGCACTCTTGCATGAACTATGTGTCCCAGTGAGATCACCCCCAACACTGTGGTGCGATAATCTTGGTGCAACATACTTGTCAGCAAATCATGTCTTCCATGCACGTACAACGCATATTGAAGTGGATTTTCACTTTGTTCGAGAACTGGTAGCTCAAGGGAAACTCTCGGTTCAGTTCATCTCTACATAGGATCAGATTGCAGACGTTTTTACAAAGCCTCTATCCTCTCCGCAATTCCTATTCCTACGGTTCAAGCTAAAGATCGCTCCCCGACCTTAGCTTGCGGGGAATATTAGACGTAGTTTATTATATATTACATTAGAGGGATTAGAGTGTAACATTGAGTTCTGTATATATATATATATATATATATATCTTAGTAATATGTACAATACACTTATAAGATACGGGCTTTTACAATTCTAACTATGATTAACACTGTAAACATCAAGTTAATGTCTTGCCTTAGATTTACATGCCTTGCCCTTGCTGCAGCAACAAAAGATAGAGCCCTTCTCCATTAATAAATACAAAAAGGGAATTAGAGTGGTGAGCTCATGGCCGATTTAACTGAACTAACTGATCAACACAATTAAACGACGATTTTGTACTCATTATACTCTATGATCCATAATAGTTATTTAAAGAGTTGAGTTTAGTACATTAATATCCAAATTACATTTTACATGAGAGGCAGAGCATATTGGCCCAGACTTTATCTTTGATAATAAATGAACTGATATGATAACAAGATGATATGAACATCACACTTTGATTCAAACTCTAACTTGGATTGGATGAATAAAACATCCTGATTGTTGCCCTATTTATAGATTACATGAACCAATCCTAACTTGACACATGTTTATGGAAGTTATAATATTCCAACTTAACACATCTAGACCCTAGACTTACATTATACTAAAACATATAAAACATAGTCTCGACTATTTACAACACGACCCCTATACTTCTGATGATGCATGATTAACACTATATTCACCCCCTTAATCACGGTCATCTACTTCAAGATCTACCTACAGCAACGTTGGTTCCTCGTCTTCACCTCAAACCAAATTCGCCTCCTCTCTTTCTAAGTTTGGACATTCACTCCTGTAATGCCCAAGTTCATTGCATTTGTAACACCTTACGTGGCTCTTGTCCCGTTGCACTCCACTATCGCCTCGACTTTTCCGTAACATCCGACCTTTCCCTCGTCCATGTCCAAAGTCCTCCCAGTTTGAGCTTCTATAACCGCAATGCTCACACTTATGACGTTTACCCTTTCATTTCCCATTTGCTCCATTGAATAGTAACTTCCCATACACATCTTCCTCCTCAATTCTCTTCTTTGTACATTCCACGAAAGCCTTTAATCACCCAACCGCTTCTTGATATGGCATAGTGTTAAGATCAACACACTGTTCAATTGATGCAACAAGTTGAACAAACTTTCTTGTACAAAACCCAAAAGTTTTTTAACCAATCTTTTTTCATTCATCGTATGCTCAAGACTGCTTGCTTGTGTAGCAATATGACTGATCTTTCCTGCATAGACCTCGAATGAATCACGAATATTCATCTTCAGAGATTCAAACTCCGACTCGAGTGTCTCAATACGCGCCTCCTTAACCCTATCGACTCCAACATGTCGAACATTTAATGCTTCCCAAATTTCTTCCGCTGAAGTAAGATTAGCAATTTGCAATACCATATTTTAAGAAATTTCTTGGTATAGTAATGCAATTGCCGTATTGTTCTTTTTCTCATCAACTTCAGTCCCTACCTTTGGTTCAACCGCTTCCCACATTCCATGGGCATTAAAGAGTACTTTAATTTTACCGCCCAAATGGTATAATTTGTCTCGTTAAGGATCGAGCACTAGAAAGTCATTGATGTCCCTCCATCCTTTGTTGTTGCAATTTCCTTATCTTTTGACTGAACCATCTTTCGTGTATTCTTTTTCCCTATTCTAGCAAACTTTTCTTCCCTCAAGTAATAATCTGATCAATTTTATTTATCTCGACCCGAAATAAAGGTAATCCCCCTGATGATACTTGTACAACACTTTCCGAAAACAAAGCCTGGTTCTTTGGTCCACCGGTTCTGATCAATCCCGCCTTGCATTGAAAGTCAATCTCGCCTTCTGTGTCGACAGTCAATCCCACTTTCCTGCGTTGACTTGGCTCAAAAGCAAACAGAACCGCTGGTTTACACCTCAGATAACAATATACTTGGTGGTTGAAAAACTGAAACCCAAACTTCAAGAGCAAATATAGTTCAACAATTCCGTTCTGAAACAAAATGTGTAAATACTAAGCAGGACTAATATCAGAACCTATAAGCTTCTTATTTACTCACCTATAGCATTAGATAACTACACAAATCTGGTGCAGATGGTAAATTCAAAACTTCATCTTCATAAAAGTGTTCAGAAAACCTTCTTAAATATTTTCATCAAGTTCTCTAGCCGTGGAAGGGTGCTCAGTAATTGTGCATGGTTAGAGGTACATAGTACTGTTTGTGCCTTGCATCATGGCATGGGTTTACTTGTGCAAAGGCTGTATATAGTCCTGTTTTCTAATATATGACAGGGGTTGCTAGCTATTGTACATGGTAATAGAGACACCACAGTGCCTCATGCCCTATTTTATAAGATGCCAGGGCTTTTACAATTAACAAAACTATATGCATGCAGTTGGTAATTACAAAATTTCATTGCTTATATGTGCTGCTGCAGTTTCCTATTAGCTTCCATGTCCAATTCAGTAGTGAGAAAACAAAATCAAAAATATCAAGATTCGCTAGTATTTGTGGCTTCTCAATATACTATATAGTATATACAATTACCATATTGTGACATTTCATCTTGGATTTACCACACGCGAATAACTATATACACAAACACAATATAGTGAAACAACAGGATGCATGATAGATATCGTGGCGCATGTATCACAAGAAAATATCAAAAATTTTCTATAAAAATAAGTTCATGGTTATTAAATCGTCAAGAATCAGTTTACCTTCACCTTCAACAGATCACTAAGACATAAAATCTCACCAACAAACAATGCAACTGAAACAAATCTAGAATCCAAACAGACTGAAACAAGGTTCTAAACCAGAAAATGTCACCAAGAAATAATGCAAGAATCTACCACATCATCTAACTCTTTATAACAAACAAAACCTAACCTACTAATCATAATTATAACAATACTTACCCCTACCAAAAGCCAATAATAAATACTCCTACCAAACAATACCATGAAAATCACTAACTTTTAACCCTAACCACTACTGTCAACAAACCCTCTAGCTCCTCTTCTTTCGTTTCTTTGAGTTCTTTGACCCGCCCTTCGTAGCCTCTGTTGACTTTCCCTTCCCGCTTTCTGGAGTTTTCACATCATCTGATTCTTTCACGTTTGACGAACTGGTTTTTGCCTTGCTTGGACCGTAGTTATTGGATTTGCTGCCACTTGGAGGCGTTTTACCCTTTGACTTGTTGACCGCCTTCGACTTGGTACCGGCTTTTGGTGTCTCTTCGTCTTCCTTTGACTTTCCAGCTTCTTTGGAGGCGGATTTTGCGCCTGACTTCGACTTGCCAGACGAAGACGCCACACCTCTGTTATTTATTTATTTACACAGTTATCAAATTTGCTCAAGTGGGGTTTATACAACGTATCTGACGAGTGTCAAAAAATAGGGAAGCACACGAAGCCAGAATAACCGAAACGCAACCAGAATAACCGATGTAACCGAACCGAATGAAAAACCAACGGTTTGGTTTTTGTTTTTTAAGAAACAGATTTTCCAGTTCGGTTTTGGTTTAATACAACCATAAACCAAAATAAATAAACTAAAAACCAAACTCAATTAATTGAATCATAATAACCAAACCCAATCAAAACTGACGTTTGGTTTTTTGTTTATTAAAAGATCCAACTTTTCAGTTCGATTTCGGTTCTGCTATAACCATAAACCAGAAAAACAAAACAGAACAAAACCAAACCAAACCCAACCCAACCCAACCCAGTCAAAGCCAACCGTTTGGTTTTATGCTTCATTGAAAAAAAAAGATTTTTCAGTTTGGTATTCCTGTAACCATAAACTGAAAAGTTAAAAGCCAACCATTTGGATAAAATCTCTTTGGCCTTTGCTATAACCATAAACCAAAAAACCAAACCAAACTGTAACTTAAAAGACAGAAAAAGAACAATTTTAAGCAATTTATAAGAAACTAAAAAGTTGTATGGCTGAATAATTTAGGTCCAAAAATGTAATAGTCAATTCATTATTAAATAACAAAAAAAATAGACACAAAATTTCAGGCCCAAACTCACTATTTTAAGTCTTTCCAGCCCAAATGATAAACCCAAAAAAAATAACAAAACCAAACCCATTGAAGAAATCGAACCGTAACTTAAAAAACAGAAAAAACTAATTTTAAGTAACTTTATAAATAGTGTAGCCCAAAAAATTTAGGTCCGCATATGTAATAATTAATTAATAAGTAACTAAAGAGAAACAGATCCATAGTTTCAGGACCAAATTCATTTATTTAGAGTAATATTTTTGACCAAAACTTTCAAGCCCAAATAGCAAAACTGAAAATATTAAAACCGAACCGAATCCATTGTTAAAAAAAACAAACATCAGATTTTGGTTCCATTTGAGACCAAACCGACCCATGCACACCATAGTTATATAAATAAAGAAACAAAAACACACCTTTTGACTGAATCTTTGGCTGTTTCTTGTGACACGGATGGTGCAGAATCTGTTTTTGATCTTTTCTTCCTGTTTCTGCAGCATAACAATCACTTATGTATATGAAACTGCTATAACATTAATAAAGCAAAATACGAAAGTAAAGCGTACGTTGCAGGGGAGGCCTCTTCATTTTCAGCCTCAGAGTTTTGCTCCTCCTGTCAACCAAATCATATCAGCACAAACAATAATAAAAAAAACATTAAGGTGACAACATTTAACACTAATCAACATGCTATAACCTTATCATCTCGTGCAGAAAACTCTTGCAAAATTTCCCATTTTTGTGTTCTTAGATTCAATGTCTCTTCATCCCCATCCACATATGAAACCTGTAAACCACAAAACATGTTTAAAACAATAAAAAGTCACATACGATCATTTGAAATGTAATAAATGACCTTATGCTTCTTTTTAGCAGGATAAAATTTTTCAACGACACCTTCATAATACCTACAAACAACACAATATTTAATGTCAGTAAACAATGTTGAATCCTTAAGCGAAGCTGTACTTACATTTTATCTTCAGGCCACCAAACTTTGACTTTTGTACCAACCAAACTGGCATCATATTTTATAGCATCAGATACCTGAAAAGAATTCATATTCTAACACTTAGAAGTTGATCCAAACTGTATTATAGACTAAAGCTTAATAATATTTACATTATCTTTGACAGCGCTGCGCTTTCGTTTTGCACTAGTCACAGGGGTATCTTTGGAATTTCCCTCCCCTTTAGCTGATTTTGTAACCGACTTTGGAGACGAATCCATCTCCTTCAAACCCAAAAAAAGTCATACTTTTAGATTATTTTCAAAATAAATTAAAAGAAAAGAATTAAAATTTTGAATTACTGACATCATCAGACCCTGAATTTGCTTGCTCTTTTTCTGTAACGTTTTTACCGGTCCCACGTTTTTTTCCAGTATCTTTCTTCTTTGGGCTACTTTTTTTAGCAGAAAGTTTAAGCGGTTTGTTTTCTGAATCACTTTCATCTTCTTCCTCAACTGTAACCTTGCTTTTATCCCCCTTTTTAACCGACAGTTTAAGCGGCTTATCATCTGAATCACTGTCCTCCACTTTTGCATCCGCTTTCTTAGTGGTCTGCTTTGCCTTCTTACCCGATTGTTTTCTTGATTTTGATTTTGACTTTGGCCTTGGTGCTGACTTTTTCAGAGGCTTTGCGTCTGAATCACTAGCAGCTTCATCATCTTCCGACTCGTTTACAGTATCAGAAACTTTAATCTCTTTTGCAATAACCACTTTCTTTCCTGCTGCTTTGGCCCGGCTCGTGCTCTTAACAGCCTCATCATTGGATGGAGAAGCGGTTTCGTCTTCTTGTGGGTCAGGTTTCATTTTATTACTTTCCATTGCTTTTGGTGAAGAAACTTGAGCATCACTATCTTTTTCAGTTTCAGTCAGAATAACCACCTCATTTTCCGTCTCTTTAACATCCTCGTTTTCCGACTCTTTAGCGTCCTCATTTTCTGATTCTTTAATGTCATTATCCTTTTCATTTACCGACTCTTTAACATCACCATCCTTTTTACTTACCGACTCTTTAACATCATTATCTTTTTCTTTTTCATGTTCATTTTCATTTTCGGTTTCACCTTCAACATGAGAGGAATCAGAGGGCTCGGTTTGTGATTTTGCTTTTGCCAGCTTGTCAGTATCTGCTGACTCATCAGTATCCTCCTTAGGTTGTTGACTTATGTCTTCCTCTGGTTTCTTTGGCTCCTGATCAACCGAAGGTTCTTCATTACCGATCTCGTTTACTCCATTACTCATAACAGATTTTGGAGATTTATCCTCAGTATGGCCCACCTCTTCTTCAGGACAAGCATCTTCTTTTACCACCTATTTCACAATTATTTTCAACTTATCAATTTCAGAAATTCAGGATATTATAAATTCATATTAACTGTTTAAAATGTTAAATAACATACTTGTTCCGTCTGTTCTGATGATGCCGTTGTAAGCTTACTCTCATCAGCCTGCTGTGTCTCGTCTACTGATCCTTTCTCCAATTTGATCTCATCAGCCTGAAATAAAGCGTGAAGAAAGAAACAAAAACAATTAACTAAATATACAAATAAAAAGATTGCAACTTGTTAGATAATAAAGAAAATACAAATCATACCGGTTGTATCCCAGAAGTATTTTCATCATTACTTTCAAAAGTAGCAGTTGTGCCTTCACATACTGAAGTCACAACTTTAGTGTACATATCTAAAGATTCACCAAGAGACACAAGAGCAGGTTTAAGATACGGTTTTAGCTTATCAGCAGATTTCAAAAGCACCCCTTCACCTAATTTTCGGGCTGTTGGTGATACCCCCTGTATATAAATATATAAATAAATTTGGTCAAAAAACTGTATGCGAAACAAAAAAGATCCAAACTGGAGGGGGGGGGGGAAACTATAATTCATAAAACTCGTACCTTCTCATCTTTTTTAACACTAGCGAGCAATGGTTTGAGCATCTCCACTGGAATTTCTTCACTTTCTTCTAAAACCAACGCCATTATGTTTTCCATCGATGGAAATACGGAGTCCATATGATAGTCCCTGAAATAAAAAATAATAATAATGATTGCATATTGTTACTTAAAATGAAGAATACATTAGATCAAACGCGTACCTTACTGATTTTAGGAAATGTTCAAACATTTCAATTATCAGCCCGTCACATTCAAGATCAAGCATGATAACACATGATCTGACTTTGGAAACTGTTTCAAGAATTGAAGCTCGTTTGACATACGATCGGCTTGATTGGTCAGCTAAACCCTCAAATGAAGAAACAATTAACTGAAAGACATCCTGTGCATATAAAAAGGAAGTTTAAAATATACATACACATATACATATTTTTCAAATGGTGTGTGTTTATGGTGTACCCTCATTTGGTCATCATCATAGGGTGCATCAGGAGCTGTTATTCTTGTTATTTCACTGATGCAAGAAGCAACTGCAACTTTCACATCAACATCTGAATGCTTTGAAAGTTTATCGTGTATTAACGCCCTCATTGACGGTTTGAGTGCATCGAGCATAGACTTTTTCGGTGACTGGTCAACCTTTGATAAAAGTTTCTCCACTTTCTGAGAAACACAGACAAATAAACCCAACAAGTAGATGTACCAAATGCGAATATAAAATATTCATTTAAGAATATGTACAAAAACTGTCTACAGTTAACTAGTAACAATCATATTCTTAATTACATCTGCATTCACACTACAGTAAATAGTGTGACCAAATGAATCACAAATGCCTGAGTGCAAATTAATAACTAAATTAATAATAATAATATTAATATTTATATATATATTGAAAGGCAAGATGAAAAGTTCTTTCAACTTTGGCCACCAATCTTTTATACTTTTACATGTTGGCCCACAACTTTCGCTCTTTCAAGTTTTGTCACAAAACTTTTAGACGTTTACAAATTGGTCACATAAAACTTTTTCACTTTTAATCACAACACCTTCCCACTTTTAACTTTGGCCACTACCCTTTTAAACGTTCAACTTTGACCACAAAAAATTTTTAGTTTTTTTAAATGCGTTTCTGTAACATTTCATGTATTTCAACGCGCGGGTAATTATAATTTTTTTAATGCAAATATTTATAGTATTCTTAAAATGCTAAACTATACATGTTACACGCATCTTTAACTATAACAAATAACGGGTACGCATGGGTACAAATACTTCGTATAGCACCTATAAATCGTACAACCAGACATGTTACACGCATCTTTACTCAAACCCTATAACCAGTCACCCCACTACCCTATAAATCAAAAATGCAATCTAAATATCAAATTGTTACACATAACCCTAAATTCAGCGCCAAAAATTCAAAACCTTGAGGTCAAATTTCATATTGTAAAATGCATATTAACGAAATTTAAGGAACAAATTAGCCTTTTTCCCCGAACAAAACTCAAAATTAGGGCTTACATAAAAACCAAGGAGTTCGTCAACGCGCAGATAAGTACTATTTCTCAGCGCGCGAGTAATTATTATTTTTTAATGCAAATATTTAGTTATACTATTCTTACAATGCTAAACTAGCATGTTGCACGCATCTTTAACTATAACAACTAACGGTAACGCACAGGTACAAATACTAGTCAACCCACAATTCTTGAAATCATGAACGCAATCTAAATCTTAAATTGTTACACACACTTCTAAATACGGCACCAAAAATTCAAAACCTTGAGGTCAAATTTCATATTATAAAACGCAAATTAACAAAACTTGAGAAACCAATTAGCTTTTTACCCCAAACAGAACTCAAAATTAGGGCCTACATAGAAAACAGGGAGAAGTTCATCAACGCACGGGTAAGTATTATTTTTCAACGAGCGGGTAATTATTTTTTTTATGCAAATATTTAGTTACAGTATTCTTAAAATGCTAAACTAGACATGTTACACGCATCGTTTACTATAACAAACATAGTTGTCAATAGCGAATAGCGGTAAATAGCGACGGGTCACCTATATGCTACGTAGCGAATAGCGGTAAATAGCGACCGCTATTTCATATTTAGCGATAAAGAGGTAGAAAATTTTTAAGCAAATAATTAGGGTTTATATTCACAAAATAAGCTTTTACGATGGAATTTGTGGAACGTGCAGCTGTTTGGTTGATAAACTTGATAAACAAGCCTAAAAAATAGGTTACTACAATTTTCTATATTAAAAAATAAAATTAAAATTAAAAAAAAAACTTAAATACCGCTATATCACGCTAAATAACCAATATTTAGTATATAGCGGCCTATAGCCGCATCGCTACGTAGCGCGCTATAGCGCCCGCTATCACCGCTATTGACAACTATGATAACAAATAACAGTACCGTAACAAACCGAACAAATACTTGTTACTTTTCAGAATGAAACTTTACTCAAACCCTATAACCAGTCACCCCACTAACCTATAAATCAAAAATGCAATCTAAATCTCAAGATGTTACAAATAACCCTAAATTCAGCACCAAAAATTCAAAACCCCGATGTCAAATTTCACATTATAAAATGCAAATTAACGAACTTAAATGAACAAATTAGCCTTTTTCCCAAACAACACTTTTAAATGTTCAACTTTTGCCACAAATTATTTTACATTTTTTAAATACATTTCCATGACATTTCATTTATTTTCAACATGCGTGCAAGTATTACCTTTTTTAACGCAAAATTTTAGTAATAGTGTTCTTGAAATGCTAAACTAGACATGTTACAAGCATAGTTTTACCATAACAACGGTACTGTAACAAACCGAACAAATAGTTTTTATTTCTCAAAATGAAACTTCACTCAAACCCTATAATTAGTCACCCCACTAACCTATAAATCAAATATGCAATCTAAATCTCAAGTTATTACACATTAGACACATTACCCCAAATTCAACTTTGGCCACAACGTTTTTAACCACAAAAAATTTTACTGTTTTTAAATATGTTTGCGTAACTTATCATTTATTTTGAACACGCGGGTAATTATTATTCATTTTAATGCAAATATGTAGTTATAGCATTCTTAAAATGCTAAACTAGACATGTTACACACATCTTTAACTATAAAAAACAATGGTAACGCACGGGCACAAATACCTTTTATTTCTTAAAATGAAACTTTACTCAAACCCTATAACTAGTCACCCCACTAATCTTAGTATAAATCACAAAAGCAATCTAAATCTCAAACTGTTACACATAACCCTAAATTCAGCACCAAAAATTCAAAACCTTGACGTCAAATTTCATATTATAAAATGCAAATTAACAAAATTTAAGAAACAAATTAGCTTTTTTCCCAAACAAAACTCAAAAATTAGGGCTTACATAAACAACGCACGGGTAATTATTTATTTTCAACGCGCAGGTAATTATTATTTTTAATGCAAATATTTAGTAATACTATTCCTAAAATGATAAACTAGGCATGTTACACATATCGTTAACTATAACAAATAACGGTAACGAGCGGATACAAATACTTGCTATTTCTCAAAGTGAAACTTTACTCGAACCATATAACCAGTCACCCCACTAATCTATAAATCAAAATGCAATCTAAAGACCAAGAATTCAAAACCTTGAGGTCAAATTTCACATCACAAAACACAAATTACCAAATTTAAGAAACAAAATAGCTTTTTTCTGAAAATTAGGGCTTACATCAAGAACAGACAACAGTTCATCAACGGTATCCGGAGGATGCAATAACTGCTTCCCAGTTTCCTTGACCTGTTGTTCCAACTCAGCCTCTGTAGACGCCATCTTCAATTTCGAAACCCTAACAAAAATTAGCGTTAATTCAACTCATCTGCTCGAACCATTCAAAACCCACAAAAATTAAACGAAATCTGACATGGGTTTGTAAAAAAGGTTGGAAATTTATAGAAATCTTGAAAAGAAACTGAAGAATCTAAGACTAATATTGTTACAATGAAGAGAGTGTTTGATTGTGAGTCTAGAGAGAGAAAACCCAGAAACGCATCTGGAAGAGAGAGAGAGAGAGAGAGAGAGAGAGAGAGAGAGATAGGGTACCAGTAGATAGATGGATGGATAGATTCAGAGGGTGGAATTGTATGTGAGTGTGTATGTGTGTGTGAGTCAAATTTGAAGAGACTGAGAGAATTGAGGAAATCTATATGGAACAAGTACGCAGATTTGAGCTTTTTTCTGGGATTTTTTATTTTTATAAAATACTAGATTTCATCCCCGTATTACGGGTTTGTTTTATATTATTCGTTTTTAATTTTTATATATGTATATTTGAATTTGAATTTTATTTATTGTAAGAAAATAATTAATATACTTAAGGTTTGATGATAAAATGGTTTCACAAATAAATGATATGTTATAATCCGGTTTAAAAGCTATCTGGGTTTTGTGATACCCATTACCCGTTTATTTTCTTTATTATAAAATTGTTTCTTAATTATAAATAATATCTTTTTTTAAATAAAATTGAAAATTAATTTTTAGTATATTCCTATTTTATAGGATTTTCATATCAAATATTTTATGAGATTATTTTTAATATAATGAGATGTTATAACCAGTTTAAGAGTTATTTGGGTTTGGTAAGACCTTTACCCGTGAATTCGGGTCAAATACGTGAGAAACCTTCATTTACCACTATAAAGTAAAATCCAGAGAGGGTTTTAGGTGCGCATTCCATGGAAATTTGGTGAAAGTGAGAACATGGGAAGCGAAATTAAAAAAAATGCTTATGAATTTTTTTATTTTTGAATTATATGTTAAACCTGGCTAGGTAGGTGATCGATGTAATCAATTTTTTAGTAGAGTTGTGCTTCTCTTACTGAATAATATGATTGAATTATATAGGATAATATGATTGAATTATATAGGTTGTGAATCCGAGCTTCTCGTTAGCGCTAAATTAATATCTTCTGTGTATTTTTTTTTGGAAAGTGAATACGGTGCTATGAGACGTATAACCTTACACTTAAAACCAATCAAAACTACGTAGTTTTAATTAAAAATCCCATATTTAATTAAAATCCGTTCCATATTTACAAAAATTCCATAATTACTGGTCGTCCATTTTTTGTGCTATATAAGATGTTTGTTTGTCAAATCTTTTTATTATAATGTTTATTATAATGTTTGGCAGTATTTAAAAATAAATAAAGTTTTTGCAGGTTTTTAAAGATGGAATTTTAATGTTTTTATTGATTAAATTTGATTTCCATTTATTTTAATTGATGTATTATCTAATCGTTGTGAATATGAGGTTTTTTGTGTATTTATTATATAAAGAGTAAAGTGTCATTTTCGTCCTTATGGTTTGACAAATAATGCGAATTTAGTTCAAAAAATTTATTTTTTGCATATAGACCCTCCACGTTTCCCAATTATTGCCAATTACATCCAAATCACTAACTCCATTAAATTGAATCGTTAACTTAGAGGTAGACATGTCTTTTCATTCTTTCTTTATTACATAAGTATAGTACCAAAATCGTCCCTGAAGTTTTGTCACATTTGCTAATTTCGTCCAAAAAATATTTTTTTTTCGCAATTAGACCCTCGATATTTCCTAACTGTTGCCAATTTTGTTCAATTTGTTAACTCGGTCTAAATTTAATGTTAACTCACGGGTGTTACTGTCCTTTTACATATTTGTTTACATTGTTATTATTATTGCGTTGAGCTAAACCCCTTATATGACTAAAAATAAAGAAGAATAAACAAACGGATAATATATTGGATTCAAACATAGGAATCGTGAAATGTTATAATATGTTAGGGACGAGCAAAATCGGTACCGGTACCGAACCGTTACCGGTACCGAAATCGGTACCGATTTGGTACCGTCGGTACCAAGGTTCTAAGTTTTTGGGACCGGTACGGTATCGGTATTTCCCAATTTTTACCTCAAATATCAATACCGTCCTGGTACCGAACCGAACATTTTGGTACCGGTACCAAACATTTGCGATTTTCGGGATCAGGATTTTCGATACTGGTACCGGTCGGTGCCGGTACGGTACCGAGCTCATCCCTAATATATGTCATCAAACAAACACACAATAACAATAATGTAAACAAACATGTAAAATGATAGTAACACATATAAGTTAACGTTGAATTTAGACCGAATTAACAATTTGGACGAAATTGGCAACGGTTGGGAAAAATCGAGGGTCTACTTGCGAAAAAAAAATATTTTTGGACCAAATTCGCAAATATGACCAAACCTCATGGACGATTTTGGCACTTTACTCATATAATAAAGAAATAGTGAAAAGACATGTCTACATGACTTAATGATTAAATTTAACGAGGTTAGTGATTTGGATGTAATTGGCAAGAATTGAGAAACGTGGAGGGTCCATATGCAAAAAATAAACTTTTTGAACTAAATTCGCATTATTTGCCAAACCACAAGGACAAAAATGACACTTTACTCTTATATAAATATGCTTTCATTGATTTATTCCTGAACTATTATATAAATAATATCATTTTCTTTTTAAATTGGATATTAAATTTTAGTATATCACTATTTTATAGGATTTTCATATCAAATAATTGGTAAGATTAATATTTAATTTAATGAGATGTTATAACCCGTTTAAGAGCTATCTAGTTTTGGTAAGACCTATACCCATGAATTTGGGTTAAATCAATGAGAGAACTCCATTTAAAAATCAAGCAATCTGGTGGCTTCCATAAAGGGGGGGAGCAACCACATCGCGACACGTAGAATTTTAAGGTCTTTGTTTATATTATTATTATTTTTATTATCTGCAATTTCCTAAAGTTTGGATCCTATTGCAACCTATTTTATATCATTTTCACAAAAATGGCACTCTTATGGGATAGCTGAATTTAAACTTTCTTTGACTCAGTAATCTGGATGCACTTTGATTGTGTAGCTCGAACATAACGTGTGTAACTCATTATATAAGCGGGTCATAAACTCGTTGGTAGTTGATCTTATATGTTAAAGTGATTGTAAACAGGTTGGTAGGTTGATCTTATAAGTTATCTTTTAATTTTTATTCTATTTTAAAATAGGTTGATGGGTTTAAGCTTGGTGTGTTGGAAAATTTAAACCCGACCAAATCTGTTTGGTAAAGCAGTGTAACATCCCGGATTTTTCGTATTTGTTTAAACCGATTCGAGAATGCAATTCGGATCTTTTGAACTGATTAAAACTTGTATTTAACTTGGTTTAACTTATTTTATAATTCCATAACTTTCAATCATGCCAAATAATCCTTAGAAACCTTTTAAATCGCTTAAAACGGCTAAAAATCGCATTTTCAGAAACTACAGGGACTAATTTTGTCAATTCTTTCCTATTTTCGATTAAATTAACGAAACTTAAACTCTAAGAAATGTTATAGCTGGTCCAATTTCGTTTTCTTGATGTCCAAGACAAATTTTGTTAGTTATTGTACTAGATTTTCTCATTAAATAGCTTATTTTGTTTTCTAATTTGTTTTTAGCATCCAAATCGTTTATTTTTTACATAAATCGAGTAAATTAAGGTCCAAGAAAAGGATTATAACTAAAATACAAGTCCATATTTATAAATTACTGATCATGCACGAAATCTACAACTTATTTCATTGATTTGGTCATTAATATCGTATTTAGTTACTTAAACGAGCAAATCTTCCATATATGGTTCGTTTTTTATATTCTTATATAAACAAGACTCATAATCTCTGCCACAAACTTTACCTAAACCCTAAGAAGCATTCTCAGCCGTCACCCTTCTCTATGCCTCATAAAATCCTTCGGTTTTTGCATTATTGTTGAAGATACAAGCTTGTTCGTTTGACTTTGCTTACGTGTGGACCTTTGACTCGTCGTTTCTGTTGATTCTTTCACTTTCCGGGTAAGTTGTAAACATAGAAATCATTCATATATATATATATTCCCTAGTCAATAACCTTCAATCAATTTCGGTGGTTGAAGGGTGTTGACTAGTCAAATCGTTTAAAACTCGTTAAAGGACAAAATAGTCAACTAGTTTGACTTAACGTTTTCTCATACTTCTGGTCGGATTCAACATTTGGCCAAGAAGATTTTTATTCTCTTAACGAAATTTTAAGGCTACTGACTAAAACCCGACTTCCGACTCGCTGTTCGGATTCTGGTCAGTATCAGCTCGCTTAAATCTTAACAAACATAACTTGAATTCTAAACGTCCGTTTGGATTGATTACAGCGGCAACGAGTTCGTTTTTATTTATATTATCATATACTAAAATCTCAGATTCTGAATAGTTCATATCATTTGACATGTAGTGGACGACTCGCTTATTCATTAACTCGCTTAATCGTGTTTATATTTGTTTGTCATTAATCTAAGGTGAGTTTATCATTCCCTATTTTACCAACTTTTCTAAACATTTTGGGTACATATGCGTACCTATCCATATTTTATACTATCATATATATATATACATATTCTAATAAAGTAAAATAAATGTGGACACTTTTCATGTTTTGTTAATTCTCACAATTTTTTCCCTCCAAAACTAATATACCCTAATATATGTAATAAATCAATAATTATTCACTTACCCTTTACACTATATTTATATAATATCTATATATTTTTATAAATATAAATATTAACATATTATTTTACTATATATTTTAAAATACTTGGTGAATTCCAAAAATCAACAACAATTCATGTTTCTCAAATAAAAATTGTTTTGGGGGTTTTTTTTTTGTGGAACTTAACATTATTTTTTCCTTCAATTGTGATCAGAACGTTGTATAGGAAGCATGTCATGCAAAACTATGCTCAAATGAAACAAAATATTCACAAAATTGAATGTGTTAACATATTATTTTTTATGTTGTCATTATGACAAAGTCGAGAAGACCTCTGAAACTTATCAAAATCTTTTTCATGGTATAGCTCAGAAAAACATAGTTTTTGAAGAACATCAATTGTTACAATTTAATATTCTACTTTCCTTTGATGTATAGTAAATTGATAAATATATCAATAAAGGTAACGCTACTTTTGTATTTAGGCTGAGTGGTTAGAACTACTATCGTATGAGAAGTCTTATTTCCGAAATTGGTTCATAACCAAAATTCTTTCAATTATACATATATGATACCGAGAATGAATTTTTCAATAGAAAGAAGCATTATCGGGTACGTTTTTGCACGAGCATTTTTTTATTAAGTTCGTTTAAAAAAATCCTTTTGTGATATAAATAAAGTATATTTATGTATACACTATATAGATACAAGCATAGATGTAATACATTTTTTTTCATATACGTTATGTAATTATTTGTATTACTTATAATTTTATAATTTGAATTATCCCGTGTGTGACACGGGCTCTAAAACTAGTATATATATATATATCAAACAAATGCATACGTGTAATTGTGAGTGACTTAATCAAATATACTTGTTACATGCTTACTTGTATTAATATTCATTCATTCATATATTCGGAGGGGTCCATCATACTCCCATGTATTGGGTTCTCATTATTATTGACTAACGCCCGATTTGCTTGGCAACAGTCTTATTATTATTTGTTCATGGTTTGATTCATTTACCGCATTTATCATGTTTTTCTTTTATTTATTATATTAACATTATTTTATTGCAAAACTGGTGATAAACTCACCCATGTTTTCTACGCATATGCATGTTGCTATTGATTTGAAGTTGAAGTATGGACACGTAGAACAACCTTAGGGTTTTAATGAAGACAAACATGAATTTTATTTTATATATATATTTATTTGAATTGTTTTGTTATATTTGTATATTGTGTGTACATTTGAAATAAAATAATTAAGTAGATATTGTCATTTATATTTATGATAGTATCTTCGAGCTATGAGTAATCGGATCACGCCCCGGCATTTTCGTCTTAGGTTGTGGTGTGACAAGCAGGGCAAATATGTCAACGCGGACACAACTTGTTTATTAGAGAGGCTTAAAATGAAAACCCAAATTTTTTTTGTTTTTTTGTAGTCTTCACCTTTTTTATAGGTAATGGTTCTGTTTGTGTGTCAAATGGGTTTCGTTGGCATGTTGAAAGTTCGAACCTAACAGTCTAACACAAGCCTGAGAATCATGTCAGATCTAACATTTTCATAGAACAACAAACCAAACATGCAAGTCGGTTGAGCCGACTAGTGTGACCAGTCTAACGGTTATTTTTCGACGATTTAACGATTTAAACCAAACATTACTTCAAAATATTTATTTACATTAATTAAAATAAATTAAAGTGAGGTAGATGAATACTATGTAATACATATAGTATTCCAAAAATAATATACGAATAATAAAAAATATTCCAAAAATAAGAAAAAATATATGAATAATAAAAGTTAAAACGGTCAAACCAAATGACTTGTTAATACCCTAATGATATGCAATCACGTGTGTTATATTTCGGGAATATAAGTCGAAAGAAGGTCAATCTAATTTCTTATTTGTGGGTCGAAATCAATAAACAGCCAAACACGAATATCACATCATATCATATTTTAAATCTTAACATGAAACCCCTAAAAAACAAGCAAAAATTACATAAGCTATTACATTTCAAAGATAAGTTTCAAGGTTTACTAGCCTAGGTATTTGAAAGGGATTTTGGTCATCATGTTGATTTTATTGGTCACTCCTTATGAACCATCCAAACAAATTTGGACTTTTTACGTGGTTTCATCACAATTTTGACTTTTAATTATGACTTTGTGTGAACCTATAATTACGGGAGTCATGTTTGAATTCATATCTTTAACAAGATTTTCAGGTTTTCGTATGATGTTTGAGTTTGTGTAAATTTTCATGCTTTATCTGGTTCTACCCATCAAACAATAAACAGCAAACAAGAGTAAACAATTCTGAAATTTTGTTAAAAGTATAAATTAAAAAATTAAATAAAGTTGAAAGATTAAATTAGCTATTTAGTTGACGTGACAAGTGGAGCTAAAGTTGTTTAAAATGCATAAAACCTTTTCTAAGTCAAACCTATTTTAAACCTATTTTGTTGATAATAATATCTTTGTATTCATACTTAAATCAAACATTTATAACTTAAAAATACTTCTTTTTTTTTTCATATAATTTCAGCTGATAAATGTAACTAGCAAAAAAGAAAAATTTGTTTTCTCCATACTCATTATTTTTTAGTCTTTTAAATTAGTAATTCAAATAAAAACATTATTAAACATGTAGAATCACCACCACATAACATTCACCATGACACATTTAATTAGCTTCAATTTATGATGCTATCAAGGATTGAATTTACATGCTTCAATTTAAAGAGAAGTAAAATCTAATTCCTCATTTTCTTCAATTTGTGATGTCATCAAGGATTGTGCTTACATGCTTCATACTAACTCTACATTTGTATCAGAAATTTAAGATTGAACTTGTCAAATTGGTGCATATTTCATACACTCTAACATAGTCATTAACTTTTCTTGAAACACAATGAATTTCTAATCAATTTCTAAGCAAAAGATCTCTTCTTCTGACCTCATAAGCCAAATTGATCATACAAAATTGCTTTCTTTACAACCGTGAATCCTAATTCAACATTACAAATCCTTATAATGGGTAACACCGGTTCAAATTATTGTTTCCATGCTATTCTCCTATCCGAATTTACATTATCAAGCAAAATAGGCCTGAAAGTCAAAAACTGATCATACCTTAAAGAATGAATGCATATTTCAAACTTTTATAATTAATAGGGTTTACCTGAAGAATATGTCTTTTTTAGTCTATAGAAGGTGACACAAATAGATTAATCTTTAGTGCTGCATTATTCTAACTTTTCACCATGTAGCTATAGAGCATATTATATAACTTTTTAAAGCTACAATTATCAATTTGCCCATGTTCATCATTTGACATTATGATGCTATGAGCTTTAGTCAACAAGAATCCATCATTTTATCATCACTGGATTTTGTTTTAGTTGAGTTAATTAATGGACCAACATGCAAAGGAAGGAGTAATTAATTTGCTCACACAAATCTTTTAGGGTACTCGGGCAAATGCTGTTGAAACTGAACTGGCCTATTCCCACCTAATGAATCTAACACTTTCATCTTTGGTTTGCTTCACTATCGGAATGCATGCGGAGTGGAAGCCGATTTTGATACACTCACACGATCAAAATCAGGTATGGTAGTCACCGAAATTTGAAAGCGATTGAGGTACCATAAAAATACAAAAACATATAGTCTTGGTACATTAGATTCTATTAGTCTTGGTACATAACAAGTTATAATAAGGATGGTTAAAGAAGGATAAACTCAACAAGTGATCTTTGTCTTGGCGCTTTTTTTTAGGACCAAATGCCTACGAGCGCCTCACGCTTTTAACAAGAAGATACCAATACAGGAATACCATAAAAAAGCGTGTATGCTCTTAACGTGTGTACCAATGTCATAAATTATCTGAATTAGTCAAACAGAGTACCATAAAGAGTGATTTTATTACTGTTTTCAATCGACAGAAGCACAAGCTCTACCTCCTGCACCATCATGTTTAACTGAGTATCGCATTCATTCTAATTGTTCAAAATTGTTATTAATTCCCCTTTCTCATTAAAATCCAACGTGTATAAATACTATACTTTAACCTAATCTAAATTAGGATGAGATTACATATTCAAATTGCAAATATCCTAACTTATAGGATATGTTTGAGCATATACGCTAATATTATGGTACCCTTGGAGTCTATACAGGAGGTTCTCGGATGCTTATACAGTGCTTGAAATCATTAAATTAGATGAGAGGTAATCCCTTGGTGAGAATGTTGGCGATATGATGTAGAGAAAGTACATGTATGGGTCGAACTTCTCACAGGGCTACCTTTTCACGGTCGAAATGGATATCTGACTTAATGTGCATGCTAGGTGCGTTGGGTTCGGACTGGATTGCAAAACAAGTAAACGACATTGATATTGTCACAATATACCAATGCAACATGAGTGGGAGAATGATGAAGTTCAGGCATAAGGCTATGTAACCACTAACCTGCATGTTCCAAAAATATTGGCGACCCCGCGCCGTTTGGCCTTGACACTTAAACGCGACATACGTTAGAATTAAATAAACATTATTAGGTTTAAAGACTTCATATTATTATTATTATTATTATTATTATTATTTTTTTTGTGACAGATATAATTTAGGTTATATTAAGAATGTTAGGGTTTGCATATAATAAGTCACGAGAATACATAACCGTTATCAAACGATTACTCCTCAACCGTCGCAACCCTTCATTCACTTCTGTATATATGTGAACGCATTTGTAAACCTTGATTGTTACCAAGATTAATCCAACGATAGATTAATCCACTTGTGTATTCTTTCAATTTGTACTTATCAATTTTGTTTCTTTGTTAATCGTGCATCTGATTGCCAACATCTGGTATCAGAGTCCGGTTTTCAATTCAAGCAATTCACTCAATTCACATCCAGTTGGCATTTAGTTAAAGAGAAATGGGCCATGGAAACAACCAGATGATACAAGGAACGAATGAACACAAGGATGTATGATAGACGGCTTTGCTACTACAACCGTGAACCCGATCACTTGATACATTGATGCAAATCAAAAGAAAATGATGAAGCGTCCATGTTGATTCGACAAACAATTGATGCAGGAAAGATGCTCCCGCAAGAAAGTGACGAATATGCGAAAGAGTGCATGGTTGAAGGCACCGTTCACGACCCATGGAGCGATATTTGGTACGTGAATTCAAGACTGCACAACCATTTTGTGGGTACTCTTAACCACTTTCGTAAGATTAGAAGATAGTTTGTGGTCAAATCAAAACTGGAGAAAAACAAGTTTGTTTTTATTCACAGGATTGGGGAAGTTAGAATTATACTAGACGAAAATCAAATTATTTTACCTAGTGTTTTTTATTCCCCCTGATTTAAAAACAAGAATGCTAAGACACCCACTGTTGATGAAAGGGTTAGTGCAAATAATCTGATAAATGAATTAGATGTCCATGGTGAATATGCTGCATTTAAAGAAGGTTATCTCGATTCATATTTTAATGATTTGATGCTTAGTCAACATAATACAAAGCTCTAGAAAAATGACACGATGATAATGGAATTCGAATTCAATACTTTGGATGATTGTGTTAATTTTCTGGATCTCATTGATGTCACCACTGAAGTTTGGGAACACCGAAATACATTCAAGGTTAAATTCTTACAAATGCTAGATTGGTTCATACACTTTATTTTATGATTCTTGATCGACCCATTCCACCACCATGTGAAAAAAATAAAAGGGTGGAACTTTTCGATCTTTATCTTTTTGTTAAAATTGAAAACAATCACAAAAGGGCCACAGAATTCAATCTATGGGCAGTAATTGCAAAAGATCTCCGTCTTGATTATATTGACACTCGTTTGGTACAGATCCTATATGCTCAATATTTGGATGCTCTTGAATGTAATTATGAAAAACTTAAAGTTCAGAGGGCAAGAAGAATGGCAAATCTAGATATAGCACAAGAAAATATTTATACAGAAATAGAGGATGGGCACAAGGCAGAAGACTAGTATGCACTTTTATCTTGGAGGCGATTGGAATGTAGTAAAGAGGCTAATAAAGAGAAGAAAATCTGACTTTGGAAAAGCTGCAGCTGTTGTTGAAGAAGCCCATAGGAGCATGCCCAAGATTTCTCTTAAACTCAATAATGTTTAAGGGGGCATATTAGAATTAAATAAACATTTTTTGGTTTAAAGACATAATATTATATTTGCATTGTTATTACTTGTGACAGAATATAATATTTATTTAGTCTAGATTAAGAATGTTAGTGTTTGCATATAATAAGTCACGAGAATACATAGCCGTTATCAAACAGTTACTCGTCAACCTTTGCAGCCCTTCATTCACTTCTTCATATATATGAACGCATTGTGAACCTTGATTGCTACCAAGATTAATCCAATGATAGATTAATGCACTTGTGTATTCTTTTAATTTGCGCTTAACAATTTCATTTCTTTGTTAATCGTGCATCTGATTGCCAACAAGATGTAAAGAGGCATGTATCGGTACATTCGGTCCAATCCACATTGGTATAAGACAACAATGAGGAGACCGATGAGCGTGTGAGATGTGGTACATTCGGTCCAATCCGCATTGGTATAAGACAACAATGAGGAGACTGATGAGCGTGTGAGATGTAGTCCGTGAGTTATCATGCCATTGATATACTCTAAAATTCACCTTAGTGCATTCAAATGAGCGGTCCAAGGTGCATGCACCTGCATGCAAATTTGTTGAACTGCATAGCATATGTCTGGGCGGGTAAAGGTAAGCTACTAAAGCACTCATACGCTTTCAATACGAGCATCTGAAAAGATGTGTCGTTTCTTGATTTCTTAAAATACCTATGTGCGAAAAGAAGATGATCATGACTGCGTACTTGGAGAAAATTAGAATAAAATTCATGAAATCTCTTTGGATACGAAGTTGGAAATTTCCACCGCCACTAGTTGGAATTATGTGAGGCCAACCTACTTCTCCTGCTTCTATTATTTCACATTTTACCCGTCGTAATTTACAACTTACAAATTAAAGAAAATTATCTTTGTTTAGTATTTTTATTGTATTTTACCCATCTAATACATGGGTTTCTAACAACTAGTATATATATATATTGTACTTGATTTGTACAATTAAGGAGAAGATCCTATAAGACAATGTGTACTCGTTTCTTAACACATACTACATATCAAAGCACTATTGTTTTGATCCGGAGGACTAGAACCCACATCATCTTCCATTTCTAACACCATACAGTAAGTGGGCCATGCAGATTGCATTTAGAGCCCAATAACACAACTGCAAATTCCTGGGTCTAAGAGAGAGAAGCCCACACTTGGAGATGTCAACCAAGATGGTGAAATATAAGTTCAATCAAAAACTTCTAATGTGGGTTGGGTCATTTACCATCAAACACCACTTCGTTTGTTTACATAATTAAAATCACACCTTAGGTAAGTATATTGGTGATTAAAATGACATACTAAAAAGGTATATCTCGAATGATCTCTAAGAGAGATGAAGCACTTTTATGTATATAGTTGGAACACATGGTATAAAACTATGTATACTGGTTTAACTAAAAAGTGAAAATCGATTGTCACTGTCACGTATGCACTGGGATTCTTACTAACTTTTCTCACGAAATGCGTAATGGTTAAACTAAAAACACAATAATTATTAATTTTTTTATCTTATTATAAAAATGTTAGTTGAGTGGTTTGATTGGTTGGAAAACAAAAGGACCATACTATGGATGCATGAGAACGTACGTTGAAGGATATGTGTTAGAAATTCATGAGAACACGTTGAAGGAGAAACATGCGTGATACGTGCTTAGAAAGGAGAGACGTTATGTTGCTGTATAAACATAAATTGGTACACTAAAATGCTAAACTTCTAATGTGGGTTATGTGAATTGCATATACATTGTTGCCGAGCTCCTTTAGTTTACTTCCGAGTCGAGAATTAGAACTAATGTTGATAAGGCTAGAGAAATATTAATAAAGTCTATTTATACATTAAAGTTGGCATTGTCTAATATAAAGTCATTATAAATACATCGAAAAGGATGTGGGTATTTTCATTTTCTAGAACAAGAAATAAAATAGCAAATAAATATGAAGTTGTAATTAGCTTATGGTTTGACAACTAACAACTAACGTGACAACTTAACCTATTACTCTGTTGGAGCATCTAGAATGGTATATGCGTTTTATTTCCAAACACCTACGCATCATCACAATCTTACCACATTCTCACCTCTCTTCTCTCTCCCCCCCCCCCCCCCCCCTGCATGAGTTGCAAACACCTTACAAACTTTCCATTGACGATGCTCTTAGAGCCAAGTTTTTCTTTAGAATTGCATTAGAGTATATATACGTACTAGTCTTCAAGTTACACTGTACTTTGTATTATATAATATTATGTTATAAAGTAAATTATAAAATGGTAATATGATAAAAGTGAGGTGAAAACATAAAACTAAACTCAAATAACTTATTTTAAGGACTATTGTAAAAACCAACCACTTCATATACTTTAGCCAATACATGGTACGAGTAAATTATTGATCCTCATGAAAGCTATTGGGGGGGCTCAACAATGATGCTACAAAGCAAAGTAAAAGAACAAGTAGAGATGGACATTTCCACGTGCCAGTGACGTTCTTGATAGGGTCCTTCAATTATATATATCATAAATACATAAATAGACATGCATACACATATGATTCACTCATAACGATTTGTGACGCGATTTGAAACATGACATAAACCTGGTATAAAATAAATTAGGTTTTTCAGGTGATCAATTAAATTTATTTAACAAGAGCAATGTATATGTCTAACTCATTTGAAAAAACAGGCGGTGTTCATGTTGTGCTAACAAAACAGGAGAGCTACCCGTTAAATTAGAATACATGTGTGCTAAATAAAACATATATCTTATAATTTTAATCTGTCAACTCATTTAACTTCTTTACAACACGTTTAATCAATCTACAATATCAGTACAACGCATCATCCATCAACCTATTTGACTTGTTTACGTAAACTCGCCTGCTGCCAAACCTGTTTTATGATTATTCAAAAATGAAAAGTAATTATAATAAAATGGTGAACATCACGGGTGCCAATTACAAGATGGCAATTAGAAGGTCCCGCCCAGTGTTTTAAACACCGGTTTAAACCGGCCGACTGAACCGGTTAAACTGGATTTCGCACAGCAAGCCGGTGTTTTGAGCCCGGTATTTTTGGCCGGTTTGCTAGAACATCGTACTGGTGGTTTTTTCTAAAATACCGGTTTCTACCGGCAAACCGATTTTAAGTCCCAGAAATTTTTTATATTTGCAGCCCATATTTTATCAAAATTACTTTTAACCCAACAATTAACATTAAACGTGTAAACTTTAGGACTATTTTTTTAAATTGAGTGCTTTAGAATTATTTTATTTTAATATAGATTAACTTTTGGATTATTTTTTGTTATGGAATAATTTACTTTTAGGTTATTTTTGGAGTTGAAGTTGCACTTATAGAAAATTATAAGGTAAACTATTTAACCGGTTGAACCTCCTGGTATAACTCGGTTCAACCGGTTGTACCATTTTTAAGCCCAATCCGGTACAAGTAAAAAACCGGTTTTTAAAACATTGGTCCCACCAGCAATTTTACTTTTTTCCTTTTATAGTCCTAAATATCGTTACAACTTTTAATCACGAGTGGCAAAATCAACTTTAATCTTTATTGTCTCTTATCAACAAGATAAATGATTTCAATACTGCCAAAACAGACTACATAGTAAAAGGTTGAATGGGATATTATAACAGATTATGTTGAAAACAATATAACATAAAAGAACAGACATATCGTTGTAATATCAGCCATTTGTTAACATATGAATTAATAATTAAAAATGGGTTCTTTAATTTATAATTCTATCATAACTATTGTTTAAACCTTGTCTATGTGTTTTATTGCACCAATAACTAGCAATATTTTGTCACCTATGACCTATTTCAATCCAATTTTTACCCATTTCAATGAAAAATAAGGGACGTCCATCTAGCTCAACCCATTAAATTCAATATAATACCTAATTTAATCCACTAACCAGTAAATTTATGTCATCTTGCATTCTTAGCCAACTCACTACTCGCATTCATTCCACAGTTCCTCCTCTTCCAACCAAGCTTTGAGTTACAGTACTCAATACATGAAAATCTTGCTAGCTTGCCTACTGAAATCACGTTGTGGTTATCATTTTAGACATGGTACTATAATGGGTACTAGAAAGTTGCATATGCAATTGACATGAATACTCACGTCCGTAAGACCCACAAGCGTACATGTATCGCCCATAAGATCTTTATTTTGTAGATCTTGAATTTTAAAGGTTTTTAACTTTGGAATGTTAATTTGAATAAGTCGTAGAATAACAATGTCATAATTTGTTATTTGATTTCGTAAGTGTGACGGTTTGGTTCATGAATATGCTTTATATAAGCTTAACTGTTTTATTATTGTTGGTCATGAATGGTTTATGCATTACTAAAATTAATATCATTATTTAAAAAAATAAACAATACAAGTCATGTTGATAGCACTCAAACCAAGTTGAGCAGAAACAATGATTTTTAAACTCAGTAATGCTAAACAGTTCCCTAAACATTATCCGTAAGAATAGTTAACAAGATCAAAACATGTTTAAATAATTACAGTTATCCAAAAATAATAATCATGTATTCTCTGGAAAGAATTTTGACATGTTACCTAGCGTTACTCCAAAAGTGAAGTTGGAGTTATATTAAAAATTAAGGGAATAAAGCCATCTAAAAAGGTATTTCAAATGTCACCTTGAGATAGAGACAGGAGGATTGCAACCAAACACGAACCTTACATAAAAATCCAAATTATTTGGAACTGGTATCACGTATCATATTAGTTTTAAAAAAAAATTTCACGAGTTTGAGATGGTTATGACTAATGATATAAAAAGATGACTATCAGATTACCCGAATTCGTTTACCCACACTGAATTATCAATATAACCTTAGAAGTTGCGATAAATGTTGCGTAATTATTAGAAGTGTCGTTGATTATTTCACGCCTTTTTTCATAAAACTATATACAAATATACTTACAAATCCAACGGGTATTGAGTAGCGTATACCCAACAGATACGGAACAAAGTAGACGATTTTCTAATCGAGAATGAGATTGTAATTACAAGGGTTGCATATGATTAAACCTAGAGCATCACAAAAACTTGAAAACATAAATTACATAAGTGTCTAGACAAAACTTGTACACTAAAGACTACTTCTAGCATAAACATATAGACCCAACACATTAGCCATTCTAGTAGTACTCTAAAACCAAAAAAGACAGCAAACATAACAAGCACAACTTTAATCTAGTAACAAGGTAGAGAAACACACATTTGATGGCCACCATCTCAAAAGGGCAAACTCTTGGAAGTTGACATAGATGTAAGTGATCTAAAATGCTCTGACGGCACGAAATCTTGCGGCAAATTCGCTCTCTTCGCCATCCTCCTCATATTACTGTGCAAACTTTGTTGTACCAGATGCTTAATCGCTTTACTCTCGTCACTCATCATCGTGTCATCTTCTGAATCCTTAGGGGGGTCTGTTGATCCCACTAATCTGGAATCAACATACCCACACTGGGGCGCTGAAACATTCGCCCCGCTACTTCCGACAAAGGTTTCAGACACCTGTTTGCCTTTATCGATCCTTAAAATTTCCAAAATCCGAGACGCTCGTTTTTGCGCTAACGTGCTACCAAGAAGTGTTAGTTCAAGGAGCGTAGATGTAACCCCGGACTCTATCATGACTTGTCGGTCTCTATACGACTTATGAGCCATTACCATTAATATGTACGTCGCCTTTTCTTGACAAGTAGGCGAATCTGTCCAGCTTAAAACATCAGCCATTATCTGAAACGAATCACGAACACTACTAACCGCCTTCCGTCCCTCAGGCGTAGACACCACATTGCTCAAAATCGACAAGATCCTATCACTAACTTCCATATCACCCAAAGTAGTCAACAAAAACAGAACAAAACCATCAATTTCAATCATCGGTGACACATTCGAAGGCAAAATCGACAAGTTATACAACGCCCTAAAACAATCTTGAACAACTTGCGAGTCGACTCCACCTCTAGCCGAACTCATCAACGTTTTAACCAAAAACGATACCGCTCCTGATGACCCGATAATAGGCTTGTTCGAGTCCAGCGCGGTTAACCCGAGAAAATTCGCTACAATAGCCGAACACAAATCCGGTTTCGCCGAACCTTCATTTGAAGATTTAATTAGATCAAGCATCTTGTGTACCGCCCCTGCTTTAACAATTGCAGCTTTGTTCCTAAAACCAAGTCAAAATAAAGTCAAAATTGAGATCAAAACATAATTAATTAATAATTAACTTTGCTTACGTGTCATTTCCGATTCCGATATTAAGAACCGCATAAAGTCCGGCAACCTGAAACTCCAGATCGCCGGAATCCAGCATGGCAATCAACGGCGGGATTGCTCCGAGCAACGCTAACGTCATTCTCGCTTCAGCATCGTCTTTCGCCAACCGCCTCACCGCCTTGGCGCCAACCAAAACGTCGTCGTTCCCGCCGAATTGTAACCATTTGACCACGCGCTTCAATTCCTCTAAAGCCTCCACTTTCTTCTTAACCGCCTCTTCTTCTTCTTCCATCATCTGCGACATCTTTAATAATTCCGATAGCTTCTCCGACCTCTTATTATTATTACTATTATTATTGATCTTAGCCTTATTATTATTATTATTATTATTGAGCTTGCTGACGTCAGATCTGCAACTGGGTATGACTGGAACCGGGGAATGAACAGTGTGGCGGTACCGGTACCCACCGCCGCCGCATCTCATCGTGTCGATGATTTTCCGGCGGCAAGTGGACCAGAGGTTGAAATTCCGGCCACCGTCATGTTGGCGGTCTAGAACAACCGATCCGAGACTGACTTGTTGAAATTTACCCATTGAATCAGTCATGCAGCACCTACATTGCACCGGTTAAACCCCAGATCAAGAGTTGAAAAGTAATAACAGAGAGTGAAGCTTGTGTGAGAAGGAGTATGAGTATGGTGATGTGTGTCAGAGGGGTGATATTACACTTACCTAGCTTAATTAATGTGTTTGATGGCTGTTGATGTCCTCATGGTTTTTATTTCTCATTTTGGTTAGATCTTTCGTTTTCTTCTTGTTCTCCTACCTACACATGTGACATGTTTTGATGTGGTGTGTGTATATCCTAACATATATCATAAATGTGCATATGCTAAAAATAAGTTTATTTTTGTATGTTTGTAGTATTGGAATATGGTATGCATTGAAAGTTTGTTCGTTTTGACTAGTTAATGTGTGTTGGTGTTGGATACGATTCTATATATGGTTTCGTTTTTTTGATATAGTCTGGTGTTCGTGGATATAAAGAGCTGAATATTGTAGAATGTTATAGAAGAGTGGGGTTTATGCTGACTTCTGAGTCGGTCAAAATTTGAAATTTAAGAGTGAATCTGACTCTAAAGGAATACATTATCTGACTGTTCTCGCTAGATATATGGATGTGTATAAAGAGTGATATAAAAGTATATGTGTTTGTGTGTAGATGGGTTGAGTAATTAAGCATGGGAGGTTCATGGTATGCCGCTTGAAACGGGGCATTATGTTTAACCTTTGAGGTTGAAGTTCATATGTATAGTGAGAACTAAGAAGCCATGGTTTGCTTCTTCGTCTTCATGTGTTGAACATGTGATGAGATCTTAGTTATTGATTTATTCTTCATGCAGTTTTATTGATACATCTTTTGCCAATACATTTTCTTCTTAATCAACATAATTTCATTAACGTGGCTCTATGTCGGGAATGATTATTGCTACTATGTTTTTTTGCCATGTCACCAAAATTTGAAATTTCGTACAACCATATGTGAAAGTTCTTATCATCAAACAAACCATGCGTCATAGATTTTACGCAAGTCCCACCCATTTGAGGAAGAGGTCTTGTAATATGCTTGTCCAAAAGTGGCATGCCCAGTTTTTGTACAAATGTAAGCTTGATTCAGTCAATTATATGTAAGCGAAAGCATGTTTGTTGGACAAACTAGTCATTGGCATGCATGCCTAAAAAATGAGGTGAATGAATGATAGTAATGTACCCATTCATGTAATGTATAGTGCAAACGGAACATGCATTTAGCTTTTTTGATAAGGAAATAGGAGTCATGCACCCTAATTCTTTTTAATGTATGGTACAGCATACGCCCATGATATGCCTTTTCTAACTAGACACTATAACTTAAAATATTTTTGGTATTCGAATGCATGATTTATAGAATAAAAGGTACTTTTAACTTATGGATGATATCAATTTTCAACACTTTATGTATACATTATGTATACAATTAGTTCTTTTTGTCATCTTAAAAAGCATGACAAGCTCTCACTATAAGTTATAACTAATTCAAATCCCATAGGCAAACGAATTGGCATTTGTTTTCCTTTTGTAGTTATCGTGAGGGGGCGGCATATGCATGTCGCCATTCAACTTGAAAATCTAATATTATTATATTATTAGTAGGGCGATTTTAAGCTACAAACCACTATAATCAAAATGAAAATCACCTCACTATTGACGTGGCGGCGTATGTCAAAAATCGTCCCCAAAAGTAGCCCCTCCACTACACATGGACTTAGAGAAGAGCAAAGTAAGTTAGTGATAAAGTTGTATCTATGTACAAACGATGGACAACAAAAAGATCATAGCAAAACTTAAAAACCAAAACAAAGAAGAAAATCGTATTGACTGTAGTCTCAAATAAATTCAATGTGTTGTTGCATCGAAAATAAGAAACCTCAATGTGGGATGGAATGGTAATCGTTCTTGTAGGTCCCCAATGCGGGTGGATCTAACAATAATCTTGGATCAACTGAGCTTAGTGCTAGCGGAAATCACACTAAGCCACCTAAGCGGTCTCGGATCTTGAGAGGTTATTTTCGGTTGGTTAGAGAGAAAGAAAGAAAGCCGAGAGAGAATGAGAGTTTGGCAAAAAGGTTTCTTTTTTTTTAACCACGGACAACAACATCTCTCATGGCATGCTTCCTATATATATAGGGAAGCATGTATGAGAAGTAAGTCACATCAAATGCCCAATAGGCTTTACAACATTATTTCCTTTGGGCCCATACATTCAAAACTAACAACTAAAACCCAAAACATATAATTACAATATAAAAGACTAAAACAAAATGGGACTAACAATCTCCCTCTAGTCTTTAGTATTGGAACCCGTCGGTGTCGTAATCCAGCCAGCCGTCCTCGGGTAGTGGAAGTTCAACAACTCTTTTAACAAACTTGTTGAAGGCTTCAACTATCCGGTCTGTGTTTTGACGACCGATGTCCTCGACGGTTCCCAGGGGTGAATTGTAGAGCTTCTTGATGTCTTTTATGTGCAGCCCCATTAGCTCGTGCTCGTCAAATACACGAATCTTAGGCAGATCTTTGCAGCGTATGACGGCCTCCCTTGTCGAATTGTCGAATTCCCAGCCAATGAAGTCGCGGAGGATGTTAGGAATAAAGGGCTCACCATGGTAGATGATATGATAGTTATTTGGTGCCCTGTATCTCCACATTGTTCGTGGCTCTCCGGTGGCTTGGTCTATCTCCCTTGGGTTCTTGTACTTCCGACCCTTATTCGGCTCAAAATCTTTGTAGTCGACTTTCGATTGACGATGAAGATAATCCGGGATCCAACTCTCCAACGTACTCCCAACCGCACCATGGCCTAGAGCCTTTCGAAAATAATTAATGTCAAGCTCTGGTAACGACTTGAGCTCATGGTGGTTGAGATAGATCAGATCACCATTATATCGTCTGATAGTCCAACACGCGTTCTCCTTATTATATTTCGCATAGACAATCAGCGAATCATCGTGGTAAGGGTAGATGAGCTCGCGTGCACATGCACGACTTGACACAATATGATTTTCCTCTTCTTCTTTGGTGGTTCCTGTGTCAAGTCGGCAGTTTGATTGGAGACGGGATCAGCAGCAGGAGTCTCTGAAGCCTGAACTTGAGCAGGAGGAGTGTCTGGATTAGGTGAGTAGTTGATGTAGTCATCTTCAACCCCTTCCTCTGTATTATGTTCAATAAGTTGCTCCAAGTTCTTTCCCGCTTCAATAAAGTCATCTATAACACCTGCAAAGTCATCAGGAAATAAATCTTTATACATATCGGTAATTTGTGTGTCGTGTTGCCTGACTTTGCCGGCTGAGTCGCGATCAGCAGGGTCTTGAACTTCATATTGAGCTTGTGGAGGTGATTGAGTGTTAACTCCACCTCCACCTCCCACTGATCCGGCCCCTCCATCTCCTATATTCCCACCATCATCATCGCCATCGTCATCCTCATCATAGCTATCATGAACGTCATCATCGTCATCATCTTCTTCTTCATCATCATCCTCATTCTCATCTTCGTCATCACCATCATTACTACCACCAACACCGCTAGACTGGCCGTCTTGTTGTACCAAACGACCAACAGTTGCCTCACCTTCAGACACTCCCACCCTAACTCCTCGCAAGGCCACACTCGGACCAGCGGTAGGCTGCGAACCACCAGCCTGATAAGTCTCTCCCGACCTTCTCCAACTCTTGAAAACTTTATCAAGTCGATCCTCCATACCATGAAATTCATCCTCATGAATACCCATAAGGTCTGAGGCCGCTTGATACTTGCTTACCAGCTCTTCATTCGTTTTCAGCTGAAGCTCATTGAGATGATCATGTTCCTTGATCTTCTCTTGAACAACCTCCATTTCGGCTCTGAGCGTATCGAGGGAAGCGGATGAAGCGAGTTGATTCTCTAAATTTGTGACTCTGGAGTTTGTAGCTTCTTTCTCAACATCCCATCTTCGAGTGGCATCCTCAATCTTCTTGTTTAGACTAGTCCTGAGAGCACTTGCAGACGGCAGGTTTCTTTCAAGAGTGGCCAATCTGTCAGCAAGTCTGGAATGGTCTGCTCTTAGGTTTGCGTTTTCCGAGGCTTCTCGGTTCATCAGCGCTTGAACGTTCTGGATTCGGGTATGGAAGGTGTTGGTCAATAATATTTGATTTTCAGCAACAGCATCGCTTGCTTCCTTCTGTTCTTCCAATACCCTTATCCGCTCCCTCAGAGCATCCTTCTCTTTCTCGTCTTCAATCGTTTTCTGTTTCATTTCTTTGATGAACTTGAGGAGCACTATTTATCGCTCCGCCCTTTTAGCATTGGATTCCTCCAGTGCGACGATCCTATCGAGGATAGTATTGGCGTAAACTGGAGGTGTCGAAGACTTTCCTCGGGCAATGGGTTTGGGTGAGATAATGGTAGATGGTGGTGTGATGGACATTACGGGTGGTGAGGTTGTTTGCAAAGGCAGGGTGATGGGTTGAGTAAGGATTGGTGAAGTTGTAGTGGTGGGTGGTGTTGATTGTGAGACATGTGGTGTTATGGTTTGGGTTGGGGAAGTTATAACGGTTTGGCTCCATAAACTTGTTGTTTGGATTGGTGAGCTGAAGATGGATGATGTGAATATGGAGGAAGTTGTTGGTTCGGTGATTGGTTGAGTGTGTGGTGTTGTGATTTGGGAAGGTTCGGGCTCGGTTTGGGTTTGTTGTGTGACTGGAGTTGTGGGTTGGTCTTGAGGTGGTGAGGGTGGTATTTGAGGTAGGAAGGTAGATATTGGTTGGTCTGTTGGAGTGGTTTCGGGTGAGGATTCAGGTGAGTCGTGGAGTAAGGTTTTGGTTTTCTTGGATTTGGATTTCTTTCTGGTTTTTGGCTTCTTGTAGGTAGGGATTTGGATTTTTGTTACATCTAATGCTTTGAGGGCTTGGGTTAGAGCTTCTTTGGTGATTTTGGGTTGGTCAGATGGTTTGTCTTGTGAGGGAATCTTGACAAGAAACTTGGATGACTTCTGGGAGTCCCCAAGTTTCCTCAGACGCTTCAAGGGCGGCTGGTCTTCCTCTTCCTCCTCTAGCTCAATTATCTTGCCCTTCTCAGCCTCATTCCTCTTTAAATCGTGCTTGGCCTTTGTGCGGTCGTCAAGAGGCTCATCACTAGAATAAGCCACAATCTCAGCATTCAACTCCTCAATCTCTTCACTTTCCACATCTTCATCACCCGCAGTTTCAGTCTCCTCAAACAAACCGAATTTCGGACCCGGTCTTGGTCCTTCATACTGATGTCCCCTTCCTTTGGTGCTAAGCAACACACCAAAGATTGACGTCTTGATTTCATTCACATGATAGGGCTCGGGAAGAGATTTCTTGTCTTTAGCCTTCTTTGACCCCGGCCTTGGAACATCTGGGATCAAATCATCCAGGATCATCTGTACGAATCTCGGGTACATAAGCCATGTGGCTCCACTCCTGATGTTCCCCAACATGCACAGGAATATTCTTCGAGAGTAATTGAACTTCTTTCGAGTCGTTAATGCAAACATGATCCTGACCCAGTCAACTTTCATGCTATCAAATCCTCTACGAATATCCGCAAAGCAATGAGTGACTATGTGAAATAGAAATCTCCAGTATGGTGGGAGATGTTTCTTCTCAAGGCTTTTCCACTCTGTATCATATCCCATACTCGCCACAAAGTCTTCCAACTTCTTTCTGTTTCCCTTCTCATATTTGTAATCTAGCTCGTCAGCAATTTTTAACACCCGTCTAATATCTGCTTCAGTGATGGTCAACTCTTTTCTTGCAACCTTTGTTGTGAACGATAGGGAATCATCAGCAATCTTGGCAAATGCCCAGAAATCCAAGACCCACTTGTAGTAAATGGCTGGATCAGCAGATATAGCATGTGCAAGGGGTGATTGCTTAAGTCCCTTGACCATAGATGTGAACGCTTTTTCCTTTTTAGACTTTGGAAGCTCAAGAGCACAAAATTGATTATGTCCCTGAAATTAATACCACAAGATCATGAGAATCATCATTAGATAAAAGCAAAACAAGATAAGTTGTATACATATGCCTTAAATATTTATCTATTACTTAATTTAATTAATTTGTTATAGTTAATTAATTATTTACATTTTAGACTTAATAAGTTAATAGGTTAATGTTAGTTTATTTATAGGTTCCTGATTCCAATATGTACAAAGTTCAAGTCTAAAACAGTCTGTGAATCCAAACAGTTCAATAGTTCAATATAGTCCAGTGGGTATTAGTCTGAAAACCAAAAAAAAATTGCTAAGTAAAACTTTTTCGCATGGTCTCATTTCGCTTCGCATGAACCCTTTTTATGTCGACAAGCATACGATCATAACAATCACGAATAAAGTGTATTCGGATGTCAATGTGCTTAGTCTTTGAGTGCTGGACCGGATTTTTAACAATTGCAACGGCCGCCTCATTGTCACATTTGATTGTGGATCCATATAAATTCAAACCGAAGTCCAGCAGCTGATGCTGGATCCATATCACTTGAGAGCACAGCTGGATGCGGCGATGTACTTGGCTTCTGCTGTGGAAGTGGATATGGTGACTTGTTTCTTGCACTGCCATGAGATCAACCGATCTCCCAGGAATTGACATCCACCAGATGTTGACTTTCTGTCCAAGTTACATCCCCCATAATCACTGTCGGTGTAAGCATGAAGTTCCAAGGGTGACTCCTTTGGATACCAAAGACCCAAACGTGGTCTACCCTTCAAGTATCTGAAAATACGCTTGACAGCCGTCATGTGGGCTTCTCTCGGGTCAGACTGATATCTGGCACACTGACAAACAAGGAACACAATGTCCGGTCTGCTTGCTGTGAGATACATCAGGGAACCGATCATTGATCTCTAAAGGTGTTGATTGACTGGTTTTCCCGATAGATCAGGAGCGAGAACAGGTCGCGTAGCGATTGGAATCTTGAAAGATGTTGAGTCCTTGAAACCAAATTTCTGAATAATGTCGTGAACGTACTTTTCTTCGTGAATCAAAGTCCCGTCCTTCTTTTGCTCAACTTGTAAGCCCAGGAAGAAAGTCATATCCCCTAAGGAACTCTTTTAAATCGCTGTTACATAACCTCAGAGAATTCCTTGCACAGATTCTCATTCGTGGACCCGAAAATGATGTCATCAACATAAACTTGCACTAGAATCAGATCACCCTTGACCTTCTTGACAAAGAGAGTTTGATCAATGATTCCTCTCCTGTATCCATTCTTCACTAAATGATCGGCCAGTGTGGCATACCATGCACGAGGTGCTTGGTGAAGACCATAAAGTGCTTTGTCAAGGCGGTAAACGTGATCAGGATGATTTGGATCTTCAAAACCTGGAGGTTGACTAACGTAGATCTCTTCTTTTACTTTCCCGTACAAGAAAGCAGTCTTCACATCCATTTGATACACTTTGAAGTTCATGTACGAGGCGTATGCCAGAAAGATGCGAATTGCTTGTAGTCTGGCTACTGGTGCATAGACTTCATCGTAATCAAGACCTTCACGTTGCCAAAAACCTTGCACAAAAAGCCGGGCTTTATTTCTAATGATCACCCCTTGTCATCTTTCTTATTTCGGAACACCCACTTCATTCCAATTGGTTTCTTATTTTCTGGCTTCTTCACTAGTCTCCAGACATTCAGCTTCTTGAACTGTAACATCTCTTCTTACATGGCTTCAACCCAGGAATTCTCTTTCAGTGCAACTTTGTAGTCCTTGGGTTCCACCTGTGAGATAAAACAAGCAAAAAGACATCTGTTAATGTTACCAGAAGTACTACGTGTCTGAATGCCAGCGGACGGATCTCCAATGATGTTCTCAGTCGGATGTCGACGATGAATTGGTAGCTGTGGAATCTGGTCGACATGCTCGACTGGTGTGGCCTCAAGCTGGATAGTCATGCTCTCTATGGGATGAGAAACAGTGGTCGCAGGGATGGAAGCACTTGGTTGAGGATCAAATTCACTTTCTTGCTGTTTGACCAAGTGTTCTGGAGCAATGGGACCTTCCCATAGGTTGTCATAGAATGGGACAACTACTACTGGAACAGATGTTGTGTTGGTGTTATCAGAAGCATCATTCGGACATGGTTCAACCTGCACATTTGATGCATTGACCTCCATTGCAGGTCCTTGTTTGTCTTCTTCCGAGGGAGGTGTGGGGACAGATTCCACCACACTTGGTTCTGCAGGAGGTGGCTCTGCTTGATCGACTTGAACATTTTGATTGTTGTCGGCTGACACATATGAATCATAATCTGAATCAGTCATGTCTTCAACAACTGGCAATTCAGTGGTGTCGGCAGAGGGCTGCTCATCATTAACCGGGGCTAGTTGATTCGTCACGGGTTGTACATTAATTATGGGTGCATCAGCAGCTATATCAACATGTCAAAAATCTCTCAATATAGCATGCATCAGGATAGACTGATCATCAGCAGGTTGAATCGGTGGAGAAACAATAGGGGAAACCAATGTTACAGCGGGAGTTACATACATTCCACGAAATTGCTTGAACAAACTTTCATAATCAAACATCCAGTCAGGACCATTGTGTGCATTAGTATGGTTCAATTCTTGCCAATCAATGTTGAATGACTCCAAGATTACTCTAGTTTTCTTGTTGTAGACCAGATAAGCACATTTGTCGGCAGCATAACTAACAAAATAGCACTCATCCGCCTTTTCAGCAAACTTGGAGGTTGTTCCAGCATTTGTTTGGAGTATGGTACAGGGACATCCAAACGTTTTGAAGAAATTTACCCTTGGTTTCATTCCATAGAAGACTTCATACGGAGTCTTGTTCAGCCTTTTGTTCAGAAGCACATGATTCTGGGTAAAACAAGCAGTGTTGATGGCTTCACCCCAGAAAATCAATGGTAGTTTGGAATATGAGAGTATTGTTCTAGCGGCTTCAACCAACGTACGGTTCCTTCTTTCAGCCACCCCATTTTATTCGGGAGTGTAAGGTGCGCTGAGTTGATGAACAATTCCCTTGTTGTGACAGAATTCATTCACCACCTTGTTGCAGAACTTTGTGCCGTTGTCACTTCTGATACACTTCACCTTCTTGCCAGTTTGATTCTTAACCAACACGATAAATCTGAGCAGAAATTGTGATGTCTCGTCCTTGTGCCCTAATAGAAATGTCCAACTGAAACGCGAAAAGTAATCAGTAATAACCAGACAATAGGCTTTTCGACCTATTGCCATTGGTTGAATTGGACCAAAAAGATCATGTGCAACAACTGAAGAGTTTTGGCATTTAGAGCAAGATAAACATTTTTCAGCACAGTGAAAAGATTTTACTGGTAAACCCCTCACATGGTCACCTTTAACCAGCTTATTCAAGTTCTTAAAGTTTACGTGACCCAAAAGTCGATGCCATAGGGATGAATCATTCTCCGAGGCCTTGGACATCAAACAAGAAGCGGAATGCATGGAATAATTGCTTCTCATATCCAGAATGTATGCATCGTTGTGCCTCGGAGTACACAACATGATCCACTCTTCAGGGACCTTAAAACCTGGTTTTAGAATGAGATATTCATTTTCTGTAAATAGGGTTGAGAATTTCTTATCACGGATTTGAGACACGCTGAGCAGGTTGTGGTTGAGCTGTTCCATAAGATTGACCTCATCGAATGTCAAAGTACCATTCGAGACTTTCCCTTGTTTGGTTATTTCTCCTCCAATGTCGCCAGCAAAAGAAACGTGTCCACCGTTGAATGATTTGATGTCGAACAACAGAGACTCGTCTCCTGTCATGTGTCGGGTGCGGCCACTGTCCAAGTATCAAATACTGTTGATAGGCCGTCCTGGCTGACCCTACACACACGAACAACCAGTTAGTGGAGGGTTTCCCGAGACGTACTAGTCTAGGGAAAATTAAACACAAAATCACCAAGTTTAATTTTATGATTTATGAAAATGTAATCTTTTGGTGAGTCAGAATCTGAAGAGCAATCCCTCGAGGAACTTGAATTATGATTTCCTCGGTTTTGAAATGGTTTTCTTGATTGCCTTCGTTTTGGTTTAGGCTTAACCACAAAATCTTCTTGATTAGCCTTTGAGAAAACCTTTGAAGGGTTCTTGGGCTTTTCAGCTTCAGATCCCTTAGCTAACCTCTTTCTTTCTCTTTGGGTTAGCCAGAAAGGTTTCTTGGGTTTTTCAGTTCTTTTGGGTCTTAAATCTGTCTCACTGGCTGAAGTGTAAGTTTGGTTAGGCATTTTCTTATTTTGAGTAGGAAACTTAGAAAATGTCTGACCAAACTTACTGTTTAGATCTCTTTGTTGCTTATGCCAGTTTTTGCAATGTCTTGCAAGATGAGACGGATTTCCACAAACAAAACAACGTTTTCTTTGGTTGCATTTATATATATCTTGGTCACCGAGATATGTGTGATAGGGTGATGTAGTTGGGTTAACATTTCTATAACTTGTATATGTCTTATAATGATGAACATTTGAAGCAAAATAGTTTGAATGTCTAGGTTTCTGTTGAGAATAATAATAGTCACTATCAATCTGATCATAATATTGAGTACTATTGTTTAAATTTGTATATTGGGAAAATGAGGTTTTCTTCGGTGGCACGTATTTATAGGAAGTGCTTGGTTTTTCATTTTCAAATCTGGATTTCTCTTTTACTAAGTTCTCAACATTATGATCAGTTGATGAGCAACTCTGACTAGTCTGTTCATTAAGCTTGACTTCAATGGTTTGATCAAAAACAGTTTCACATTCTGAATCAGAAGAAGAACATTCACTTTCATTACAAATATTTGTACAACAGTCATCACCAGATGTTTCACAAAACACAGCTTTTAATCCTGACATTAAGCTTCCTAACATTGATTCACACACTTTATTACAGATAGGATTGTTAATCGTTTTTGTTAGACCCACACAAGATTCAAAACGGGGTTCTAATTCTCCTTTTGGTTTACAACCCTGGTTAACTTTCTCACAATCACCACTTACATCACCTGCTACACAAGACACGTTGACGTTAGACTTATCAGATGATGGAATTTGAGCTTTTGATGGAGAGACAGCTGGAACAAATTTCACTGGTTTTAGTAGTTTACCAATACCATAAGCCATCTCTTCATCAGGAGAAGTATTATAGCTAAAATGGGGTAGGCAAGTGTAATTATCATTCATTGGTGGAGGCACCGCTGAATAATCATAACCTAGTCCCGATTTAACTTTAGTACTTCTCTGAACTCCAATAAGATCATCTAATTGTTCAGATGATGCTTCAAATCTTTCCACTTGTTTTTCTTTTTCTCGTTTATCAGAAATATCAAGTTTCAACTTATCAATCTCATCTTTTAAATTATTAATTATGTTCTTATAATAGATGACATTGTGCTCATTTTGAAAGATTTTAAGTTTAAGATTTGCAACATCATCGTGATGAGTTTTAATCTTTTCAACATAGATCTTGTCAGCCTTTACATATTCAGCATTTAGTTGACGAAGTTTTGAATTTTCTTTCAAAACTTCGTCCTGAAGATATCTATAATATGTAACTTTATTCACGCAAGCTTGAGAGCAAAGATTTTTATTTACCTCATCAGAGGATGACACATCAGAACTTGCAGCAGTAGACGAAGAAGCTTCATTGCTTGTTGTGAAAGCCATGCCAGCCATGTTGAGAGGATTCTGCAGCTCTTGGAATTGATCATCCCAATCCATACCAGTTTGGACCTCCATTTGGGAGACAAGGGCCCTTGTGTTTGAGCTTGAATTGCCCTTGTGTTGATGATTGCCAATTCTTGGAGCTGAGCTATTTGGCTTCTGTACCTCATGCTTCTTTCCAGCAGCTTTACTGTTTTCTTCCTCAGTCACCTCAGTCACACGAATATCATTGGCTGGCTGTGTTGGATTCGTGCATTCTCGTGAGAAGTGACCCATTTCACCACAGTTGTAACAGCTCAGCTTTGACTTATCAAAACCGATCCTCTTCCGGTCTGAATCCTTGAAGCTGTCTATCCCGTACATCTTCATGAAGTTTGTTGCTCTTTGCACATCCATTGCCATTTGGTATTTGATATTCATCTTTTCAAGATCCTTTTGGTTGATATCTCTCATGTCCCCGATCTCAAATTGTGGTGGCAATAGATTTCCTTGCGACAACTCTTCATGGCTTGACAGAAAAGCATGAACTATTGAGACATTTGAATCATTTAGCAATGGAAGAGCTTCACAGTAACTTGAAGGTTTGCTTGGTTGAGGTTTTGAAGATGAGGAAATCCCTTGAGCTTTTAATGCTTGGGCAACCACACTGTCGACTGCCTTTTGAAATGAGCTTGTACTGGAAGAATCTGATTGATTGCTGGTTGAGATGAAAGTAGTTGGTTGTGAAGGCACACTTGGGGAGTACTTAGGAGTGGTCACAGGATACACATTCTGTTGAGTCTTGCTTATGAAGGTAGTTGACATTGATGATGCAGTACTCACTCCAGCTTGATTCAGAGAACTCAGATAATTATTCATTCTCATTTGTTCATCCATTTCAAATGATTTGATAATAGAAATCAAATCACTGTTTGTCATGGCATTTATATTTGTAGTTCTCTTGATTGTGATTGTGATTGTGTTTGTACTCCAACTGTAGGGTAATGAATTCATCAACTTGTGATTGACCTCAGAGTTGGTTATGTTGACACTGGCAGCTCTGACTCTAACCATCAGCTTCTCAAATCTCTTTACCAAATCCAACACAGCTTCACCTTGTCGATGGTTGAACATATTGAACTTTTCCTTCAATAGGGCCTTCTTGTTTCCCTAATTTCAGCATTGCCCTCAATCTTCTCAACAAGTGCTTCCCACAAACCCTTGGCACTTGTGTGTTCACGAAGAGTCTCAGTGATCTCATTTGAAAGACAGACGTTTAAAATGAGATAGGCTTTCTTGTCTTGTGCTAATAAGTCTCTGTCTGCTTGATCATAGTTGTCAACAGTCTTAAGTTGTTCCCCAGCATCAGTGCGAGTCACTGGAATATGAGGACATTGTTCAAAACATATCATTAGGTCAGTTTCAGTCAATGAGATGTCGTTCGTAAACCTCCATTTGAAGTCGGCAAAGTTGTCATCTAAGGTCATAAACTTAGGAGGCTTCTGAGGGGTTCCCACTTGGTTTCCAACAGCAAATAACCCTTTAACAACTCAGAATCAGTGCTCGTCATGGTCTTGGCGGTCTCAAACACTTAATAAACCTTAAAAAAAACTTAAATTTTAAGACAGTCAACTTTTTCGTGCGAAACAGCTTTTAAGCGAAGCGAAAAAGATGTTTCAAGCGAAGCGAAAAAGTTAAGCAAGCGAAGCGAAAAATTAGGCAAGCGAAGCGAAAACGTAGGCGATGCGAAACCCCAAGCGATGCGAAAAACTATGCGAAGCGAAAAACTATGCGAAGCGAAAAAAGTTCAGTTTTCTAGAAGAAATCTTTCTTGGGATCTGTTCCACTTAACTTGTCAGTATTAGGTCAAAGGTTGGTACACTGATTTTGATGCCATGAGAAGCGAAATTCTTAACTTGTTAATTTTAAGACTTTTCAACAACCCGTAACACCAAAATTTATCACTTTTAAGCCTAAGACTTTTTAGATTTAGAACTTGAACACTTGTTATCTTCACCAAGAACACTTTTTAAGACATTTTATGAACTTGAAGCCGAATCCTTTTGTAGTTTTCTTGTTTTTGTGATTTTTCTTGTCAACAACACTTGTTTTCTTCTTCTCAAGATCAAAACCTAAGGTTGTGATTCAAAACCCTCAACTAGTGAGCCGAAGCTCTGATACCAATTGTAGGTCCCCAACGCGGGTGGATTTAACAATAATCTTGGATCAACCGAGCTTAGTGCTAGCGGAAATCATACTAAGACACCTAAGCGGTCTCGGATCTTGAGAGGTTATTTTCGGTTGGTTAGAGAGAAAGAAAGAAAGCCGAGAGAGAATGAGAGTTTGGCAACAAAGTTCCTTTATTTTTTAACCACGAACATCTCTCATGGCATGCTTCCTATATATATAGGGAAACATGCATGAAAAGTAAGTCACATCAAATGCCCAATGGGCTTTACAACATTATTTCCCTTGGGCTCATACATTCAAAATAACAATTAAAGCCCAAAACATATAATTACAATACAAAAGACTAAAATAAAATGGGACTAACAGTTCTAACATCTTGGGGGCCTCACAGCAAAACTTTAAACTTTATATAAGTTTGACCAAATGATGTTTGTTTTCATGTATTAAAAACATGCACACTCTTAAATAAAAATTAAAGTAATATTTTATAATTATTACCAGTACTTGTATAATAATCATTTTTCTTTAATATGCATAATTGTTTTTCTTATCTAAACCCAATTGAACCTCTCATGACATCTTTAACTATTGTCTATTCACAAACTTTTCTCCAAATGAGGGTGCATTTCTCGCTTATGCTACCAATTTCCACCTCAGCTCCCGTTTTCCCTGGCCCTTGCCATCTAGTCTGTCTGTAGTGGGGTGACAAATACCCCACTTTTGAAACGATATATGACATGAACATATACGACCATATAACATGACGAAATGTATATATGTGCCATATAGATAAGTAAAAAGGTGTTATCTGGCTCATATAACTTATTGAGACTTATTGATGTTTCAATAATGTGTTGTATCATACTTTATACACATGTATGATGTAAAATTTGTTAAGAGTAGTATAGTGACAAATGAAACATTGTATAACCACATAGGACATGCATAACATGATAATTATGCAAAATTGTAGCTCATAGCACATGTATAATATGGTAACAGATTATATTACGTAAACTAAAGGTGGTGCACTTTTATAATCTATAGTATAGTTCTTTAGAGTTTTGCTACTTAAGTTTCAAGCACTTATCTTTCGGCTCCTTAATTTTAGTTACAAACTTTGGTTCAATAGATTTTTTTTACAAAAGTTTCACGAAAATATTTTCTGGCTTCTCGACTTTAGTTTCACATATTTACTTTTTAGCCCATCGATATTGGTAATGAAACTTTTGATACAAAAATTTTATCATGACAAATCAAACCAATAAACTGATCAGTTACCTGTTACGTACCCGCTCTAACACACGATAGCTTTCAAACATTTAATGCATTTATACATTCCACCGCAATTACATGATAAATATACTAAAAACTAAGTGAAAAGGAAAATAGTACCGAGATGCAATCCAGCTCACATGAGGAAATGAAATAGAATTACAAAAGGTGGGACCATGTACCAAATCATGATGTAATATTTTTTGTTACTTGGTCGTTAGATCTAAGATCCATGACAGTAACGGTAGACAAGCAAGTACGGTATAAAGACTCATATCGTGTGTGTTTTAGACTTTGAGGATTCCATATGCCGATAAATATGGAGCATGAAACGGGCTCCATCACCCAAGAAGACAAAAAGGCTGACCTTGTGGACTTTTATAAACTTTGACTCCACATTACTACCCACTTTTATCATTAAATTAAAGAGAAAATTATAAAAATAATTATTTAAAAGCATTTTATATCTAAAATATATTATGTGTTATTTATTTACTTATTTACTGTATTTACTTTTCACGTTATCTACACGTATTTGTTTCATTTTTTTTAAGTTATAGCACACAAGTAAAATATATATATAAAAAAGCTTTTTTATTGGTGACTTATTGATAAAGAGAAAACCTTTAAATTCATACCAAGTTATGTAGATTCATATATATATATATATATAAATAGAATCTGAAAGAGTAATACCTTTTCTAATAAATTGGTAAGAATCAAAACAATGATAACCAACTTTATCTTACTTTTGTATTGGTGAAGCTTGAAATTATACAACAAAATACTTTAAAAGAAAAACTTTTTTTTTAGTCTGGGTTTATTAATAAAAGGTCACAAGACTGACCGGTTTTGGATATGAGATTATATATATACAAATGATAAGTTTGGCGCCGCATGACCATGATTGGTCCATGTGACGTCGTATGATTGGATCAACCAAAATTTTTTTTTATTGTTTTGTTTTAAATTTGATAACTAAACAGTTATTCATGTTGACTCGCCGTCATAACGCCTGTGACCGACAATGCTCGGGTTTTAGTTTTGGTACCGTCACAGATGTAATCAAACCGACTGAATTCGCATAGATTCACCATTTTTTGTTTTAGTTCCGATACCGTAACGAAAACTGACCGGACGCCGATTTTTTTAGTTATGGTATCATAATGAATGTGACGGAAACCAAACCCCTTCAACGCCCGAAATCACCAATGGTCGGTTTTACCATCACTCGAGTTTAACGACCGACGACACCCGACCCATTGGTCCATCTCAGTTTTTATATATTTTTTTTATAACGCACATAATCTAAACTGTCACACCTCAACCTAAGACAGAAATGTCGGGGCGTGATCCAATTGCTCACAGCTCGAAGATACTATCATAATATAAATGTGACAATATCTAATTAATTATTTGATTTCAATTACACACACAACATCCAAATATAATAAACAATTTAAATATACAAACATAAGCTCAAATAAAGGTTAACTTGATTATATCCTAAATGTGACAACTGCCCAATCCGACCCGACCCAGGTACCCGTTTTCGAATCCGATTCTTTTTATAATTTAAATTTGATTATTAATCTTTGTAAATTTAACATTAAATAAACTATATATATATATATATTTTTATATTACTAATAATAATAATTTCTTTCCGCCGACCCGTCCCTTTCTTCCTTCTCTCCGCCGTCTCGCCCCTTTTCTCTCTTATCGCCGTCCCGCCCCTTTGCTTAACCCTTAAGCCTTGAAACCCTTTTCCTCTTAAACCTTTGTTTGTCCTTTGGTTCTTCCCGCCTAAGGATGTCTGCGCAGCTCCACGCGCCAGACTCCTTACAAGGAAGCCTGCGCGAAGACCAACTGTTCCTGCGATACGCGAGGCGAACTGTTCCCGCAGCGCGCTAAGAATGGTAGTTCTTCCCGCGGCGCGCTAAGAATTATAGTTCTTCCCGCGGCGCGCTAAGAATTTTAGTTCTTCCCGCGACGCGCTAAGGATTATAGTTCTTCCCGTGGCGCGCTAAGAATTGTAGTTCTTCCCGCGACGCGCTAAGGATTATAGTTCTTCCCGCGGCGCGCTAAGGATTGTTCTCTGTCTGCCTTCGCCCTCGCGCGCGCTCGAGTCTTCTCGCGCTAGACCTTAAGTCTTTTCTTCTGTTTTAGTCAGCCTGTATGCTTTTGAAATATCTTATCTTTTGTATGAGCACCGTAGGTCAGTTCCGACATCTGTCCGAAAAGCCACTTTCGGCGCAGCATGCGCACCAATCCTATTGGTTGACAGAAAAAGTGACTGACATAATCTTTTGAAATCTTCTTTTGCATGTCTTGAACAGTGCTTTATCTGACACCTCCCATGCTTTACCTGTAACCTGTCAGCTTTTCCCCATCCCCTGCAGCTGCCGGTATATCTTTTGATATCTTTTGCTTTTGTTTCCTTGTGCTTTTTAAGATCTTTTCCTTGATTTGATAAGATCTTTTCCCCTTTTCAAGGGATTGTGTTCCCTTGGGTTTTCCTATAAATTAAGCTAATTTCTTAGCACTACACACACTACACTCTCCAAATCTCTCCCTTGCCCTCTGCCCTAGTTCCTCTGCCGCCACACCTCTCTTTGCCTTCGTCTTCTCTTCTGTTCTGCCCAGAAGCTCGGTAAAAATAATATATATATTTTGTTTTAATTTGTTTAACTAACAAATTGATACTATATTCAAGACATAAAAACCAATCGATTAAACCAATAACCTCTTATTTATAGGTTAACTTGTGCTTGTTTAAAAGTTGGTTCTTGCATTATCTTTCATCGCGCCATTTACAAGTGAGTAATCTCGTACTTAATCCCCTTTTATTTTTAACGTTTTGGGATGTTCATGTGTTCGTACAACTTGAGTCTTAAACTTGTTTATGAAATTTATGTGCGCAAAACCCCATGTGTTATGGACGTTTACTTGGCTGTTTATTTGTATGTGTGAATCATTAACCGCTTTGTTCGGCCTATTCCGAAGTTTTCATGGATCCATTAGATGAACACGGGAGACCTATCGTTTACGGTTTTCTTGTTTTGTTTACACATGCACGTATGATTATTCGTTTTTGTGCTCGATTGGGAGCACGGATTGAACTATGAGCTATGATCTATTTAGGCTTGATCACAATCTGATTACACCCTATGTTAAACCCCAGTTAAGCACATGTTGCGCGCAGTGTTTGTTATTATCTATTTATATCTATTAAACTTGATTCCTCACCGACACGCAAGTGTTGACGTTTTATTTTAACACATGTTTAGGTTTGTTGTAGCTGCTTTTGGGAATCTCAAGGACACGTAGGATGTTTTCTTTTTCTTTGGACCTAGAATAAAATGTAACAAGACAAATTATGTTATTTAAATATTTTGAGTTATGATATGATTTATGTTACTTTACGATTTGTGTTCTGCGCGTGCGCAATGAAAATGTATTTATTAAATATTGACACCCAAATAGTGTCACGAGTAATGAAACAAATACGTGGCGCCCCGATGTATAATCCGCCGCCGGTCGGGGTGTTACAGATTGGTATCAGAGCTCCGTGACTTTAGGATAGGTGGTTAGACGTAACGACCTAGAATACCTAAGAGTCCCTTCTCGCGCATGAGAAATATCTCATGTTTGCGCGCTAATTGTTAATTACTCGATATTTATAAAATATGCTGGCGCATACGCAGCACATAATTTCATGTTTTATTCGCGACCTCTCGATTTTTATTGTTAAATTTCAATTTATTTCTTTACTTACATATTCGTTTGTTGTTGGGATTTAGCATTGAAAATCCGAAAAGTCATGGTGATACATGAATAGTTGATTTTCAATCCCCATTAACTTTATGTTTTAAATTGAAGATTTGAAAAGTCATGGTGATACATGAATTGTCAATCTCCAATATTCATTTACTCGATATTTTAAATTGAAGATTTGAAAAGTCATGGTGATACATGAATTGTCAATCTCCAATATTCATTTACTTGATATTTTAAATTGAGAATTCGGAAAGTCATGGTGATGCATGAATTGTCGATTTTCAATTCGAATTCATTTAAGTTTGCATTTAAATTCATATTTTACTTCAAAATTTGATAGCATTTAACTTCGCGAAACAAGCTTTACGACGATATACTTTGCGCTAAAACGATTTCCCAAACCAAGATATTAACAAAAATTAAAAACTTTTATAGAATGCCTCCGCTATCAGCTCGTTATCAGAGGAGAGAGGCCGCGCGCAGACGTAGGCAGCAACGTTCCCAGGAAATGGCCACCGCAATAGCCCAAGCCTTAAACCAAAACAATACCAACCCCTCCGGATACAATATTAAATCCTTTAATGCGGGTAACCCTCCGAAATTCACAGGGCTTGAAGGAGCCACCGTAATGCTCCAATGGCTCGAGAAAATTGAGAACACCTTCCTCCATACCCAATGCCCTCCAGATCGACGAACCTTATACGCCTCAAGTGTCCTAGAATCAAGGGCGCTTACTTGGTGGAACGGAGTAGCTCACGCGCGTGGCGCAGAGGCTGCTTCTAGCATGCTCTGGGAGGAATTCAAGGAACTTTTGACTAGAGAATTCTGCCCTCCCAACGAAATAAAGCGCCTTGAGGAGGAATTTTGGAACTTGAAGCAGTACAGTGGCGAAGCGCGCGAGTACGCTACGCGCTTCCACGAACTAAGTTTGCTTGTCCCGCACCTAGTTACCCCTTCCCGCCGAGCCATCGAGAAGTTTCTTGGGGGTCTCCCCATGGAAATTCAAGATTCTGTATGGGCCAGGAACCCAGCAACCCTCTCTGACGCCATCGAGTTGGCCGCTGTGCTCAGCGACAACCATGTCAGGGCAGGAACCCTGTTCCTGCGGGGAGCCGAGAAGACCAAACTCACCAAGACTGTCCCAGAACCAACAGAAACCAAGCCAGAACCCTCAAACCGTAACAACCTCAAGCGCAGGCGCAAACCCAATCATCAAGCCTACGCCCTTACCAACCCGCCCGTTGTCCAGCAACCCGCCTACCAACCTCCAGTATACGCTCCTAACCCACTGTCAACCTACCCAACACCCCCTGTAGTCCATAACTATGCCTTAACCAATCCCGCACTCCCTGCCCCGTCAACTAAGAAACCTTACACAGGAAACCAACCCTTTTGCCCAACCTGTAGACTTCACCATCCAACTCAAGTCCCATGCCGACAATGTAACCGATGTGGCCGTACTGGTCACACTACAGAGAACTGTAGAGTCCTTCCCGCCAACCCAATCGCGCAAACACCACCAACTTACCCGCTAAACCCACAACCAGCATACCCTAATCCACGACCCAGGTCGTGCTATAACTGCGGTGACCCCAGTCATTTCCGGAACGCGTGCCCGAGACTGCAAGTACAAATTACGCAAGCTAATCCGGTTAACCAAATTTCAAACCAAGTGACGCGCGGACGAGCTTTTAATATAACCGCGCACCAAGCGCAAGCGAATAATGACGTGGTTAATGGTACATTTTTTACTTAACGGACAATATGCATCTATACTTTTTGATACTGGCGCCGATAGAAGTTTTATTTCTCGCGCATTTGAACACAAACTTGCGCGACCGCGAAAGAACTTAAACGAAAACTTTTCAGTTGAATTGGCTAATGGTGAAACTATTTTAATAAACTCCGTGATCAAAGATTGCACGCTTAACCTTAATGAACATGATTTTCTAATCGACCTCATTCCCATGCCTCTTGGAAGTTTTGATGTGATTATTGGAATGGACTGGCTCTCGCAAAATCGCGCCGAAGTAATCTGCGCCAAGAAGTTGATTCGCATTCCTCGGGAAAATGGTCAAGATCTTCATATCTACGGCGAGAAACCATCTAACGGTCTTAAACTTATGTCATGCACTGAAGCCCGAAGACTTTTGCGAAAGAAATGTGTCTCGTTCTTAGCTCATGTGGTCAAACCCGATGAAGGAAAGAAGAAACTTTCTGAAATCCCCATCGTGCGTGACTTTCCTGAAGTCTTTCCCGATGATCTTTCTGGTTTACCTCCCGCTCGGGAAGTCGAGTTTCGTGTTTATCTTGTCCCTGGTGCATCCTCCGTAGCCAAATCTCCTTATCGACTTGCACCCGCTGAAATGCAAGAATTAGCAAGTCAACTTCAAGAGTTGACCGATAAAGGATTCATTCGCCCTAGCTCTTCGCCGTGGGGTGCTCCGGTTTTGTTCGTTAAAAAGAAAGACGGATCGTTTCGCATGTGTATCGATTACCGCGAGCTGAACAAGCTCACCATTAAGAACCGGTATCCCTTACCGCGTATTGACGACCTCTTTGACCAACTCCAAGGTGCCTTTTGTTTCTCCAAAATCGATCTCCGTTTTGGCTATCACCAGTTGCGTATCCGCGAAGAGGATATTCCCAAGACTGCCTTTCGAACCCGCTACGGTCATTTTGAATTCTTGGTCATGCCCTTCGGTTTAACCAACGCACCCGCTGTTTTCATGGATCTAATGAACCGGGTGTGTAGGCCTTTCTTGGACCAATTCGTGATCGTGTTTATCGATGACGTTCTGGTATATTCCAAAACCAAGGCCGAGCATGAACAACATCTTCTGTTGGTGTTGCAAAAGCTTTGAACCGAACAACTCTATGCCAAACTCTCCAAGTGTGAGTTCTGGTCGGATGAAGTACAGTTTCTTGGTCATGTTGTAAACAACATGGGTATTCATGTCGACCCATCTAAGATTGAAGCAATCAAGAACTGGATTGCACCGTCCACTCCTACCGAAATCCGTTCCTTTTTGGGCTTAGCTGGTTACTACCGGCGATTCATCTCGAACTTCTCAAAAATCGCCTTGCCTTTAACAGCATTAACGCACAAAGGCAAACCGTATATTTGGGGCTCGAAGCAAGAAGAAGCCTTTCAAACGCTCAAGCAATTGTTGTGCGAAGCTCCTGTTCTAGCGTTACCTGAGGGTACTGACGACTTTGTCGTTTATTGTGATGCCTCCAACCAAGGTCTCGGTTGTGTACTTATGCAACGAGGCAAGGTTATCGCTTACGCGTCTAGGCAACTCAAAATTCATGAAAAGAATTATACGACTCACGACCTCGAACTTGGTGCAGTTGTATTTGCCTTAAAAATCTGGAGACACTACCTCTATGGGACTAAGTGCATCATTTACACAGACCATAAAAGCCTTCAGCACATTTTTGATCAAAAGGAACTTAACATGAGACAACGCCGATGGAACGAACTCATCAGCGATTACGATTGTGAGATCCGATATCACCCTGGAAAGGCTAATGTGGTAGCCGATGCGCTCAGCCGCAAACCCAGTCAAGTCAACTGTATCTTGCCGCGCACGCAGCTTCATTTCGCGCCGATCCAGAACGATCTGGAATCGCGCATTCGCGACGCGCAGCGCGCATCGATCAGCAAAGGCAACCTACGCGCCGAGTTAGCGTGTGGTGCAGAAGCGCATCTAGTCCCTAACCTGAATGGAATTCTCTGTTATCTCAATCGCATCTGGATCCCCAATGATGAGAATCTTCGCTCTGTCATACTGAGTGAAGCACACAAAACTCGGTATTCCGTTCATCCTGGTGCTGACAAAATGTACAAAGATTTGCGCCTTTCTTATTGGTGGCCTGGTATGAAAAAGGATATTGCTGTGTTCGTAGCTAAATGCCTAACTTGTTCTAAGGTAAAAGCTGAACATCAACGCCCATCTGGTTTGCTCGAACAACCTGAAATTCCTACGTGGAAATGGGAAAGTATAGCAATGGACTTTATCACCAAGTTACCCTTGACCGCAAGCAAACATGATAGCATTTGGGTAATAGTGGATCGATTGACCAAGTCTGCCCACTTTCTGCCCATTCGTGAAACCTACCGTGTTGAACAACTTGCGCATCTTTATGTCAAAGAAATTGTCTGCCGTCATGGTACTCCCTTGAGCATCATATCCGATCGCGATGGCCGTTTTATATCTCGCTTTTGGAAATCTCTCCAAACTGCGTTAGGAACTCATTTGGACATGAGTACTGCATATCATCCTCAGACTGACGGACAGTCTGAGCGAACCATCCAAACCCTTGAGGATATGCTTCGATCTTGTGTTCTTGATTTTGGAGGTAATTGGGATTCACACCTACCTCTGATCGAGTTCTCTTATAATAACAGCTATCATTCCAGCGTCGGTATGGCCCCATTTGAAGCACTTTACGGTCGAAAGTGCCGCTCGCCGATTTGTTGGAACGAAGTGGGTGAAGTTCAAATCACAGGACCCGAACTAGTTCAAGAGACAACCGATAAAATCGCCAAGATCCGTGATCATCTGCTGACTGCCAGAAGCCGACAGAAGAGTTACGCAGATCGCAGGCGGAAGCCTCTCGAATTTCTAGTTGGTGATCTTGTTCTCCTCAAAGTGTCGCCCTGGAAGGGTGTTGTCCGCTTTGGGAAGAAAGGTAAGCTTGCACCTCGTTATGTTGGTCCGTTCAAGATTCTTGCGAGGGTGGGAAAAGTTGCCTACAAACTGGACCTGCCGCCCGCGCTCAGCAATGTGCATCCAACTTTCCATGTATCCAATCTCAAGAAATGTTTAGCTGGCGAGAACCTCCACATACCACTTGATGGAGTTCAAGTTGATGAGTCTATGCATTTCGTTGAGAAGCCTGTTGAGATTATGGATCGCGAGGTAAAGCAAACCAAGCGCAGTCGCATCCCTATTGTCAAAGTTCGTTGGCAGTCCAAGCGCGGAGCCGAGTTCACTTGGGAGATGGAAGATCAGATGAAGATCAAGTACCCGCACCTTTTCTCTGCGCATCCTACTTCGAGATAAATTTCGGGACGAAATTTCTTAAAGTAGGGGAGACTGTGACAACTGCCCAATCCGACCCGACCCAGGTACCCGTTTTCGAATCCGATTCTTTTTATAATTTAAATTTGATTATTAATCTTTGTAAATTTAACATTAAATAAACTATATATATATATATATTTTTATATTACTAATAATAATAATTTCTTTCCGCCGACCCGTCCCTTTCTTCCTTCTCTCCGCCGTCCCGCCCCTTTTCTCTCTTATCGCCGTCCCGCCCCTTTGCTTAACCCTTAAGCCTTGAAACCCTTTTCCTCTTAAACCTTTGTTTGTCCTTTGGTTCTTCCCGCCTAAGGATGTCTGCGCAGCTCCACGCGCCAGACTCCTTACAAGGAAGCCTGCGCGAAGACCAACTGTTCCTGCGATACGCGAGGCGAACTGTTCCCGCAGCGCGCTAAGAATGGTAGTTCTTCCCGCGGCGCGCTAAGAATTATAGTTCTTCCCGCGGCGCGCTAAGAATTTTAGTTCTTCCCGCGACGCGCTAAGGATTATAGTTCTTCCCGCGGCGCGCTAAGGATTGTTCTCTGTCTGCCTTCGCCCTCGCGCGCGCTCGAGTCTTCTCGCGCTAGACCTTAAGTCTTTTCTTCTGTTTTAGTCAGCCTGTATGCTTTTGAAATATCTTATCTTTTGTATGAGCACTGTAGGTCAGTTCCGACATCTGTCCGAAAAGCCACTTTCGGCGCAGCATGCGCACCAATCCTATTGGTTGACAGAAAAAGTGACTGACATAATCTTTTGAAATCTTCTTTTGCATGTCTTGAACAGTGCTTTATCTGACACCTCCCATGCTTTACCTGTAACCTGTCAGCTTTTTCCCATCCCCTGCAGCTGCCGGCATATCTTTTGATATCTTTTGCTTTTGTTTCCTTGTGCTTTTTAATATCTTTTGCTTGATTTGATAAGATCTTTTCCCCTTTTCAAGGGATTGTGTTCCCTTGGGTTTTCCTATAAATTAAGCTAATTTCTTAGCACTACACACACTACACTCTCCAAATCTCTCCCTTGCCCTCTGCCCTAGTTCCTCTGCCGCCACCCCTCTCTTTGCCTTCGTCTTCTCTTCTGTTCTGCCCAGAATCTCGGTAAAAATAATATATATATTTTGTTTTAATTTGTTTAACTAACAAATCGATACTATATTCAAGACATAAAAACCAATCGATTAAACCAATAACCTCTTATTTATAGGTTAACTTGTGCTTGTTTAAAAGTTGGTTCTTGCATTATCTTTCATCGCGCCATTTACAAGTGAGTAATCTCGTACTTAATCCCCTTTTATTTTTAACGTTTTGGGATGTTCATGTGTTCGTACAACTTGAGTCTTAAACTTGTTTATGAAATTTATGTGCGCAAAACCCCATGTGTTATGGACGTTTACTTGGCTGTTTATTTGTATGTGTGAATCATTAACCGCTTTGTTCGGCCTATTCCGAAGTTTTCATGGATCCATTAGATGAACACGGGAGACCTATCGTTTACGGTTTTCTTGTTTTGTTTACACATGCACGTATGATTATTCGTTTTTGTGCTCGATTGGGAGCACTGATTGAACTATGAGCTATGATCTATTTAGGCTTGATCACAATCTGATTACACCCTATGTTAAACCCCAGTTAAGCACATGTTGCGCGCAGTGTTTGTTATTATCTATTTATATCTATTAAACTTGATTCCTCACCGACACGCAAGTGTTGACGTTTTATTTTAACACATGTTCAGGTTTGCTGTAGCTGCTTTTGGGAATCTCAAGGACACGTAGGATGTTTTCTTTTTCTTTGGACCTAGAATAAAATGTAACAAGACAAATTATGTTATTTAAATATTTTGAGTTATGATATGATTTATGTTACTTTACGATTTGTGTTCTGCGCGTGCGCAATGAAAATGTATTTATTAAATATTGACACCCAAATAGTGTCACGAGTAATGAAACAAATACGTGGCGCCCCGATGTATAATCCGCCGCCGGTCGGGGTGTTACACTAAAGTCTTATCTACGTGTCCAACTTCGATCTTCAATACAAGCAACCTGCATATGCGTATGAAATGAAGTTTTGTCGACATAAAGTTGAGTGAGAATATCACCAGTTTTGACACAGCAATATAAATAAGCATGACGTGATAAGTGCGGTAAATAAAATCAAACCATAAACAAGTATGTAGACTGTTGCCAAGTGAATCGGGCATTGGTCACCAGCAGGAAAACCCGCTATGCGATTGATTGAATAGTAATCCCAATTTGCGATTGATTGAATGGTAACACAAGTAAGCAAGTAGCACGTATGTTTGATTAAATCACTCACAATAACACGTATGCATTTGTTTGAATATATATATAGTATGAAATACGGATATGTACGCATATGTCCCGAAAACGTTTAGAAAAGTTGTAAAATAGGGGAATGATAAACTCACCTGATCGAATAAGCCAAACAAGAATGAATACGACAAGAAAGTGAAAATCACACCCATCGAGAATTACCGACAAGAATCCTAATTAAATAATAAAATATTATGAACGAATTATAAATGATATAATACGTATAATGAATTTAGGATTTCGATGTAGATTGAGTTACAATTATGATTGGTACTTTATGGATTGAACGATTGATTTCTACCGATTATTGTTATCATATAATTATAAAAATCATTGTTTATCGTATAATCGAACTTACAAATAATTTGTTTGAATAAATATGAATTGCGATGTTCTATAATAATAAACGCTTAATTATATAATTATCATAAAATTTATATTTTGGAAATCTTAACGAATTTTGATGGCAAAAATATAATTAACACTTGTAATACGTTTATTATAGTTTTGTTTTAAAAATAATACACACACATATATAATATATATATATCTAATAAATATGAGCAAATTTATAAAGACGTTTTACAACGAGAAACATCAATATTAGTGTCGGTTTTTAATAAAAAAATTGATGATTTATTATTAATAACATATATATATATAGAGAGAGAGAGAGAGAGAGAGAGAGACGAAAACTTGGAACGAGACTAATTGACACGAAACGTTAACTTATGATGTCGGTTTAAATAAAATTTTGTTTATTAAATATTTAATATTAATTAAAACAAGTTAAAACCATCAAAATAAAAGATACCAAAAACAATTGGCCGGCCGAGACTCGAACCCGTGCCTATGGCCGGCTCTGGATTGAACACACACACCCTAGCCAATTGAGCTAGCGTGTCAGTTGGTTAGGATCTGTAAACGAATATATATATATATATATATATATATATATACACACATAGAAATTAATTAAACCCAAATTTGATTATGAACCCTAATTCTGAAATTGATCAATTCGTTCAATGTTTGCTTAATTAATGTTAGGGTTATTGTTTATTGATGTTATACGAACTTATTGCATATATTAATTACCTTGATTGATGAGGAAATCAGGGAGAACGACCAATCACAGTCGCCACGGCAAGAACAAGATCGAACAGGGGGTAGCGGCCAAAGTTAATACAATTAAGTTTAGGAGTTTTGGTCGTCGGGTTATATAGATGGTGAAGACGCGTTTAATTGAATTATTATTATGATTAGGTAACAATTCACGAGTTGGGCTTAAGACGGTTTGTTTATTTCAGAATTATAATCGATTTACGATACTCTTACCTAATTATATTAGGGATTAGGACGATCCAAATTATAGAAACGATATGGGAAGATCAATTTTGATTATAGAACGAAGATTAAGGATCAAGCAACAACCGGGTCGCGATTTTTGGTAAATGGATACGGGTTACCGATTCAGGGTAAATGGGTTAAAGAGAATATATACAAATTGCATTTCAGTCCCTGAAGATTTGTGATGGAAACAAATAAGGATTAAAGTTTATTTTTGGGTGAAAAATGTATATTTTTCAAAGTTAAATATATCTTAAATATATATAATAAACAAATATAAATCGTATAAATATTTCTCGATAAACGTGATACTTTCATTGTTAAAATTTCCCGAACATAAAATGGGTCGGGCAGTAGGTGTAAATTAAGGCATGGAAAAACCCGAGTTGTTACAGTCTCCCCTACTTTAGGGAATTTTGTCCCGAAATTAAGGGAAACCACAACATCATTGTTTTGAAAACAATTATACTTTTAACGAAAATATCATAACATAGAACTTATAATAACCGAAGCAATGCTTCAAATGACAATCCGATAAGGACACTTATATATAGGATGTACCAGCGGGGTATCCACCATGTCCTTATCATCTCATTATTCGTACCGTTACCCTAGCTACCTTAGGTTCTAAATCATGACACACAATTCTACGTATTATGATTTCTATGTGAGGACTTGAATAATTATGTTCTGTACCATAATTACTGTTATCGTCGGATGATCCACATAACTCGTTTCATCATGTGGGTTATAAAATGTTTAAAATCCTCATTTTGAAAGAAACAAACATTTTGATAATTTAAAATCCGAAAGGTGATAAGTATCCGAGTTTGATTATTAAAACCATGAAATCCTTAGTATATCTTTTGATTATTAAGAGTAAAATTTAGAAGATCAAAGGAAAATGGATTTCTTGAGACAGACGCCATAATGAATTATGATGGATAGAAATAAGATAATAAGGTATGAGTACAAAAATCTAACAAAGTATAAAAGGAAACATCATTCATAAGATGAATTGTGCAACATAGTTCAACCTAAAATCACTCAACGTCACAAATAACCAAAGAGTCGATACGATGCAAAAACAGATAAGATAAGATAGTCTTAAAATGGAAACAAATAAAGCAATAAAAACTTCAAAGTCTTCAAAGATCTTCAGTTGCGGTTGACTTGATTTCCTTTACTTGGAGCACTTGAGGTACTTGGATCCATGATGACTGGAGCAGTAGCGGTAGATGGATTTGGGATAGCTTGGATAGGTTGAACCTGAACAGCTTGCATCAGTGGGGCTGGGTTGAAATGAGTTGGGTAAACATGAGCTTGCGGGTAGGGAGTTTGATAAGGGGAGTCATGTTGGTGATAGGAACTTGCAGCGGATATGGTTGATGGGTTGGTACTTGATGTGTATTAAGGGTGTAGTAGGGGGCAGGCATAGCTTGATCTTGATGTGCATGGATAAGTCGAGGGCACGCATTGCAAAGATGACTAGGATCTCCACAATTATAGCAAGTACGGGTTTTAGGAACACCGGGTTGAGCAGGTGGGGTAGTTTGAGTATCGGACGATGTACGACAATTGTTAGCAAGGTGACCATAACGGTTGCAATTGGTGCACAAACGACATGGAGTTTGAGGCGGGTGATGGTAGTTGCAAACAAAGCATAACGGAAAAGGTCCGGTGTAGTTCTTCTTGTTAGGAGCATCTTGGTTGGAGGGCTGTGGGTTGGTTTTGTTAACAACATAGTTCCGGTGGTTGGCCTTACGTTTGTGGTGAGAAGGATTACTAGTGGATTTGGGTTCGGCCTTAGCATCGGTTGAGGAATCAGTTTTAGAGGTGTCAAGGGTAGGTTTAGCATCCTTACTAGGTAGGGTTCCATCTCTAACATGGTCATCAAATAGTGAAGCAACAAGAGTAATAGCTTCCTCGATGGAGAGAGGGTCTCGACTAACCACAGCATCACGGAAAATCGTCGGCAATCCACGAATGTACTTTCGAATACCACGAGCCAAAGGAGTTACAAGGTGAGGTACTATCAGGCTAAGTTCCTTAAAACGGTTCGAGTAAGTTGAATTGTCACCACTGATTTGTTTAAGCTCCCAAAACTCCGTCTCGAGCCTTTGAAGTTCATGCTCAGGACAAAACTCTCTCTTCATTGCATCCTTGAGTTCCTCCTAATACATAGCCAAAACTTCTTCAACACCATGTAAGCTTTATAAGAGTTCCACCAGGTGAGAGCTCGTTCTTCAAAGACGCTCGATGCGAACCTAGTACGCTTATCTTCCGGACATTCGCAGTGGATAAACTTGTTCTCCATTTGTTCAAACCAGCGGAGGAGCTTAGTAGCATTCTCCTCGCCAAGATAAGGAGGCGGTTTAGCATTTGTGAAGTTCTTGTAGTGATAGTGGTTTGGTGTCTCCGAAGTAGCGGATCCATTGGAGTTGATATTTTGCAGTTGAGCCACGACCTCGGGTAAAGCAGTAGTGAATTCCTTAGTGATTCTAGCAGCCAGACGGCGATCATGAGGGGTCGGCGAACGACGGTGATTATGACGATGAAAGTGAGAAGACATTCTACGAGAATCAACAATGAAAATGTGTAAGATGACAGGTGAGTTGTAGGAATGAGTTGATGCGAAATAATAGGGATGCGTATGTATATGTATATGTATGTATATGAATTAGTGCTAGTGAAGACTCGAGGATGAGTCGTGATTTAAAATAATATGTATAAGTTTGAAGCACTTAAGTAAATGAATAATGTTTGTAAAATTTTCCATGAATAAAATAACCAAACATATTAACCGAGTTGACTTCCCATGAGCTTTTCCTGACAATTTGAATGGCCCAACTAAATAAAACATCATAAAGTTTGTGAATTGGCCTCCCATGAGCGTTTCATGGCAATTTGTTGGCCCAATTCAAATATCAAGTAATAAACAATTGAGTTGGTCAGTCCATGAGCGTGTACATGGCATTTAACTGACCCAACTAATTAACGAATTACCGAATCAATGGAGTTGTTCGGACCATGAGCGTTACATGGCATTTAACCTACTCAACTAAATATCGAATCAATGCATTAAATAAACTTAAAATAACTCAAAACATAATTTGGAAGTATAACCGTTTAGCCGGTTATTTTTTTTACCACGCAACCATTTAGCCGATTACGGGTACCACTTAAAGTTATGGTTGTACCACATTCGTCATACCCTCACGCTTCAAGGTGAAGGAACAAAACAAAACACGGGATTTCTTAAGCAATTTCCCACAACAAAAGATAATCTACCAAAATAAAAATTTTAGAAATATATTTTGAATGTGAGGCATAGCCTCGGAATTTGTGTGTGTGCGCAATAAATAAATAAGATAAATACGATTAAACAATTAATCTAAGCAAACTGTAACAATTTATTAAATAGCACATAAGGCAATTTAGATAAGCACGTATAGGTCCTATGCATGTGTCTAGGACAATTTTCAACGACTTATCTTATAACCTTCGACTCTGATACCAATCTGTCACACCCCAACCTAAGGCGGAAATGTCGGGGCGTGATCCGATTGCTCACAGCTCGAAGATACTATCATAATATAAATGTGACAATATCTAATTAATTATTTGATTTCAATTACACACACAATATTCAAATACAATAAACAATTTAAATATACAAACATCAGCTCAAATAAAGGTTAACTTGATTATATCCTAAAGTCTTGTCTACGTGTCCAAACTTCTATCTTCAATACAAGCAACTTGCATATGCGTATAAAATGGAGTTTTGTCAACATAAAGTTGAGTGAAAATATCACCAGTTTTGATACAACAATATAAATAAGCATGATGTGATAAATGCGGTAAATAAAATCAAACCATAAACAAGTATGTAGACCGTTGCCAAGCGAATCGGGCATTGGTCACCAGCAGGAACACCCGCTATGCGATTGATTGAATAGTAATCCCAAGATGCGATTGATTGAATGGTAACACAAGTAAGCAAGTAGCAAGTCTGTTTGATTAAATCACTCACAATAACACGTATGCATTTGTTTGAATATATACATAGTATGAAATACGGATACGTACGCATATGTTCCCAAAACGTTTAGAAAAGTTGTAAAATAGGGGATGATAAACTCACCTGATCGAATAAGCCCAACAAGAACGAATACGACAAGAAAGTGAAAATCACACCCTTCGAGAATTACCGACAAGAATCCTAATGAAATAATATAATATTATGAACGAATTATAAATAATATAATACGTATAATGAATTTAGGATTTCGATGTAGATTGAGTTACAATTATGATTGGTATGTTATAGATTGAACGATTGATCTCTACGGGTTATTGTTATCATTTAATTATAAAAATCATTGTTTATCGTATAATCGAACTTACAAATAATTAGTTTGAATAAACATGAATTGCGATGTTCTATAATGATAAACGCTTGATTATATAATTATCATAAAATTTATATTTCAAAAATCTTAACGTATTTTGATGGTAAAAATATAATTAACACTTGTAATACGTTTATTATAGTTTTGTTTTAAAAATAATACTTATATAATATATATATATATATATATATATCTAATAAATATGAGAAAATTTATAATGACGTTTTACAACGAGAAACATCAATATTAGTGTCGGTTTTTAATAAAAAAATGATGATTTATTATTAATAACACACACACACATATATATATATAGGGTGGAGTTATAATAAGAAGTGAAATGTGTCTAAAAATTGTAAGAAGTAATCTGGTGCGTTAGATTTAGTGATCTGATGGTCTAGATGGAAAGTGTGTTTTTTAGGCGGCGTGTTTTATTTTGATACTTGTTTTATAATACTCTAAGGGCATAATTGTCTAGTGTGTTGTATTATATATGGAAACAAAATTAAATTACAACACCAAAAACACAACACCAAATATTAATCCATATTTAGAACACAACATTAAGAACACCAAGAACAAAAACACACTTAACAAAAAACACACCAATAAGTAAAACATAATTAGTATTAATTCTAACTACAAAAAATATATATTAAAGCATAACATATTAAGCCGACGACGTTTCATTCATCTCCGCTGTCATCACCACCGCCTCCGCCAACGTACACCCCCTCTCCACCGTCACCACCATCCACCTCTGCCGTCGTTAAACCACCGTGTTCCGCCATAACGGTGGTTGAACGCGATGGACCCCCTACATTTCAAGATCAACCTCATGAATCAGAAAAACTAAAAATTCATTCAATTACCCCCTTTTATGTTTATGAAAGTCATGATAAACTCAATACTATGATTTAAACATATAACACAAAAAAAATTTAAAAAACTAATGATCAAATAAGATTCAATCTAAAACAAATTCTGTTTCTGAAAAATCAATAAAAAATTAATTTAAAAACAAATTACGTGTTTGCATTATGCATTAGATTCAATCTAAAAAAATAATAAAAAAAATCCTCTTGTATGTTTCTGAAAACAAATTCTGAAGAGAAATCAAATAAGATTCTCTTCACTATAAACATACTTGCTTTCTCAACACCCATATGGCCATACGTTGAAGGCTTGAAGCAGGCATATTCAAGTTGTCTTTTAAACACACTTTATTTCTCCTGATTGAATCCAAAACCTTAGACGGAATACTCTTCATGTCACACTGAACCTCGAACTTCTCGAAGTAAATCGGCGCGTGCATCGTCTCCATGACTTGTTCCACAGCTCCGGTGACAAGAGGTCCGATGTCGTCGCCGGGGATTAGGGTTAGGTACGAGGTGCGCCGTCGCCGGGTCGGGCATGTAGGGGACGGAACGGGTGGTGGTGGGGTGTTGGTGGAGTAACTGCAATCGATAGAGTACGACAAACCATTGGATTAGATTAGGGTTTGGTTGATTCAATTGGGGAAAGAGTTTTCTGCAAGTGGTGATATACGCATTGCAGGAGAGAGATGAGAAAAGAGAATAAAAGAATCAACTTTTTAATAATCTAACCTATAATAACTCGAACCCGCGCCTATGGCCGGCCGAGACTCGAACCCGCGCCTATGGCGGCTCCGGATTGAACACACACCCTAGACAACTGAGCTAGGTGTCAGTTGGTTAGGATCTGTAAACGAATATATATATATATATACAGAAATTAATTAAACCCAAATTTAATTATGAACCCTAATTCTGAAATTGATCAATTCGTTCAATGTTTGCTTAATTAATGTTAGGGTTATTGTTTATTGCTGTTATACGAAATAATTGCATATATTAATTACCTTGATTGATGAGGAAATCAGGGAGAACGACCAATCACAGTCGCCGCGGCAAGAACAAGATCGAACAGGGGGCAGCGGCCAAAGTTAATACAGTTAAGTTTAGGAGTTTTGGTCGTCGGGTTATATAGATGGTGAAGACGCGTTTAATTGAATTATTATTATGATTAGGTAACAATTCACGAGTTGGGCTTAAGACGGTTTGTTTATTTCAGAATTATAATCGATTTACGATACCCTTACCTAATTACATTAGGGATTAGGACGATCCAAATTATAGAAACGATATGGGAAGATAAATTTTGATTATAGAACGAAGATTAAGGATCTAGCAACAACTGGGTCGCGATTTTTGGTAAATGGATACGGGTTGCCGGTTCAGGGTAAATGGGTTAAAGAGAATATATACAAATTGCTTTTCAGTCCCTGTATTTATGTGGTGGAAATAAATAAGGATTAAAGTTTATTTTTGGGTGAAAATGTATATTTTCCAAAGTTAAATATATCTTAAATATATATAATAAACAAATATAAATCGTATAAATATTTCTCGATAAACGTGATACTTTCATTGTTAAAATTTCCCGAACATAAAACGGGTCGGGTAGTAGGTGTAAATTAAGGCGTGGAAAAACCCGAGGTTGTTACATAAACCAATCGAATTCACGTCGACATACCGCTTCAACGCTTAAGTTGTGCCACCGTCCAGATTTTACCGACTTGCCCCGGCGCAAAGCGCCGCGTAAAACACCAGTTTAATACAAAACCAATTTCAAATATATAACAAAGCACTTGTGTATGAGTAAGCCGAACATAACACACTTAATATATGAGTAAATCGAAAATGACTTGTTTGATCAATATGTTAGTAACCCATTTAATTAGATAGAGTTTGTTGAATCTTGCAAAGAACTGATGATCAAATACTAAATAACTGATTGTTTAAACATCAATTGTTCTCCATCATGAAGTTTTAACAAACTATTGCTTTAAGCAGCTGACCATGCAAACTGCTGATACAAAAGAACTGAAGACACAACAGTTGATCATGCTATAGAATATCCTAACAACTGAAGTCTAATAATTGATGGATCAAACATCAGTTGTTTCAAGCAAAGATCAGTAGTTAACATAGGATTCTATTTAGTCAGTTGTTTGTAATCACTCATCAGTAGATTGTAAACGTTTTTGTTAGATGTCGTTTTTACCTTTTAGCTCATCAGTAGTTTATCACATGTATATAATGAATAAGAGAGTCTCTTCTTCATTAACATTTTTCACATCACAATATTCACATGCTTAGTGTACTTATGTACTAGAAAATTAGAGTGAATGATAAGCAAAGGTTAAGAGGAGGAGCAATAGATTATAATCATTTGATTGTAGTTAATATAAAATTGTTCTTCCTTATAAAACCTGTTATTTAGCTTTAATAAATTCCACTACTTAATTTTGTTTAAGTTCATATACTAATTGAATTTGTAGTTCAAATATGATCTTAATTAAAGTGGTACTATTCGGATCAAACGATTAGATCAGATGTTTACTGTTACATTGATTGTGAAGTGTGTTTATTAGCTTAGATTGAGATCTCGAATCCTAACAGAGTTATTTAAAAGTGTTCATATTTAAAGTTCGAAATTTCGATTTGAAGTTTTATTCTCTTTCTATTAATTTTTGGAAGTGAAATTAAGCTTTTGTATCAAACTTTTCACCAACTCGGTACTTTTGATAACTTTACTAATTACTTCAAATTAGTCGATATCATTTTCATGTAAGATTGAGAGCTAAAGAACAAACATATTACACGATGCCATTTACAAAAAGAAGCTCATTTGAGCTCGAGTTATTATATGTTTAAATCATTACCGGTCACGAGATATATTTGTATTTAAAAATAAGCATTATTTGTGTCGACCCAAAAGATGACACGGACATGAGACTGTGTTAAAATTGATGTCTTTGCTATGGATGAATATTTGAGTTGTGTTTGGGTTCACTTATACAGCTCGTTAATCCAGATTTTCTCTACATGTCAACACTATGATTTACGTCCTTAGTACATGTTTTATGAGTGATGCATGAGGCGTAACATTTATCCACCACCAAGCATAAATGTATTATGGGTTATTAAATTAGATATATGTTAACACGCCCCTTGAAATGTAAAAGTAAACCTATCTATTTCTCTAGAATTGATTTTTATTTTCCATGTGAGAAGTTAGTTAAAAGCTTTTTTAATGTCTTCAACTCAGAAAGAATGAATAAATATGTTTGTTTAAGAGAATAAAAAAAATGTGTTAGTATAATAAATAAAGAGAAAATTATGATTTGCCTCCCTATATTTTATGGGCAGGAGACGTTTGCAGGTCCTATCTCGAATTTTCGCGTATTGTGTCACCGTTGTTTTTCGATTGCCGTTTTTTGCCATTGTCGTTAGTGACCGTTGGTTGACCATTTAATGGCAATGGTACTTTAGTAAGAAGAAGAAGAAGAGATCGATGTATTCTGGATCTCACCATCATCGCCATTTGAAATCCCTTCCTTTGAATCTCATCATCAAATCCCGACTCATCTTCATCACGATCTGAACAAACAACAGAAGTCTTACAACCATTCATCTTCATCTTCTTTCACGATCTGAACAAGACCTCTGGCACCGTCACCACCACATCCCCGTCACCATCACCGTCACCATCGTCACCACTACATCCCCGTACACCGTCACCCTCATCCCTGGACAACATCCCCGTCCCCGTCACCATCACCACTGTGAATATTGAGATTGATTTGTAAGGCCCCGATCCCGTTGCCTACATTGGGTGTTGGATTTACTCATAAACACGATTCTAAATATCCTAGTGTAGTAATCATTTCTTACAATTCATTCAATTCTTGTCCTTAAACATCACAAATTGTCTTAACACAAAATATAACCATAAAAACATAACATCCTTCTTTTTTCAGATGCCAACCACTTCAGTCCACTACCATGTGTCCTGCCTCAAGCCAGCTGCCTCATTCTACTAACCTGCGTGCATACTAAAAGTCAGCTACACTGAGTGAGCTCTAGTTTAACAAGTCGCAGGCTATTCTTACACATTAAACATACACTTTTTTATCTGAAGATACCGTTCTTACATGCAACCTATACTTACTTTTTTACTTCTTTCATTCTCATACTTTTATCGTTTCAGATTTATACTTTTATTCAACATTCTTGCACAAATATTGTAAGGGTCTGCCACCCCCACTCTTGCACGGATATTATAAAGTCTGTCATCCTAATTCTTGCACATATATTATAAGGGTTTGCCACCCTAATTCTTGCACAGGTATTATAAGGGTTTGCCACCCTAATTCTTGCACAGGTATTATAAGGGTCTGACACCCTCATTCTTGCACAGATATTGTAAGGGCCTGCCACCTTAATTCTTACTTTCATATATGTATAAGCATAATTAAAAACATATGACAATATCTCACAATACATAGTTATACTTAATCATCTGACACCACTTTTTTTCTTACAAGTATGCACACAGCCCTGAAAACATTCAAAAAGAAAGTGGCTAGAAACTCACATGCATCATGTTTCTCTCGAAGTTAACTGCAATGCATCTCCTTAGTTACGCACGACTAACTGTGTAATAATTTATAAGTATCAGTTAACTACTACTAACCAAATCATACTTCTAGGTTGGTGAAGCTCCTAACGAACGGGGGTTCGGGGTAGCGCTCCTAGTAGGAGGGTCCTATAGGCAGCAGCCCCTAGCAGGGTTCAAGGGGCAGATCCCCTGGCTGGGGTTAAGCTGTCAGGTCAGCTTGGAAAAATTCTGTTTTCGTTAAAAACTCAATATTAATCATTAGAAAAATCAACTTTTTAAACGAATCGAATCCCAAACGAATCGAATCGAATTGAATTCCAAAATGAATCAAATAGAATCCCAAACGACTCAAATCGAATTTCAAAACGAATCGAATCGAATTCCAAAACGAATCGAATTGAATCTCAACCGAATCGAATTGGACCCCAGACGAATCGAATCCTAAACGAATCGAATCGAATTTCCAAAACGAATCGAATCGAGTTTTCTTCCAATCTAATCGAATTCTCATGAATTCGATTCAAAACTAGTTTTCATGCTTTTCAGCTATAATCATTTTCTTTCATTCCTCCTAGGCTCGTTTTACCCTTTTTTTTAACAAGTCGCGGCCTTAACAACCTTATATACTCATTTTTACACGGCCCGAATGCTAGGGGTGTTCAAAAGAATTCGAATCCGAATTATCCGACTATCCGTATCTGAACGATCCGAAATTTCGAATATCCGAAAATTCGGATATCCGAACCCCGGATATTCGAAAATTCGGATTCGGATAGCATTTTTGGGATTTTTCAGATAGTTCGGATATCCGAACTATCCGAAATATTAATTCTAATATTTTTTATTTTAATTTATATACCATACAATAAGAGGAAACCTTAATTTTGTTTATAAATCTACTCCAGCCTAGCTCCTCTCCATCTTTGCTCTCTCTAACAGACTTTCTAGATTCTCACCAGCCACCACGATTCCACGAAACCACCGTCCATCGCAGAGACGCTGACCACCACAACACACCATCGCCAGCCACCACCTCCAGGCTTTAGCCCTCGGCTCACATGTCGACGGCCGTAGTCCGTCACCACCTCCGACTATCATTCACAATTGTTTATTTTGAACAATTCATAGTTTATTTTGAACAATAAATTGTATGTTATATGCTTGTTTGTTTGTATTTTGAACAATTTATGGTTAGTTTGTAAGCTTAATTTTAAATCAGATTTTTTTTAAAGATTTCAGATATCCATTCGGATATCCGCAGTTCGGATATCCGAAATTTCGGATTCGGATAGTGAAATTCACTATCCGAATGGTTCGGATATCCGAAGTTCGAATATCCGAAACTTCGGATATCCGGTTTTGAACACCCCTACCGAACGCCACCCGCTCATCCAAATTCATTCCAAACAACTTGTTTATGATCAAGTTTACGCTTTTCCTACACCCTAAAGTCCGATTCACTATCCTACCAACTTTCATAGCAATCCGACCTCAAATACTCAACCTTTTATTCGAAAACGTACCTCTTGGGTTCGGCTTGGTTCAAATCTGATTCAACCCCATGAATTAGGATGCGTTTTTTTGTTGTTTGATGAAGATTCAACGTGAAATCCACCATTTTTTCAGCTTGGGTCTGGGTCCGAAATGATAAGTGTTTGTGTGTGTTTTTGATAGTGTATGTAGGCAAGGATGATGGAAATGAGGGTTTTAGGATGTTTAAGGGTGTTTAAATATTCCCAAGCCTATGGACCTTAAGGCCCATCATCATCCCTTAATGCATATTTAATTTTCCAAGCCACACTCGACTTATTATTATTCAACATAATTAAATAATAACGCACAATTAATTAACTAATAGTTTTTTATTATTTATTCATAAAATTAGGATGTTACCTGATTGGGTGAGAAATTGGGATTTAGGGTTTTAAATTTGAGATTATGTTCTTGCACACCAGGTGTTTGTGTTATTGTCTCAGAGAAAAAAAGTTGACTTTTTGGTGTTCAAATTTGATATCCGCCTCCTTGCTCGTTGTATTCCGACAAAAATCTACTTTCCGGCGAGGTCTCTCATATTCAATTAGAGCATCGTTCGAGGTAATTTTTATATCATTCTGCTAATTGTTTTATTGTCCGAAGCAAAGCCATAAGGTTTCTTTTGCAAATTGTGTTTGTCAAACTCGAATTTTTGATATCAAACTGGGTTAGTTTTTAGGTTATTGGTTGGAGAAGGAGATGAGATGAAAATAACTCAGAATTTATAAGGGAAAGACGGTGGTGGTGTTGCTCAAATATTTTGGTGATGTTGCTCGAAGACGGTGGCTTGAATTTTCGGGATTAGATAAATTGTCCGTGCTTTTATTTTTCAGTTTTGTTATAGTTATTTTGCATTATTGAATTTGGATTATGTACTTGCGTATATGTTATGTTTGGATTTCAGGGTTTAATTATTTGGTGAAGATGGATTCGTTTGGATTTAGTTACATTGAGTTTTATGATAAATGGTGAAGTGAAGATGAACATGGATAAATTTTTGGGTTTATATTTTAGAGTTCTTCACTAAGCTTGAATGTAGATGATGAAGATGAAGTAGAGGGGTAAAAAAAATAATTTCAACATTTTCTAACGGGTCAAACCAAAGTCAACTAACGGCCAGATATAAAGTGTACCCGCCGATAAATGAAGGTGACACAATAAGCGAAAATTCAAGATGGGACCTGCAAACGTCTCCCGCCAGTAAAGCATAGAAAGGCAAATCATAAATTTCTCATAAATTAATACGAAAACTAGGATACGGTATCTAAATAAAGTCAGAGGACCATTGTTCAAGATTTATGTTTAATTTCAAAGGTGCACCAATCAACGTGGTTTGACAAATCATGTATGCGACAGATGAATCCAGCGGACCGAACTGGCATCGTTAGAGCGAACGGAGGAGCTCGGCACATGCATTGTATTTTATTAGTACGTGACTGGTTTACATTGAAAATTATTTTATGTCACTAAATTATTTTCTTTGAATTTGTTTTCAAAGCATAGTCATTTATCTTCCTCCTATTATTATTTATGCTCCATTAACTGAATTTACAATCGTCACAATTTCTTTTCAATTTTTACGATAATCTTATATGTACATTTGGATCATTAACACATAATTCGAGGAAGTCGAAGCTTGACATTTAAATAATGGTGGGTGTGGGCAGTGGCGGACCCAGGATTTTTGGACAATGGGGTCCCATTTTTCGGTGTTCAAAAATTTCGGGTCGGTTGTTATTCGGGTCGAGTCGAGACGAAGAACATAATAAAAACAATATTATAATAAAACACACAAAATACTATGTCATTTAAAACGAGAAAAAAAAACACTACAAATTATGTACGACTTTTCGTGTTTTGAAAACGAATGCAAATAGCTCTCTTTCCATATAACAAATACAAGTATCATTAATATAATTTCATCTCTTTGGTTAACATGATGAAATTGGTTTTCGTTCGGATAGATCTCATGAAAGATCTTCCAAATCAATTTTCTTATGAGTATTACTTGAAGAAGATGATGGCTCAAAACTTCATTTTCAATAATCCTTGCATAATTAGCTCTAAAATTTAAGTTTTTAACAAACCTAAGTCACAACCTAACATCATCAATTTAGGGTATGTTTGGTTGAAGGTAATGGAATGAAAAGGGAATGAAATGAGAGAAGGAATGAAATGGACAAGGGAATGAAATAGATCATTATAATTCCTTTGTCTTGTTTGGTTAACCTATAGGAATGGAATGAATTATTATTTTTTGTTGTTTGGTATCCAAAAAAAAAATTGTAGGAATGAATTAGAAATAATAAAAAACACTCCTATCTAAAAATATTTTTTTTACAAAAAAAAAAAAAAAAAAACGCAACGACGATGGTGGTGGTGTCGGTACCGACGGTGGTGGTGGGCGGTGGTTGTGGTGGTGGTGGGGGTGGGGGTGGGGGTGGTCAAGCGATGGTAGCATTGGTAGTGACGGCGATGGTAGGGCGGCGGCGACGGTGGTGACGGCAACGGTGGTGACAGAGGTTTTGGCAACGACGACGGTGGCGGTCAAGTGGTGGTGGCAGCAATGGTAGTGGTGGTGGTCGTTGTTAGGTGGTAGTGTTGTTGAGAAAGTAGTGTGAAGGAGGAATGGAATGAAAAAAAAGAAGGGGTGGGAAGAAATGGTTTTGATGGAATGAGATTCCATGTGTAATGAATGATTCCATTATATTGAGCAACCAAACATCACTTTTTCCATTCCCATATAATAAATCATTCTTGCATATCAAACGCTACCTTAATAATATAAGACTATATGTATTAAGTTTTGGCAAATAATGATGAAATAGAAGTTTAGAACTAGACTTTGTGTGCCTCTACAGTACAACGTTCAAAGGCTTTTAGACAACAGTTAATAAACTAATATTGAATATGATTTAAAAACAACAACATAATAAGGTAATATTGAATATAATTTGAAAAAAACAACAAAAACATAGCCTTATAAGGCTCGGACCTGGAACCTTTAGAAGGAAAAGCACGAGACTTTCCACCAAACCAGTTCAATTTTATTAGTATGGGTTCCAAGTTTTAATTTTTATGGGGTCCTTTAAAAAATTAATATACCGCTTCTAGTAAATTTTAAAAAAACATTGGTGTCCCGAAACCCCAATCCATACTATGTGGGTCCGCCCCTGGGTGTGGGGGTGGGGTTTGTTTCAAAACATAAAATTATTTAAAGTAAATGAGTTCATATAACTAGTACAATCTATCTCAACTTTACCTTACTCCTTCCAACTTTCCCCTTTCGCTTCGTATACTCCACTTCTTCTTAATTAAGTAGAGAACACTACCGGCCGTCCGGCCTGCCATCTTGCTTTACAGACCGACCGGCGACCGCTGGAACTTTTTTTCTTATGTTATATAGCCAGGTGGGCTACCACATCTCTCTTCTCACGGAATCTTCTTATACGTTGTGCTATTCTATCTTCTCTGTTATGCACTACAAGGAATCTCTTTTTTAATGTACTTTCAAAAGTAGCGGGGGCGAAGGCCCTCTCTTTGCTTTTTAGCAGGATGGGCTGCTCCTCCCCATTAGCCTTCATGATCGGCTGCGCTTTTCAAGCACCCTTCATTATGGAAGCAAGCCCCTCTCGTATCAGGTTTTACCTTCACTTTTATGTGGCATCCAGAAGATAAACACCCAGTGATTTCCTTGTGATTACTCTTACTTGTGCTGCTAGTAGAAGAGCGATCTCACTTTACTTATAGGTTGGAACTGATTTGTCAGAAATCGTCGCCCCTTTCTTCTCGTTTCCTTTTGTTTTGCTTTGTATAGGGCATCGAATATAGACTTGAGATAGGTTTATTTGTATCCTACGAGTTGATATTGGAATTACGGCCAAGATATCCATAACTTCTCTCTATCTTAATCTTCTAGTTATCGTACCATATCGTAAATGAAAAAATATATCTACACCTATAAATTTACTATTTATTATTGGGATACATGTAAGAAGCATAATTAGATGAATATTCTTGTTAAAACTACTTTTTCATATTAATTACATTCATTTCTTAATTTTTTTTTGAATGACCAACAAATTTAAATTCATATAAAAACGAAGAGCCCGGACTAGTAAGCCACTAGAACCGGATTAAACCCAACTCACCCAAATATACAGACCACCAAAATTTACCCCCAACTCACCCAAATATACAGAACACCACTCATTCCATGAAAGGCTTGCCTTCTTAGCCCTATTTTGAACCCACAGAAAGCTAAGGCCTTTGATTTCACCAAATACACTTTCCAACCGAGCTGGCTTCCCTTCGAACACCGCCTCATTCCTTGCCCTCCAAATACACCACATTGTAGTTAAGCATGTCGCATGAAAGACCTTCGCCTTGTCTTTAGGTAGCAATGCATACTTGTAAGCTTCCAAAAGATCCCGAATTGAAAAGGCAAAAAAATCCGGCACCCGAGACCAATTAGTGACCTTACCCCAAACTTCTTGTGCGAACCTACATGAGTTAAACAAATGTTCCGCCGTCTCCTCCTCCATACCACAAATCAGGCATACAACCGAATCAACCGCAACATTCCGCCTTGCCAATGAAACTAAAGATGGGACCTTTTCCATCTCCGCTCTCCAAGCGAGAATCTCAACTTTTCTTGGTACATAATGGCTCCATGTGAACATAAACTCACTGACTGGTTCCCGCCCAAATTCCAACCTCTTTTTTACACTTCTAACCGAGTATCCATTGCTTTCATCTAAACACCAAACCATACTATCATCTCCGTGTAGTAAGCGAACATGTTGGCATGAAACCAACATGTTTCTGAGCTGGTCAATCTCGGCGGCTGTAGATGGAGGTCTGGTCCACCCCCATGTACCACATACTTCCCCAGAATACATCACAAGCCGATCCAAAACCGTACACCATTTATTTCTTTCTAACGCAAACAACGGGAACCGAACCTGAAACGAACTCACACCACACCAAATATCTATCCAAAATAGCGTACCTCGGCCATCCTTCACAACGTGTCTAATCACTTTTCTGAGTTCAACCCCAAATTGGTCCAGTTCACGTGAAATATTGATAATACTCCTCCAGTGCCCCGGCATGGAGACCTTCAAAGGAATGCTAGACCATGATCTATCCGAGTGGTGCATAGCCCATATGCAGTTCCGCCACAAACCGTTCTTCTCTTTCTTAAACCTCCACCACCATTTGGATGCATTGCAAGATTGGCATCTTTTAAAGATCCGACCCCGATCCCCCTTTCTTTAATGGTGCCTTCACTTTATTCCACGCCACCCAATTAATTTTAGCCTCTTCTTCCGATCCTCCCCAAAAGAAGACTCGGCGAATCCGATCTAGCTTCTCAAGCACCCCATCCAGAGCTTTGAACAATGAAAAATAATACGTCAGTAAGGCATTTAAAACTGATTTTATGACCATTAACCTGCCTCTAATTGATAATATCTTGGCTTTCCACAGCGACAAACGCTTACAAAACAGATTCACAATCGGATCCCATGCCTCCAAACGATGCATATTCCCTCCCACTTGAAGTCCTTAGTACTTAAATGGAAATTCCCCAAGTTGGCGTTTCAATACAGTGGCCAACTCTAACTTTTCAGGTTCCCTCACCTTAACCCCATAAACCCAACTCTTATTCAAGTTTATCTTTAGACCTGAGATTAGGTAGAAACATCGAAGAATTCGGCGCAGTACTAATGCATTTCCTATATCAAATTTACCAACAAAAACAACATCATCTGCATAAAGTAGATGGGTCAATACCGGCCCACTGACTCCACACGCGATACCCTCATACAAACCGACACTAGTAATCTTTTTCATGATACCGGTAAGCGCTTCCATAGCTACTGCGAACAAAAAAGGGGATAGCGGGTCGCCTTGCCGAAGGCCCCTAGTACAAATAAATTCTGGCGTCGAAGACCCATTGACTAGAACGGATGAAAACCAGCCCTTAAAATTGCAAGTATCCAACCCTTCCATCGTGTCGGAAACCCCATTTGGTCCAACATAGCTAACAAAAAACCCCAACTTAAGGAATCGTATGCCTTTTCGATGTCGACTTTAAACATCAAGCCTCTCTTATTATTCTTCTTTAACCAAGACAATAATTCGTTCAAAATCAACGGCCCGTCCACTATCTTTCTACCGGCCAAAAATGCCGATTGCTCAACCGAAACAAGTTTCCCAATTACCGTTCTCAGCCGATTCACCAACACCTTGGAGATTACTTTGTTAATACACCCGACTAAATTAATTGGCCTATAATCTCCAAGACACGCTGGGTCTTTGACTTTTGGGATTAGCGCGATGAATGCCGACATAACACCAATCGATATTTGCCCATTAGCATAGAAATAATCAAGTATTTTAACAAAATCAGATTCAAAACATGACCAGCACCTCTTCTGGAATTTAAACGTGTAACCGTCCGGTCCTGGCAATCGATCCCCTGCACAACCCCACACCGCCTCTTTTAGCTCAATTAACGAGAACGGACGAACAAGGTCCCCCGATTCGTCAGTGTTCAGAACATTAATATTGGGGCATATTATACATGGCTGGGAGTCCACCGGCTCCACAAATTTCGAGGAAAAAAACTCAAATATTTCCCCTTTCACAATTAATGGATTATCAATCCACTCCCCTCTGATTGATAACCCATGGATACGATTGGAAGAAAGGTTAGCATTTAAAATGGCATGAAAGTATGCAGTATTATTGTCCCCTTCTGTTGCCCACCTAACCCGGCTCTTTTGCTTTAAATCTTTTTGTCTCTCAATTTCTACTGCCTCCACCATATTTAAACACCTAGCTCTTGCTTCTGCTTCTTGTTGATCAAGGGATCTTTGTTCCGCAATCAATTCCAACTCCACGATCATTTTCTTATTTCTATCATAGTCACCATATAATTCTTTCCTTTTAACCTCCAACCAGTTTTTTATTTTAAATTTCAACCACCTTAGTTTTGTTGCCAGACCAAGATCCGGTGGCCCATCAAACCAAAACCGAGCACATTGTGCTTCCACATAATCCATGAATCCTGGAAGTTTTAACCATGAATTATAGAACCGGAACGAAATATGCCTATAGTCAATTGAAGTCATACTAAGAAACAGAGGACGATGATCTGAACTTCCTTTGGGTAAAACATTTAACGATGCCATAGGCCAAATATCCATGAAATTCTTGCATACCAAGACCCGATCAATTTTACTGAATTTGTCACCCCTGTCCGAAACATAAGTGAATGCCCCACCCCCCATCTGGTACTCACTTAGTTCTGTAGCTTCAAGCAGCATACGATGCCACGAACTCTGAATTTCGACGCTCGGCCATCTCTCGGACCTCATTAAAATCACCTACAAACATGCATAGCCCATCTGTTGACCAATGCAACCGTAATAGTTCTGGCCACAGTCTCCTCCTCTCACTCGGATCATTAGGTGCGTAAACATTAATAACATTTAGCACCCTTCCCGTTGCTTTAATAATTCCTTTGACTACCAAGAAGCGAGTGTGTCTAAAAACACCTGTTTTAACAAAAAAGGAGGGGTCCCAGACACACATGAGACCTCCCGATCTACCCACAGCCCCGGACCACTCTTAATCGAATACCCCTCTACCCCATATTTGGCTAACTTGGAAAAAAGATATATCTACCAGTTTCGTTTCCTGAATTGCGACAAAATGAGCCCCATGGCAAGTCTTCAGGCCGCGGATCCAGTTTGATTTCCTGGACTCATTTAACCCCCTAATGTTGACGGATAGCGTATTCATTGGTCAACCACATATCCACCATCCTCCTTAACTGCTTCTTTAACCATGCCCGTGTGTTGTGTAAAATCAACCCCAATAACATTGCCAACCTACACTGTCTTTAAAGTCTCAAAATTGGAATCGAGTTTACTTGAGGCGATAATTCTCCAGCCCTCGAATCCATTTGCAACTCAGGACCAAAATCACCGACCCCTTGTACCGATACTCGATTAATATCAACCCCTCTTGCATTTTCCTTCATCGGTGCATTTTCAGCAACCCTTGAAATTTCCTCATCCCGAGACACGTTCTCGTTGCTAAACAAGTTCCTGTTAGGGAGATGGGTATTAAAATTAGGCCCAATTTCATTCAGCCCCAAATCAATTACTGGGAGCCAGGTGTACGAATCCTCCGAGCCCTCTTTCTTGACAATAACACACTTTTGTGAACCATTTGTCCTTCAGGCCCAAGAACCCCAGCAGTCACACCCGTTGAATCTACCCTAGGTGGTGTATTGACCTACTATCATCAATTCCCTGTTCACCCATGCAATATGCAACCCAAACTTCCCACGCGACCCTTCATCCGTCCCGACCCCCTTACCTTCTCCGTTTTCTTTTCCCGGCTATTCCTGCATAAACGAATCCTGGGCAAACTCCCCTTCGTCCTCTACGTTTTTTAATGAAAACCGAAGCCTAAAATAGACTACACAAAAAAGATCAAGAAATAAAGGCTATGCAAGATGTGAATGAAAGGCTCACAATATAATGAAAAGGTAATTTTAGAGGGAATTAGAAAAATTTTATTTAATAGTCATTAGCATAGAAAATATTTAGGAGGAAACAATATAATGTTAAATATGTTAGTTATTAAGAAATAAATGTAATTAATATAAAATTATAGTTCCAAACAAAAATATTCCCATAATTAATGTTTCTTACATGTGCCCTTATAGTACATGTTAGAAAATCCCTTACTTAATTACCATAATTAATATTTAACGAAATGCTGGTTTTAATATAGGAACTATTATCTACGTATAATCGTAGCGAAACTATAAAACTAATTTTCAAACAGTCATAGCAAAAGTATCGATTTTTTTTCACCGATTCAGACTTTAGTTATTTCAATTCAGTTTTTTATATTATTTATAATTATTATTATTATAAGTAAAATGCATCTTCATATACACTCACATAAACTACTGTAGCAAATATGTACAATTTCTGATACATGTGGTACAACTTTTGTCTTAGTGTTGTAACAGACTTTAGACAACAACACGTGTGCTCTGACGTGTTATTCTTCCTTTTATCCTGTTACATAAATGCAGATGAAACTACTTTTCACTCTTTCTTGCTCAGTATATTCTTCCTCTTCTCATGTTCAGGTCAGCCATCATGCTTGGAATTTTTCGTTGACTTTTATTATGCCTACCAAGTGTTTGATGAAATGTTTTGTCTATCTGATTTGTTCGATGAATTGATTTGTTTGAGATGCATACTAGATTAAATAGAAGTACTGACATAATATATTGAGAATGCGGTTTATTGTTGATGTTTTGGGTGCCTACCAGGTGTTTGATGAAATGCTTTCTTTGTGTTCGTGAATTACACTCACTGAATTGCTTTGATTGAACTGCATGTTTACATTTATTTGACCGCAAAGACAGAGCGTCCACATTTGTTTTTACATTTGAGCTGATAATAGTAACAGTTGCACTTTTATCCAACCAACTCTCGGTATACTCACTTATGCATCAATATGGGCTCTTAATATAGATGCATGCTCAAAAGTTAGACGACCCAGCCATTTAAGTTTTAACCCGTTAGTCAACTCAATGTTGACCCGTAACCTGAGACAGCCTTAGCTGACCAACTAATTTTGACAGACTCAATTAGTAAATTAGGCCTAATAATAAACAAACCTCAAACCCCAAATCAAGAAATCAGTAGTGCATCCACCCAAAAACAAAAAAAAAAGGTTTTTTTTAACCACCACCAAAAGAATATAATTAAACTACATGCACATGATTCGAGTATTATAGCTAAAGTAACATAAAAACGATACATACAAATTGACTCAAATGTTTGTTATTGTTGGTTTGATTACCTTAAAGACAGGTCAATTAAAGAAATGTGGCCCTTCACTTTTGCCCTCATTATTAAACATTTATACATGTTTATATGTATACATATATACTTCTGTTTTCTATTTGTTTCAATCATATACTTTCTATATTTATTGTTGCTTTATGTGCTTAGCATTTTTTAATCAAATTGGATGTTGAATTATGCAGTGACTTGCATTTCGTTCGTTTGTCACACGCGTTATTTTCTGTAAGTTCTAATGTGTTATTTTGTCTTTAACATTGATGTTGCAGCAATAGTATAAGGTAGAAGCCCTGTTTTCGTTATGTTGCTAAGTTCCTAATTAGGTTTAGGTTAGTACTTTTCATTGTTTACTTTCTAGCAACGTTGTGTATACGTTTGGTTATTTTTTTTCTGCTTTCCTTATGACTACCCGACGAAAACGAACTGCTCACGCTGCTTTTTCGGTACAACAAACGTCTCACTTATCCACTAATGATCTACCCGAATCTTCCTCACAGTCTGCGAACCGCGTGTCTTTGTTGTCGTCTTCGTCTGTATATCAATCAGGTTACCATGACAGCGGAGACTGTAACTGGACATGCGAGTTTTGTGATGCTTTCTTTTGGTTTGATGAGCGCCTTAAAGCTGGTCCCGTTGGTAGGCGTCCCAAGTATTCGCATTGCTGTAGGGGTGGTCATGTCGTGCTACCTTACCCAAGAATGCCTCCTGACTCAATTATTAGGCTTTTTCAGGAAACCGACTTTCTGATGAATGTCAGAGCGTACAACTCCATGTTCTCTATGACATCTTTTGGAGCCAAAGTTGATGATTTCATAAATGATGGATCCGGTCCGTACGTATTCAAGGTTGAGGGCCAGATACATCACTGGATTGGTAGTCTTTGTCCTCCTCCAAACGAGCCCCCACGTTTTTTACAAATGTATGTGTACGATACCGATAACGAGCTATCAAACAGGATTGGTGTGTTTTCAGGTGACGGTCGTTCACGCATTAGACAAGAGAACGTAACACTTCTTATGGATGTCTTAACCACCACCAACGAGTTGGTTAAACTTTTTCGGACCGCAAAAGACTTATGCAGTTCCTCTGACGTCTCAGACTTTAGCATTCATCTTTACAGTTCACACGATGCTCAATCCTATGACAGGCCTTCTCTGGGGTCTATTGGAGCTATTATTCCAGATGGCGGTTCCTCATGCAATAACTTTGATGTTATCATTCGTCACAAGAACGGAGTCCCGCAACGTATAAGCAAGCTTCACCAGTTGTACATGCCATTACAGTATCCTCTTCTTTTTGTGCATGGTGAAAGCGGTTGGTCTCCCGATATGTGTCTGCGTAATAATACATCTAAAAGTGACCGTAAACTCTCGATGAACATGTACTATAGTTATCTGCTGCATGATAGACTAAACATACACACCCATATGTTGAGGGGAGGTCGTCTTTTGCAACAATATATTGTTGATGCGTACGTATCCATTGAACAAAGTTAGCTAGACCACGTTCGGATGAATCAAAATGTTTTTCGTACAGAAATTTTCTAAGGCATTCATGACTCCGAAGAACGAGGTGATTCAGAAGGTCGGTCAATTGGCAAACGCACGATTTTGCCATCTTCGTTCACCGGTGGGCCACGCTATATGTACAAACACTACTTGGATGCCCTTGCAATCTGTAAAGTTCATGGAAATCCTCAATTTTTCATAACTTTTACATGTAATGTGAGATGGCCTGAGATTCAAAGGCATATGTCTAGCTTTCCATCCCTTAAACCAGAGGATCGTCCTGATATCATAGCAAGAGTCTTCCAAATAAAGGTTAAATCTCTCATAGACTTTCTTAAGAAAAAAAACCTTTTGGAACGGTCACCGCAGGTACACCTTATTAGATTCACTTCGTGTTCATTCAATTTGCGCGTCTTAACAGTAGCTCTAACGCAATGTTTGTATTTACGCTCTGGTAGATTTATACACAATAGAATTTCATAAGAGAGGTCTCCCTCATTGCCATCTATTGCTTTGGGTGAACCGAACGCCTGCAGACATGCACCCAGTGGATATTGATAGCTTCATATCAGCAGAGATACCTAACCCTGATGAAGATCCATTATTGTATAAGGTCGTTACAGAACTAATGATTCATGGGCCATGCGGTTTAGTTAGACCGACCTCAACCTGCATGTTTAACGGATCGTGCTCAAAAGGTTTTCCCAAAGATTTACAAACAACAACTTTCTTCGATAAGAAGGGTTACGCGCATTATAGACGTAGACCTTCGGGGTTTTCAGTAAACAAGAATGATATGGTTGTCGATAGTAGATATGTTGTTCCTTATAATCGTGCTCTTTGTCTACACTTCATGGCACACATTAACGTCGAGTATTGTGGCTGGAGTATGCTTATTAAATATCTTTTCAAATACATTTCTAAAGGTTCTGATCGTGTTCGTTACAAGATCACAAAATCTCCTAATGAACACGCTATTCCGAATGGGGCTCCGTCTCACGTAGATGAGATCCAAAACTTTGTAGACGGTCGTTTCATATGCCCGCATGAAGCCTCCTGGAGAATATTCAATTTTTCAATACACAAGAGGAATCCACCAGTTCAGGTACTGTCTGTTCACTTAGAAAACTCGCAGAACGTGACATTTAGGGACAACGACAACCTGAACAACATTGTTGAAAACAGGTTTATTACACGTACAACGTTAACAGAATGGCTTTCCAACAATCGCTATGATCCATCAGGACGACACCTAAAATACGTTGACTATCTGCTTGAATACACGTGGAACGTTAGATCAAAGTCTTGGCTTAGACGTTCATACGGTATAACTCCAGCCATAGGAAGACTGATATATGTACATCCAAGCTCAGGAGAAAAGTTTTTCCTAAGAATGCTTCTGATCATCAGAAAGGTTGTCAGTCTTTTGCTTCGATACGGACAGTAGATGGCCATGTTTACTCAACTTTTCGCGGTGCATGTGAGAAGCTCGGCTTGCTTCAAGATGACGAGGAGTGGTCATGTACCTTTAACGAGGCAGCTGGCTGGGCCACTCCTACCGAGCTACGGTCACTATTCATCCACATGCTTCTGTACTGTGACATATCAAATCCATTACAACTGTGGAACGAACATTGGTCCAAAATGTCCGACGACTTAGCACGAAATTATAACATAGCCAACGACAACGACCGACAGCAGTCTGTTCTATGCGAGCTTCAATTGCTACTAATTTCAAGTCCTAACGGTAAGAAATTATCATCATTTGGTTTGCCAATGCCGGCATCAAATTTCATGGAACATATACAAAACACTCTACTGATGGGAGAGAAAAACTATGACAGAGACCTACTCTCACGTGAACATGAGGCATCTAAATCTCCGCTAAATGCTCAGCAAAAAGTGATATACGAGGACGTTCTCACAGCTATAACATCCGGCAACCAGATCTTGGCATTTGTCTACGGCTATGGTGGAACCGGGAAAACATTCCTATGGTCAACAATTATATCCGCTATCCGCTGTAAAGGTGATGTGGTGCTTGCGGTTGCAACTTCCGGAATTGCATCATTGTTGTTGCCTTCCGGAAGAACCGCTCATTCTCGGTTCAAGATACCATTTGATTTGGCAGACGACTCTTTGTGCGATATCAAGAAAAATACTCATTTATCCCAATTGATAACTGAAGCAGTCCTTATTATTTGGGATGAGGCACCAATTAGCGATCGACGGTGCTTCGAGTCATTGAATAAATAACTTCAAGACATTCTTGATAAACCACGTCTGCCTTTTGGTGGCAAATCGATGTTGCTAGGAGGAGACTTTAGACAAACATTGCCAATTGTTCGCAAAGCGTCACCATCGTCTATAATTGCACATTCATTACCAAACTCATACCTATGGCGACATTTCAAGATATATCAACTAACCCAAAACATGAGGCTAGAAAAGGCTGGCATGAACGACTCAGAAAAATCTTCTATCGCACGCTTCTCCTCATGGCTCATATCATTAGGCGACGGAAAACTAGGCGTAGCCCATAAGGATGACCCTCAAAATACAAAGACAATACAAATTCCATCCGAACACATCATCCAATACTCAGACACAGCGCTGTCTGAACTGATACACTTCATATACGATGCAGAAACCCTACAAAATCCTTCAGCGACATCACTCTCTAAAAAGGCGATTGTCTGCCCCAAAAACGAAACTGCACTACAAATAAACAACCATATACTATCCATGTGTTCGGGAACAAGCAAAACTTACAGTAGCATAGATTCAATTGTTCCACATGCGGGTAATAATGGAGACACGGAGATGTTATATCTAGAAGAATACCTCAACCTGCTGAACTTTAACGGCCTTCCGCCACATCTCCTAGAGCTGAAGCTTAAAACACCAGTCATTTTTCTAAGAAACTTGAACCCAACCGCTGGCCTGTGCAATGGCACACGACTAATAATTACCCAATTGTTGGAAAGAATCATCGAGATCGAGATCATGACTAGAACAATGATAGGTCGTAGAGTATATATACCACGAATCATCCTGACCCATACAGACAAAGAGCTACCATTTGTTTTTAAAAGAAAACAATTCCCAATTAAACCATGTTATGCCATGACAATAAACAAAAGCCAGGGGCAATCGTTAGATAAAATCGGTGTTTATCTACCCGAACCAGTTTTCAGCCACGGTCAACTATATGTAGCAATGTCTAGAGCTACCAAACCCGAGTCACTAAAGGTCTTAATAGTACCACACGAAGATAATGAACCAACTGAAACAAGAAACATGGTTTACTCGGATTTCTTGCGCCACATCATACACGTATAAAGTCATACTACATACATACCACTTACACAACTACTTCACTTTTTTCATACATATGCGTAAATACCATACTTACATACTAACTAAAATAGGAACAATTATAGACAACAGTGGTACATAGGTAGTACACAGCAATATAACTTTTCTTTAGAAACAAGTTTGCCCTTAGGATTTCACATTTTGCATATAACCACCCTTTGGATACAATAGTAACTATCTAACTTTCAATTCAAAATTGCAGGTCTACACAAATGTCTATGATGCGCATTTCTGAAATCAAAGAGTTTGAAACTCCAGCACCAATAGAAGTTCGCGTCCTGAAAAAATGGACTTGCATTGCCAACAAGCCCGAACTCTGTTATCTGCTCATCGATGAACATGTAAGTCCTACCCCTTAAAATCAACAAATTATAACCGAAACGCCAACTGACATAACACCATATGATAGGGAGATGCTATAGAAGCAACGGCCTCAATGAATCACAAAAGCCATTTCGATTCACTTATCGGCATCCAATCGTGCTACATAATAGACGCCTACATAATCTTAGCAAATAGATCATATATGCCAATGGAAGCTCATGATGCATCCATACGGCTTGGAATGAAAGCAACCTTTCTTCCGTCCATTAACAACAGGATCCCAGATCACTACTTTGATTTTGCTACCTTCAACGAACTAAAGCCAAGAACAAAGGGCACAAAAAGGCTTACCGGTAAAATAGCCGCCCAACTACAATTCCAACTATTTATTTTTTTAATCACATATTCATGTTTAGGCAATGCATATTACATACATTGGACGTGTGGTCTCTGACAACCATAAACCAGTAAAATCAACGACAACAAAGTCAACAAATCTGAGAAAGATTACAATTGTCGACGAAGAGATGATGCTAAGGTCAGTTACTTACCTACCTCATACTATTGTAGATATTAAACCCATTTACTGCTTAGTATTTCCTAAAAATAGTGTTGTTTTAATGTTTATTATAGATTACAGATACTAAACCCAATCAAACATTTTTATTTTTTAACTTAATTGGGCTTGAAACACTTATCTTTTGATTTACTTAGGATTAAGGTCTCTAATTTAGTTCTCTACTTGATTATATAAAATGTCACTTATTTAATGCAGCGACGACACACTGGAATTCACCTTCTGGCCAAGCCACAATATTAAAGCTCCAGAAATAATCAAGAAGGGAAGCATCCTTGCAATAACATCTGCATTGGTTATAGAATTCATGGGTAAACACGTTCCAATAACATCAAAATTAACCTATTTATTCCCTCATAACTAAACCAACAGCTATTGTAACAGATCACCCACAACTAGAAACATCTGTCGCAACAACAATCACTATAGACCCAACATTCCCAGATATCATCAACCATGTGAACAGGTACACAACAAAATCACAAGACATAAATTAAACAACTTAACATTGTATCGAAAGATATCATGTTAGTGGTAATACGTTTTAGATGTTCGTTGTCGGCACCACAGCCCTGCATACGGATTGGTTAATGCATAGTCAAAACTTTTAACTGGTTCGACTTAAAACCGGTTTAGGAGTAAAATTGTCTGAACTAATCAAACCGATTAGGTTTATAAAACAGTTATATTTTCTCAAAACAGTGTCAATTTTGAAAATAGGTTTGGTAATTCAATGTCCAAATCACTATACAAACTGCTAGCATGGGTCGGTTTAGAAACCAGCAAACCGGTTTTAGGTTGCTACCGGGTCAACTTCTTTTTTCTTTTATTTATTTATTCATTCATAATTACCATCATTAATTATTAGGTGTTTGGAAGTGGGGTTTTGTATTATTTATCTTTTTTCTTTTTATTATCTTCTTACTTAAATGGTATTAAATGCATATTTTCTGTAATTAAGGTAATGTTTTTTTACAACTAATTTGAAGCTTTGAACATGAAATTAGTTATGTAAAACTCTTTTTAACAAAAAAATGTAGTTAAAGATAAATGAAGGATGAACATGACTATTGAAAGGAACATGTTGGGCATGGTTATTTAGAAACTGATGTCTTACACAAGTTGAATTAACATGTGTAACAGGTTGAACAACCTAATGTTACCAGCAGACGAACTATTAGTGACACTTGCAGAAATACTCACAAAGAATCCCCATCGACAACCGGTAAGCAATCATTTTGCTGAATTAGAAATAAACACAACACTAATACACAACGACATTAAAATGCAGAACAACCACAGGTGCTACGCACACATAAAGTCCATAACAACGGACTCAAAGTGGTTCTATTTCATCTGTCCCGAATGCGGAAATCATATGCATCCACAAAAGAACAATCCACATGGCTTCTCATGTGAGGACCACAATACCAACAAACCACCAAACTTTATGTAAGCTTAGTTAAAATACTTTAGTTATGTACAATATAGAAACTTTACATATTGGTGTGAATTTCTTAATCTTATGTCTACTAGGTACTGTCTCAATGCTATAATCACTGACAACACAACTGATGTGCCAGCAGTTTTCTTTAATGATGCAACGACAGCTCTCCTTGGAATACCATGCACTACAAAGATCCAAAAAACCCACCAGCACCCGTTTTCACAACAGTCGGTAAAACAAGAGAGATGATGGTCACAGTCAAAGCAAACCGCACATTAGTTGTAAACAGTGTCAAAGAAACAACAACAGCACTCCCCCTCGACCCAGCAACACCGGCTGCAAAATCTTAAAGGCCAATGCAGCAACAACCAGGTAATACGCAACATACAATTCAGCAAACATATAGATATTCGTTGGGAAATTTGTTTATGTTTAATTGTTTAACAAATTAAAGGAGATAATCTATGTTACAATCTGTTCATTATCATTCTATTGACTTACACATCTATCCACTTACAGGAACTGAAGAACAAAACAAGAAAAGAAGGCTCTAAATCAAGTCACATACAACTCTTTTTTGACCAGGGAATGAAGAAGAAAGCTAACTTTTGGAAAATACAAGAAACAAGCCTACAAACCATGGAATGAAACCCAACAAAAAACTTTTGAATGACATCCAACATGAAATCCATGGATAAATATGTATGTAAAACCACTTTTTATTTCGAACTAAACAATAGTAGGAACGTATGTATGAACCGCTTTATCAACAACATGCGTTTCTATAAAACAAACCGTCAAAACACATCCAGCACAAACAAACATGCAACCTACACGCCCCGCAGCAACGCGCGGGTACGATTCCTTGTTTATAATATTTTTCAATTGATTTTTCTGCTGACCTCTAATAAACAAAGACATATCTAAACAAAAATCATAGCAGGATATGAATGCCACCTACCGACACAAAACAAACTACTGTATTTATTAAAGTGGTCTTTAGATTTAAATTGTGTTTTTTTTCTGACTTTCATCTTAGTAACCTAAAATAATTTAGATCTCACTCATTACATCAGTAACTTATTATATTTTAGTTTTTATTTTATAATTCTAAATTCGTGGTCTTGGCTATCTCATAGAATTGTAGAAAACCAATGGCAACGCCAAATTAATTTATTAATATTATTAAGGGATAATTGCATATTTTCTCTAAAACTACTCTTAAATGCATATGTACCCAACTCAAAATATTAATCGTATATTCACCCAATTTTATTAAAAATAAATATATGACAAGATTGCCCTTAAAGGATTCAGAATTTTTTTTTTAACCTATAAAATTAGAATTCATATAAATGTTTAGATTACATCGAAACAAAAGGCAAGCGGGCAACAAGCTGCGCCACTACCCCTTTTTGAATTGCAAAACCCAATCTTTTAAAAACTACATTTGTTGATCTTAGAGTCATAACATTACTATGCATGACCCGCTGAACATGTGTAAGTAACTCCACAGCTTCAGGCGCGAGGAAATCAAAAGTGTCAAAAGCAAAAGGAATAAATACATGTTGCTTGTCAAGACATGCGTTCTCATGTTTTGCCACCTTGCCTGAAGCAGCTTTTAATGCGGCTTGACCGACTGCGAAACCACTATTCCCTAAGCCCACCAAAGGGGAAACCCTTGTTAAATCCACACACACGTGTTTTCCCTCTATCCATCCAAACACCAAAATGTCAGCTCGTCGAAGAGATGATCTTCCCTCCGACAGGTCAGTCAGGAAATTGTGCTTCTTTCTTAACAGAAATTCCATCCCTCCTTAATATATCAAAGAGCACATCTCTAACCAGATCGTGTTGGTACTTGAACCCCGGGAGCTCTTTACAGTGCCCGCGTGCTCCCCATATGAGTCTAGACACGCCTTAAGAAAAACAGGACATATATCATCATCAACCGGGAAGAGAGGAATCATGAGGCGATACTTAAGAATAGTACAATACTCCACTGGAGACATATGCTGGCCTAACCCATCTATAGGGATAGCTAGAAGAAAATCCTGAGCATGTGGTGCTCGTAGACACTCAAAAATGGCTTTTTGTCTGCTTGTCATGTCAAAGTGTGACTCCATGTCGTGAACAATTTTACTAAAAAGAGCGCTCGCCAATGTATACTGGGGTTTAGAGGGGGTGATCTCTTTGTTAGTGAAACGGCTAAAATCGACACTTGGAATCATATCACAAAGACAAGCCAGAGCACAAGAATAATCAGAATCCATCTCACATATACCACTGTCTCGCAAAATGTGATCCTGAAGCACCCATGATTGGGCTCTCGAGGCCACAAACGCATAGGAGGAAGTCTCTACTGCCGAATACAACCCTAAACCCCCATTCTTAATGGGTAAGGAAGCAAGTCGCCATTGGAGGTCTCCAAAAAAGGACCTCCACAAACTACAATATCCTCGATTGCCTCACGCAATCCCTTGTCAAAAAACACCGCTGCCTCCATCATGTGTATAGGTTGGCATGTTCTCAAACCGAAGAAAAGTTTAGCAATACCCATACATGATCCCAATAAAATATGCCAAACCCGATCAACTCATCAGACGCATAACTTTTAATCAACTGAGTACATTTCAATTTCTATAAATTTAATCTGTTTAAAGTGTGCGAATATATTTGAAAAGACATATACAAATGAATGGACACATCTAGAAGCAAATTAATCTGTCTAAAACCACCCGCCGGCGAGACTTGCTGTAATTACTCAGGCGAGTTGTGTTGCTGTTTGCAATTTCGAATGATCTTTCTTGAAGTGTAAGGCAAGTAACTTGGCGAGCAAGGCACAAGTTATTTAAAGAATATATATGGATCCTAATACTTCCTAATATATGTCGGTTTAGGTTGTTAGGTTTGTTTAATTGTTTTATTAAATTACCTATTGTTTAGGAATCCTGGTAAGACTCAAACATGTTAGGTTTGATCTATATAAATTGTGTAAGGTTTCATTATTATAATTGAGTTTTGAGTGAGTTTCTCAATAAAGGTGTTTGTGTGTTTAGCCAAATATTTGTTCCGTTCATCAATACCTAGTATCAGTTTTCTTTAATTGGTCAAATCGAGCACCGATCGAGCCGACTAAGCCATCACCGTTGTCGTCCTACGTCGTGGAGACTAGGTCGCCGAAGGGAGAGAGCGCGACTGTCGACCAAGAACAAGGTTGTCACCAGTCTTTTCATGCCAGCTTGTCATCAGATTATACTTCATGACCAAACTAGAAAAGAAGTTTTCCGTTTCCGTTTTTGCGTAGACGAAGAAGACGAGGGCTATAAGCTGCGTTGCAATCTCCTTTTAAATAGCAAATCCAATTCTATTAAAAACGAAGCTTTGGGTTTTAGGGGCCGAAAAATTACTATTTATGACCAGCTCAATCCTGGTCGAAAAAGGCCATAGCTTTCGGGGCCAGGAAACCGAATGTATCAAAAGCAAAGGGGAGAAATAAGTGCTGATTCTCTAAACAAGTTTTCTCGTGTTCAGCAACTTTGTCTGATTTCGCCTTCAACGCAGCTTGACCTGCAACAAACCCATTATTTCTTAGTCCAACTAGAGAAGACACTCTTGTAAGATCCACACAAGCGTGTTTTCCCATGCCTACCCAAACACAAAACTATCTGCTAGCCTTAGAGTTGACTTTCCTTCACGCGGATGTGTCAGGAAGTTCACGTGGCCCTCTTTTTTAATAGATATTCCTGCTTGTTTAAGGACATCGCACAGGACATCCCTAGCCAAGTCATGCATATATTAAAACCTAAATAACTCATTGCAATAGAGTGTAGTTCGCCAAAAGAATCCAAATAAACCTCGCAACAAATTGGGCAAGGCTCGTCCATTGAAAACATAGGGATCATCTGTAATCTCTTTTGATTTATATATTAAAATAAACATACGTGACACATAAAGATGATTTAATGATGACTAGGGAAAGGGCTTTTGTTTATTCTATCTTGGGAGCAGCGTATCCCTTAAATTTAAGGGAAAATCCTCAAAATAACCCATCTACAAAATGATATTCCAACTTTGTCCAACTATTGTTTTCAAATTCGTCTGGGCTAAGAGCCCTAGCTTTAGACCAGACTGATTGAAATTGGTCCAAACTTATTAGGTCGATTTCTTCATTCTGAATCTCTATTCTTTTTTCTGATCTTCTTTCAAATGGTGAGTTTGAAAAGTTAACCGGTGATGTTCTTGTCGTCTTTACTACAGGTGTGGGAAAGATAGAGATTCTTAATGGAATTTCTTTTTTCCCAAATTCTGCAGAAAATCCTGTGGCTTCTTGTTGGGCTTTTAACAAGGAGCTGATTTTTTTGTAGGGAGCTGATGTATTCTGGACATATTTTGAGACAATAGCCCAGTCTGCATAAATTCCTCTGTGGTCCCCGTAAAAAATGACGTAGAATCTTGAATTTTGATTTCCTGGAGATGTCACCTTTTGAGCATAGGTGGTTTTAATAGTTTTTGGCAAACTATCAGCCGTAAACGGATTTGAGTTGTCTTTACCGGAGCCGTTTGCTTCCGGACTAGAAGATGATTGTGGCTCATCTTTTGCCTCATGTATGCTTTTTCCCAAAGCATCAGGGATCAACGGACTTGATTTTTCTTTACCTTTAGCCGTTTGTAAAGGAATAGATTCTGTTTTTAGACTTTCGTCTTCCTGTACAGAATTTACAGTTTTGGTGTTAAGCAAATCATTGTATAACACAATTTGCTGTTGCACAGCTCGTAATTCTATTAAAAGAATTTTTTCTTTTAGGCTTAGGGCCTTGATTTTTTCTTTTTCTTCTTCCATCACAATTCTTTTTCTAAATGAGGGTGTGATGAACTTTCGCAAGAGACACATTCTATTTATAGAAAAAGATTACGTCATTGCTTACGTGTTTTGAAAGTCACGCGTCAAGCTATCAGCTAGCACGTTTTTTGGTCCTTCAAGATGTTCAATATTAAAGGAATATCTTGAAAACCACATCTGCCATCTGACTAGGCGTCATTGCTTATTATCTCCTGAAATTTTTGTTTTTTGGAAATAAGTGAAGTTTTTATTATCTGTCTTGACTAGGAATTTTACAGGGGTTAGATAAATAGAAAACTTTGAAATGGTGTTTTTTACCGCCAGTTATTCTTTTTCATTACTGTGGTAGTTCTTTTCAGCTGGTTTAAAACTTCCAGAGGTGTATTTACAAATTTCCTCTCTATCAGCTGTTTTTGCCTTTAAGACCCCACCCCAAAAATCATTTGAGGCATCGGTTTCAATTATAAGAGAATCTTCTTCTTCTGGAAGATAAAGTTTAGGAAAACTTTTTAAGTTTTTCTTTATCTTTTTAATGTAATCTGTATCGGCTTCTTTCCTGTCCCATACATAATCCTTTTTTAATTTTACCTATAGCGGCTTTCTGAGCTCTGCAAGCTTTGGAATGTAGCTTTCAGCATAAGTTAAAACACCAAGAAATCTCTGCAGATGTTTTTTGTCTTCTAAAGTATTTGGAAATTTATGTAAATTTTCCAGAATATGTTTTTGTGGACAGTGAGTTCCTTGATCTATTTCAAGGCCTAAAAAGTTTATCTTTGTTTTGAAAATATTTGCTTTCTTTTTTGACAAAATAATTCCATATTTTTCAATTGTTTTTAAAACAGATAAAACATGAAAATAGTGTTGTACCTCAGAGTTAGAAAATATTATGATATCGTCTACGTAGACGGTACAATAATCTTCTAATCCTCTTAAAGCATTATGCATATGTCTTTGGAATATACTAGGTGCTTGTTTTAATCCGAAAGGAACTACCTTCCATTGATAATGACCATTAGGGCATGTGAATGCAGTTAGTAACTGAGATTCTTCATCTAATAGTACATGCCAGATTTGCAGTCGAAACTAGAAAATATGGTTTTTCCTCTTAAGAGGGTTAGTAATTCTTGCATACAAGGAAGATTATGACTGTCTCCTATTGTTGCTGAATTAACCGCTTTATAATTTACGACCATTCGCTTTTTTCCTCTTCTTTTTTCAACTTCATTTTCAACTAGAAACGCTGGTGACATATGAGGTGACTTACTTGGAATAATTAATTTTAGCTCAAGTAACTCTTTAATTTGTTTGCTAAACTCCTCTCTATCATGTGGACTTTATTTAATTGGTTTTACCCTGATTACAGTCTTAGGATCTATTAGTTTTATTGACGCTTTCATCCAGTTTTTGGATTTTCTGGGTCAATGGGATTTTCTGAGCATACTTTTTCAAGTAGTGCTTCTATTTTTTGATATTTTTGTATCTCTATGAAATATTTTTCTTCTGGTTTTATAACTTCTTGAGTTATATTAGTACCAGGTATTTGCTTTATTTTTGAATCTTTTTTCATTGACTCAAGAAAATCGGGGTTCCCAACGCGAAGTGCTTTGGTTATTTTCTTAATCAGAATCATTTCTTGATTAAGATGGAAAGATATTCTGTCTAACCATTGTGTAAAGGGTCCATATAGCTGACAGAAATTATTTCCAATGAGTAAATCTATTCCTGATTCCTGTTGATAAATGGTAGGAATAGGAAATGGTTCTCCTGAAAAGTAAACTATAAGATTTCAACAAACCTTATTTAGTTTAATTGTTTCTTCATTAGCTATAGTTACTTTAATGTCTTTGGGTGTATTTTCTCAAAGTTCTTTAGGGATAACGTATTTACTTGCTAAACAAAGGTTTGCTCCAGTATTAACATAGCAATGTAAAGTTATCATTTTATATCCTTTTCGAAAAATTTTTCCTTTTATATAAATAGAGTTGGGATTGGTTATATTAGCATAGACCAATTCCTCTTGTTTTAAAAAGTTTTGACAAAAATGTAATTTGCCTAATTCATTTTCTTCTCGCGTATGAGTTGTAGTCATTCTGAGTCAGTAGAATCGTCAGAAGAGTCGTATTTGACTGTTAATGAATATACCTGAGTATACCCATCGTAAATGTTTTCAGAAGGAAAATATCCTTCTTCTTCAGCTTCTAAAATAAGCTTTGTTTTTTCTGGGAATTTTTGTCGGTTAGGACATTCGTTGGCATAATGTCCTTCTTCAGAACATATCCAACATCTGCATTTTTTCTTTCCTTGCGGACAGATTTTAGGTTTCTCTTTTGAGAAATATTTACCTGGCGTAAATTTTTTCTTTTTGTTTTATATTTTCTTTTATATTTATTTTTGAAGTATTTTTTATCTTTGGGTGGGTCACATCCAAAGGATAATTGAGGTGTTTCAGTTAAAGTACTGCAACATTTTTTGTTAAATCTTTTTAACTGTTTTTGTTTATTGGAGAAATCACAATAAACTGCTATTTCTTCTTTAACAATTCTTGTAGCAAATCCGAGGGAATGCATGGTAAAAAAATTCTTTTCTTTATTCCATCTTTCTTTGGCTTTTTCTCCTACTATGGGGATTTTCATTAAGTAGGTTTCTATCCAGGAATGATATTAACCCGTACTTAACTTGTACAAGTTTTGCTCAAATAAGCAAGTGAAATCGTCTAAAAGACATATATCACATAATTGTGCTTTTGTAAGATTTTGTCTTGCTTTTTCCAGCAATTTTTTATTTTCTTGATCTTTATTTGTAAGAAAATCAAGACCTAAAAACATCATACACATGGCGTTTATTAATTCATCAAAGAGGTCTATACCATTCATATTTTCATTCCAGGTTGTACCTTATATGAAATCTTGAATAATTCCAGAAGATTTATGTTCTTTTAGTAATAAAACTGCTTTAGCATTAGAGAATTCTTCTGGGTTGGATTGGATAATGAGACTAATCTCAGTATTCCATTTGTCTATAACTTCTTTTCTTTTTTCAAGATCGAAGATACAGTCTATTTTAATGATGTCAATTGTAGTTGAGCTTCTATTATTAGAATTTGGTATACCTTTGTGATAAGGCATAGAAAATTCTACATTTTTATTTTTGTGGTTAGTATAACTAGTACTGGCCCGATTTGTTCTACTATTGAACATAGGAGTGTATTCTTCAAAAGAACTTTCATCTTCAGTTATAGGTTCTGAAGTTGTATCTTTTTCAATTTTAGGTTCTTTTACTGTAAAAACTTTTTCCGGAAAATATTTGTCTCTAAGACTTTTATTTTCTGCAAATTTTTGTTCGCATTCTTTATCACTTAGTGACATTAGTTGGACTAGTTCATGTATTTGTTCAGCTGAGCCTGTCTCTAGCTGATTGTCAAATATTTGTTCTAGCTTTTAGGAGATAGAACTTATTTTTTTGTTTTGTTAAGCTCTTGAATTTCTCTTTCAAGTTTTAACTTTTGCTTTAATAACTCGGATAGAGTTTCTAATTTGTCACCTGGATGCATACTCCAGTCATCTTGAATTATGCTGAATTTTTGAATTATGTGACACTTTTGTAGCTCAATTTTTAATAATTTTGACATCTCACATGAGCTTCTTTTTTCTTTTAAAAGGTTATCACATGAGCGTTCTTTTAAAAGATTATCACATGGGCGTTGTCCTTTCATGTCAGTTTTCTAAAGAATTGTATTTTTTAATTTCTATGGTTCTTTCGTACCAAAAGGCCATTTTAATGCATTTGGACATTTAGAACTTCCTAATGACGGATTTCCTACATTAAAGTTAGGAAAAGAGTATTTTTGAAATCTTCCTCGGTCGTTGAAGATTTTTGTGTGTTGTTTCATCTTTTGAGGCTCAGCTTCCTCTATTTTATCAATCTTTTCTAAGACACCCTTAATAATCTTTGCAGCTATAGTCTCTAGATTTTCATTGGTAGATAATTTTTCTGCTTTATTAATTAAATCTCTAATTAATTCTTCTAACTTTAGAAGAGAACTCATGTTATGGCTATTAGAGTTCTTCTCGCTTTAAGCTTAGAGAGTTTCTTTTTAGCAGCAGCTAATTCTTGTTTGAAGAATCTTATATTCTGAGCTTTTATGCTATCCTGTAACATAAAGTTATATCTAGTTTGGTTTATTTGGCCTTCGTATCTCAGAATTTCACTTTTTTCAAAGTTAATTGCATCATCTAGAGCTTTAACTGTAACACCCCGACCAAAGGCGGATTATACATCGGGGCGCCACATATTGCTTCATTACTCGCGACACTATTGGTGTCAATATTTATTAATACACATTTTATCGCGCACGCGCAGCGGGGAAAATAAAGAACATAAATCAAACATAAATCAATATATTATAAATTATAACATTCAAACAACATTAACTTGTCTTGATACATTTTAATTCTAGGTCCAAAAGTAAAAACGTCCTACGTGTCCACAAGCTCCAAAACAGCTACTGCAAACCTGAACATGTGTTAAAATAAACGTCAAACACTTGCGTGTTGGTGAGAAATCAAGTTTAATAGATAATCATAGATAATCACAGTAAATCTGCGCGCAACACGTGTATGTCTAGAGTTTAACAAGGGTGTAATCAGATTGTGATCAAGCCTAAGATAGTTCATAGATCATAGTTCAATCCATGCTCCCAATTGAGCATAAAAAACGAGAAAACATCTGTGCAAGTGTAAACAAAGAAAACCGTAAACGATAGGTCTCCCGTGTTCAACTAATGGTACCAACGGAACTGCGGAATAGGCCGAACAAAGCGGTTAATGATACACACATACAAATAAACAGCCAAGTAAACGTCCTCAACACATGGGATACTGCGCGACTAAAGTTCATAAACAAGTTTAAGACTCAAGTTTTGTATGAACACATGAACATCCCAAAGCATTTAAAAAAAAAGGGATTAGATACGAGATAACTCACTTGATAAACGATGCGGTGATAGATAAAGCAAGAACCAACTTTAAACAAGCACAAGTTAACCTATAAATAAGATTATTGTTTTAACGATTGGTTTTAAGTCTTGATTATAAGTTAGCATAATTAATAAGTAAACTATTATATATAATATATATTACCGGAAAAGCAGGAAGAACAAGGAGGAAGACGGAGGCAGAGAGGGGGCGGCAGGAGGACAACGGCAGAGAGCAAGAGGAAAACAGGAGAGATTAAGTGTTTGTGTGTGTAGTGTTAAGAAAATAATACTATTATTTATAGAAAAACCCTAGGAGACATAATCCCTAGAAAAGGGGAAAAGATCTCAAAAAGCAAAAGATTCCAAAAGCAAAAGATATCAAAAGATATGGCAGCTGCAGGGGGCAAGATAAAGCTGACAGGGAACAGTAACAGGCATGGGCAGGTCAGATAAAGGTACTGGTCAAGCATGGCAAAAGCAGATCTCAAAAGATAATGTCAGTCACTTTTTCTACCAACCAATGGGGTTGGTACGCATGCTGCGCCGAAAGTAACTATTCAGACATTAGATAGGTTAGGTCAACAGCTCAGAAGAAAAGGCAACACAAAAGCAACGGCTAGATTCAACACAAGAAAACTCAAAGGGTACAGCGCGAGAAGGCTAAGGCGCGAAGGCAAACACAGAAGGTCAAGAGAGCGCGAACGCGAAGGTAGACAAAAACAACCTTAACGCGTCGCGGAAAGAACTATATTTCCATGCGCACTGCGGGAAGAACCACATTTCTTAGCGCGCCGCGGGAGGAACTAAGATTCCTAGCGCGCCGCGGGAAGAACTATAATTCTTCGCGCGTCGAGGGAACTACAAATCCTTAGCGCGTCGCGGGAAGCGTTCGTCTCGCGTAACGCAGGAACAGATGGTCTTCACGCAGGATTCCTTGTAAGGGGTCTGGCGCGTGGAGCTGCGCAGACATCCTTAGGCGGGAAGGAACAAAGGACAAGCAAAGAGTTAGAAGAAAGAGGGAAGCAAGGCTTAAGGGCGGGACGGCGACAAGAGGGAAAAGAAGGCGGAAAGAGAGAAGGAGAGGGACGGGACAGCGGGAAGGAAACGAAAGGCGGGAAGGAAAATACATATTATTATACAAGTATAAATATTAAATAATAAAAGAGAGATCGGGTCAGAGAAACGGGTACCTGGGTCGGGTCGGATCGGGGCAGATGTCACAGTCTCCCCTACTTTAAGAAATTTCGTCCCGAAATTTATCTCGAAGTAGGTTGCGCAGAGAACAGGTGCGGGTACTTGATCTTCATTTGATCTTCCCTTTCCCATGTAAACTCGGCTCCGCGCTTGGACTCCCAGCGAACTTTCACGATAGGGATACGACTGCGCTTGGTTTGCTTAACCTCGCGATCCATAATCTCAACAGGCTTCTCAATGAAATGCATGGATTCATCAACTTGAACTTCATCAAGTGGAATGTGAAGGTTCTCGTCAGCTAAACACTTCTTGAGATTGGAAACATGGAACGTTGGATGCACATTACTGAGCGCGAGCGGCAGGTCAAGTCTGTAGGCAACTTTTCCCACACGCGCGAGAATCTTGAATGGACCAACATAACGAGGAGCAAGCTTACCCTTCTTCCCAAAGCGGACAACACCTTTCCAAGGCGACACTTTGAGGAGAACAAGATCACCAACTTGAAATTCGAGAGGCTTTCGCCTACGATCTGCGTAACTCTTCTGTCGGCTTCTGGCAGTCAGCAAATGATCACGGATCTTGGCGATTTTATCGGTTGTCTCTTGAACAAGTTCGGGTCCTGTGATTTGAGTTTCACCCACTTCGCTCCAACAAATCGGGGAGCGGCATTTACGACCGTAAAGTGCTTCAAATGGGGCCATACCGATACTGGAATGATAGCTGTTGTTATAAGAAAACTCGATCAAAGGCAGGTGTGAATCCCAATTACCTCCAAAATCAAGAACACAAGATCGGAGCATATCCTCAAGAGTTTGAATAGTTCGCTCAGACTGACCGTCAGTCTGAGGATGATATGCCGTACTCATGTCCAAGCGAGTTCCTAGCGCAGATTGGAGAGATTTCCAAAAGCGAGATATAAAACGGCCATCGCGATCGGATATGATGCTCAAAGGAGTACCATGGCGGCAGACGATTTCCTTGACATAAAGCTGCGCGAGATGCTCAACACGGTAGTTTTCACGAATGGGCAGAAAGTGAGCAGATTTAGTCAATCGATCCACTACTACCCAAATGCTATCATGTTTGCTTGCTGTCAAAGGTAACTTGGTAATAAAGTCCATCGCTATACCTTCCCATTTCCACGTAGGAATTTCTGGTTGTTCGAGCAAACCAGATGGGCGCTGGTGTTCAGCTTTAACTTTAGAACAAGTCAGGCACTTAGCTACGAACACAGCAATATCCTTTTTCATACCGGGCCACCAATAAGTTATGCGCAAATCCTTGTACATCTTATCAGCGCCGGGATGAATAGAATACCGAGATTTGTGCGCTTCACTCAGGATATCAGCGCGAAGATTCTCATCACAAGGGATCCAGATGCGATTGAGATAGCAGAGAATTCCACTCAGATTAGGGACAAAGAGTGCTTCCGCGCCACACGCTAACTCGGCGCGAAGGTTACCATTACTGATGGATGCGCGCTGCGCGTCACGAATACGCGATTCAAGGTTGCTTTGAATCGGCGCGAAGTGAAGCTGGGTGCGCGGCAAGATACAGTTAAGTTGGCAGGGTTTTCGGCTGAGCGCATCGGCTACCACATTAGCCTTACCAGGATGATACCGGATCTCACAATCGTAATCGCTGATGAGTTCGTTCCATCGGCGTTGCCTCATGTTAAGTTCCTTTTGATCAAAGATATGCTGAAGGCTTTTATGGTCAGTGTAAAGGATACACTTAGTACCATAAAGGTAGTGTCTCCAGATCTTCAAGGCAAAAACAACTGCATCAAGCTCGAGGTCGTGAGTTGTATAATTCTTTTCATGAACCTTAAGTTGCCTTGATGCGTAAGCGATAACCTTGCCTCGTTGCATAAGAACACAACCGAGACCTTGGTTGGATGCATCGCAATACACGACAAAATCATCATTACCCTCAGGTAGCGCAAGAACAGGAGCTTCACACAACAAACGCTTGAGCGTTAGAAAGGCTTCTTCTTGCTTCGAGCCCCAAATATACGGTTTACCTTTGTGCGTCAGAGCTGTTAAAGGCAAAGCGATCTTTGAGAAGTTCGAAATGAAACGCCGGTAATAACCAGCTAAGCCCAGAAAGGAACGGATCTCAGAAGGAGAGGATGGCGTAATCCAGTTCTTGATTGCTTCAATCTTGGATGGGTCGACATGAATACCCATCTTGTTTACAACATGACCAAGAAACTGTACTTCATCAGACCAAAATTCACACTTGGAAAGCTTAGCATAGAGTTGCTCGGCTCTAAGCTTTTGCAATACCAATCGGAGATGTTGCTCATGCTCGGTCTTGGTCTTAGAATACACCAGAACATCATCGATAAACACGATCACGAATTTATCCAAGAAAGGCCTACACACCCGATTCATAAGATCCATGAAAACGGCGGGTGCGTTGGTTAGACCGAAGGACATGACCAAGAATTCAAAATGGCCATAACGAGTACGAAAAGCAGTCTTCGGAACATCTTCATCGCGGATACGCAACTGATGATAACCAGAACGGAGATCGATCTTCGAGAAACAGGAGGCACCTTGGAGTTGATCAAAGAGGTCGTCAATACGCGGTAAGGGATACCGGTTTTTAATGGTGAGTTTGTTCAACTCGCGGTAATCAATACACATGCGAAACGATCCATCTTTCTTTTTAACGAACAACACCGGAGCACCCCAGGGCGAAGAGCTAGGGCGAATGAATCCTTTAGCAGTCAACTCTTGGAGTTGGCTGGCCAATTCTTGCATCTCAGCGGGTGCAAGACGGTAAGGAGATTTAGCAACGGGGGAAGCACCAGGGACAAGATCAACACGAAACTCGACTTCACGAGCGGGAGGGATACCAGGAAGATCATCAGGAAAAACTTCAGGAAAATCACGCACAACAGGGATATCGCGAAGCTTCTTTCCTTCATCGGGTTTAACCACATGGGCTAGAAATGCAATACACTTCTTCCGCATGAGTCTTTGGGCTTCGGCGCAAGACATAAGTTTAAGACCACTGGAGGGTTTTTCGCCGTAGATATGAAGATCACCATTTTCTCGAGGTATGCGAATCAATTTCTTGGCGCAAATAACTTCGGCGCGATTCTTCGAGAGCCAGTCCATACCAATGATAACATCAAAGCTTCCAAGAGGCATAGGGATGAGGTCGATCAGAAAATCGTTTTCGTTAAGGTTAAGCGTGCAATCTTTAATTACCGAGTTTATTAAAACAGTTTCGCCATTAGCCAATTCAACTGAAAAATCTTCTTTTAAGTCATCGCGCGGTCGCGCAAGCTTCTGCTCGAAGGTGCGAGAGATAAAACTTCGATCGGCGCCAGTATCAAAAAGCATAGATGCATAAAATCCGTTAAGCAAAAATGTACCATTAACTACGTCGTTATTCGCTTGCGCTTGGTGCGCGGTTATGTTAAAAGCTCGGCCACGCGTCACTTGGTTCGAAATTTGGTTCACCGGATTCGCTTGAGTAATCTGAACTTGTAGCCTTGGGCACGCGTTCCGGAAATGACTTGGATCACCGCAGTTAAAGCACGATCTGGGTCGTGGGTTTTGGTAAGTTGGCTGTGGGTTCTGCGGGTAAGCTGGTGGTGTTGGCGCAATCGGATTGGAGGGAGGGGTTCTACAGTACTCAACGGAGTGACCTACGCGGCCACATCGGTTACATTGTCGACACGGGACTTGAGGTGGGTGATGAAGTCTACAGGTTGGGCAAAAGGGTTGGTTTCCTGTGTAAGGTTTCTTAGTTGGCGGGGCAGGGAGTGCGGGATTGGTTAAGGCATAGTTGTGGACTACAGGAGGTGCTGGGTAGGTTGACAGTGGGTTAGGCGCGTAAACTGGAGGTTGATAAATGGGTTGTTGGACAATGGGCGGGTTGGTAAGCGCATAGGCTTGTCTGCGCCTACGTTTCTGGTTATGGTTTGAGGGTTCTGGTTTGGTTTCTGTTGGTTCAGGGACAGTCTTGGTGGGTTTGGTCTTCTCAGTTCCCCGCAGGAACAGGGTTCCTGCTCTGACATGGTTGTCGCTGAGCACAGCGGCCAATTCGATGGCGTCAGAGAGGGTAACTGGGTTTCTGGCCCATACAGAATCTTGAATTTCCATGGGGAGACCCCCAAGGAATTTCTCGATGGCTCGGCGGGAAGGGGTAACAAGGTGAGGGACCAGTAAGCTTAGCTCGTGGAAGCGCGTCGCGTACTCGCGCGCTTCACCGCTGTATTGCTTCAAGTTCCAGAATTCTTCCTCCAGGCGCTTAACTTCGTTGGGAGGGCAGAATTCTCGCGTAAGAATTTCCTTGAATTCCTCCCATGTCATGCTAGAAGCAGCCTCTGCGCCACGCGCATGAGCTACTCCATTCCACCATGTAAGCGCTCTGGATTCCAGGACACTGGAAGCATATAGGGTTCGTCTTTCTGAGGGGCATTGGGTATGGAGGAAAGTGTTTTCAATCTTCTCAAGCCATTGGAGCATCACGGTGGCTCCTTCAAGACCTGTGAACTTCGGAGGGTTACCCGCATTAAAGGACTTAATGTTATAACTGGAGGTATTAGCATTGTTTTGGCTCAAAGCTTGGGCTATTGCGGCGGCCATTTCCTGGGAACGTTGCTGTCTACGCATGCGCGAGGCTTCTCTTCTCTGAAATCGGCGAGATAGCGGAGGCATTCTATAAAAATTTTAATTTTAGTTAATATCTTGGTTTTAGCGCAAAGTTTTAATCTTATAAAGCTTGGTTTCACGGAGTTAGATACTATCAAAAGTTAAAGTAAAATAAATGATCCTAAATGCAGACTTAATAAAGGTAACAAATTCGAATCAAGAACCGACAATTCACGTATCACCGTGACTTTCCGAGTTCTCAATTTAAAATAGCTAGTAAACGAGTATTGGAGATTGACGATTCATGTATCACCATGACTTTCCAATCTTCAATATAAAATATACAAGAAAATGAGTATTGGAGGTTGACAATTCATGTATCACCATGACTTTTCAAGTCTCCAACCTCAGAACATAATCGTAAATGGAAATTGAAAATCAACTATTCATGTATCACCATGACTTTTCGGATTTTCAACCCCAACAAACGAATATGTAAGTAAAATCAATAAAAATCGAAATTCACAAAAATCGAAATATCGCGGAATAAAATCATATACTGCGCAAGCGCGAGCATATTCATAAATAACGAGTAATTAACAATAAGCGCGCAAACATGAGATTTCTCTCATGCGCGAGAAGGGACTCTTAGGTATTCTAGGCCGTTACGTCTAACCACCTATCCTAAAGTCAACAAGCTCTGATACCAATCTGTAACACCCCGACCAAAGGCGGATTATACATCGGGGCGCCACATATTGCTTCATTACTCGCGACACTATTGGTGTCAATATTTATTAATACACATTTTATCGCGCACGCGCAGCGGGGAAAATAAAGAACATAAATCAAACATAAATCAATATATTATAAATTATAACATTCAAACAACATTAACTTGTCTTGATACATTTTAATTCTAGGTCCAAAAGTAAAAACGTCCTACGTGTCCACAAGCTCCAAAACAGCTACTGCAAACCTGAACATGTGTTAAAATAAACGTCAAACACTTGCGTGTTGGTGAGAAATCAAGTTTAATAGATAATCATAGATAATCACAGTAAATCTGCGCGCAACACGTGTATGTCTAGAGTTTAACAAGGGTGTAATCAGATTGTGATCAAGCCTAAGATAGTTCATAGATCATAGTTCAATCCATGCTCCCAATTGAGCATAAAAAACGAGAAAACATCTGTGCAAGTGTAAACAAAGAAAACCGTAAACGATAGGTCTCCCGTGTTCAACTAATGGTACCAACGGAACTGCGGAATAGGCCGAACAAAGCGGTTAATGATACACACATACAAATAAACAGCCAAGTAAACGTCCTCAACACATGGGATACTGCGCGACTAAAGTTCATAAACAAGTTTAAGACTCAAGTTTTGTATGAACACATGAACATCCCAAAGCATTTAAAAAAAAAGGGATTAGATACGAGATAACTCACTTGATAAACGATGCGGTGATAGATAAAGCAAGAACCAACTTTAAACAAGCACAAGTTAACCTATAAATAAGATTATTGTTTTAACGATTGGTTTTAAGTCTTGATTATAAGTTAGCATAATTAATAAGTAAACTATTATATATAATATATATTACCGGAAAAGCAGGAAGAACAAGGAGGAAGACGGAGGCAGAGAGGGGGCGGCAGGAGGACAACGGCAGAGAGCAAGAGGAAAACAGGAGAGATTAAGTGTTTGTGTGTGTAGTGTTAAGAAAATAATACTATTATTTATAGAAAAACCCTAGGAGACATAATCCCTAGAAAAGGGGAAAAGATCTCAAAAAGCAAAAGATTCCAAAAGCAAAAGATATCAAAAGATATGGCAGCTGCAGGGGGCAAGATAAAGCTGACAGGGAACAGTAACAGGCATGGGCAGGTCAGATAAAGGTACTGGTCAAGCATGGCAAAAGCAGATCTCAAAAGATAATGTCAGTCACTTTTTCTACCAACCAATGGGGTTGGTACGCATGCTGCGCCGAAAGTAACTATTCAGACATTAGATAGGTTAGGTCAACAGCTCAGAAGAAAAGGCAACACAAAAGCAACGGCTAGATTCAACACAAGAAAACTCAAAGGGTACAGCGCGAGAAGGCTAAGGCGCGAAGGCAAACACAGAAGGTCAAGAGAGCGCGAACGCGAAGGTAGACAAAAACAACCTTAACGCGTCGCGGAAAGAACTATATTTCCATGCGCACTGCGGGAAGAACCACATTTCTTAGCGCGCCGCGGGAGGAACTAAGATTCCTAGCGCGCCGCGGGAAGAACTATAATTCTTCGCGCGTCGAGGGAACTACAAATCCTTAGCGCGTCGCGGGAAGCGTTCGTCTCGCGTAACGCAGGAACAGATGGTCTTCACGCAGGATTCCTTGTAAGGGGTCTGGCGCGTGGAGCTGCGCAGACATCCTTAGGCGGGAAGGAACAAAGGACAAGCAAAGAGTTAGAAGAAAGAGGGAAGCAAGGCTTAAGGGCGGGACGGCGACAAGAGGGAAAAGAAGGCGGAAAGAGAGAAGGAGAGGGACGGGACAGCGGGAAGGAAACGAAAGGCGGGAAGGAAAATACATATTATTATACAAGTATAAATATTAAATAATAAAAGAGAGATCGGGTCAGAGAAACGGGTACCTGGGTCGGGTCGGATCGGGGCAGATGTCACATTAACTGCCTCTATGATTGGCGTTAAAGGCATTATATTCCTATAACTTCTTTAAGAATTTCTCCATACTTATCTATTCTTTCTGACATAGATCGTATTAATTGTATTTCTGTAGAGGTGGAAGTTGGTCCTCTAGTTCTTAGAGTGTGTCCAGAAAAACTGTGTCTAGGTCTAGACTCTAAAATTTGTTTATCTCGAGCTATGTTTATTGCCCAATGTTCTTGAAGTTGTGAAGGTTCAGTGAATTTACTTTCTTCTACTGTTCCAATATCTAAGAATATATCTTCGATTGTTATACTCTCTTTTTCTTTATACTCTATTGAATGAGTACTGTTAGTAATAGCATCCTTTAATATTGAACATCTTGAAGGACCAAAAAACGTGCTAGCTGATAGCTTGACGCGTGACTTTCAAAACACGTAAGCAATGACGTAATCTTTTTCTATAAATAGAATGCGTCTCTTTCGAAAGTTCATAACACCCTCATTTAGAAAAAGAATTGTGATGGAAGAAGAAAAAGAAAAAAATCAAGGCCCTACACCTAAAAGAAAAAATTCTTTTAATAGAATTACGAGCTGTGCAACAGCAAATTGTGTTATACAATGATTTGCTTAACACCAAAACTGTAAATTCTGTACAGGAAGACGAAAGTCTAAAAACAGAATCTATTCCTTTACAAACGGCTAAAGGTAAAGAAAAATCAAGTCCGTTGATCCTTGATGCTTTGGGAAAAAGCATACATGAGGCAAAAGATGAGCCACAATCATCTTCTAGTCCGGAAGCAAACGGCTCCGGTAAAGACAACTCAAATTCGTTTACGGCTGATAGTTTGCCAAAAACTATTAAAACCACCTATGCTCAAAAAGGTGACATCTCCAGGAAATCAAAATTCAAGATTCTACGTCATTTTTTACGGGGACCACAGAGGAATTTATGCAGACTGGGCTATTGTCTCAAAATATGTCCAGAATACATCAGCTCCCTACAAAAAATTCAGCTCCTTGTTATAAGCCCAACAAGAAGCCACAAGATTTTCTGCAGAATTTGGGAAAAAAGAAATTCCATTAAGAATCTCTATCTTTCCCACACCTGTAGTAAAGACGACAAGAACATCACCGGTTAACTTTTCAAACTCACCATTTGAAAAAAGATCAGAAAAAAGAATATAGATTCAGAATGAAGAAATCGACCTAATAAGTTTGGACGAATTTCGATCAGTCTGGTCTAAAGCTAGGGCTCTTAACCCAGACAACTTTGAAGTCAAAAATATATACACAGAAGACAAAACATCAAAAAGTCTATACAACTTCTGTCCAGGATCTGATCCTCATTTAGTTTCTCTTGCATTTTCCGCTGGATTAATTAAATGTATATATCCCTCCGCTAATTTACAAGAAATTAACTTGTTCACAGAAGGCATGAAGAAGGCTATAAAAATCTTCAGAAAAAAGATTGCAGCTGCCAAAGATGCCAACATTTATATTGAATGCACTTCTGCGTTACCAGATTGGTATCAAGGAAAAAGCTTTCCCGCCTTACATTTATTAGAGGTTGGCTTAACTAAAACAAGAAATGTCCAACCTTCCAAAGTCATGGAAGAAAAAGAAGATATCAGCAATTGGGTCTCCATTAGAGTTAATGTGTATCTAAAAATCTTAAAAACTCTTCAGCAGATTAAAGTTAGAAGTTTTAAGAATATTAATTACTGCAGCCAAAACTGCATAATTACTAGTTACAGTGGAACCCCCCTACCTGTTCATGAAAAACATGCAATAGAGACCATTGAGCAACGAATCATTCTCAATCAACTTGATGTAGGTCCGGCCACTAAAAAATTATTGTGTCAAGAACTGGCACGCATAATAGAAAATCACGCATGTGAAGAATGCAGAGAAAGTGACATCCTCTCAAACGAAATGATGGAGGATACACGTGAATTGGACCCTACACATGGGTTCATTGATTAAAAGCAAGCATGTGAATAAAGCAGGCAAAGCGACAACCTCTCAGTCGAATAATGGGGGACACGTAATTAGGACCCCACATGGGTTCAATTATGAAGATAATTACGTAAGCGCTTACGTAAACAAAAAGAACTTTACGTTCATTGTTTTTCCTATATAATGTAAAGATTGTAAGGCAGAGAGGCATCGAATACTCTCCCGAAAAATTTAATTTCCTTGTAGTCTTAGCTATGTGTGAGTAAGCTCCCCTTTAGGGGAAAATGATGTAAATTCAACAATTTGACAATTTAGGTAAATTTTTCTTTCAACATGATAAAGAAGACCAGAAGATGACTTGAAGTACACAAAATGCATTCCAAGTCATTCGACATGAAGTGCACAAAGCATATAGTATCATTGATTAAGATCGAGGAATTAACAACTGTTACTATTAGATATCTACTATACAAAATGTTCACCTAAAATATACGTGTAACAACTTTGATTATCCTTACGATTACACGCAAAACGCACTCCCACTCTCTTAACATATATATTGAGTCGAGGCTATTTTCTCAACCATTCGTAGTAGCTGAAGTAACCTCTTTAAAGACTTTAGAAGATACATATTGTTTGGACGAATTTAATCTTCAAATTTCTTTTTTAATATATTATCCATCACTTTGTGTCCTATCTGATTTTCAACGTCTCTATTTTTATATTCACGACAAGATTTGTTTTGATTATACCATGTGTTAAATTATTTAATAATCTATTTGTGAATAGATAAAATGTGTTACTTTTTCCCCTTTTTTCCCTAATAATGCATAGCATTCTCATTCAATTCTCTATCTTCATATCTTTAATTATACTAAAAACACTATTTTTTCTTTCTCATTTTTAATTAAATAATATTTTTTTTATACTTTTATCATTACCTTTTCTCTCTCATTCACTCACAACCACTTTCAAAAATATTAAAATATTATAGAGATGAACAGTGCGTTTCTCCGAATTTAACCATGAACAGTAACATTTTCTCTCTCCTCCTCTCACAACCATTTTTAACCATCCCTAAAAAATGAAGAACCCCCTCACATAATTTAGGGAATCCATTAGGAATGCTCTAAGACTCTAAACCATGCTTCATATGTGTGCATATAGCAACAACAATCATATCCAGTAAATCCCACACATAGTAAAACTATTAGTAAGGTCTGGGGAGGGTGGAATGTAGGCAAGCCTTACCTCTATCCTTGAGGAATAGAGAGGCTGCTTCCGAGGGACCCCCGGCTCCAAAAACAAGCAACATAATAGTAGGATAGTAAATAAAGTATAAAATAGACTATTGGAAAAGTGTAATATTTAGTACTAACGAAAAAAAAAGAAAAAAAAATGATAAGTAGATAAACTAATTATAATAAATAGCAGTATTAATAGTAAAATAAACAATACAGGTAATAGAAACAAATTATACTAAGCTGATCAGGTCATGGCTCTAAGACATATTTCTAAACCAAAACTATATCATTTCCCTAGAAGTCCTTAACCTTAATCCTACGTCTCCAAGAAGTCCGATCATCATGTGTGTGTGTGTGTGTTTGTATTTCATTTATCGGTGTTTTGGTATATTAAAATACCAAAACACCGATAAATGAAGTCCTCGTTTGGAGTGTTTGTTATCCTTGACGGTCCATGCTCTCAAAACTCTAACCATAACTTTGGATGGAGATGTTTTGAGAACATCAATTTTATCCAACATTGTAAAGCTTTGAACCTCCATTGTAATCTGTTTTATATCAAACGATAAAAGACTTTACTGAAATAATTCGTTTAAATATAAAATTTATAATTAAAAGTTGAAAAACTTACTTTGTAAAAGCTTCAAAGACATAATATTGTTTTAATGTGGAGAATGCATCTATGAGCGGATGCTATACACTACATATGGAGATGTTTATTTTTGATAAACACCGTAAGTTCAGAAATCGTTTTAATTAAATAATAAATACAATAAATCGAATTCAATATAAAGCAATATACATCCTATAAATAAAACCCTATAAGTAAGCCTATAAATGCAGCATATAATTTCTAATAAAAATCCAGTGCTTGATTTTTGGAACTACAAAAATTAGACATCTAACTATAATAATAAACCAATTTGACCTGTTGACTAATTCAGAAACCGTTTTAATTAACCCATTTTCTTTTTTTTATTGAAATGTTTACCGGGGATCCATCCCCTTTAAAAAAATTTCCTGGTTTGCATTTTGTTAGATGGCTTTAACTGTTTTTTTGTAAGATTGTTGTTGCAGGATTGTTTTAATTAAAAATAACAATTTTTGTAAGGTTGTGAATTTCTAGTTAATATATAACTAATTGATCAACTATATTAAAAAAGATTTTAGTTTCAAAAAATAACAGTTTAATGTTATCAAAAATTAATTGTGAATATGTGGAAAATAATTTTATGGAAATGTGATGATGTTGAGTCCTATGTGAACATCCTAGATTAATGACACGTGGATAGAATTGAGTTGCTTTATTATATTAGTTAGATTATAACAGTTAGGTTCCTATCTATATATAATAAGATTTTCAAATTTTAAATTGATAGGTCATAAAAATAAATTAATATTAGTAAAACTTGGAAAAAGGCGTATTATGAACAAAAAATCACAATATATAAACATAATTTTAAGTAACAAACATATTAAACATCATATCGATTAACCGATAATTTAAAAAAAAAATCATACCTTTAAACCCTAAATAGATTAAAACATAAATCGATTAATAGGAATAGATTAAATACCAAATCTATTAACCGTTAGTATAAAAAATCATGCAGTTAAACCCTAAATCCAATAACAGTGAATCAATTTGATGTTGTTCTTCACAAAAATTGATTAAACACTAAAATATAAATCATACCTGATAATTGCAAACAATGAACATATTTGATGTTGTTTGGATTATGAAACCGACAAATCATGAAGAACCGGTTATAGATGAGGCGAAGAATTTGGTTACAAACAATGGGGAGCGTTACGATTTTTGAACGAAAGCATGTGCCTTTTAAAAAAGAAATGATGAACAATTTAAACCTAGTAAATTTAATAAGTTTTTTAATTTTAACAATAATTAGATTAGAATAATTAATATTATAATTACATTAATAAGTTACAAAAATATAAAAGTCAATATCATTGATTAAAATTTTATGGTGAATATATGGAAATTAAATTTATGGAAGTTTGATGACATGGAAACCTATGTGGACAAACTAGGTGAAGAACATGTGAACAAAATTGTGTTACTTTAATATATTAGTTAGATAGATTAAATGAACTTGGAATCTGTTGTATGAACAAAGTTATGTAACAGCCCCTTACTCTATCAAAATTCAATTTTATCAATTATAATAAAAGAAAAAAAACTAAAAAATATGACAAGATAATTGACCCAATATTTTATGGGCTTTAATATTGCATATATATGTTATGTATATGACACATTTATGATAATCTCTAATGGGTGAACAGTTTTCTCTTTATATTCTCTCTGGTTTATAACATAATAGGATCTCCTGAAAAGATAGAAAAAGCTGCCCAATTATTAAAGAAAGAATTTGAAATGAAAGATCTTAGTTTGACAAAATTATGCCTCGGCCTGTAGTTCGAGCATCTGTGCAATGGCACATTTGTATCCACATAAAGATCCATACCGCCCTCAAAAAGAGGGAGAAGAAGTACTTGGTCTAGAAGTACCATATTTAAGCGCAATCGGTGCCCTTATGTATCTTGCTAATGACACGCGACCTGATATAGCATTCGCAGTACATGTACTAGCAAGATACAGCTCGAATCCAACACGCAGACATTGGACTGGAATAAAACATATATTCCGATATCTTCGCGGGACACAAGACTTAGATCTTTTCTATCAAAAGAATGACAAGTCCCAGCTTGTTGGGTATGCTGATGTTGGTTATCTTATCACACCCACATAAAGCAAGATCTCAAACAGGTTATGTATTTACTTATGGTGGCACCACAATTTCATGGAAGTCAACTAAGCAAACACTTATAGCAACATCTTCAAATCATGCGGAACTGATAGCACTATATGATGCCGGTCGAGAACGCGTATGATTAAGGTCAATGATTAATCACATACAAGAGGCATGCGGATTAGAATAAATCAAGAAAGAGCCGACGGTTATCTATGAAGACAATGCTGCTTGTATAGCTCAAATCAAAGAAGGCTACATCAAAGGTGACAGAACAAAGCACTATACACGCTGTACTCTTTCCCTTGACTAAGTTTTATCCCATTGAGTTTTCTTAGTAAGGTTTTTAACGAGACAGCATAACTGATTCAGCAATGTCAATTTATTCATAGATCCTGAAGTACCTAATTAACATCATCCTGAAACATGTTGTTAATCGTGTATAATGAACGGTAATGTATATCTGAGGGGGAGTGTTATAAAATCACATATGCATTATGTGTATATGATAGTTATTTGGTAGTTATATTCTTATATATATAGTCTTATGTATTGAACATTAAATATTGATCTTCATTCAATAATATACAAAGTCTCTCTATATTCTCTGGTTTATAATAGTATCAAATTACTCGATAAACTCATAAAACCAAGGCTTGCGTTAGATTATAGTTTTCACAAATAATGGATCATCAAGCCGTCAGCAGCCCACTGCCCAGCCACAATTGTCGCATGCAGAGTGTGTAATGGGCCAGTCGTCCCATTGTTTAGAAAAAAAAGAAAAAACGAATTGGCGATTTCATTTTCTAATGTATAAATTTAAAAGAAAGGGGATGATCAAGTGTAAGAACACAACATAATAAAAATTATTTGAAGTTTTTTATGTTAAATGAAAATGTGTGTATGTGAATCTAACATTATCTATTTTAAATTTATTTTATATTACATAGTTATAGGTATAATCATAGGGTATACAAGATGAACTTTGGTCAAGACCTTTCATACAATTTAAGTGATCTACTTAATACTAATTCTACTAACTACTTAGTTATCATCACTAGCTCCAGATCTGAAGTTCCCATTAGACAACAACGGTTCTGTCACTTGGGAAATGGGCAAGCAAATCAACTAAGGCTTTACTTTTTATTACGTTGGGAGTTACACATTTAGCATTGAGTACGATGAAAACTCAAAATTCTTTTACAGGTTGGTTAATAAAAAAAAAAACTGCTTTGGGTTGGCTAATTAATAAAGAAGACATCTTTCAGTTTGAGGTATTAAAAATGACGGATTGTTGGCCGATAACCCTGATGATATATAAAAGTGTTTTAAGAAGTCAACTTTTCAAATGTTTATCATAGAGTTACTCGAAGTCTGTGGAATCCGAAGTCTCCATTTATGAAATTATAATAGTCAAAAATCTTTGGGACTTAGATGGGTTTATGTTTGGATTGTTTAAAATGTTTTGGGATCTTTTAAAAGAATATTAGATTTGAAACTATGTGTTTCACACATTTCATCTTTAAAATTTTAGTACAACTTTCAACTTTGACCCCTTTGAAGCAGTCGAGTTTAACATAACCAAGATTTACTCTATGATGTTGTAGTTGTAACAACTAATTATTATATATATTAAATCTTAAAGTTCTTGACACACTCATAATTCACTGTTTGTTTGAAAGACTGTTGTAAGGCCCCGAGCCCGGGTGCCCTATATTCGGTGTTGGATTTACTCATAAACACAGTTCTAAAATCAGAGTTAATTAAAACTTTTGCGAAAATATAAAAGTCAACCATTTTTTACAATCATAGGGTACATGTCTTAAAATAACATCACGATAGTCTAAGTCACTCTCAACAATAAACATAAAACGACACGTGATTCTTCCTTCCCTTGATGCCAGTCTTCCCTTGAATGTCACGTGTCCCTCCTCAAAGCTACTTGTCTCATCCTACTCACTTGCGTGCATGTTAAAAGTCAGCTACGTTGAGTGAGTTCTAGTTTAACAAATTACAAGTTATTTTTACACATTTATCTTACATAATCGTACCCGTAAGTATCGTTCTTACTTTTATCATGTACTTGTTTTCTTTCATCTTACATATTCATTATTTTATTCTTTTCACGTACATATATTTATTCTTACACATTCTTTCATATTCGTGCAATATAACTTTGTACTATTCTTGCATTATTCTTACACTTTCTTACATAATATATAATTATTCTTACATTCTTGCACATATATTATAAGGGTTTGGCGCCCGACCTCTTGCACCGATATCGTTAAGTTAACCACTCTAGTCTTGCCCAGGTATTAGAAAGGCCTGTCACCCTGACTCTTGCATTTTGACTCTTACAACCACACTTAATTAAACAATTTAACACATACACATTCTTACAAATATTCTTTCGCTCTTACAATATTTATCACCTTCTTCATATGTATATCTTTCTAGCCTTACAATTCATTCTTTCAGTCTTGCAATAATTACCACGTTCTTCATATTATACGTATATAAGTTGTGTCTTTCTAGTCTTACAAGTATGCACATAGCCCCAAAACATTTTTAAAGAGAATTGGGGCTAGAACTCACCTGGAGTCGGTTTCGTGCAAAGTTTATGCTCACACCCTTTTTCAGCTGAGCACGCCTAACTGTATAACAATTACAAGTATCAATAATCTAGTTCTAACTACCCTGAACTTCTAGTTAACGAACCCTTAACTAACCAGGGGGGTGTTCTGGCTCGAAAACACACTTTCGACTTGAATGGGATCCATTCGAGTCGAATGGAACTAGTCGGCTCGTTTGGGTTCTGGCTTGGCTCGATTCGGGTCCTTTCCTTTTGCCACTTTTCACGTCTCGTTACACCCGTTTTAACGTTAGGACAATTTTCGGTATAATAACTTCATTTCCTTTCTCGATACGACCCGAACACCACTTGTTCATACCGAATAAAACCCAAGTGACTTTCTTACAATGAAGTTTACACTTTTCTTACTTAACAAGACCCTATTCACCTTAGTCTTTAAATAACACAAACCGACCTTAAAAACCTAATCTTTCATCTAAGACATACCTTTTTAGATCTTGGTTAGGTTTGGATCTTGGACCTCACGTGAATCTAGACGGGTTTTTCTTTTCTTGATGATGCTTGAATAGGATTACACCTTGTTTACTTGAATCTTGAATGAAATGAGGGAAGAAGAGAGAGTTTATGTGTGTATAGAGAGGGTGTATGGAGGTTGAAGATGATGAATGAGAATGTTTTAGGGAGGTTTAGGAGTTTAAATACTCCAAGCTCATGGACCTTAGGCCCGTAACCATTCTCAAATCCATTCACAAATCCTACGCCTACCACTTCGTCCCATTATTTAACATAATTAAATAACGGCACACGATAAATAATAAAAACTTCTTTTTATTTAATATTCTAAAAAATTCGGATGCTACAATTGCTTTAACCATTTGTAATTTCTGCTTCAATTGTTATACATTGTTCTTATATCTCTTCTTTTTGCACGTGTTTTGGAGTTTACATCTTGCTATTTCAACTTTACAAGTGACTTACTCTTTTGTCAGCCTTATCTCCTTTTCTCATTTGTATTTTCATTTGAAAACCTTTCTCTCTCTTACAGAACTTTCTCTTTCTATTTTCGCTCTGCCATTGTAGCATAACAACGATCGCCTGTTGATGAGACATCCGGTTGGTTGTGTATGTGTCGCCAGGTTCCATCTTGGAAACCCTGGACGACGACGATGGTAGAGTTACATTGCTACGATATTGATGTGCTAAAAGTAGTTATAATTTATTAACTAAAATTATGCTAATCTAGATACTAAGTAATAATTCTAGACTATTAACTTAACTAAAACTACTAACCAGCAAGTGAACCGGTCGACTCTAGTACAGCTAAGTAAGTCCGGATATCGAACCCACGAGACTCTTTTAATTAAGTAAACTAGCTAAATTAGACTCATTTACAGACACAACTATTATTTATTATTATTGTGGGGGGGGGGGGGGTTTACAAAAAATTAATATTAAATTAATCACTAAGACTTAAAGACAACTTAAACCTGGACTTAATTCATATGATAGATAAAACACCTTGACTAGAATCCCCAAAGTTTCAGTTATCAGCTAATCGGAAAATGCTTAGTTATGGAACTGGGATCATAGAATAGTCACTTAAAAGAAAACCCAAATAGAACCCCTGACCCTTCTCAAGAAGACACCTATGGATTTCTATTAAGTTCTTAAACACACCAGTTTTAATATTAAACTTCCTTACGGTTACCTAATTAATTACGAACAAGTACCTTTAAACGAAATCTTACCTTACAGTGCGGAAATCAAAGACAGTTTAATAAATTCATTCGACATTAATAGACGAAGCTGAAAAATCAAACCTAGACGGATTCCTTACGAGGAACTAAATCTAGCAATCTTAATTAACCAAGACCTATCAAATAACCTATCACCTTACAGCTTTTTAGGTTAGCCACACACTTTTATATATTTGATTAATAATATTGTTTTTATGATCTTATTATAAATCAATCACAAACTAGTCAAGAACACACAGTAAATGATCTAACAGAATCCTATTATATGACAGACAATCACCAAAGACAATGTGAAACAATAAAATTCACCAAATTAAACCAAGCACACATATGTATCGAATAAATAATCTTAAACTCTTTACTGATTCATAAAACCATAACGAAAAGCAAATCCCAAATAAAATCAAACGTCAATCAAAGGTTCATCATAAGCCTAGGCAGTCTAAGGGTTTAGCCAACAACCATACTCAAGAACAAAATAAAATAAATAGGTTTAAACAATAAATTCATGACGAAAATAATAAATTCAAACCGAATAATAAGAATGTTTGTATGAGTAGGTGTTGAACCAAAACGCTCTCTGCTCAAACCCAAAGACTTGCCATCCCTTTTCTTCTTTCTTTGCGGCTACCAATTCTCTTGTTTGCGTGACATTCGAAAACAGGGGCGCACCCCACAAAACTAATAAAAAAATCTGCCGATGCCTTTTTTCTATATATCTCAAACCCTTGGAATGATATCAACCTCCTCTCAATTTAAAGCCCAAGTAACAACACGGTGCAACCCAAATAATTAAACCCTTTGTTGAGGTTGACTTGCAGCCCACGTGATCTTTTAGTTCACATTTAGCAATATGAATTTTCATTATTCTTTGATATGTATTATATTCTGCTGATGGCATGAAGCAACGAATTAATTGAAAGCCACATGACATTATTTTGTATTCCATCTAGGAGTTCATATTTCAAACTTGATTTTGCAATTTAAACTTCAATCTCCAATTCACCTACATAGGAAAAGAAAAGAATATAATTAATGTCTAATTCAATTTGTCATTTAATTTCCATTTTATGAAGTGCTAATTGTAAACAATAAAACCCTTGACATAATTTATCACAAATTTAATGTAATATAATATAATTTTCAATCACCATAATATTTATTATTTAGATATATTTTTTTAATAAAACTAAACAAAAACTATTAAAAATAATGGGGATATTTATATAATTCATATTTAGTTTAGCCCATATAAGATATATCATTTCTTGGATAGAGAAATAGTGTGACAGAAACAGGGTTGTTGCTCTATCGTTGCTGGTGGCTTTCCGGCCGTCTATGGCAGTGACAGCGGACGACGACTTTCATCACTTATTTGTTTCATCTGATTGTACATTATGATGTTGTGACCGTTATCGAGTTCCATTTAGGAACCCTAGGCGACGGCGGTGGTCAAACGACGGCTGTCGACACCGATCTTTTTCATCGCGGCGGCGATCCCGCGAACAGTGAGATGAAAGCATAGCATAATGTGACACTACGATTATTTGAGTCTACATGTGGATGGTAAAGGTTATGATGATGAGCGTGACCTAGTCTGAGCCTCCATAGTTGTTTCTTTATGTTATATCGGTGATGATACAAAATGAGTGTGTTTAAGGCTATGATGATTGTCTATTATGATATGATCTGAGCCTTCTTTTGTGATATATTTTTTTTACATAATTCTTTTACTTAATTTATACTTCTTATTTGGTCTATGTTGTTGGTTCGATGATGATGAGTATATGCTCATCCGAGAGGCGCTTTGATTTGTTATCCATATGACTTCATTAATGTTTCTATTTGTTTGAGGTTATTGATGCGTGCTATCTATTTTTCTCGGTATTTACCATTTTGGTTGGATTTTGTGATATGGAACCTTAAACTGGTCTCTGATAGGTATGAGGTTGTGACTTTTTCAAAATCGGATCAAGAATGAAACCAAAATTGGTTTTTTGTTGGCATTTAGAATTTGTATTTTGGTCTTTTGTTTGATAAACTGAGTTGCTTATGTTTCAAGCTTTAAACTACCACCGATTTGGTGCTTGATTTGTTGACGAATGAAGTTTTATTTGGTTAATCATTTGAGGCTTTAGTTTGAAACTCAACAAATATTTCATTATTTTGCAGACTATACATATATTTTTCTAAGTATTTATGAATTTAATTATGGTTAAATCTTTTATTGCAAGCAGTTAGACCAAAATTTGAAATTTTGTTTTACTTTAGAAGTCAATTTTCTAGCTAGGATTACTTACTTTTGTAATCTCACGGAAAATCCCATATTAATTTTGGGCCAAAGATGACAACTTTGAAAGATGAAGGATTTAAAATTTCTTCAAAATAAATAGAAAATATAAAATATGGAGGTGAAAGAATCCATATTGAAGAAATAAGAAAAATGGATTCATCCCACATGGAAATGATGAAAGTTTATCCCACATGTAAAGAAGGAAGAAAATTGAAGCATTCCACATGGGTATAAATATGAAAGAAAACTTTCATCCCACATGCAAAGAATGAAGAAAATGGAAGCTCTTTATAAGAGAGAAAATTTCTATAGTAATATTCTTATGTGGCTAATCACTCTCAGTAGTCCTAGCGGAGGGTGCGAAGCACCCGATGCGCACGTGCACGGGCGATGGGCGCAATGTGGCGCTTTGATGCGCACTTTGCACTTCGCTCACATCGCCGAGAGCCGCCTTAGTATTTTTGGTCAATGTAAGTTTGACCAAGATGTGATGAGCTATCAACATACAGGGACTAAAAATGAAAATATGAGTTTTGATCCATCGCGCTACGCGAACGGATCAGGTTTAAAGTCTTCGTGTACGCAAAAGACAAAATTCCTAACTTAAATTTGAACAACTTCGTGCTACGTGAAGGACACGTCCATTTTCACTTCGCGCTACGCGAAGTAACCATATTGCATGTGAGACATGTGTCAACACGTGGCGGTTGTCAGACCACGTAGAAAAGCCACCTGATGACTCAGCAAACTAAGTCTGTTCGCGTTGCGCGAACGACTCCATTTCTGTTCCTTCACGCTACGAGAAGGAGCACATAATCTGCTATAAATAAGGGGAGGGGCATTGCACATTCAGTTTCACACCAAAACACCTTCACTCAAACATAGTAAGTCTTGTTTTTCGTGCCAGTTCTCATAGTACGTGCCAAGCCCCAAGGTTTCGACGGTTTAAGCCTTAGTATGCGATAGAGAGTAGAAGTGCTGCTCGTGTAAACTTAAGCATATAAATCTGAATACCCGTGCCCAAACCTTGATCATAATTATATTTACAAAGGTTATAGCTAAAATGATGTTTCATTATAATTAAGAAACATAAGCTTTTACATACAAGAAGATATAGTCAGAAATAGTTTCTTCACAATTAAGAAACATTACATGCAAAAGATATAATTAAAATTTATGTTTCTTTGTGATTAAGAAATATAATTAAAATTTATGTTTCTTTGTGATTAAGAAATGTAAGAATTTACATACAAAGATTATAGTAATTTAATTGCTTCTTCTTAAAGAAGAAACCTATCAATACATGTTTTTTCGTGAAGAAGAAACTTAACATATGATTTGTAAATAAAGGGAAAGACTACATGTCTAAATATTGTATTCAAACAAATGATCAAGTAAGGTTTAAAGCTATCAAAACCAGACTAAATGTCTGTAGTTGGATCAAGAGACGATCCGGGCATTTATATAAACATATTTTATTATAGGTTACACATCATTCATTCACAAAAGTTTTTAAACGAGATCACCACATCATTTAGAAAAGACAATCACAGGTGAATACGTTAAACCTTTTACAGTCAGTCATTAAGATAAACGGGTTGTTTATCTTAACAAGTCAGTCATGCTTATATGAGATTACGTGATCTATAAATTAAGGGATTACGTGATCCCTAAGTCACAAGGTAGAAAATAAAAGCAACTCAGACCGAGTACACATGTGTCTGGATCCAAACATATCTATTTAGCCTATCAATCAAGGCTACGTGGCCGTAGGCTAGCAGTCATAACCAAAGTTCTCCAATGGGCGTCGGTTCCTGGAGAACCATAATTGTGTGTGTATAGCAAGTGGCACAAGTCCCAGAAATAAGAGACATTTTTGCTGAGTGTGTTCAAGAAAACTATCTTGCCAGAAAAAGATTTAATAAATGTTTTAGAGTCAACGATTCACTAGCATATCACTGACGTATTCCCCCCCCCCCCCCCTACACATTACAGGAAAGCAAGTTTAATACAGATAACAAGGAATAAGAGTCACTCATGAAGTTAGATGCTTGCTTATGAATATGGCTCAGTTTTAGTTATTAAAATATTATAAACAAGATCAAGCAAGGTTTGTAAATCAAACACTCGGGTATTTATTTTTCCAGAAGTTTCAAAATAAATCAATATTTTATTATAACCCAAGTCTTTCGCTAAATAACTTGCAACTCTGGTATATTTACAAAACAGGTACCAACTATGCGTCACACACCTAGGCCCTAAGTCGGGGTGTGACAACTTTGCTTCAATTCTTGTTAGCCGCTCTAGTAAAGACAAGATATACTTTGACCAGACGTGCTCGGAATCTTTTTGTCGATTCGGGGGGGAAGTTCTCGTTCCTTCACCTCTACAATTCGGTAAAGCGGCTTCGCCTCCTCGCTTTTGTTCAATTATAAATAAATAACCACTTTAATGGAGATTTATAGCATCATTCAAGTAAATACAGATTAAGATCGTAAAAACATAAGCTTGTAATATAGCTACACCTAATTCCAGACCGGTTAATGCAAGAACTATAAATAAAGGACCAAGATCCCCTATAAAATACAAAATATCATTCATACATAGCATAGTCCAAGCGAACCCACTTAAAATCTTTACTAAACTATGACCGGCCATCATATTAGCAAATAAACGTATTCCTAAGCTTAATGCGCGAAAATAATAAGAAATTAGCTCAAGGAGTACTAAAAAAGGTGCTAATGGCAGTGGGACTCCTGCGGGTAATAAGAAGCTTAAAAAATGAAGCCCATTTCTTTGAAATCCCACTATAGTAATGCCAATAAAAATAAAAAATGAGAGACCTAAAGTAATGAGAAAATGACTTGTAACTGTGAAGCTATAAGGTATCATACCCTGAAGATTACAAAATAACAAAAAAGTAAAAGTGACCAAGATGCAAGGGAAAAACTTTTGTTTAACATTTCCGGAAAGACCCCCTATTTGTTCGTTACCAGGTTCAGCACGAAATCATAAATAAGCTCTACCAAGGATTGCCAAGCATTTGGTACTAAGTTTCCTCCTCCTTTTTTAGTAACAAAATGAATCAGAAGTAGGACCAAACTGAGAGTTAGCAGCATAAACAAAGATGAATTTGTGAATGAGAAATACAAGTTTCCTATCTTCATAGGAATCAATGGGAGAATGTCAAATTGCTCAAGTGGGCTGTTGGGCGTAATCGTAAGTGAGCGAGTGTACTCATCACAATAATTCAAATAGTCTTTACTAGAGAAATTTTGGTTGAAAGGTTTTAAAAAATTATCTATACTTGTTAACTGATTTTGATGTATAGATTCAAGCTTCCTATAAACGAATTCTGGGGATGTCTTGTTCACTTCCCTTTGGAATGATTGAAGAAGGGCCGGCTGGGGGCCGAAGTCATGTTTCATATGCACTAAAAGTTAATTTAACTTCGTCAGGGACTCGGCATTTGCGGGGCTATAAAGATGATCCGGAAGGTAAAGCGTCGACTCGTTGAAGCTACGCTCTGCTATCTCGTCAACAGACAATCCAGGTTGAGTCGGTACCTCCGCAAAAAACATATCCGCATTCCTAGGATCCTCTTTAAAACGCTGAATAAATTCTTTCATAGTAAAGATAAATTTCTTGTAGTTCCGCTTCTTGCTCTAAAAATGAGGAAAGGCTTGTCGGAAATAGTTAGCTTGGTCCGACCAAGAAAGACAGGGGACTCTTTGGGCATTGCTTGGGTCGAGTGAAGTAAAGACTGGCTACCTAGAATATAAAGATCCCTCACTGCACACTTTAGATATCTGTTTCCTTCCAATCAAAGACGGCGAAGCGCCTCTAATCTAAAGGCCAAAGAGTGCTCTTTGCGCTACTACGCATCCTTACTCATAGTATAGTGCAAGTTAGGTTTGGGTATAGCAGGACTTGAACCTGCGACCATTAGGTTAAAAGCCCAATGCTCTACCAACTGAGCTATACACCCCAAAAAATATGTAGTAGTAAATAAGGATATGCATATACAGAGAATGCCAACCTGCTAATTCACACCCATATGCAAAAAGGTTCATGAATTAATCTAATTCAACTATTTTTGAAATTCTAATTTTAAATTCTAAAGTCAAGATATATTTTGCACTCTTCACATATTTTCTTCAAAACTTGCATACACAATAATGTGGACTTAAAAATATTATTAGCTCACCCATTTGCCAAACCACTTTAGCCTTCATTATTTTCTCTTTGGTTTTGTCGTCAAAATAAAATAGGTTTAGGTTTTGGTTAATTTGTTATATTCATACTAACACTAACTCATTTGCCAAGACTATTTACACATCAAATAATGATCTTATTGGCTTTTTATCTACTATTTTTATGTGCTAAGAACATAAGGGACAATTTCTTATCATTTTCAAAAGGTCGGATCGATTTCTCAAAATTTTAATTATCTACCTCTCTCTTAACGGGAGATCCCTCTAAACAGGAGAACTTTCTTTTTAAAACATTTTCTAATTTTAAAGATAAAATCTTTGGTGAAACGGTTTGCGAAGTTGTAATCTGAGGACACCTGTTCATTATTGACAAGCTTACGATCATAACAGTCATGAATGAAATGCATTCGGATGTCAATATGTTTTGCCTTTGAGTGTTGTACCGGGTTTTTAACAATACAAACCACTACATCATTATCACACTTGATTATGGTGTTAAAGAAATTCAAACCGTAATACAAACCGCTGATGCGAATGCGATTGAAACACTAGATGCGAATGAGATTTGGAAGACAATGCGATTGCGATTTGAGTCACAAATGCGATTGTGATTCTATCTCCAAATGCGAATGCGATCTAGTATACAACGCGAGTGTGATTCAGATATCAGATGCGATTGGTCGTCTATTTGATAGTACATATTCGCAAAATACGCTGTTGAGTACGAATCTTTATACAAGCATTCCTTTTGCCAAATCTTAAGCTTAAAATAGCTCAAATAACCCGTAGTACACTTGTACACACTTGTCAAACAAGAAAGCAAGACCAAAATCCAAGGTTATGACCCAAAAACCTTAACTAGTAGAGCCGAAAACTCTGCTACCAATTGTAGGTCTCTAAACCGGATCTCACAACTTGTTCTTGAATCAATCTCGGTTGTTGGCTAGTGGAAATCACCAATAACTAACCAAGATCTCGGATCTTTTATGGTGCTTGATTATTTGCTATTTTAGATAAGTTAGAAATGGTTGAGAGGATAAGGTGGAGAGAGAGAAAGTTATATTTCAAAAGGTTGTTTATGCATGTGGATGCTCTACCTTTTATAGGTGAGAGCATGACATGCATCTTTCTATTATTTCGGTCTAATGGGCTTTTGTTTATAAGGCATCGGTTTCAAACATACAAAGAGATAAAACGAAAGCTATCAAAATACAATCATGAAATAAACTAGCAAATACAAAAGACTGAATAAATAGCGTGAGCTCAACACATTTTAACATGAACTTACAATAGATGGAAATTTCGACCCGCTTAATTTTAAATTACTATGTTTCAACCCGTTAACATTTGCGTTTACTTGTGTTTTAAAAGCAAATTCTTGTGATTGCTAAACGGACAATCAACATTTGTATCACCTGGTAACATTGTCAACAATATGTGAAGGTAATTATTAACTTGAAAGTGCAAATACTTCTCACAATCGCAATAAATAAGGCTATGCACTATACCTCCGTGTTACCTCCACTCCACTGACATGGTGTTATATGCACGCTTCCTTGCTTCACTATGTCAGCTTCCTTCTTTGTTGCATCCCCGCCCGCTTCTAATTTCTTCTTAAGTTGCATGGTGACTTCTGCACCCCACACACACTGTTGCAAGCTCCTCTACGTCAACATCGATTACACTGGCAGCACCCTACCTAGCACCCTCTGGGGCCTTCCCGACTAGTATACCGGATGACCTAACACTATGATAATTTAATTTTCTTTTCTTTTTAATATAACAAATAGAGACATCAAACCTTTATAAAATATTTTTTATTTCTTTTGTTCATATAAAAAAACTATTTCCAAAAATGTTGAAATAGATATGGATGTGGGAAGTTGTCATAGTTGTTGAGAAATAAATAGAGAACCCTATGCAACCACATGTTCCTGTTTTTCTATTTATTTCCATTGCTAACTTTCAACCATTTTTTCAGCTATTTATCACAAGTCGTATTATTTCATAAGTTTGTTTTTCTAAAACCAACTAAAAAAAATAAAAACCTTGGTTACAACTTCCTCTATATAATATACATTAACTCTTCAAGTACTTCATTCATTCTCTTCTCATTCTCCTCCCCATCCTCTAAAACAATACAAAACAAAGTAGCTAGCTAGCCATGGGTGTGAATGTGATCACCTTCACCGATGAGTTCACGAGCACCGTTCCTGCAGCGAGACTGTTTAAAGCCTTGATCCTTGATGCCCATAACCTCTATCCCAAGATCGCGCCCCTTGGGATCAAAAGTATCGACACCGTTGAAGGTGACGGAGGTCCCGGAAGCATCAAGCAGATCAACTTCATTCTAGGTTAAGTTTTCATTCATCCATATATAAATGCATTCATACATCTACATTAGTTTCTTTAACACTTACTAAATCACAACCGAGAAAACTAATGAGATTTTGGTGACATCTTGAACAAGTTCCAGCAAATCACTAGTATAAAATATTGGTCGCAAATTAAATGGCCTTTTGCACAACCACTAGCTAGAGACGTGACACTTATCAACGGAATTGTGATGACTATGTATTCTTGTTTTAAGATCTTTTATTTGAAATGCAGACGGTCAAGTAATATACGTGAAGCACAAAGTTGATGCATTGGACGAGGAGAAGCTGGTATATGCATATACATTGATCGAAGGTGGCGAGCTGACTGCAGAGAAGATTGAGTCGATTTCATATAACATGACGTTTGAGTCGAGCCCGAATGGAGGGTGCATTGGCAAAAACACAAGCAAGTATCATATCAAAGAAGGTTTTGAGATCAAAGAAGAGGATATCAAGGAGGGGAAAGAGAAAGCTTTTGGTGTATTTAAAGCCATTGAAGCATTTCTCTTGGCAAATCCTAATGTTTATGTCTAATTTGGTCATTTACTCAAAACTATCCGAATATGGTTTCATTATGGGTGTGTATGGTTTTGGTCGTTTTCGTGTTTTCAAGAATGTGATTTTTAAGTAATAAATACATAATAAAATATTAATAGTTTTTAGAATTGGACCGACCAACCAGACTATGAACCATCTATCTAACTAGTCGGGTTGAGTATTATTAAACCGTCTTCTTTCAACAGATGGTTGAATTGGCAAACTGAATAGTGGCTAGACGAGAGTTTGAATTTATTAACTTTGTTTATCAAAATCTTATTTACTGATTTATTTATTACATCAAACCATACACTTTGAATTTAAAAGACTGGTCATTTCTATTTAATTTCCTATGTATTCTTACAAAAATTATTACATTTTTTAAACATAAATTCATTTTCCCATAAAAAAGAAAAGAAAAAAAAAAGACAAGATGTCTCACATAGATATTTAATGCAGAGTGAATCATAATAGTGTGAGAACCATGTTATGAAAATAGCAGAGAGATGATTTTAATGGCTGCGTATATATTTTCACTCTCAACTTTTGATCTAATAAAGTACAAGTACCATGAGTAGTGCAAATACAAAAATCAAGTACACAAAAATGATTCCGAAAATGCTAAGCTTAGGACTTTCTTTTTCAACACTTTGAAATAGGAGAATTCTTTCAAGTTATTGCACCAAATTCCATGTAATGTGAAATGCCAAATTCTTCTAACATGACCACACGCATAACACATAAGTAAAGCCACTAAAATGGTAAAAATGCAACCAAGAACAAAGACTACACGAGTGATCCGATCAAACATGACAAAATCAGAAAATTATAATCAGATTATCAAGCCGATTTCTTCAAAGTAAGTGGCGGATACATTTGATTGTTTATTGAAACATTGATTTTATGGTAGCATGGTTCGATTTTTTTATTACTTTATTCGTGATTCATTTAATTAAGGCTTACTAGACTATGAACTAGGATTATTAGTTGTGTACGTGTTGTTCATTGTTGCTTGTTTGATTGCAAATTTTATAGATAACTAGTTTTAGACGATTTCTTCAACCTTACCTGTCCCGAACCGTCACTAGAAACCCGATATAAACCATCAAACCTATCCAAAAAATTTTATGGCGAACATTTAAAAGCCACGACTCTATTTAATTAAATTTCTAAATCCACAACATGCATTTATTTAACTGTTGGAACAAAAAGCACCTAGAAAGTTCTTTTGTACGTCGACGTAGTGAAACACATGTAGCAACCGAAGTCATCACTCTTAGTCAAACGATATCTTTAGAAACATATAATTGTATTCAATGTATTTAATTTGTGATTATTCTCCTTCCTTTGTAGTCTCAATGTTTGTTAGGCAATTATTGTATTTATACCTTGTATCATGGTAAAGAATATCACGGACAATTATTGGTAGGGGTGAGCAGAAAACTGAATTAATCGAATCGAAACCGAAAAAACCGAAAAGACCGAACTGAAAAAACCCGAACCGAAGCATTAACCGAAGGTTAATTTTTTAGTTTTTTGGAAAACCGATTTTTCGGTTTAGGTTCGGTTATCCATTTTTTAAAAACCGAAAAAAACCAAACCGAACCGATGAATAAAACAGAACCGAACCGCACCGATTAACCGACCCGGTGTATAATCGAACCGAATCGTATAGCATCATGGTGGCCCACTAGAATATTTTAATAGTTCAGCCCAACATTATGGTCCACAAGTCTTTGTTTTATTACCCTAAGTGTGGCCCATTAGCATATTTAAGTATTTGACTTGTGAAATTTTTTAACCTTTCAGCTGTAACTATTGTATCTCCCTCTCTAGACTCAAGTTTTCCATCTCTCCAGGTTAGGGTTTTTATATTTTTTGGCTAACTTTTATGTTCTTATTCTATTTTTTTAAGTATTAATAGCGGATAAAAGGTAACAATATTAACAAAATTTCAATCAACTCTAAATATTTAGTCGAACACTCGAGCCGTCACTCTGTATATATTTTGGTCAACTTTCATGGTTAACTTTGAAACTTTGAATATGTTGTCTAGTGATGAATGATTGAATATGTTAGTTTTTTTTTTTGAAAAATTATATACTAAAAGCCTACTGTGTAATATAAGATTTCTATATATGAGATTATGAATAACTAATTTATTAACTTATTGCTTATATTTATTTTGTGTAAATAGATGCAAACTTCGAGTAGTGCAACTCCGAATACAAATAAGAAGGATGCACCTGTTATTGATCTTGACGAAGAAAATGTGAAGGAACCGGTTGACAATGTTGATGAGAAAACCGTGGAGCAAGAGGATGAGGGTGGTAGTAAAAGTGGACGGTCGTTTGTGTGAAACACTTCACAAAAAATAAGGAAACCGGTTTTTCCCGATGCCATTATTGTAAGAAGTTTATCAAGTGTTCAAAATCAAGTTTGAGTGCTATGGGGAATCATTTGAAGCTCTCATGTCTGACGTCACCGCTTTATAAAAAGGTAGATAATAAGAAACAATCGACATAAGTTTTAAGCCTGCTAGTTCGGGGGGGGGGGGGGGGGTAATGGTAGTTTGGCTACTCACACTTTTAATCAAGAAAGATCTAGAAAGTTTTTTGTTCGGATGAGCATAATAGATAATCTTCCATTTAGTGTCGTTGATGATCAAGGGCTTAGAGAATTTGTGTGGGAGTTGAATCCAATGTTTAAGTTTCCTTCTAGATGGACGGTTGCTAGGGATTGTTTGACAATATTCGAAGAAGAGAAAAAGAAGCTAAAAAATCTTTTAAAAAATCAAACCGTATCTCTTACCACCGATACGTGGACATCCGTTCAAAACTTTAATTACATGTCTCTTACCGCACATTGGATAGACGAAAATTGGGTTTTGAGGAAAAGAATTCTCAACTTTTGCCAAATATCAAATCACAAGGGTGTGACCATTGGAAAGTTGGTTTATCATTGTTTACAAGATTGGGGGATTGATAGAATATTTACGGTGACCGTCGATAATGCTTCATCAAATGATGGAGCAATTAAGTATTTGAAAAAATGCTTAAGGGTCCCCATTCAGTACTAAATTGCAAGTATTTGCATATTATAAATCTTGTTGTAAAGGATGGTTTAGAAGAACATGTTGAATCCATAGCTCGGATTTGAAATGCGGTGAGATTTGTAAGATCATCTCCGTCTAGGCTTCAAGCCTTCAAAGATTGTGTTGAAAAAGAAAAGATTGATTGCAAAAGGAAACCCTGCCTTGATGTAGAGACTCCATGGAATTCAACAATCTTAATGTTGGAAACGGCACTCAAATTTTCAAAGGCGTTTGATAGGTATTTCTGATTATTTTTCATAATTGTATTTATATTATATTATTTTATTGTTTGTTTAATACTAATATGTTATGTGTTATTTTATTATTAGACTTGATGAGGTGGATTTCAATTATAGATCATATTTTGATAATGAAGTTGTTGTTGGAGAGACCACTACAAAAAAGAGAAAAAAAAGTGATAAAGTTACGGGAGCACCTGATGAAAAAGATTGGGAGAATGCGAGGTAAATTTTGTTTTTAATTTGCTTTATTTTTGTTATGTTATTATATATTTTGAGTTTGAATGTGATTTGTTTTAATAGGTTATTTATGGAGTTTTTGAAGGTTTTTTTTAATGTGACAAAGAAGATTTCGGGGTCTAAATATGTGACCGAAAATTTGTTATTTGTTGAGCTTTGCAAAATGCATTCAAGTATAACAAAAATGTCTTTACATACCGAAAAGAAAGAGAGAGATATAGGTTTGTCTATGAAAACAAAATTTGACAAGTATTGGGATAATTCTGACAATGAATTTGTTGTTATATGTGGCACCAGTTTTAGATCCTCGAAGTAAGATGAAACATCTTGGTTTTTCTTTATGTATGATGTATGGCAAAGGCTCTTCAAAAATCGACGAAGTCAAAGATAGAGTGAAGGAAACATTAATGGAGTTGTATCGTCATTATAAGTCAAAAATTGAGAAAGCAAAAGAGCGAAAGAATACATCGTCTTCTACACCTAGTTTGGTTGATGATGATGAGGATGATGAAGATTTAGAAAGGGCTTATAAAAAGTATTTAAATGAAGAAGGTGAACAAGATGTGGTTGATGATAATGAGGTAGAAATATATTTGCGTGATGGGACAAAAAAAAGAGAAGAAGAATTTGATGTTTTAGGTTGGTGGAAGATAAATTCGGTTAAATTCCCTATTCTCTCTCAAATTGCTAAGCATATTTTGGGAATTCCAACGTCAAGTGTTGCATCTGAATCGGCTTTCAGTACCGGTGGTAGGGTCATTGATAAGTATAGGAGCTCTCTTACCCTCAAGACCGCCGAGGCATTGATTTGTGCCCAAGATTGGTTACGGAATGAACCAACGGATTTGCAAGATTCTAATGTGTATGGTCAACAATTAGAGACTTTGATTGAAAAGTTGGAGAACATAGAAATTGGTAATAATGTTTATTTATGACGTGTTTTGACATTTTAATTTTTACTTAAATATTAATACAATTGTACGCGTTTTTTTGTAGATGTTATGACCGGAAATAAAACACCAAAAAAGTCTATCATTGATGGTGATGAAGATTATGAAGATGATGACGATTAGGTCTAAACACTTTGAAGATGACTAAGATAATGAATAAAGATTCGGACCAAACTTTTAGTGGGTTTTTTTATTAAGAACGTTGTTTATTTTGTTTACTTTTAAATTCTACTACTCAAGAAACTTTGCATTTGTTTGGTTCCACGCAACACGTGCCTTTTTTTGTATTTTGAATTCAATATATATGTGGTACTCTATTTGATAATTTTTTTTTTTGCAATGTCTACATGCAATAAAAAACCAAAAATAACCGAAACCGAAAATAACCGGAAACCGAATAACTGAATAATCGAATAACCGAAAACCGATTGGTTGGTATTATAAAATAACCGATGGCTTAGATTTCGGTTTAGGTTTCACCCAATAACCGAGCCGAACCGAACCGTGCTCACCCCTAATTATTGGTTCCTTCATGGTATCATCCTTCTAGGGTTTCTTTCCCTATCACCTACGATCCGCCACTGACTTCGGTCAGCCTGTTTATTTTTTTGACTTCGGTCCTCCCATCCACCTTCATACCATGACTGATAAACAAAAACCTCTTAGAACTACCCTTCATCCGGTTTATACCATAACCAACATACTTCATAAGGTCCGTATGCTCGATGGTACGTCAGTTTCATATGCTTCTTGGGTGAAACTCTTCTTACTCCATGCACGTGGATATGAAGTTGCTTCACACATTGACGTTACCCCAGCCCCTCTCAAAACCGATCCCGATTTTGCTTCTTGGCAAAAGATTGATTCCATTGTTTTGCAATGGATATACGGCACCCTGTCGGAAAAATTCCTTGCCCGTGTCCTCGAAACCGAGTCAATAGCTTACGAGGCATGGATCCGGGTCAAGAAACTTTTTCACAATAATCGGGGTCCTCGGATAGCTGCACTTGAGCAACAGTTTGTTACTCTAAAACTTCGCAACATGCCGTCTCTACCTGACTACTGCCAACGGCTTTGAGAAATAGGAAGCCAATTGTCCAATCTCGGTATTGCGGTGAATGATGAACGCCTCGTAATCCAACTTGTTCGGGGTTTGCCACCCGAGTTTAATGCCACTGGAGCCATTATAAACCAATCTCTACCATCATGGGAAGACACTTGTGAAATGCTCCGATCTGAATATGATAGGCAGCAGGCATGTGACCAGGCCGATCCTATCGCTGCAGTTGTGGTACATGATAATTCTCATGACCAACCATCCGTGCACAGCCGCCGCAAATCTTCAAGCGAATCCAGTCATGGCGGTCGTTCCTCTAACCACAACAGAAGGTTCAACACCAAGTCGGACCCACATAATAATAATTCAAGGTTCCACCAGCAGCCATCTAGGTCAAAAAGGTCTAATCCAACCCAATTTCATTCCGGCCCATCTTGGCAGTTTCAGTCCGGCCCACAAGCTTCATGGCCAAACTATTGGAATCTACCACCTCCACCTCCTTGCCCCTATCCCACTCAACCGGACTGGGCTCCAGCTCCATGGGTTACACCATATCAACCCATGGCACAGGCTCGATCATCCAAGTCTTTGCCCACAGGGAATCAAGGTACTAGCTCCACTGCTCAAGCACATGTTACTGACTTTGATGCACACAATCCTACTGATTTGTCAAATGCATTTGCTGCTATGAAGACTGACGATGAGGACGGTTTTTTGCACATGGATACGGGTGCCACCTCTCACATCACGGGTGACCAAGGTGATCTTAATTCCCCTTTGTTACCTAGTTCAATAACTTCTATACTTGTTGGCAATGGACAGCGCATTCCATTCCTCGGATCGGGCAATAGCACAATTCCCACTTCCACAAAACCTTTACATCTTAAAAACGTCCTTTACGCTCCTAATATCATTAAAAACCTACTTAGTGTCCGTCAATTCAATATTGATAATTGGACATCCATTGAATTTGACCCATTTGGTTTTTCTGTGAAGGACTTCACGGATGGGAAGATCCTGACGAGGCATGACAGTGACAGTCATCTCTACCCGCTCACCAACACTACCGCTTCCGCATTTCATTTTTCACATGAACAAGATTTTTGGCATAATCGTCTTGGCCATCCTGGATTGTCTATTTTTAATTCCCTTATCATGAATAATTTTATTTCATGTAGTAAACGTAATCGTGAACTTGTTTGTCAATCATGTCAATTATCCAAGAGTAAGCGTTTACCATTTTCATTATCCTTGTCACAAACCTTATTGTCATTTGACATCATTCATTGTGATTTGTGGACCTCCCCGGTCCCAAGTAAAACCGGATATAAATACTATATGGTACTCGTTGATGACAAAACACAATGCACTTGGATATTTCCTCTTAAATTTAAATCCGAGACTTTAGAAAAATTTGCCAAGTTTCATAATTTTATTCTCACACAATTTAATGTTCACATAAAATCTTTTCAGTGTGATTTAAGGGGTGAATTTGACAATCACAACTTTAAAAATCTTGCAAATTCTAAAGGACTCCAATTTCGTTTTTCATATCCTTAAACCTCCCAACAAAATGGGAAATATGAACGCATGATTCGACGATTAAATGAAATCATGCTCACCCTCCTAACTCATGCTTCTTTACCCCCAAATTTTTTGGTTGAAGCACTTCACGTTGCTACTTACCTCCACAATTTTTACCTACTAAACTCCTAAAATTACACTCACCCATGGCCGCCTTATATCAACGACACCCCACCTATGACCACCTACGAGTGTTTGGTTGTGCTTGCTATCCTAACGTTTCGGCAACACGACCACATAAACTTAGCCCACATTCATCTTTGTGTGTCTTTTTAGGCTATCCGGCTAATTTTCGCGGATATCAATGCCTAAAATTATCGACGGGCAAGGTCATTTTGTCCCGACACGTCATCTTTGATGAATCATGTTTTCCATTCAAAACCATATCACCTCTAAACCCAACTGACTACTCATTTCTAGACTCCGATCCATCTCCACTTTTATTCCCATCTCACATTACAACTCAAAATCTAACCCAAGCATTCCCATCAACAACCCAACTTCAACAAACCCCTCTATCCCCACCATTTGTCCACTAACCCCACTAACCCACCATCGGACCCTCCCTCACAACCTATACCTGCACCGTCCATCCACTCAATACCAGTCCCACCTATACACTCCTCACCTAACCAATCTCCATCTTCCAAACATACCCCTACCACCTATGTACACAACATTCAACACCCCACTAACCCACATGTTAACTCTCCAACACCACCAATCCCAAACACTTCCACCCACCCCATGACAACCCGCGTCCGTGCCAGTATCTCCAAACCTAAAACCCAATTTAACGTTCACACAAACTCAATCTCACCATTACCTACATCTTATCTTACCGTGTTAAACGATCCAAATTGGGAAACTGCCATGCTCGATGAGTATAACGCGTTAATGAACACTAACACTTGGGAGTTAGTCCCGAGGCCACCCGATGCCCATGTTATTCGATGTATGTGGCTGTTTCGACATAAGTTTAATGCCACCGGTCAACTACAACAATATAAAGCATGACTTGTGGTAAATTGGAAGTCTCAACATGTTGGAATTGACTGTAACGAAACATTCAGTCCGGTGGTCAAACCAACCACCATTCGTACCGTGCTCAGTTTAGCTACGTCCCGGTCTTGGCCAATCCATCAACTGGATGTCAAGAACGCCTTTTTACACGGTGACCTCAAAGAAACGGTATATATGTTTCAACCATCGGGATTTAAAGATCCGCAACACCCGGCTCACATTTGCAAATTAAAAAAAATCGTTGTATGGACTCAAAAAAGCACCGCGTGCGTGGTTTGAACGATTTGCCACATATTTACTCAACTACGGTTTTAAAAGTGCTGTTTCGGACTCATCATTATTCATCTACAAAAAGGGCGACCAAGTGGCTTACTTATTACTTTATGTTGATATATAATTCTAACCGCATCTCACACGAGTCTGTTGCATACCGTTATCGCCTCTCTCTCCAAAGAGTTTGCCATGTCTGGTTTGGGGAAACTCCACTATTTTCTAGGCGTCTCTGTTAAATATCAACATGGAGATTTATTTCTTTCCCAAGAGACATACGCTGAGGGCATCTTGGCTCGATCAAATATAACTACTTGCAAACCGGCCACCACACCAGTTGATACTTCTGCCAAGCTAAGTGCAAATTCCAGTCCACCTATTGCTGATCTGACCCTATACCGCAGCCTCGCCGGTGCACTTCAGTACCTTACATTGACCCGTCTAGACATATCCTATGCGGTACAACAAATCTGCCTTTTCATGCATGACCCATGAGAACCTCACCTACACTTTCTTAAAAGAGTCTTGCTTTACTTACGCGGTACCACTTCTCATGGGTTACATATCCGCCCTTCTCGGTCGATGTCTCTCATCGCATACTCTGATGCGGACTGGGGTGGTTGTCCCGATTCCCGACGCTCCACCTCGGGATATTGTATTTTTTGGGCACTAATTTAGTCTCATGGTCGTCGAAACGTCAAGCCACTATCTCGAGATCTAGTGCTGAAGCAGAATACCGTGGTGTTGCAAATACGGTCGCCGAAACGAGTTGGTTGAGAAACCTCTTCCTTGAATTATTCGTTCCAACTCGCCAAGTCACAATTGTGTACTGTGATAACTTATCTTCCGTATAACTCTCCGAAAACCCGGTTCAACATCAACGAAACAAGCACATTGAAATTGACATTCATTTTGTTCGAGACAAGGTTCGAGTTGGTGATATCCGTGTACTTCACATACCCGTAGACTACCAGTATGCTGATATTTTCACAAAAGGACTACCACGACCTCTCTTCTCCATATTCAAGTCCAGTCTTTGCGTTCGTGGTCCTCCCACTAAGTCAAACGATATTTTTGGAAACATGTAATTGTATTCAACGTATTTAATTTGTGATTATTCTCTTTCCTTTGTAGTCTCCTTGTTTGTTAGGCCATTATTGTATTTATACCTTGTATCATGGTAAAAAAATATCGGACAATTATTGGTTCCTTCAACCACAACATCCTCTCATCGGCTAATATGAAAGCCACGTGACCATGCCCCAAAAAGCCACCAACGTTGCCCTCAAACTATCCACTTGCATGTATTCACCCACTCCTATAAATACCACCATCACCTCAAATCGCCAACAACTAATTCCACAATAACAATATTAATAACAACATTAACACATAAAGAAACATGTCAACTACTTCCTCAATTTTCACTTCAACTCCACGCACACATCTCACCACCTTCAAAAGAACCACCACTTTCTCCGTTAGATGCATGTGTCAGCCACCGCAACAACAACCTCAAGATGCTTCAACCGAGGGCCCCACACCACCAATAAACACTCCAACACCAACACCAGCACCCAAGGAACAGAGCACTAAGTTCTCGGATGTGGTGGCGTTCAGTGGGCCAGCACCCGAGAAGATAAACGGAAGGTTAGCGATGATAGGGTTTGTGTCCGCAATGGCGGTGGAGCTAAGCAGTGGTCAAGGTGTGTTGACTCAGATAACTAACGGTGGTGTGACGGTGTTTTTAGGGACGAGTGTGGTGCTGACGCTGGCGTCGTTGTTTAAAGGGGTGAAGGTGGAGTCCAAGTCCAGTGGGTTAATGACGTCGGATGCGGAGCTGTGGAATGGGCGGTTTGCGATGTTGGGTTTGGTGGCTTTGGCTTTTACAGAGTATGTTACAGGCAATGCATTTTATCCCCCGTATTACGGAGTTGTTTTACATTATTCGTTTTTAATATTTATATATGTATATTTGGATTTTAATTTTATTTATTGTAAGAAAGTAAATAATTAATATACTTGTGGTTTGATTATAAAATGGTTTCACAAATAAATGATATATTATAATCCGGTTTAAAAGCTATCTGGATTTGGTGATACCCATTACCCGTTTATTTTCTTTATTATAAAATTGTTTTTAATTATAAATAATATCTTTTTTTAAATAAAATAGGAGATTAATTTTTAGTATATCTCTATTTTATAGGATTTTCATATCAAATATTTTATGAGATTAATTTTTAATATAATGAGATGTTATAACCCATTTAAGAGCTATCTGGGTCTGGTGAGACATTTACCCGTGAATTCGGGTCAAATGCGTGAGAAACCTTCATTTACTAATAAAGCAATCTGATGGCTTGTGAGAATGGTTGTTTTACATTTTTTGTTTTTTAATATTTATCTTTTGGATTTTAATTTTCTTTATTGTAAGAAAGTTAATAATATATTTAGGGTTTGATGATGAAAGAGTTTCATAAATAAATGATATGTTATAACCTGTTTAAAAGAGTTATCTGGTTTTGGTAAGATCCAAACCCATAAATTCGGGTTAAATCAATTAGAGGCCTCTATTTAAAAATCAAGAAATCTGGTGGCTTCCATAAAAGGGAGAGCGGCCACATTGCGACACATAAGATTTTAGGGGTTTCGTTTATATATATATTATAGATTGTAATCATGTAAACTAATTTCAGGGTAATTAATATCTACTTTTGTTTATATATTTGTAAATAAGATGTAAGAAATGTTAGAAATAAAACCAATTTAAAAAATGTTAGAAATTAGGAGGTGTTTGGGATTCCTTATTTTAACTCCTTATAATTTTTTATTAAGTTAATAAGTTACAAAAGTATAACTTATGGAACTTTTCCTCTCACAATATAAGCAATCCCAAACATCTTATTCTTTTCAAAAAGTTAATAAGTTATAAGTTGATGAAAATAAGCAATTTCAAACACCCCCTTAAACCACTGGGAAAAAATAAGCATTAAAGCTAGTGTTAACTTCACGAGCTGAATAGGATAGAGAGAGAGGTTGTTCTTAATGATCATATTTATAACTTATTATCAAAGAAAACATACTAGTAAGGCTGGGGTATAGGGATACTCCCTTTTTCCACACGCATGAGGTGGGGTAGCAAAGGATTAGTCCCACATGGCGTCCTACGTAAAAGGGGTCACGCGCATGACACACCTGAAACACCACCCTCCTCTTTTTCTGGTCACGCGTGATGTAGGCTAGTGACTATGGTCACTCTCTTCCTTTCTTTTAATTAAATAAAAAAAAATCAAAAATGGAGAATGATGAAGAATGAGGAGAATGATGCATACTGATGGTTTAAGAGTGAGGTTAAATGATGGGAAAAAACTGACGTGACGAGTGAGAGAAATGGTGTTGAGGAATGCCTTGGCCTAAGAAACTAAAAGGGCAAACGACTAAACATTAGAGAGTTTTAAAACCATTTGACCCATCTAAAGTTTGCCTTATTGTTTCTACTAGAAATCCATATAAGCGAAAGATCTATATAATCTAACTATACTAATAAAAGGAAATAATGAGGTGTGGCAGTCTCATATTTATTCTTGGCCTAATCTATCTTCTCATTAATCCTATCTATCCATGGGTTATGGGGCAAAACCATTTTGGCAAATGGGTTATAATTTATTTTCTAATTCTCTAATCTCTTATATCCTATCTATACATGGATCATCAGTCAAAACAATTTTGACAAATGAGTTATAATTTCCCCTCTAATCTCTCATACAATTCATCATAGCTAATCATGGGTAATAGATCAAAACAATTTTGACAAATATTGTTTGTAAAGAGATTTTTTTGAGTTTGTAAATTTGAGATTCTAGACTTTTTTATTATCTGTACTATATATTTTATTTTCTTTTTACCTTTAATTTTCTATATTTCTTTCAAATAACATACCTTATTAATTTTTAGATAAATTGGCTTCATATAATCCCAACTACGCTTGATTGGCAAATATAAATCTCAGCTATTGAAATGACAAAAAATAATTCCAACTACGCATGTAGGTGCAAAGTTAACAGAAACTTATCCAGCCATTAGTTTTTGGTGACGTGGCTGCTGACGTGCCTCTTAACCAGTTGACGGGGACGATGAGTTTTCATTAACCAGCTGATTGGGATGATGAGTTGTCATCAATTACAAAAAAATTAATAATAATAATAATAATAATAATAATAATAATAATAAACCCACATCATCTCTCTCTCGTCACACACACACACTCTCTCTCTCTCTCTAATCTCTCCGACCACCACCTCACCATCTCCGACCACCGTTATAAGCCCCGTCCACCTATCACCATCGTAAAAGTATTTGGATGTCATCTTCCCAGCTATGCAGTCAATAGCGGTGAGATAGTGGTTAGCAGACCTTTTCAAAATAGCGGTGCCAATAGCGGTCCAAAATAGCGGAACCGCTATTGGCGGCGCTATTGGCCGCTATTTAACCGACTTTTTATTCCTAGATAGTGATCATAGAACCGATTTTCAAGGTTTGTATATTTGGGCTAAATTAAGAAAGACGAAAATAGCTCAAACTTCAAATTTGATCCTTTTTTTTTGTGTATAACCAGTTTTTTTATCCAAACCCTAGAAAAGTCATGTTCTCACTCTTTCGTCTGCCAATGATTCCTTAGTTGATGTGTACTCAGAGGAAGATTTAATTGCTTATGATTAAATCATGTTTCAGTTATTGATACTTTTGTGTTTTTTACTTTTGATATTACAATTAATATATATATATATATATATATATATATATGATGCATGATATTAAAATTACCGCTTTCTCATCCCTATCCCACTGCGATAACTTATATCTCAAATAGCGGCCATTGACCGCTAACCGATTTTTACCACATTAACTGCATAGCTTCCCAGAACCTAAACCCTTAGTTTCTTTGTAGCTCCGACAACCACCAGAATCATAATAGTTTCCTCTCCCGAAACCGTAGCTACAACGCTGGCCGATTTCAGATCTGAAAACCCTAATGATGGCTTGGGGGAATTGAACAAGCAACAGCTGTTGAAGCTACCTTCTTCCTGGTCATCCACCACCTTCTTCCACCAATTTCTGTGGCCGTAGAAGCTACCGTCAAACCGTTTGCCGTCATTGGCTCTGCAACCTTTGTATGAAAGGTGAAGCCTACGGCTTTCTTTATCAGCACGACAAATCACGCATGCCCATTCGCAGATTCTTTCGATTGTACAGCGAGTGCCATGAACAAGACTATGCTTATAAGCATACCAATGAATATATAAAGGAGTGTAACATGTAAGTTTTTGGGTTTTTGTTTAATTTGATAGAGACAACTCAGCGGGCCCGTCAGCTAGTTAAGAGACACGTCAACGGCCACGTCATCAAAAACTAACTGATGGCTAAGTTTCAGTTAACTTTGCACCCACATGCATAGTCGGGATTATTTTTTGTCATTTCAATAGCTGAGACTTATATTTGTCAATCGGGCATAGTTAGGATTATATGAAGCCAATTTACCTAATTTTTATTATTTGACAAATCCCGTGTATTACACGAATTCAAAAACTAGTTAACAATTAAAAGAAAAAAAGAAAGAAACCCTTAGCCGAACTATGATATTTTAGGGATACCTTCAGCTTCGATTGCGGGGTATATTATCCTATATACATATAGAGGAAATATTATAGGAGATGATTTTGTTTATTGAATGAATATTGATAGCAATCTTATCCTAATATAGATAAGTCTATTCATTATTTCATTGTATACAGTATACATGGTTATGATTAATCAGAGCCTCAGAGGATTTGCCGATTTCATACCAATTAACAAATTATTATTCACTTCATTTGCATTATTCCTAAATATAACCAAGAAATATATCTTACCTGGGCCAATACCAATACCAATACCAACTCTCACATCTATATATGATGTTATTGGGCCTTGATGTTATACATAACAAAGATAGGAATATATAAGAAAGGATTTGTTGACTCTTTACATACAAAGTGGATACTACCAGCAATGAGACATTGCTCACCATATGCCAACAACATTCATGATCATGGAGAAGATGATCACTCATTGTGGAGAAATAGGCACACAACTGAAATGTCATCTGCTGCGTATCCAGGCCGCTTTCGCTTCCACTGCGCGGCTGCATACTCGACCACCCTTTTAGCCGATTCCTCCCTTCCGGCTGCAACAATCTCCACTGCCATTTCATTTGAAACAACATCCCATACCTGACACACGTAACATGTTTAACTAATCATGTTATATAGGTTAGTAGGTTGACACAACAGTTATCACACCAAAAAAACATTTAACTTTATGTGTTACATAGGCAAATAGGTCGACAATTGACACAACGTGTATATGACACATTTATCAAAACAACATACTTTTATGATTTTATAATTGTTTATATATATTATAATTAAATATGATTAATAGATTTTGGTAACTTTTATTTTATCATGTTAACTATGTCTTATTATTTTTCAACCTCATTTAGTGAACTGTGTCAATATCCATGTTAAACATGCCATGTCTTATTATATTGGTTATATTTAATCGTGCTAAATGTTTCGTGTCGTGTAATCAGCTTATTTAAAATTTTTGTGTCATTTAAGAAAATGACACGTTTAAAAGTTAACATCATACCCCATCAGTCGCCAAAATGACAAAACAATTGCGTGCAGTTACGGTTGTTTGTATGACATCTGGCTCAGAAATAAGACCGAAATCTTTAACAAAGAAGTCACCAAAAGCCCTTGAAAGTGCAAGCCCTGGTCCATCTGGTGCCTCATCACTAGGAGCCCGAATCCTGGACACACCGGGCTCGTCTTCTGCTTCACACACGCGCCCTCCCGACTTATGTATTCTATCAGTTTCCTCTAATCAAGGATAGAAAATGTAAGCGGCAAAAAACATATATTTAGATAACTAGAATTCATATAATTAGGTTATGTAGGAGAGTGCATACGAGGTACATTCGGTTTAAAGTCTACAGTAAGTTGAACCGCTACCAGGCTACCATCGTCTGAAGTTGTACCTAGAACTGCTCGAGAATCACCAACATTTGCTAACACCAAAAGATCATTCTGTGAGTCATGATCATGAAAAAGTATTAGCAGCATAAAACTTATTATGATCACAAAAAATGTATAATTATGAATATTTATGATTGTCTGAAGCTCTCTCATTTGGACCCTTTTTAAGGTTAACAAGTTTTACCATAGTTGACCGTCGTAACCCGCTAACTAATTTGAGTAGAACCAAATTGGCCCATTGTCTAATTTGAGGTGATCCCAATGAGCCCGTATACAATTTATTTTCTCCCAAATTAACCGTTATTTGAAGAACCGGTCAAGATTGTCACTTATAATATAATCTGATTTTTTCAATAAAATGTTTTAATATTCTCTATGTAAAATGGGTTAAGATTGAAAAATGACCCGACCCATTTGACATTTTAGAGAAAAAAAAATACATAACATAAATCAACACATTCATGAATAAACGAGTTGAAATTGCGACCTCTAAGTTTGACTTTAAAGAGAAAACTCATTCGATCCGATCTGATCATACATATTTCAGAAACAAATTTACAATCAATTACCTCGCGTATTACAGTTAATGCAGCCGTACCGCTGTAAAACGAATCAATGACAGGATGAAGCTCAAGATCATAATCAATAGTAGCACAAGCCTTCAAGAAAGATTTCTTCCACATATCAAATTGGTCAAAGTTTGTATGTTTAAACATCTCACCATTCATCAAGATTGAACACTGAGCCATTGTTTCTTGCCAAAAATGAAGCAAGTACGCAGGCATTACTTTCTTCACTCGTTTTCCCACCAGATGGCCCCATGGGCCGTGCCCGTCAAAAACACCACAAAACATCACATCTTCCTTCCCTCCAAAACCCTACAATTTAGCCAACATTAAAATTAATATAAGTTAAGGAATGGCTACTTTTATTATTAGTATTTGTTATTTCTTGTTGTCTTAATTTTGTTGGTGACACTTTATATTATCTACTTTTTGTAGTTTACTACACCTAAAAAAGTTCAAAAGAAATAGGAATGCTTGCCCTCAACCCACCCCTCAAGAGGTGTGAAATGTGAATGTAACTATAAAAAATCTTGTAGCCGAAATCACCAAACCCAAACAAAAATCAACGGTTTGGTTTTATGTTGTTTTTTGTGAAAATCGAATTCTTCAGTTCGGTATCGGTTTTGCATGTAATTATAACCATAAACGAAACCCAATTTATGGATCACATGTAATTAGTTTACAAGAATTCAATAAATAGTGTTAGGCTAATACTTATGTCGGAACTACACATTTCTAGATCCATTTCGAGGACCTACAAATAGTGTAACCAAATATTTAATTAGCCTAAAGTAACAAAAAGATTGAGTCCTACATTCATTATTTTGGGCCAAACTTTTCAAACCCAAATGGAAAAACCGAACCACCCGGACTGAAAACTGAAAAAAACCGAAACCATGCAATTTTTAACTCAAAAACCAAAAACTTGGTTTGAGTCCAAATCAACCCATCCATTTCTGTACACCCGTACCACCCTCCCCAGACCCTATCATATGAGTTAGATTTTTCTGAGTACGCTTGCTTGATCTTAGTTTAAATTAATTTAAACTCTTGATCTTTATAAATTAATAATCTTTTATAGAACGACAAAAGTAAAAATATGGGCTTAATGAAATGATATACCTCCCAGGCTCCCATACAATGAAGCAATCTTGATTAATCCCTTTATTTCCTCCCTTAGAATAGGCAGAAACATAATTATCAGACCATTTGGCAGCAACATTACCCGAAGACGTTAATAATAACCCGTTTTTCCTTGCTTCTTTCGCCAAAGCCTCAGTAGCTTCTCGTCCGAGATTAATCCTCCGTTTCTTCCCGTTTTTTGTTGCAATATTTTTCGTTAATCCGCTCAACAAAGACGAAAATTGCACCATCCTGTCTGCAATTCAGTTGATACCCACAAAGTTATTAGATTATACTAACAAAACCAGCCCATTATAATACTAAAGATCCACCAATTCATGTAACTGCCAATATGAAAAGTGCATAGAAGATTATGAAATGATTCCACTTTTATAACTAATTTGACTTGAAATATATGTTGGTCAGATATTTTGAATCAAAAGGGAAGATTTTTTATTATGGATGGTAAACTTTTGGTAAAGAAAATGATTGATAACTAAAGTGTATTATTAAAGTGTATTATATATGTGTAACATGTGTCACAAATTATTAAGGGAACGCGTGATCAAGTTTTCTTTTGGGACTTTGGCTTGATATCAAGTAAGGTCAAATGAGTCTCTTTTTTGGACCATGATTGAAAAATAACAAAATAGCAGGCAAAGTATGGTATCCTGTTTTCCATCCACATCTTGGACCAAATTAATCAACAGCCTAGATGGACCACAAACACATCCCTTTGAACTTCCTTTAAGTGGCATAAAATCTTTATATGGAATGATATATATACCCATCTAACCATGTGACATTTGAGATGTGTTTTTGGCAATCATGAGAACCATTTACTAGAAAACTTACGAGACCCGCTTACTAATACACTACTTACCAATGAGATCTGATAAGCATTGTTTGTGCTGGATATGTGGCCTATAGGTGGTTAAAGATTAAAAAAAATTAGTGAAACCTGGATTTGAACCTGAGACCACTAAATTTAGGATACGTAAATTGTGACTTATGCCTACATGTTTTCTAAAAATTGAACCTTTTAAGGCTCCATATGTTTCTAATATAAGTGGTAGAAACTTGAATTTTGACCAGAGTTTGGATATTCAAGATGATCATTAAAATCTTTTTTAAAAAAAAAGGAAGTCACATTTAAAAAGATTCCCATAGAAAATATGAACGAATTTAAATGAAGAACAAACATATTAGATGGTGCATAATATTTTCTGTTTGTTGAATAACTGAAAACCTGACTTATTTATATAAAGATATTACAATGAAATAGAAATGATAACGAAAATATTTCAATAACTATCTTAATATCCAAACTAGAGATAGAATAATTACAAACAAATGTAAAAGATAACTGATAAACCCTCTTTAGTTATATAATTTTTTTTCTGTTTTCGCACGTGTAGTTTCTTGCTAGTTGGTGCTTTCTAATATATTACCGCCATTTAAAAAAAATGATAAAGCAGATAATCATAAATATATCAGATAATAACAAGATCCAAACAATTTCTGTAACAATCTTTTATTCTTAATTCTTTATATCACTACAAGAAGATACAAAATTTCTGTCAGTGAACATGGCCTGTTGATCTTAATTATTTGACTCCATAAAGAAGAAAAATGATTTTAGACCTTAGTAATTCACTGACTCTCAATAATTTATTTGGTTCAGATTTGGAAATTATTTAACTTTCTGTGACAGATCAACACAAACCTCCTAACCCATCAAATTCTTCTTTTGATTCCAATATCAATAACAAATGAATCTAAACTCACCTGGAATTAAACCTAGCTATATATATGTTATGAACAATCTAAAGAAACAAAATATATAACATCAAACTATCAATACAACAAACAATCATCCAAAACCAATATCATAAGTGATCCATAAACCTTCATAAACAAGCAAATTAATAACTAAATCAAGAAACTTTTAGAACCTTGTATTTTAGCAAGATTTGTGGCAGATGTAAGTTACAAAGCAGCCCAAAAGTTGACCAGAAGCACACAGAAACCTACAGAATCCTGCAAAGATAATGATCAGAATATTTATGCAGTTTCTGAAGCTTCAGGTAACTTTCACTCCATGTGTTTCTTAAGTAAACTGTCCCAAGTCACTTGGGAATTTATACAAACAGGTTGTGTGCATATATATGTATCAAATGTCTATAACGCGTCCTTTGTATTGATCAAGAGATGGTGGGTGGATGAATGATCATATATGTATACGAAGGTGGGCGTGTTTACTGTTTTGTACAGGGTCCCTCCGTATATGCATAATAATAATAATTACTTGGGTTTTATTGGATGACTTGCTTTTTCAGTGTGCAACTATTATTTCACCTAACACCTTAAGGTTATTATTATTATTCAATTACCACCCCTTTAGGGTTTTCAAATTGCAACTTTAACCCAAAAGTATGAGTGTTCATTGTAAAAAAGGTAGGGTGTCTAATATTCTGTTGCATACCAATTAAATGAAAAGTCAAATCTAATCCATTAATCATAATTAAAAAACGCAAACAATAGATTAAGATATTATGAATATTAAAACAATAATACATTAAATTGCTTTTAGCACGTTTGATTCATTTGAGTATTCGATATGTAGTTTACAGTTATATATCTTTAGAGTTAGTAATATGGAACAATTCACTAGAAACAAGTAAAAAGAGCTAAAAACTCCTAGAAACAAGTAAAAAGAGCTAAAAACAAGTTTTCTAAAAGAAATGTAGTGTTAATAATTAATATATTACAATCAAAGGAATTTACATGACTTCGGATTATAGGATTATCGAAATTTTGTCCACACATCTCTTGGAATATCTATAAAAGTATTTCGGAAATCACAAATAATTTACATATTTTCTATATTGCTTGTGATCAGGTCATGGTTGTGTTGTCGAGATATAGAAAGAGATTGATATACAGTTATTATTTATAATACAACTTGTACATGTTTAGAAAATTGTGCATTAAGTAAAACAAAATACTAATACCCCTCATTCGGAGTTAATGAAATGGATGAAAGTAACAAGTTTTAGAACTATAAGGATTGTGAGGAGGAAAAAAGGATTTACACAAAATTGACCAAACTACTTTAACGAAAATGACAATTTACTTTTCTAAATTGACAATAATATCATTACATAAAGAATAATCTTATACAACTTTCTTGCAAGATTTCTCAACATATAGGACTTATGGCTAATTACCATAAACTACAAGGGCTAGCTAAATTTCATTTCACGCAAAGCTAAAGGTCAACTGTTTATATTTACTACCAAAAAGTATTTAACATGTTTTTCCAATGTCCATTATTTTTGTTTTAGTGGAATATATTTTCAATTTGCATTTCAGTTTAAAGTAAGAGGATTTGAAAGACGAAAAACGAGAAGTTTTACGAAAGTAAAAAGGCTAAAATTGAAGAGATTATTGGTGATATCAAGTCTTTGAGCTTTTTATGGATTAAAAATGGGTGTAAGACAGTAAGAGCCCTACGAGTTGCTGGTATAATTGGTGTAAGAGCGTCATAACGTAAGTTTGTTTTTAGGGTTCTTGTGGTTGTTCTTCCTCCATGCTTTGTGGAGGTCCCTGCCTTTCTTGTTTGTAGTTGGTTGTTATGTTAATGAATTACTTTTTACTAAAAAAATAAAAATAAAAAGTAAGGTTGGTTTCTTTTAATTTTTATCATTAAAATTTGATTATGTGGTCTAATAATAATAATAATAACTTTGTTATTCAAAAACTATCGCCCCACTTATAATTTCACACCACCATTCTATTTACCTTTTATTTAATTAACTTGATGCCTTAATGGTAACGAAGTTAAATAATTAAAATTATGGATTTAAGTAATACTATAATAGTTACGATGAAGCTAGAATTGATTGAAAGGACACATTTTGATTCCAAAGTAATATGAGCCAAGCAAAATATTATTGTTACTAAACAAATGAATAAACTTACATATCCAAAGTAAGTCGGTGATAAAAAATTATAAACGTATAGAAAAAGTTAAATTAAAATATGTCAAAGGCTTAAAATGATGCTGCCATAAGAAAGATGAATTAAGTAATCCAATCGATAATTACTAAGTAGACAAATCCAAAATTTATTATTAAATAATTATGATGTTTTCCGTTAAAGTTGAGTTAAAAATTGTTGAAATTTTGTTTGCCTACTAGTAAAAGTGTTTTTTATTATACGATAATGATGCATACGATATTAAATATGTCTTATCTTGATATGTCTTATCTTGATACAATTAAATATGCATGGAAATGATGTACGATGAATATTTTATATATCGATTAGAAAAAATTAGGTAAAGTATTATTATGTATGATATATAATAAAACACTCAAGGGTTATATGGCAGCCTTTGTATCAGGAAGAGATTTAAGTGGTTAAGAGTCTTTTTTAATCGGTTCTTAATTCACCAATGTGATGGTGATTGGTGACGGGGGAGGTGATGGTGGGTCGAGGATGTAGCGTGTGAATGACAAACTAAGGGTTATGCACTCATGTGAAAGAACAAAGAACTAAAACTTTTAGTTAGCATCATTTTGAAACTTAATACGGAAAAGGTTTGTTGACCGACTCAAAGATGTCATTCTAATGAACTAAACACACTTAATGTTGACTTATTTAAAAGCAGTTTAGAATCATTAAAAGATTACCAAATAACTCATTTCAAATAACTCATTAGAATTGAAAAGGTAAGACGATAGTTTTAATTTCTTTTATGTGATATATAATGTAAATTTTATTATAAAATATTAAATTATTGTGAGAACAGCAGGAAACAAACTTATATCGTTTAATTTTTATTTTATGAATTGATTATATTTTTTTTTAGATTTTACACTTCTTAAAATGTGTTAGTTATGTGGATAACAAACCGTCGAATTAATTCTTTCGTATGTTTTATTGCTAATGATTAAGTTATGTGTAGTCAATACATATGTAGGTTTAATATATATATAAATGAAATTTGTTTGATTTATTTTAATTTAAATAGAGAAATAGACATTGTAATTCAACCATTTTTTTTATATATCAACTGTTTTTTATGTCAAGAAATACAAATTATTTATTTTGTTTAACGTGTTCTCGTAAAAGAACATGTTCCGTCTATAACCCTCTCAAATAATTAATATTTATACGTATGCTAACTTAGGGGTGGGTTATTGTATAATAATGACTTATCATACATTACATATGCGACCTTCCAGAGTGTTGGATTAAAAAACACGCGGTGACAGTTTTGTAAATAACTCAAACTAGTTCATGATCAAATTCGTCGATTACAAATTCATTTTGATACAAATTCTGAACTCATGATCTCATCCAATTTCTAAACCCTAATCAGATTAAAGTATGAAATCTTAAAAGTCAAAAACCAAAATCAAAATGAAACGTCGTTGAACATTAAGAACCTTCAAAATTAATCAAAAATGATAATTTAATCAATCAAATTGATGTGTAGAAGGATTTAGATTCATCAATCGATTATGAATTTGCAGAATAATATACTCAATTGAGCTCTGATTACGGTTTAAAATATTACGTTTAAACATTCTGAACAAAACTGAAGACACTAAAATGTTCTAACCAAAACTAACACCTTTAAACGTTCAAGTTAAACGTCCTGATAAAAAACAAACACCTTTAAACGTTCAAGTTAAGCGTTCTGACCAAAAGCGAACACCTTCAAACGTTCAAGTTAAACATTCTGACAAAAAAACGAACATCTTTAAACGTTCAAGTTAAACGTTCTAACCAATTTCGAACACCTTTAAACGTTTTAGTTTAGAAGTTCTGAACAAAAAGTTTAGAAGTTTAGAACCTTAATCAGAGCTCTGATATGAAATTAAACGTTCTAGATAAACCTTTAAACGTTCAGAAGCTCATATATGAAATTAAACATCTGTAACATTAAATTGAACGCTAAAATCACATCATATAATCTCGTAATCATCAATCAATCATCGATTTCATCATATGAACAAATCTGGAACGTATTTAAAGTTTTGCAAATGGGTGTCTGCAAATGGTGTATTTCAATTCAATTCAATTGAAGTGGTGATGGTGAAGGAGTGTGGTGATGCCGGTGAGTGGTGGTGGAGACTGATTAAGGGAGAAGGATGGGCAGATGAGTGTTAATGTGCTAAAAGTAGTTATAAAATTATTAACTAAAATTACGCTAATCTAGATAAGTAATAATTCTAGACTCTTAACTTAACTAAAACTACTAACCGACAAGTGAACCGGTCGACTCTAGTACAACTAAGTAAATCCGGATATCGAACCCACGAGACTCTTTTAATTACGTAAACTAGCTAATTATACTCAACTACAGACACGACTTATTTATTTATATTTGTTAAAGGGGGTTTTATTAAAATACTAATTTTAAACTATTATTAATAACTAATTAAGAAAAACAAGTAATTTAAACGAAAGACAATTTGGTTGATTTTAATCAGATGATAAAGGAAAACTACTTATGCTAGAATCCCCTAAGTTTCACTTGTCAATTAACCAGGAAAATATTTAGTTATGGATATGGATCATAAAATAAACGCTTAAAAGAAAACCCTAACAGGACCCCTTACCCTTCTCAACAAGACACCTATGGGTTACTAATAAGTTTTAACGCACACCCGTTTTAGAAATCAAATTTCCTTACGGTCACCTAATTTATTATGAACAAGTTCCTTTATACGAAATCCTACCTTACAGCGCGGAAATCAAAGGCGGTCTAATATGTTCAATTGACTCAATAGACAAAATTGACCAATTAAACATAGACGGACTCCTTACGAAGAACTAAATCTAGCAAGCTTGATTAACAAAGACCTATCAATAATCTAGCACCTTGCAGCTATTTACATTAGCAGCACACTTAGGTTTATTTGATTAAAGGAAAATTGGATTCTATTAATCCAAACTATTGAGTATTGGCCAATAATAATCCCAACTAACAATCTAACTGGTGACAAGCCCAACTTTCAGTTTTGTTACTCACAACAATCCTCGCCTAAACCTCGTTAAGTTTTGTTGATGTGGCGTATGACGTGGCGATTACATGGCAACGGTTTATTTTTTTTTAATGATGTGGCATTGGAATATATATTATTTTTATTAAAATAATTATATTTAATAAAATATTAAAAGAAATAAAGTGGGACCCACTCACCACTAGCTTCATTTCATCCATCCATCATCATCCTCAACCTCCTCCCTCTCCATCAACCACTATCATAACCACCGATCACCTTCTCCAGTGAAAAATTGCCCGCTCATACTTGCAATTGTAAAACAAAACCTATCTTCTTTGCTAACCCATCATCACTACTACACCACACTGACCTAGCTCGAACTTACCGGAGCTCTGACCAATTTATATATCGTCACCGCCACTGCATCATACCGGCCAACCTAGAACTTGCCGGAATCGGAGTTAAAACGAGGAAGTTCAGATGGCCGCCGGAAATTGACGATATCTCCAACTCGTCTTCATCGTAGGTTCGTTTCTCAGATTTGGATATCTCCGGTCACCTCGTATTTCAGATTTGGACTTACTTCCCTTCACTATATTCAGATCTGAATCAACGATAAGATGAGTTGGAACTAACGTCGATTTCCGGCGGAGATATGAACCACCTTGTTTAAACTAGCCTGATTCCAGTGAGGTCGAGGTTGGCCGGCATGGTGGTGATGGTACATTCGATTTTCCGACGAGTTTGCCAGAGAACACCAACGGTTTAATGGAGAAGAAGGGGTTTGCTCAAAAATTACACAGGAGAAGATGATCGGGATGATGATGGTTGATGGAGAGGGGAGGAGGTTAAAGATGATGGTGAATAGATGGAGGTTGAAGAGGAAGTTAGTGGTGAGTGGGCCCCACTTTATTTCTTTTTAATATTTCATTATATATAATTATTTTAATAAAAATAATATATACTCCAATGCCACATCATTAAAAAAAAATAAACTATTACCATGTAATCGCCACGTCATGCGCCACATTAAGAAAACTTAACGAGGTTAACTATTTGTTAGACTAGGATTGTTGTGGGTAACAAAACTGAAAGTTGGGATTGTCACCGGTTAAATTGTTAGTTGGGATTATTATTGGCCAATACTCAATAGTTTGGATTAATAGAATCCAATTTTCCTTGATTAAATAATATTATTCTTATGATCTTATTCGAAATCAAACATAAATAGTCAAAAACAGAAAGTAGATGACCTGATAGCAACCTATCGTATGACAAACAATAATCAAGACAACTATGGAATAATAAAACTCAATTAAGCAATCCTAAGCACACATATGCATCAATTAAACATAATCAAACATTTTACTTAATTCATAAAACCATAACGTAAAATAACTCCCAAATCAAAATCAAACATCAAAAAAGGTTCATCGCGTGCGTAGGCAGTCTATAATGTCTAGTTAAGCATTGTAAAATCAACAAAACAATCATAAAGGAATTCTTGGTGAAAAATAATGTAAACGGAAGAAAATAGGTGATAAAATCCGTAGTCTTCGTTCTTGATCGATAAGCACTTCACCGGCTGATTCCTTGCTTTCAAACCCGCCAAAATATGCAATCCTAAGCTCCGGGAAACTCCAAATTCGGCTCTGGTTCGCAGGGTATGCTTAGGGTTAAGTTTATGGGTGTTTATATAGGTTTTCTGGGCCCAAAACTGATAAAAAAACGAAAAAGATTTTGGAAATCTGGGACTCCTTGCGCCGTGCGACGAGGATTGCACCACCTCGTCGCGTAGCGTAGCATGCAAAAATAGGGGGCCGATCCGGTCCGGCCCGGTTCAATTCTGATGCGGTCCAGTTCGTTTCCTGATCCGTCGGTTCTTCGTTTTAGCTCATTTTTCACTCTTTTTAACCACGATAAACCTCTGGAACCTACATTATTCATATATGTTAGTAGTATACAAATTCTAATAAAAACCGAACAAAAACCAATATAATATTATATAAAATATACAAGAGAATTATATATATTTAACGTTATATCAAGTGTAATTGTGATTTAGGGTTTCTGAAAATCATCGTTTCGAAGTGTCGCGTACGTAATGTACGATAAAGGATATTTTATTGGATCCTTTATCTACAAACTTAAATAATCTTTTCTTACTATATCTCTTATTAATGCTCTTGTCTCTCTTCTTCTTTAATTTGATTTAATTTAAAATATCAGTAAAGAAAGCACGTACAAAAACTTTTTAAGTAATTTTAAAATTCTTTCAAATGATTCAATGCGCTAAAGAGTCTTTGGTCTAACAGTTTTTATGTATTGAAGTAAAACTTCGTCTTTCTAGTGATAAGGATTCTAGCTCTATGAAATTTAATTCAAATTAGAGTTAGAGAACGTGTGAATTATCATTCTAAAAAAACATGTTAAGATGCATTCACTTTACAAATATTATTAATAGATCATAGATGAAGGAATATATTTACAACTAGTTTGATGCCCATGTATTATGACGTAGGCTGTCGCGGTCTACTCAAACAATCAATTAAAAAGATTTAATACCTATAACAAGTACAGGTAAGTAAGGCCGTCTCCACATGGACTCAAGGAAATTGCTAATTTAATATTACTAGATTAATTATTAACAAAGGCGGACAGACGATGTCAAACGGTTTTTTAGAAAAAAAGATTAATTAAAACTAAATGATTACTTAAAAAGAATTTGTAAATAATATTAATTAAAAGGTATTCATTCTAGGTTCGGTTAATGTGATATTTCAACTTAGTCCCAGATTCAATTATCTTGATTACGTAGTAATTACTAAACCTAGTATTTTGATTGTGATGGCAAACGATACCCTAACCGAATTGTTGACACAATTGAACTCGGTTTACCTAATTACCAACTTATGTTTGTATTACCAAATTAAAAGACAATATTTGATGATTAATAGTTCAATGACACAAGAGCCTAATCCTAAGTGTTAATGAACAAAACCAAACAAGTAATGTTATTAATTAATAATCCAAAACACAAATTGTTTAAATAATCAAGCAAGATCAAAGCAATAACTCAATCAAGCTCATAAACATTAAGCATATGAATCTGGTCAGAAGTTAAAATACACAAAACCTAGCCTAGAATGAACACGGAAACTTAGCCAAGCATCGACATATCGACTATAACACTAATCTTGATGAACATATGATCAATGATGGAATCGGAAGCCTTGGAATGGTGGAAAATCGTCCTTAGCAGCCTCTTTTTCCTCTGGAAGTCGTGATAAACCGAATGGTGAGGTTAATGGGTTTATATAAGGCAAAACCTAGATTTTTTCGGTTTTAAGTCGGTTCGTGTCGCGCGAAGTTGCCTTGGGATTCATCTTCGCGTCGCGTGAAGGACAAAATAGTCGGGCTCGATATGATGCAACTTCGCGTCGCACGAAGTTGTTTGTCTTGCATCTTCGCGTTGCGCGAAGATGAAAAATCACAAAATTCTTTATTTTCTTCTATTTACTGCTTCGTGATGCGTGCACTTCCAATCTCTCACTTCCAAATCTTCATTCCAAGCTCGTAAATATTCCCGATAAGCTCCATAACTTCCAAATCCATGAAAACACATAACAATGCTTGAAGTACCAATGTTCATTCATTTATTTATCTAAAATTAACTAATTAATATATAAAATAACTAATTTTTACCCAACCATCATATTACACGGTTTTTGATAAAAAATTTTAAACTCTAACCATTAAGTGAAACATAGTCAACAAAATGATTATATATTGTTAACACAATTACAATTTACATTAAAATTACAGAAATTACACTACTAATATTACATAAATATGTTAGAAATAAGTAAAAACTTCTTTGTACACTACATTTGTAATTGTATTGGTAGGTATACATCGTATATCAAAAATCAAAATATTTAGTCCATGTCTACTTGTAACTCTTGATAACGTTACATATAGGTCTTCTTATAACTCTTGATTAGCCACGTATAGTTGTCCGTGTGACAAATACGGTCCTTCAAGTGCATATCAACCCTAGATAAATGATGATATATCCATGAAACTTACAAAAAAATATTCATACACATAATATATCATACATTTTAATCCATAATATGATGTCACTTGACAACGATAGACATATAGGTGAAGGTAATGTTGGCGGTCAAATCGAAAACAATAACACTTGAAGTGAAATAACAAACTAAATAGTCAAATAATAGACGGATGAGGTAATGGGCAATAGGCAATACACGTAAATATAAATATTGCAATTAAGCCTTAATATCAATGTAAATACACTATTTTAAATCACAAAAGTCACACAAATATCAATGTAAATACACATATTGAGTTCATAAATGATAAATCTGTGTAAGTTCATATCGTATCATAGTTTTGATACAATAGCAGAATCAACAATCATGTAAATTAAGTTCATAAATGCTAACGCGGTCATAAAAACGTATCAAATCATCTATGAGATGAGATGGATGTTGAACACAACGCGATGAGATGCAATATCATATAACATATTTGACATGTCATTTCCCATGACTTCTTAGTGCATCGTGATTCAGTTTATAAGTCAACTGAATTGTTTTTAGTTCCATAACAAAGGAAAATAACACATAGTTTAAAAGAAGGTATTTGAGGTTTGAAATTAAGGGAATATGCTCTGAAATTTAACATCATATACTTCTTCATATATGCTTTGTTTAATACATAATTTAGCTAATTAATTACTAAAATGGCTGAACACGCACGCGAGCCCAGTGGGCAATAGGCAATAGATGAGATGGATGATGAACACAGTGCGATGACAATTCAATTTCAAATCGAAAACAATAAAAACACTTGAACTAAAACAACAAACTAAATAGTCAAACAATAGACGGTTGCGGTAATGGGCAATAGGCAATAGACGTAAATATAAAGATTGCAATTAAGCCATACTAAACACCTTAATTATGTACTAATAAAAAGGTAATCTATTATAAAAAAGATCACCAAGTTATAGAATTCTATAAATAACAATAACTAAAGAAAATATATAAATCGCATTTAACTACACTGTTTCAAAAATTTGGTGAGAACTACATTTCAAAATTTATTCCGTTTCTTTGACGAACAATAGAGTTAACTCATAAGCAAATCAACTGCAATTACTTTGTTTAGAACCTACATACTACACAGGGTAGAATAATCATCTAAGTTTCCAACAACACATTTGTGAAACTATGGAGGGTGAAATGGTGGCTGGCAAAACTGTATTAAGGTGCGCTTCACAAAGTGTCCAGTTGCTACAATCCTTTGAGCCTCTAGGGTTATAGAAAAAAAAATTAAAGTGAGAAAAGAATCAATGTGAATTGTCAAGTTTGTATCACTCAACCAACTAAATGATGTAAAAAATGAAAAATAATATGTACGCCAAATATATTTTTATGTGTTCGTTAGAAAATGAAAATAAGCTTACAGCTGTGCTATTCATTTTGATACGTAATCCATCCAGCCATCAGGACATACATCCAAATATTCTCAAGTAGCCAAATTGTAGTCATGTTACGGTACTGCATCAAACCAAAAAAAAAAGTTTATAGTTATGCACTAAGAGAAAGAAAAAACTGTGAGCATTTAACAAAAATTGATTAACCCGTTTCCATAATAGAACTGCATCATAAACACATATTTGTACTCCAATGGCTCAAAATTTAAAACTGTGGGTTCAACTATAAGTGAACACCAAATTTAGTGGTCAGTTTCTGAATACATGAGAGAGAGAGACAGAGAGAGAGAGTGTAACATCCGGCCCCTCGCACCACCAATATTGTTCGCTTTGCCCACGAAGAGCTCACGGATTTGTTTTTGGTTGCCCAGGTGGAGACTTCCCAAGAGGTCACCCATCCTGCTACTACTCCCACCTGAGCACGCTTAACTGTGGAGCTATCCTCTCGTCCACTACCATTAAGCCCAAAACGCGTTGGTGATTTAAGAGGCGGGACATTTACTTATGAACCAAAGATCTCTCCTGTCCACGGACGATGTGGGATTTGCCTAGGGTGTTACAGAGAGAGAGAGAGACCCAGATGCCATTCGTCTCTTAAGGAAAATTAAGAATCAATTTGTAATGATCAATGGTATGTGCAATATGCCAGTAAGTTCAAATCCTCTGTTTGAATGTTTATAATGTCACTAAGAATTAACATAATTATACTCGAACAATCAAATAATAGTGGACTATATATGAAATAGCAGCCCTATATAATTATCTTAAACACAATTTACAAAATTAGGTAAATCTATTTACATGCTTCTAAAACAAAATTAGGCAAACCGATTTCCGTTATGAAAAACAATTTTCTTTTTTAGATTTAAATTTAGTATTTCTAAGATGAAAAAGAATCTTTGTATTTTGTGCCAATGTTATGTTGATGACAATAGATCCACTTTCGATGAAGATCTTTTTTTTCTTATATTATTATTTTAATAATAATAATAATTGTGATGAATAATGTATTTACTCCGATTTATGAGAATTCGTCATAGATTTCAAGTTCCAAAATTGAGGCGAAGAGTACCCTAGGATTATAAACTGTAATATAATATAACAAAAAGAATATAAGATTCAATCAACCAATACCTAAATATAAGATTCAATCAATACAAACATGAACAAAGGGGCAAATATCGGAGCAGTGGTCTGAATCGGAGGTGGGGATGAACGGTCTCGTAGGTCTGAATCGACAGCAGCGGTGAAGATGAGCAGTGGCGAACTAATAGCAGCGTTGGGAACTTAGGGTTTGTTATTTGGGAGGGGTGTGTGTTGAATGAAAAGAAATTGATTGAATAATATATGGATCCGAAAATTATTATTTGGGCGGGTTTGACCCGAAATAAATGCCATTTTATTGAATATGGGTTAAAAAATGAGTAGTGATGAGCTTGACAAGTGACAAAATAAAGTAATTTTTTTATTAGAATAGTAAGATTTCTAACCCATATAAGTACTATAATGAAAAAAAAAATAAAAAACAGTATAGCAATTTTCGATGGTCACAAAATCAGAGTTGAATATAAAGTCAAAAGATAGATAAAAACCTTTTGACGACACGATATCCATTTTGTTTGAAACAATCATACAAATATGAAATATCTAGCATCACTCAACTAATATCACACAAGTTGCTTGGTCTTGTCAAGGAAAAAATCACAGAAACAATATTTATGCATTGATATGAGCATAAAACAAAAGTCAAATAAGTAAAAATAGTACGTCAATGTGACAGTTCAATAAACTTTATAAGGTATAACAAGTTATAAAGTTTCTATTTAGTGAACCATGACATTTAACATAGGTGGAAAAGCAGACGGATTAGATGAGGGCCAACCCTACTAGTACTATGTACAGAAAAAGCTTTACATCTTCTATATGTGATTTGATTTCCTAAGTGGAAAATTTATGCTTTGAAGAACTGGATTCACATCCAAAGATTCCATTGGTAGAATACCGGTAAAATGTCCACAATACAAAAAAATTAAAAAGAAATAAATATAATGTGAAAACTTATTTGAGTAAGACATTGAAATTTTAAATTTTCAGTGTTCATCACAGATTTATATTATTCTTTGAAATGAATGTTTTGGTTAGATTGAAATTGTCTTAACAGCTTCAAAGACTGTACGGTGTACATACATAAATAGATAAAACAAGCGAACTACGTCCGGCCCAAAGCATTAGCTCGTATATGGTTTTGGATACATACGATTTCGAATTTGATTAATTTAACTGTTAAATGCAAAAGACATGGTTGATTTCTCACGCCTTTGCTCTTTTGGTTTAGTGACGTCTAGATTTTAAAAGCAAGTTTTAGGTGTATGTGTTCACGCTTCAAAAGATTATTGTCTTCGCCCAAAAACGAAAAAAACAGTTGCATTCATGCATATATTAATATGATTGCATTAGGGCAACAGGTCATATATTGACCCAAACTAAACTAATGTTTTGTGTTAATTAGATTTTCAACCCCATTCCATGCACATATAATGGAAGAGAAAGAAACACAGCTACACGATGCACAATCAACAATTAATAACATGTATCATTCTCTCGTTCAATACTGAAACAATTTACGTAGAAAACAGGTATACATTTACTTTTTGTATGTATAAATTGTATGCATATCAAACATTTGAAGTATGTTTCAACAGACCACTAAAAATTTTATTATTGACAAAAATCAATCCGCTCAATTTAGTTGTTATGGATAATAATAAATATGCAAGTATTTAATGAAAAAAATAATGTAGCAATTTGCTATAGTTACAAAATTAGAGTTGAATGCAAAGTCAAAAGACAGACTTTCTGTTTGATACGGATATGAAATATCAAACATCACTCAACTTTAAGTACCACACAAGTTGCTTGGTGTTGTCAAGGAAAACATTGTACTATCATCATAGCAAATATTTTTATGCATTTGATATAATAAAACAAAAGATAAAGAAGTTAAAGAACATACAACGTAAGATGAACACTTTCTTGAAAAAGAAATATTGCAACTTTCAATTTTCGGAATAAACATGTTCATCACAAAATCAGATTTAGCAATTGAGATGACTGTTTTGGTCAGATTGAAACTGTCTTAACAGCTTCAAAGACTGTTGATACAAGTTAAGGTCCATCCCATCTACATTTCTACCCACTCTTGCTTTCAATATCCCCTGCAACAGAAAAATACACGAGCCAATGGTTATAAGCAGGCCTTTAAACGAACCGAAAGACTGCAAACCAGACGCGTTTGGGCTCGTTCGTTTAACTTTAACTTTAAGCGAACAAACGGTCGAACGAACAATTAACGAATGAGGTTTTCTTATTTGTGTTCGTTTATAAAGAAAATGAATGTGTACGCGTTTGTCTATATTTGTTCATTAATAGTATAAACGAACGATTCACGACCTTAATTGAAAATAGATAAACGGACATAACTTAGCAACCACCAATTTAAAGTAAACGTGAACATCAATCTGTTGGGCCTAAAATTTATAAAAGCTCGACCAAACTGTAATGGGTGATATTTTAATGTCATTAAATAGACTAAGTTGTAATGTGCATAAATCTTTAAAAGATATATAAACGAACTTAAATAAATGTAAACTAGCGACATAAATAAAACGTAAACGAACAAACATAAACGAATTTGAATGAATGAATGCAAACAAACGTTATGAACATAAATAAACGAACATGACATGTGTTCACGCACCTCATTACTTGGTTGAATGGAGAGTTCTCCAATGAACTGGTAAAGAGAACCGACTCGAAGACCGAGTCTCAAATGCTGCGTGTCAACCGCCAGCGTGGCGCCTCCATCAGCAATAACAGCAATGGCGGTCTCTACGTTGTATTCTTGTAACCTAGAATCACAAAACAATAATCAGACAACTAAAAATGAAACATTTGATGATTAATATAATTGAAGGTTTCGTTTGAATGGCATAAGAAATGAAGCAAAAAGAAATGACCGACTTTCCGGTAACTCTAAGGGATGCCCCCTGCTTGAAGTGCGGTGAAGACGAGTTAAGTTGTTGTAAAATAACCAGGGAACCAGAGGGCACATTAGGTGATGACATTGAGGCCCTAACAATTCACAGAAAAATAATACTATTAATTGTAAGCAATAAGCATCATGAGGCTAGGCTAGGCTTTCTGTTTTTATAGTAATAATGCTCTGTTTATGTCTGTAATTCAAGCAACTGTTCAAATATTTGAGTGTACTTCATAAATAAATCAATTAAGATTTAACACCTATCGACAGTATTAACAATCAAATCAGGCGGATGGTTAGATTAGGGTTGTTAACTTAACAACAAATCGAACTGTGAACAAAACCATAATTATAATCAAATATGTTTGAGAGAGAGAGTTACCCGCGAATTTGAATGTGAATTAGTTAGGGCAAATAGCCCTACTCCTTCACTAGCAGTGTATGAAAATACCCGACCCGATCCGTTCACCGTATATGGTTCTGAGTATAGGAAATATAAGCTGCTAGCTTTTGAACCTAGGATTTGTTAAGTAATAAAAGTAAATAAGGTACGCTATTTGAAAAAATTAACAACATTAAAGGTAAAAAGAAAATAAAATATATACTACAAATGATAAGTAGTCTATAATCTTAAATTCACAAATTAAAATGACATGACCCACTACAATAATATACAAAATTTGTCTAAATTGTTTTGACTTGTACCCATCGATAACTATAATGAATGAAATGAGATATTAGAAAATTAGAAGGGAAATTATAACCTATTTGTCAAAATTGTTTTGACCCATGAACCATAGATATGAAGGATAAATAAGATGAATAATTAGAGAATTATAAAGAAAATTATAACATATTTGTCAAAATTATATTTGGCTCATGACCCATAGATAGATAGGAAGAATGAGATGAAAGATTATAAAGGAAATTATAACCTATTTGTCAAAATTGTTTTTGCCCATAACCCATGGATAGATAGAATGAATGAGAAGAGAGATTAGAACAAAAATGAATGTGGGAACATCTCATTATTTTCTTTTATTAGTAGAGTTGGATTAGATTAGATAGAGCAGATTAGATTAGACATATAGATAAAGGATAAAATACAAGGGTTAGGTTCAAATAAGAAGTTTGATTTTCCTAAAAAGGCTAGGAAAGAGGTATTTTAGTCTTAACACTTCAATATAAAAACTCATTTACTTTAATCTCAAAACCCAATTAAAATGCATATCATTTAGTTTTCAAATTAAAATATTACAAAACAATCTACCCAATTTGAGGATGTTACAGAGTTCACAATAGCTAGATTTTTTTTTTTTAATTATAAAGTATTGGAGGTAACTTTTGATACAAACCTTAGTTGTCCCTCGTCAATACATTCAATAACTGAATCATTGTTCTGGGTTTCATATTAAAAACTTGTTCAGATTTGTGTTTTCCCACTATCTGTTCTGGTACAATGCATAAACCTAGTCAGCCGCTGTCGTGTTTCCAATTCAAACACGTTTTCATTGTTAATCTCAGTTTTCACTCTTCCTATCCAAAATGTGTTTTCCTACGTTCACGAATCAATGTTCATGCGTTGTTCAAGACACTGTTCCACCTTATTGATCACCTAGTAGTTGTTTTTCATGTTATTTTTCAACCATGGCTATCTCCTAAATTACCAAGTCTTGTTTTTAGTTCCAAAATTACAAGTGCGACAACCATCACAGCATGGTTTTTCCAGAACTACCGCCATTTAACAACGTGGAGTTTAATAGGCTCGGACAGTTGTTTAACTCCCTCTGCTCTGGTCTACAAACCAACTCTGCCCACTTAGGTAAGTTATCTAACCTTGACTCATCATGGGTAATTAATTCTAAGCCACAAAACACATGGTTGGGAATCAAGGTATTTTTTTCTAGCCTACATGATGTTTACCACACGACTTATCAATGTATCCCTATGTTATGTTCGTAGAAATATGATCAATCAAGAATTTGAAAAAGTTCAACCTATCTTTTATCTTATTTATCAGTCAAATTACTAAACAAAATAACTTTCAAGAACTATGAACGAATCGGGTAATTGACATTGGTTTTTAATCAACAGGTTTCTACCGTATGTCATATTGTCATCCTCAATATTAAGGATACTCAACGCATCATTCTCCAAAATTCCAAGGAAAATGGCACGGACTTCTATTTTCTTGGTACTTTTATTGTCAGCCGTCTCTATAAACGTACCTGACATCCCTATCTCACGAAGTTGTTGAGTCGAGTGAGTAATTTATTTGAACTTTCATATTATGATGTATAGTCATTGCCGGTTGCCACACTCTGTGTTTCAGAGTTTCATTTAAAGGAGGAAATAGAATGAAAAGAAGGGATGGAAAAAATTGATTGTGTTCTCGAGTTTCATTTAAGGAAAGAAAAAACAAAACATGAAATTTCTACTTTTATCTCTCATAGTCTCATTCATGATCACTCTCGGGCCACAGAGGCCTACCTAATTAAACCTCGCAGTGCGACATTATTTTCTTAATTACACGCTTTTACCATTCCATGCAAAGTATAATTTCAGAATAAAATCTAAATTTAAAAAAGAATGCCAACCAAGAGAGTTTTATCTATACGAATGATTCAAAGTAAACATTAAGTTTTACAAGAGTTGCAGCATCTAGAGATGGGAGTGAAAAGCAAACCATCAACTAAAACCAAAAAAAGTCGATTCCCTCCATTTGAGCTCACTTGGGTGTTGGATCTACTCAGAGTCTCAGCCCGCCAGTCGTGTCCAAGGTTCAAGATCTGGTGGGCTGCTGTAAGTGACAGACCTGTCATCAGTTCATACTGCAAGCTGCAACTCGCCATGAATAGTTGACATATACACAACAAATATGAATGTAGATTATATGTGTTTGTTTTCTAGGTGTTATTGGCGCGCACTTTCTTGTGTAAATATTTACGGTTTTGGCCCCTGAAACTGAAACCCCATTGATGAACCTTGCGCTATCAGATTCAATGAAAAACTTGAGGTGACGCATAATACTCGCTTTCTTTAAACATGGGCCTTAAATCCTCTTTCAACATGAAATCTGTAGGGAAAGAAACCAGATGCCCCTTCACAGCTTGTAATCTCTCCATCGGATCAATCCCCTTCACATTCCCGTCTTCATAATATTCGATATTCTTCGGGGCTATTCCTAAATCAATTGTAGTATGCCCGAGTTTCGCCTTTCTCTCACTCACACATTGCCTTAAAGATGCTCTGCATGTTGGATTTTGAAACTAAATATTACAACCAATAACACCAAATTAAAAAATAATAATAAAAAAAATTTGGTTTTACCTGGAATGTATAAGATCATTAGGGATGCAGGAGAAAACATCTTGGTATATCATGGTATTTGTCTGCAAATAATTAACCGAATGTGTGATGTTTAAAAACGAATGAGTTGAACTTATTCTCAACTTTATATAAAACATCATTTGGATTTAAGACTATCCTACCCTTGCGGTTGCCATCCATATATCTTTGTACGTGGAATCAATCACAGGGTCGGCTATTTTGTTAATCTGCAAAGAACAAACAAAAATATGAAATCAATTTCCAATTCATCATCCATTTTATTAATGTAACTGTAATCAAATAAATAAAATAGAAAATTGCACAGATGGTCCCTGTGGTTTGACCATATTGCAAGTTTGATCCCTAAATTCAAAAAATTGAAAACCTAATCCAAATATTTGTGAGAGGGTTGCACGTCCCCATGAAGGCCATCATTAACCCAGTTATTTTTTAACGGAAAAGCCATGTCATGTGCCATTCATGTGAGGGTAATTGTCTTGTAACATTTACCCTTATAGAATAGTCTAAATTAAAATAAACAAACCTCTGTATTATGAAGACCAAGGTGTTCAGACCATAGAGAAAGCCGAAGACTCAACGCAAATTTTCCAGCTTTCCATGTATTTCCTCCCATTGAAGATTTAACAAATTCCTTATCTTCAATAAGTACTCCAATCTGCGGTCAAACGATCAAATTTTATATCAATTTTTAATTTTTATTGAAAATACGTGTGATGGATAAATTGATAATAAATAATTTACCTCAGAATCTCGTAATCCAAGTAAACTCCTATCGTTAATATTAGCAGATCCAACTAAGACTGTGTTGTCGTCAATTATCATAACCTTACTATGCACATACACCTGTGTTATAAACAAAATAACAGTTAATTAACTATGATCTTGTAAACTAAAATGGAGGTTATAACTCATTTAAAATATTATACCGGACTGGATGCGACGAGCCCATTATCTGAAAGTCTACCGTAAGCCCTAAGGCCATAGAAAGATATGTAATCATGAACTCGGGAACCGAGCAGCTCAGAGAGATTGTGTAATATAGAACTGTTTCCTCTTGATATTGTTCGGTATTGCCAATGCATTATGGCTCTTACAGATGCAGCCCCCACATCATCTAGACCACCCTGTAAAACTAAAGAAAATGATACGTCTGTATATGGATTCCAAAATTTTACTGTCAAAAACCAAGTTGACTCACCTGGAAGCCAGGTAAGAGTGGTATAACAATAATGACCCTAAAATGTTTTTTTTCATGATATGCTCTAATGAGACGTCTGTATATGGATTCCAAAACACGGTTCCGTATGATCTCGTCTCCAGAAAGACCCGAGATAAAGAATTGGTTCTGGAAACAAAATTGATTTTAATAATCAGCAAAATGTAAAATGAGAAGCTTTAATAAAGAAAATATAGATGTACCTCAATGTAAACAAAGTGTTCAGCTTTCTCAATAAGGGAGCAATAAGAATTATGAATGCTCTCTTCAACTTGACTTGTTCCAGCTGACCATTGACTCACACTCCTTACAACCTAAAATGGGAAAATCATGATCTAAAATAATAGTAATAATAGTAATCATTAAAAAAATGAACTTTTTTTCAAAAGATGACAGATTAACATTCAGCATTTCCAAAAAAAAAAATAGATTATAGGCATTTAAAAGACAGTGTGTTGGAAATTCAGCACACAGCACATTTGAATCTGGTCAAACATTGAAGACTTGGATTATTATTGTGATATATTGTTTTCATACTAATAATTACACTTAAGTTCTTCAATAACTTTAAAAAAAATGGTGTAAAGTAAAATATTATCACAAGTCAACCCTAACCCATTTGGACATGGTTCCCAATCTGCCTGAACTGACCATTTTTCCACCTCTAATCGCAAACTTATATAAAGAAGTCACAATGTGACTGCAAGCATTAAAAAAAAGGAATATAAAATAACCTGACAACGACATGCAACACGAGGACCAACTTGTCCTGATTCATCTGCAGAAACAACCAGGTTACCATGCTCCTGATTCTCCCACCATTCTTTATCTGTAGATTTCATATGCTCAAGATTCAATGTCTGTCATTCATCCACGAAATCTCTCATTGGCATATCCGGAACTAAAGGTTCAACTTTTGATTTTCTGAAAGAAAAAGGAGCCCTAGAAGTCCTACTCGGTTGACTATGAATTGACCCGTTAGCAATAGAAGCTTCCACTCCATCAGCTTCTTGAGGGATTAGCAATGGGATATCTTCAGAAGATGCAGAGGAAGAAGAATTTTGTCTGCTGTGTACAGGGCCCATAAGTGTTGAATCTTCATGCTCCGGTTCAATATTATTATTGCCCATGTAATGTGGGATAACCATGTGCTGTTGAGGCATGAGTAGTGGACCTTGCTCATTTGGAGCTTTGTTTCTCTGACAGAATAAAATTGATACAAATATAAGATCACAATAATGTTTTAAATTTGGCTGTACAGCTGCCAATATAAGGTAAAACTAAAAGCAAAAACCTTTGCATAATTCCAACGTTGAACAAAGTGCCGAGCAACATCACGACACGGTGGGCCCCATAAGGCACAATGGACATCATGCCATGGCATACGAGGGTATTTTTTACGGTCCAGCTCATCTTTCATTGTATCTTCCCATGAATTTGGTTCAGATTCCCTGTAACATTTAGATCAAAATTGAGTGATTCCACATTTCATGACTTCATTAAATGATATGATTTTCTACTCTTATGCATGCTAAATGGTATTTTGTTCAGCTAAGGAAAAACTAGATAGTTGGGACTTGGGACAACCAGACCTGTAAACGAAGTCGAACCAAACGTTTAGTGAGCCGTTCAGTAGGAAGTTTGTTTATATTCGGTTATTTAATTACGAACAAACATGAGCAAACTTTTTGGTTCATTGTTAAACAAACGAATACACATGTCTCGTTCGTTCATTTATGTTCGTGAATGTTCATTCTTTTAAATTCATTTATGTTCGGTAGTTTAAGTTTGTCTAAGTTCGTTCATTTACGCCCGCTGATATATTCATCTAACTTTTTTAGGTTCATTACAATTTAGTGTAGTTGTAAGTTTTAATAACCTTTTAGGCCCAACAATTTGTTGTTGAGGGTTACTTTTAATTGGTTTTAGCTCAGTTATGTCCGTCCATCTATGTACAGTTGCGTTTGTTCGTTTAAGTTCGTGAACCGTAGCTTATACTGTTAACACATGAACACAAACGAGAACGTTAACACAAACACGCTCATTTTCTTAACGAATGATGAATGAACACAAACAAGAAAACCCTGTCCGTCTAATTGTTCTTGTTAGATCATTTGTAAGTCAAAATATTGTAACTAGTAACTAGCGGGACATACTACCACAGTGGTAATATAATAAAATACCTGGGGTTATAATAGTCTTTTCCAGGCCAAAACATAGCAGGGTCATCTCCCACTTTGTGCTCAGATGTATCATAGCGACCAAAGCAAAGATCAAGTCCACCAATGAAGCAAACATCATTATCAACAATGACCAGTTTCTCATGGTGGGACCTACATATACAATAAATAAACGAAAACAGTTATAAAGAAGATAAAAATCAAGAAATAAACATGTAAAATAAGAGATTGCTTACCATAGATACACACCACTAGAAAAATGGTCTGGAAAACGTAAAACTCGGACATTTTCATGGATAGCAACCAACTTTTTCTTACTATACACACTATTAATTTTCAGTGCGAGTGCAAGCTCTTTATACATGAGAATGTAAATCTGCAGTCAAATGTATACCAACAAAACATGCTGGGTGAGTAAAAAAGTTGATTATTTTCATCATCAATGTAGTTCAAACTTTAAGGAAACAACCAACCTGAACACCCTGTTTGGCTTTTGCCTCAAGTAAAGCATCAAGGCGAGATGAAGCATGGGCTTGAAATGGACGTCTCAAATACAATTCAGGACATAACCACCACCCACAAATAAATATCTGCATAAATAATAACCAACAAAGATAACTTTAATCACAAAGAATATGCATTAATCAGGATATATGGATGAGGAACAAAGTAACAAACCTCTGATTTTGCACCTTCAATTGCTTTAGCAATTGCATCAAAAGCCGCTCGACCATCAACGAACCACTGAGCCTGGCTGCCATCATCAGTTAGACCACGAGGTGGAGCAAATGAACCGAACCGGTGAGGATAACACCAGCCCTCAGGTGGCCTGAGTCCAGCATCATTAATTGCTGCAACCCAGTCTCTTACTTTTGTTTTGTTTCTACTTCTTATTGTTATGCTTCGGCTTCCACACGATACCTATTGTCAATTCCATGATAGTATCATTTACTTATTTGTTAGATAGCGTGCTAATATATATTAAACTATTAGCATTTATGCTATACTTGCCAGAAAAGAATGCCGTAAGGGATTATGTTCGTTTGTTTCTTTAGCTAATGATACGCGACCTTCTCCATTCCCGTCTGAAGGAGGTAGAACATCAAAGACAATTATGTCTAAAGGCTCAGCATCAAATGGATCTTTCAGTAGGGCTAAAAATCCGGGTTTCAATACAGCCCATACCTGCAAGCATTTGAAAATATTATAAAGAAAAGTTGATATCATGAGCACATCTTATTAATATAAATAAGTGACTTGGGTAGCCACTTGTCGACTTTTGGTGAAGTCTAGATTTTTGCTTCCTGCCTCTCTCTCCGATATTAAATAACTCTCTCCTATTAAAAAATAATGATTTTAAATAATTATATCTAAAATTTATTCTAATGTTTTATTAAAACTTAATATATCATAAGAAGATTTCAATCATATCTTATCTTAAAATATAACTTTATAATTCTTAAATCTTCATTATTTGATATTTATAATTCTTACATCTTCATTATTTCTAATTCACCAATGGCTATGACATCCAACGTACAAATCTTCATAGAAACTGTTGATTTACAACAGGTTGGATTTATTCAAACCCTGTAAGACATGGGTGTCTAACCTAATAAATTATAAAGTCTAATATGAGGCGAGTGATACCTTTTGCCAATTGTCATTACAACAATTGAACCAAAGACAAGCAGAACATTGTCTGTCGTTTTCCTTGTCGGGAATTTTTGGTAAATGCTTCACTAATACATATTCTTCTTTTAGCTTGGAGCCATACTCTGGGCAAAAGGATAACTTAGAAGCACCCATGAACTTGCAAACCTGCTTACAAAAACATTCACGTATATTGTAAGAAGGTGATGACTGGTGAAGCAGTATTCCCCAATCAAGTAAAAACTTTGTTTACTATTTGCAAAACTTTTAAACAGGCATAAAGATATATGCCTCAAATAGTCTAAAAGAAAGCAAATCAAAAGAAGATACGCGCTCAGAAATAGAGATGACAATTCCAACCCTTTTATTTTATATTTTGTTGATTTCATTTATATTTTACCTCTAATAGGTCAAACAAATAAAGTAAAAAGAAATAGAAAAAAAAAACTTAAAAAGTAAATGGGTCTAAAAAGGTACGCCAAAAGTGTAGTTTTACTGCATAAACTACTAAATCATTTTATTCAAAAATTAGAATATTGGTGAAAAAGTTTTGACTTTTAATAATACTTGGCACACTAATCATTTATAAAAACACTAAAAATTAGGAACTGCATTAGTATGCCTGTAAATGAAGCAGATGTTAAGTGAACTTTTCATGAACCATACGACGGAAGTTCGTTTATTAATATACAAACGAGCACGAACCAAATTTACGTTTGTGAGCCCTTCATTTATACTGTTAACAAGCGAACATAAATGAACATGAACACGTTAATTTTCTTAACGAACGAACATGAACAAGAAAACCCTGTTTGTTTAATTGTTCGTGATCAATTGTTTGTTTCGTTAAAGTTAAACAAACGAACACGAGCATGCTCCATTCATGTTCATTTGGTTCATTTACAAGCCTATGTATTGAGACATCCCACCCATACAAGATACCTTTTTGACCCATTAGACCCACCCGTATTGCCACCTGTAACAGAAGTTTTACCTCTCTTGAATTCACAATATCCAGGTTCCCAAGAAAATGATTCAAGTATTCCTGCATTGCGGTTTTTGCTCGATCTGAAATAGAATGTTGTCTCCCAAGTGCCGGTCGTATCATTGGTAGGGCTGCACTTGATGGAACATCTCTGAACAAAAAATCACCTGTAAGAACTATGATCATTATAGCCATGAATAAATACTTCCACTAACCCTTGTAAAGTTAGATACTTAGTAATCACCTGTTTTTAACACTTCCCTCGCTATTTAATGTTGCTACATTGTCCTCAGGTTCATCATCATCATCATGCACAACCGCTGGATGGTCCCCTATTCCTAGGTTTTGAAGCCATTCTTTAACCTTCATAAGAGACATGGTTAGTTATGAGAAACAAACAAGAATAGGCAAATAAGCTGATCATAAGATAGACTCAGAGACAAACCTGTTCTTGTTTCTCATGAATTTCTTCAATAATGGCACGTTTCTTCAATGCAAAGTGTAAGTAAAACACGTGTGAAGCTTTCTTCACTAACTGCCACTTGAACTGCAGGGTACCCAATCAGAGTAAATCACTGATAAAGATAACTGGATAATGAATTTGTAGACCTGTAATGCATGAGTACTTAACAGAAGTAGTAAAAGAAAGAGACTGGAATGGTAAATCCAGTCCCAAACCTTAGTTATACTTTAAAACATAAAAATGACAATACTGTATAGCATCTGGAAGTTGAATGCAGCTTATGCTATACCAATTTCTAATTCAAAAACAAATGTATATAACATAAAGGGGCAAAACAAATAAATCAGCAACATTTGCACTACCAAGAAAAGGCAACTCCACAATTCAGCTAACAAATAACTTGCAATCCTAAATATAATAGAATATATAAAGTATACTCGAGAACTAAATTGATGTATGTGCAATCTGGTTAAAGGGTGGTTGTTTTAGTCTATTTAGCAATTAATCAGGAATGGCAAAGAAAAAGAACTAAATCTCTGTAGCCAAGTAAAACAAAGGCTCAATCAGCTGCGCTAATATCCAGCAATAACATCAATAAACTAATGCAATGTTTACTCCAACAAAAATCTAGTAAAACCTATCAGGCTACTCTGTACGTTACCATTTGTTCAATTCCTCACTCTCTAAAGCTAATTTGGAAACTTTGAATAGAATAAAAGCCCATGAAATTGATAATAACCAGGGTAAATCTAAGTTCTTTCATGTACAATTCTAGAATCTATATCTACTTGCTCACTAAAATGCCTAAAAATATTAATAGCGTATGTCTCTTCATGAAACAAAATCATGGTTTACACACTTATCATTCATCAACACCCTCATCCATCCCATCTACACAACTAAGCAGCTTTTATCAGTTATCAAAACTTTCATTCTGTTATAAAATCCATCCAGCAAACATCAGTTATTCAACTGCTAAAACTGGTCTTCAGCATCTCACTATACTTCAAGTTCCAATACTCTTTTAGTTGTTTGAATGGTGCCATAGCTTGAAATAGAAGTTTTCAATCACAAAAAACCACACTTTACAAATTACAAAAGATGCCAGCTGATTTTAGCCAACTGATCCAAAAAACTTTTTACCAGTATTCGTTTTAACTTGTTTGTTAAGCAAAGCGTTGCTATTTAATTCCCAGTAACTTGGGTCTCACTCTAAATTGTATTTTGGTCAAACAGATTGATCAATCATAAAACTCATAAACCACATCAAACCTAATAGCATGACATCCATGGTTGCAAAAATCCCGACTAGGCGCCGATTAATCCCTGACTAATCGCTAGTCCCCACCCCACTGATTAATTTTGAGCTAGCCGGCCAATTAATACTTCAATGGTCAAATCCGGCAATATCCGGATTAACCAGACTTGGTCGGCGTTTTCTGGCGAGGATCCAACCAAAATCAGCAGTTTCTGGCGAGATTCCAACAAATGTCCGGCCGAAATGTGTGTGTGAATATTACATACAAAATTGCGTGCGTGTATGTGTGTATAAAATTGAAAATTATACATTAAAGTCCGATCCGATTAATTGCTAGTCACCACCTAACCGCTCAACTAGCTACTACTACAACTTTGATGACATCAATGCTATTGACAAATTGCTAACAAAATTGATCAATTTCGCATCCGAAAAAAAAACCCTAGGTTTTAAAAGCAACCATTAACCACCTCGAATAAATCTCATCTCAATAAATTCAAATTAATTCTCTAACTAACAGCATTAATGCTCAAATAGTATTCAATCAAACAGTTAACCGAAACTGCATACACGATCACCACCAATTCAATTACAAATTTACAAGCTAAACTCACAATTAACAAACATACATACATACATACATACATACATACATACAAACATACATATATATACCTGTTTATACTGAAAGTCAATAGTATAAGACAGCAGCATAGGGCTAATATCGCCGGCATCAAGACGCGAAACCTGCACAATTGTAGCCTTGGGCAACTCATCGAATATTCGAGTTGACTCAGGCGGATTCTGGTGGAAGGAGAAGAAGGAAGAGAGTCTGGACGGCTCAGATTGCATTTGCACGTAGTGAGATCCAGTCGACGATATTAACTGCTCCGATGCCATGGATATTATTATTATTACTCTCAACTCCGATCAAAATTGGAAACAATAATAATAATAATAATTAATGAATGAAAATTGGTGTTACGTGTATGAGTTGTGTTGGATTGATGAGGAAGAGAAGATGAATGTGATGAAGTTATTATTAATTTTGATGAGAGAGAATACAAAGGGTAGGTAACGTAAATGGAACAAATCTGTGAAGTCTAGTTTGGAAATTTTGGATTTATTATGGGCAGAATACTGTAAAACGGGTCGGGTTGGAATTGAAACTGAAATTGTGTTCAACGGTTTTTTTGATTTGGAGATGTCATGGTCGTCTCGTGGTGGCCAAACTATTTTACCTTTTTTTTATTTTTAATCAACACGTTGTTATATTATTTTCAAGAACAAGTACCTAAGTTTCTTTGTTTTTAATAACGCATCAAAATCATTCACTCCTGACGATTGAACCGGTGGCTGACTTTGCATACCACCAAAACCAAAACCAAAACCATCCACTTTTGACTGGACCGGGGGTTGACTTTGCATACCACCAAAACCAAAATCATCCACTTTTGATTGAGCCGTGGGTTGACTTTGCATACCACCAAAGCCAAAATCATCAACTTTTGATTGAGCCGTGGGTTGACTTCGCATACCACCAAAACCAAAATCATCAAACTTTGACAGAGAACCAACGCTAGGTTTTGGTGCATTCTGAAAGGTGCCAAACACGTCATCTCCTGATGATGACGGTGCAGTTTTTTTACTTCCAGCTTTCATGCTAGCAGCTGGCTTAGAACTAAAATCAACTAACGATCCAAATGGGTCCTTGTTTGAATTCATACTACCTCCAATACCAATACCAGTACCACTCACACTCGAACTTTTCATCGCTGGACCTCCAAGATTCTGATTCCTATTACTCCCATAACAATTATAACTCCCAAAACCTTGTGAAGAACCCGAACCCCAACCGCCACCACTATTAACCGTACCACCAGTTTTCGGCAACGAATCCGCCATACCGCCCATCGAATAAGCACTTTTCGTACTCGTCTGCGACGAAATCGGTGCAGCATTCTTTAAAGGAACATTACTGGATTTTGCCCCCAAATTCGATCCAAGCAAATCACTAAACAAATTAGGGTTCTTATTCGCAATACCGACACTCGCAGCCGCAGTATTCGACGTCAGCTGCGGTGTCGGTGTGGACGAGGCCCAGCTTCTTCCGGTGATATCTCCGACCATAGATGTAGGTCCGTTAAGTGAAGGAGCAGCAGGTTGGTGGGTCCATGAAGGTTTATTATTATTATTATTATTATTATTATTATTATTATTATTATTATTATTATTATTATTATTATTATTATAATTCGATTGCCAAGACGGCGTCGTATTAGGTTTAGGTTGCGTGTAGGTGCTATTATTATTACTATTAAGAGACTTTGAGCGATTGGAATTGAGTCCGAGATCGAAATCGAAATTGTTAAGAGATCCGGATTGAGTTGATCTACCGTAGTTGGAATTCAAGTTTACAGGATCTGGAATGAATAGATCGGAGGAGAATGAATGAGATCTGAGTAATACCTTATGGACGCCGTCGTCAGTGCCGCCGTGTACCGACGGAATTGATGGATCACCGGATGGATTTGAAAAGAAATGGATGATTGATTATTGGATTCTCTGTTCTGGCTTTTGGTCTGAACGGCAGAAGAATATACTAGTGGCATAAATAGCCCCTTGATTATCTATGACTACAAATTTACCCATTTGACTTTTAAAACCCCTGTACAGTGTGAATAGCTAGAAAATCAATTCAAGGTGTTTATCTATATTTGTATGAGTAATGAGTTGACCTACCAAAAAAAGCAATTTTTTTAACTTTCTTGGAACGAATTGCTACAAGGCCCGCTCTTATAAGTCTACCCTTTCTGTTTGGATCACCAAGATACCGTGGAGTAGGGATGGGCAAACTACTGGTACCGTCGGTACCAAATCGGTACCAAAATTTTGAGTTTCGTATCGGGACCAGGACCGATACCAAAAATTGGTGATTTTCAGGACCGGGATTTTCGGGGCCGGGACCAGTCGGTACCGGTACGGTCCCAATCTCATCCCTACCGTGGAGCATTTGTTAATTCCGTGCTCTTTGGCGGATACGATTTGGCAAAGGAATTGCTAGGTGGTATAAACTACCACCTTTTTGCGTTTTCTCGATGTCCGATGTCATGAAGTATCAAGATCACTTGGTTCGTAGTTCAACAAAAAAAAAAAGTCAATTCATGCTATCCTTGGGGTCATAATTTGAAGTATTTGAAAAGCGAGGAATGAAAAGATCTCCAATGAGGTTAACACAAACGCATGCAAATTAGTGACGGAAGACAAAGGCATAGCTTTCCTTTGGGCGGTGGCAAGGTAAAAAAAATGGGTGTTGATTGGGAAACATGATACAAATTTGATGTACTAGAATTATAGTTTGTTGTTTTGTGCCTTGTTTTTTTGTTGGCTTAGTCTTTGCTAGTTGTCTTGTTTCAGTATAATACCATCTTTCAAAAAAAAAATGTTTGTAAGATCATTAATTTGTAATTACCTTGTGGTCTTTTGTATTCTTTTTGCGTTTTAGTTATGTACTCTTTTTAACTTCTTGCTATTTGTTTTTCAAACAAAAAATTTGATCATTAACTTAACACGTATGTGGAAGCTAACATTTACAGTTACTAAACAAGTTTAGTAGGCAACAGGTTTAATACGTTAGTTCAACGAGTGCGACACGTCAAATAAGTAACAGACATCTTTAATACGCAGGTTTCACAACATACTGTAACGTCCTCGTTTCGGTAATAAATAAACAAACAAAATGTCGTGAATTTTATTTTAGCTATCGAATCATTTGGCGTCGTTAAATTAATTAAATAATATGTAGAAGCGTGGATAATATTAAGAGGGTTTAATGGAATTAAGGGTGATTTGGGCCTAAAAGCCTTTGGGCTTAACCTATTTAAACCCCTAAAACCCTAAATCATCTCTATCCTTATCATTTCACCATCATTCTCCAATCATTATCACACACATACACACAAAAACCTCTTGTACACCAAACCTTCCAAATCCAAGTTCATTCCATCCTAGGTCTAGCTCAATCAAATCCAAGAGATAAATATTATATTCATTTCGTGCATTTATTCGTTAAGATTATTAACATGAAAATCGACATGAGCGAACTAATATAAACGAGTTTCCTTCAATCTAGCAAATGGATAACAATAATAATAATGGAATTTGATAAGTAAATAAATAATACAAATAAGAAATTGATACAAACGGGTGTTTTGTGAAACCCGGATCCCAGCGGCTTGGCCAAACGAGAACCCGAGCCCAGATCTGAACCATAACCGACTTAGTGAGTCTCGTATTCGAACCCAAAGTAAACTTGAACCCAGATTCGAACCACGACGGAATCTGAACCCCTAAACGGCTCGAACCAACCCGGAGAGGAACCAGAACCAAACCCAAACCTTTATCCATGTCCGTAAAACGGTGAAAACCCACTGATAACCGACGGATTGGCTAAATCTGAAGTTTGGTGACCATGATCGATAAACACAAAAATGATATTTAGATCATAAGCTCAATCTCGTAATTCTTCATTAGCTCGAAAATTACAATACCTAAACTCTTCATAATGATATAACCCACAAGCTCGGGTATATATACTAATTTAAATTTGAAAACTCAACTAGACTAGAATACAAATACCATAATCATATTCTAATATTAATTGGGTAAAAAAAATTTAAATAATAATTAATAAATAAATTCCTTGTTGTCCAAGTCATTCGCTCGACTTGTTCACCAAGTAATTTATTCCATATAAATCAAGTCACGTGCTCAACTTGATAAACAAGATACTAATCCATCATAGGCTTGATGGGTCGGTCCAACCCGCCTCATTGACTTGAGGACGGGAATTAATTCCAACAATCACCCCCTAATTTCTGACTCGAAATAGATGGATCTCACTCCGAGCATGTCTCTTTTGTCTCGATTCTCGCATTCTTTTACTCATCCGGATGTCTCGACATAACTCGCCGGTTCACCATCTTGAGTTAAAAATAATTTTGGATCATCAAAATTGTTTTCTCTTCCTCGTTCGAAACGAAGCTTCTGAATTTTTAAATTGGACTGCAGATTTTCAGTAGCTATGCTATCAGTAGATTGGGCCGCCTGCCCAACTATTTCAACTGCTGAAAATGAGCACTGTGTAGCCCCACTCGTGACTCGGTTTTTGAGATTTTTATCAACCCGGTTCAACCCTCTTTTCTCATAAAAGATCACATCTCGAGAAAGATGTATTTTGTTCTGAACCGGGGTCATACTTTCAATATTCCTTTTTTCCGGGTTCGGTACCGAGATTAACCATAGGGGTATTTCGGTCATCAAACTTTTTAACTGAAGTAATTGATAACAAACACATCGGTGTTTCAACCCGAAGCCTAACCTTGTACAACCGATTTCTTGATCTAACCAACTTCATAATCACCTTTCTCGATTTGCCAAGAACTAAAAGTTGGTCATCCTCCATAATCACCTTGCACCCATGTTCGGTTGCTTGTCCCAAACTTAAAATATTGCTCTTTAAGTCCGGGATAAAATAAACGTTTGAGATAATTCTCTCAACATCATCATAAGTAATTGTAATGGAGCCTTTTCCCTTGATGTCGACACATGAACTATCACCGAAGCGCACCTGCCCAACAAAGGTTTCATCTAATTCAGAAAAATAAGATTTCATACCCGTCATATGATTACTCGCCCCGTTATCAAGATACCAAAAACCATCCTCCATCGGTTCCGACTCGTACCGCTTCGGATGCACGTTTTCTTTATTCAAAAAAACTTGATCATTAATGCTAATTTTCATCAAAACTTCCTTATTTGTTGGTGGTTCGTTTGCTTCAGCCCGTTTTCCTCTTCTTTCTGGGCATACCGAGGCAAAGTGACCCATCTCGTCACAACGAAAACATTGAACCCCTGAATAATCCCTTTTCTTCCATGAATTACCTTCTTTGTTTCGGTCACCTTTTGAGTCATCACGGGATTGCTCAGATTCTCCTTTGCCCTTCCCTTTATACTTTCCAGCCTTTGCCTTATTAAACAATAACTTCCCACGACTCTCGGGCTCGTCATCAACACTGTTCACACGGTCTTCGTAGGCCTTTAATCTACCTACCGCTTCTTCATACTTTATGGTTTTCAAGTCAATAACCTGTTCTAATGAGGCAACAACGTTTATAAAACGCTTAAACAGGTCTTAAACGTGTCATATAAACCTATTAACTCATTTAACACGGTTAGGTAAACGTACCATTCGTGTCATACATAAACAGGTTACATGGGTGAGCCCCTGTTTAGTTACGTTTGTTACCAAGCCATTAACGCGCCCAACCTAAATTGGGTCTAAACTGCATTAAGGCTCAACTGGCAACGCAACAAAATTTAAGGCCCCCGACCCGGGTGCCCTACTTTCTTGCTGGTTGGATTTACTCATTCACATAATTCGTAAAATCAGAGTTAATTAAAACTTTGCGCGGAATTAAAAGTCATTCATTCATAACATAACTATCTTGTCTTAAACATCATAACATAAATCCACAAAACATAAAACATTAAACGACACGGTGTCTTCTTCATAGCGATGCCAGTCTTTCTCTTATTGCCACGTGTCCTCATCAAGCAACTTGTCTCATTCTACTTGCCTGCGTGCATACTAAAAGTCAGCTACGCTGAGTGAGTTCTAGTTAATCAACGTACATTACATTCACTTACTTACCAATACCGTCCGAAGATACGTATTGATACTTACTCGTTCGTCTATCATTCAATCATACATACATTCATACTTTCATACTTTTTACTAACAACATACCTCGGATACTATAAAGATCCGGTCCTCACTTACCTTGGATATTATAAGGGTCCAGTGCCCTACATACCTCGGAATTATAAGGATCCGGTGTCCTTCATACCTTGGATCTCCTCAGAGTCCAGTCCCTACTTACCTTGGATATTATAAGGGTCTAGTGCCCTACATACCTCGATTATTATTAGGGCCCGATGCCCTCTAACATACCATACCATTCTAACTTCATTTCATTTCCTTCGAATTCCTTCAATCATAACTAATATAACATTATGTGCATACTAATTAATCAATCCATAACGTTCACATTCGTATACAAACATGTATCTAATATACACTTACCATTTAAGTTAAGTGTATAAATCTAAACACATCGTAGTATGCACACAGCCCCGAAAACATAACACATAAAAGGGGCTAGAACTCACCTGGATCCTATTACGTTTACCGTTTATAGTAATGCCCTTCCTGAGTTGTGCGCGGCTAACTGTTTAACACATATATTCATTAATTAACCATGTACTAACATAATTAATTAGATTTGTATTTATTAATCTAGCGTAGTTGATAGGCTAGGCTCGTTTGTTTGGGCTAACGAATCAAACGGGATTACTTCGTTTAATGACGATCTTTATTTCCCGTTCACATTCTCCAATTGTTATTATATATATATATATATACATATACATACATATATATATATATATATATATATATATATATATATATATATATATATATATATTTCTCCCCTTTATAATAATGTGTTCCTTTTCATTAATATATAAGTGTGTATATGCAATATATATATATATGTACCTTTCTTTTAATTAAATATTATATATTTCTTTGCTTTAACGGATTATTTATCTTAAAAATATATCGGGTCATACAGAGGTGACGAGGTTAGTTGGTTTGGTTCATCTTGTTGGATTATCTAGGAATGACCCAGTTCACATCGCATGAACCCCTCAGTTCGCTTCGCTTGAACCCTTGGACTCAGTTCGCTTCGCTTGGACCTGGTCTGTTTTGCATAGCCTTCTTCGCATAAAAAGAAATCACGCGAAAGTTGGGATTCGAACTCGCGACTTCTCACACTTAAAGCAACAACTCCACCACTAAGCTAGAATGCTTGGATGGTATTCCTTTCATTCCACTTATTTATATATGGATATTGTTTTCTCATGCTTCCCTTCATTTATTACTATTATTTATTGTTACCATTATTACAATATTATTGTTATTGTTGATTCAACATGCTGCATGTTGTCGACATTTCTTTGGGATGTTGCTTCTTTTGACTTTCATTATTATTATTATTATCATTGTTATTTAAAGTATTATTAATATTAATATATATATATATTAATATTATTATTAATATATATATATTAATATTAATATTATCATTGTTGTCGACGTTTTATTATTATTATTATTTTTAAACGTACAGTAGCTACCTCCATGTTATTGTTATTATATTATTGAATTATTATTATATTTTATTAATAACCAAATATCCAATTTGGTTAGTTTCAAGTTTCAAATATTTTATCTTAGGTTTATAAAGAGCCAATATCTTCATTGGATCTATAATTATAAATGAGCCGAACTTGACTAATGAGTCAACGAATCTGACTCTCAAGGTTCACATTTTTACGTCAAGTTTATATTTTTATTAATCTTTAGGCCCCGATCTATGGTTCTACCAATTTTCATGGAGAACCGACATCAAAAGGACTACCTTTACACTACAAACGTACCTCTAGCGAAACTCGTTTTAGAGCTTAAATCTTGACACGAGCTAGATCTTGATTCTTCTTGTTGTTTGGATGCGGAAATCACTAAAACAACTTGGATCTCGTTCCCGGGTTTCAAGGTAGGGAGAGTGTGTATTGGTAAAAATGGAAAGGTATGAGATTATGAGATCTAAGGTTTTAAGGGGTACTTATAAGTATACCCTTATCTTATGGACCTTAGGCCCATTAATTCACTAAGTCCATGTTTTATTTTTAAGTCCATATCCATTTAAGCCTGCCATCTCTCATTTTAATTTATGACTTATTATTATATGACGATTAAATAACAAACTTTATTTAAATATTACTTTATTTATTATTTCTAAAAGTCGGACGTTACACAAAAAGCACGGGCCTGAGCAAAAAGACCTCACAAAGATTAGCCTAGGCAATGCAGTCCAGGTCCTGTAACCAAGAACTACAAAGTAACTATGAAACATGGAGAACAAATGTATAATTATGACATATAAGAAAACGTAACGTTATTAACTAAACAAGCAAAACCACTAAAAACTTATAACAGTGACAACTTAAGTTAACTAAACAAGCAAAACCACTAAAAACTTATAACAGTGACAACTTAACTTGTAGACCGTTAAGAACCACCCTGGTTCTGGAACCCACCATCACTTTGACCCGAACCCTGGTTTACAGCCGGTTGGGCCACATTCTGTCCCTGACCCTGAACCCACCCGTCTCTTTGAACGGGCTCTCTTCGGATAGTCTGCATTGTCTCACGACGTTTATCATATCGTGGCCTTGACCGGGGCCTACTGTTTTGCTGCCTGTCAGTAAACCTATACTGAGGCCGTGGTATAACTTTCCCATCAACAAACAAATCACCTACAAACAAACATAAAAAAATGCTTAAACGCATTTGAAATGGCAATGAAATAGTGGGACTGTAACTGTAAGTCTGTAACTAAAATTCATTTTATACAAACCTCCGTAATCTTTGTTTGGAACATCAAGATATGAATCAGGCAAAACCCAAAGCACACCAGGTAAACCTGCTCAAAATGAAAACTTGTTAATGTTGTCAACAACCAAGATGAGCTTACAAAACATGTATGCTATATTTCTCATTAATAAACAATATTTATAAATAAAATTAAAAGAAACAAACAAACAGTATGTGTAGGGCTGTAAACAAACCGAATGTTCGGTGAGAAATTTGTTTATGTACGCTCGTTTAACAAATGAACGAACATGAACAAGGAATTTCTTTCAGTTAACTAAATGAACAAACACAAACAGAGGCCATGTTCGTTCAATTGCATTCATGAGCGTTCGACAGTGTGTTTGTTTACATTCATTTATGTCAGTTTATGTTCGTTAATGTTTATTTGTTTATGTACTGACGGTTGTTAACACTTTTGACTTTTGTAATCTTATCCTATAAATTTAAGCAAACCTATTAACTATAAAACAAAAACATATACACATGAATGTGATTAATTTATATGTAAAATTAGCATATGAATATGAATGCCAAATAAAACACCAATACAAACTTGGTAGTCAGACTGAACCATCGACACTAACCATTCTCGGTTAGCAAAATCAATAAAAACATTTTTTTGTGTGTTTGTTCGTTTTCATACGTGAACCGTTCATGAACAATTCCATTTCCTTGATGAACGAGCATACAGATAAAGTTTCGATCAGTTTGCTATTTGCGAACCGTTCGTTAGCCCAATAAAAGCCTAACGAGCGAACATGAACAAGACCTTGTTCGATTCGGTTCTTTTACAGCCTTAAATCTTAATTATTAGACCTAAAAGAATCAAGATTTAGTTAAAGTGAAACCTTTGATTTTGTAAGATAGCTCCTCGGATATCAAAGCACCAAAACCAGTATAAGTTGTAGTCGAAACAGAGTATATCTTCTTCTTCGCCTCTTCCTCACTGAAAACCACCACATAAAAAAATATTTTATATACTACTAATGCAGTAATCAGGGCCAGCTAGAGAGTGGCGCCGGTTGAACCGTCGGCCGGGGCACGTAATCTTTAGGGGCCAAAATTTTTTGTATCTACATTTTTATATATACATTTAAAAATATAAAACTTATAAAATATGAATTGCTCTTTATCATCTTATAATTATTGGGCCTGAAATTATTTTTTATCCATAATCCATTTAATTAAGTTTAAATTATTGGGCCCAAACTAAAACTAAAAACTAAAAAAAATTAAATAAAAACCCGATGCAAAATAAAAGAAATAGCGGTCGATTGAAATTTCTCTTTGGTTCCTTCCTTCTTTGCGAATGCTGAACAACGACCAACCCAGCCGACCACCACTATTGGTTCGTTGTTAACCACCAGGCTCCTCCATGGTTGACCAAGCTAGCCACCAAGGACCAAGCTATTTTTTTCCAATGTTAGGACTTAGGAGAGTTTCACGAATCACTGGTTAATCGTTAATTATTACGGTATTTTATTTTAATAGTATATTTTTCTATGTTTATTGTTATAACATTAAGCCTCGTTTAAAAAAATTAGCCTATATATTTCATTAGTCGTTAAGGCTATGGGCCTTTTTTTTCGGGCTCGGCCAAGGTATTTAAATCCTCAAAGACGGCCTAGCAGTAATAACAGATTCATATCAAATAACAATAATACAAAGCAGTGCATTCAAGGATTTTGCAAATTCTAATCAACTAGGGTTTAATAACATAAAGCAAATTAGGGTTTTACAATTCAAATATATAAAACTTCACAATAAACAACAAAATCAAAATAAACACTACCTTTCGAGAACAGAAGCTAGGGTTTTAACATAAGAATCAATCATTTCATCTTCAGAGGGTTTAGGGTCAGTGGGGAACTCCATAACAATAAGCCAGTGCTCGTAATCACAGCCGTCAAGTAATATTGTTTCCTTTGGCGGACGGTTGCTCCAGTTCGGTGACGAATCGTTCAACGGGGAGTAACCCGAACCGGAAGTTTTGAGTCGGGCATGGATCCGTGGAGCGAGGTGGGGGGATTGGTAGTGGTGGTTGAGGAGTGGGAGAGCGTATCGGTAACGAGATGACGGTGATGGTGATGATAGGATGCGGTAACAGAGAGTGGTTAGGGTTCGTCTGGTGGTGACAGTCGCCATGGGTTGCCGGAGCTTGTTCTAGAACGAAAATGAACACAGTACCAAGGGTTTTGCAGGCTTCCAGTATATATATATGTGATATGTGTAATTAGATTGATTTAAATGGTGTTTTTATTTTCTCGAATAGAGAATAGAGCCCGGCTACTCGGGTAATCAATGGCAAAATACGATTCCATACCATAAGATAGTAAACGCAGACTAAGATTAGTAGTCGTCTATCATCTTCTGTTTCAAAGAAACCTTATTGCCCGAAGGCCAACTTAAGTAAAACCTGTTGAATTCGAATTCAAACTTGTAATCTTGCGATCTTAAGCTCAAATCTTCATTTTATCTTCCATGTCAGTTGAGCTAAACTTAAATGGTGTTGAAAAAGTGAAATTGTTTAAATGTTTTCATTTTTAATATTTAAAAGTATATAAAGAAAAATAGTGAGAAGTTAAGGTTTATAGTTTATGAAATTTGCAAATACAATTGAAGTTGGATTACATGTTTAGAAGATAAAAATTAGTGGCAGGGAATACCAAATCATGTAGTAATGTTTACTTTAGACTTAGCTCAAGTCTTATGAAGAACTTAATAATTAGCTTAACTATCAGTAGTACCCGTGCTTTTCTTGCGTGTTCGTGAAAATTATCCTTTCGTATTGGTTTGTAGTGTTTTATGTGGTATAATGGGCAGCGCTTTATTTTTTCAAAAGCATAGGTAAAAGTTCTTTACAAATTTACTGTTTTTATCACTTAAAAGTTAAATCTGAAGTCTTCAAATATTGTACTTTATACATAAAGTATTGTAAAACTCATACAAATAAAAAATTTTTGAACTACCATTGTCAAATGTTTTATAATGTAACAAGTAGTAGGAAAGCCCGTGCTTCGCGACGAGCGTGTGTTTCTTAAACTAATCCATTAATCAATTAATGTACCAATTCACAATAACTTTATGTGTAATTAACTACACACCTACAAAATTCTTTATAATTAATTTGTAAATAAAACTATCTTAAATTATAGCATAGGTACGAAAAATTGGTAGAATCCGTTCGGTCCAAGACAATTAGGGTATTAACTAAGAACATATCTTGAATTATACCACAATATCTTAAGGTTTCTATATGTATATGGTTACAAAAGTTAGAGGTTGATAATTTGATATGGTAGCTAAATGATAACATTTAGTTACAGATGGAGATTTTGTGTTGGTCGTGTACTTGTAACTTATCACTGCCCTTTCATGATTTGTGTTTTGCTTTTTGATGCTGGCTTTGTGTCCAAACTATAAAAACAGTAGATAAAGTGACAGTTGAAGAATGATTTGTGTTTTGCTTCTTGATGCTGGCTTTGTGTCCAAACTATAAAAACAATAGATAAAGTGACGATTGAAGAAGAATGAACCTGGAAGAACCTAAAACAAACTTTCATTAAAAAAAAGTTGTGCAAGAAAGGACCAAAAACAAGTTATATCCAAATTCCTTCGCTTCATTTTTTCAAAGTTTCCTATAAAAAGGTCATCTTGACTTGGCATAAAAAAAAGTGTGGAGTTGTACTCAACACAACAGCAGTTCTAAAAACTACAATTGTTACTTCACTGATCTTAAATTGCATGTCATACTTAAAAATAATATAAACGAATATTATTAACACTGATTATAATGGATATGGTCAACCTACTCAATTATTCTCTCCTTGATTTAGTCACCATGATTTACTCCTATTACAGCTCACATTCCTTACCACCATCCACATGTTTTGCTATTTCCTTTTTCTAAAGATTGACCACTTGTATTTATTTGGCTTTACATCTCTTGTAATTCTTATCACCCAATATACACAGAATACTTTTTGGTACCATCGTTAATTTAGAGATTAGTTACAAATAATATAAAAATTCGAATGAAATTTACCTCTTTCTTCTAGCTGTGCCCATGTGTTACTAGTTTTGCAACAGAAAATTTGGCATTCGAAGTTTCCACCTCATCTACCTTTTTCACCAGAGTCTACAAAATTTTGAGTTCAACTTGTAAGCTCTAACAACAAATTAGAATTCAGTGGTTATGTTTAAAAGAAAATATTATCTACCCGATGTGTCAAAATTGGTTGTGCAGCGGTGAAGGATGCAGATAATAGTCGTTTCAAGCTTTTAATAAAAGTGCACCTGTTATATATTGATAAGACTCAAATCTATAACTTTTAAGCTCAGTATATATTCTTGCTTATAGGTTGTTGATACATCTACTTTACTTGAATTCTTATGTGTCTAAAGGAATAACTTGTTTTGCATTCTCAACTTTAGCTTCTACCCACTGCCTTTCACTACTTTCATGTCTGCGTTTTTAAAATTCGCATCATATCTGTATCATATCATAAGCCAATAAATGCAGACTAAACTCAGGAGGTTCAACACACATACATTGCATGAAACCTTTGCAATTCTGAAACATGTTGGATGTGACTATTGGGTATCCACTGCGTCATAAAACTAAGAACGACTTAAGGTAACTTTTAGAGATTATAGTTATTGCAATAAGAATTGAAAATCATATTAAATGAGGACTTTTTTTATTTCTAAAAACATAGTGAAAATGCCAATCGCCAATTAATAATAATCATTTTTTACAATTGTTTCATTTACGTTAGTCAAACTTTTTTTTTCCAATTTCTCTAGCCATTTTGTTTCATCTTAAACTTGCATTAAAACCCTAACTTTTCAACCAAAAATAAAAAAATAAAAAATAGATTGATTAAAGTTTGAAGCAAAGTTGATTTGTTGTAAGCAAACCCATCTTTTGAGGACAAAAGAGGGTAAATAAAAAGACAAAACTGTACATTTTATAGAAGTGATATTGAAAGTGAATGTGACAAATATAATCTACCCTTGAAACCAAATCCTGATTCAAAAAGATCGAAGTTTGATTATCTTCAACAATCATCAAAGTAATAAGAAACTGAAAGAACAACAAAAACTTAGAGCTCTACTATGGAATTCATTAGAAGGTTTACAAAGGCATGTCAGTGATGGAACCCAGGTAATTTGTAAATGTAACCTGCAAATAACCAAACATTCAACAAGTTAACGAAATAGGTGAAGGGTTTCATATGGTTACATGAAACGTGTCACACCCTGACCATGACGGAAACGTCGGGGCGCAACCGATTGTTCATCGCACACGACACTATTAAGTGACAATATTTAATCAACTCATTTAAATTCATAAAAACACAAAGAGTCACACAACTTGTTCATACAATAACCGAATTCAAATCATAGTAAATAATATATTGTTCGTTTTGCTAATATCCTAATAGTCTCGATAACGTTTTTTTTTCCTTCAAGTCCTCGAGTCAACCTAAAGTCAAACATGTAACATTGCATAAATAGATTTTGTCAACACAAAGGTTGGTGAGCAATTTCATAGTTTTTGAACAATAGATATATAATATGAAATTCCACAGCTTGTATACAAAACAATAAATAATAGCAACAATTTAGATAAATGAAATCGTTAATAAGAATACATTAACGACACCTTTCTATAAGGGGATGTCAAATATACTCTGATTTTGTATGAAATCGTTAATAAGAATACATTAACGACACCTTTCTATAAGGGGATGCCAGATATACTCGGATTTATGAATCAACCATCCAAAAGCGGTAAACACATTAGCACTTAAGCATGTAATCACCAAATCGAGCATTTATTTAAGTGAAGCATACAACAAAGTTTGTGGTTTAAGACTCAAGTATAAATCATTTGGATTTGAATAAGTTTGCAATGTCACCCCCAAAATATAAAAGAGTGAAAACGGGGGATGAAAGTACTCACATTCAAGTAATAAACTTGAAAGATTTGATGATTTGGAGATTAACCGGAACGATGAGTTTAACGAACGAAGCCTAAAGGAGAAGAAGTCTTGTATTAGAAAAGTTGTCTTGGAAGTCTTTAAATGAAAATAAATGATAAGAAATATAAACAATTTAAAGTTTAAGGTTTAAAATGTAAATATTTAAGAAATTATAATAATAGTCCTTTAAAAATGTAAGTTTACTCGAAACTGGGTTAAAGTATCTAGCCCTTAATTTTACTCAACCTATGTTAAGTAATAAGGTGGGTAAAAATGCAAGAAAACAAGTCCCTTTATAATATAGATACTAAAACGAGTTTTAACGAGTGTTCGGGTGGTCGGTTCGGGTCTTGGTGACTTGACCAAACCCAAAGTCAACTTTCCCAAAATAATAAATGTATGAGATAACTCAATAAATCTTAAAGAGACTTAACCAAGTATGTAGTTCTATTGTTTTAGAACTAACAACGTCCGTTAATCGAGTGTTCGGTTTAGTTGGTCCAAACTTTGTTATAGAATCAAGTTGGATTCAACATTCCGAGTACTTTGTGAATATAATTAAAATCAGTTTATAAAGTACTTTTAAAGAAATATATATGCTTTAATGGTTAAAAACACACTTGTGTGTCTTAAGCGAGTAAACTTGGTTTAGTTCGGTTTGGTTCGGTTTTTTTATCTTGGAATAAGGCCAAGAATGGTTACCACATGTCCAAACATCATAGAACTTGTAAAATAATTTATAAATAATAATACCAAAGTTTTACATACAAAAAGTCAAAAACAAAGTCTTTAAACGAAAGTTCGGTTTCCGGTTCGGATCTTGTTTCGGGATAAGACCGAGGTTAGAATCTACAAACCCATAACCATGGAACTAATTAAAATGATTTTAGAAACTCAAATCTTACATAAAACATGTTTATACAACTATTTAAACAAACTAGTAAGCAAGAGTTCGGCTTCCGGTTTTGAGCTATTTACTGAATAACCGAGGCTAGTCTCTACAAACCCATAACCATGGAACTAATTAAAATGATTTTAGAAACTCAAATCTTACATAAAACATGTTTATACAACTATTTAAACAAACTAGTAAACAAGAGTTCGGCTTCCAGTTTTGAGCTATTTCGGAATAACCGAGGCTAGTCTCTACAAACCCATAACCATGGAACTCAAAATGTAATATAAAACTAAGATGAGCAGAAGTTAAACAAGTATAACTAGTTTGATAGTTAGATGCGAAAAATATATATAATCAAGGACTACTACGAGTCCTCCATGTAGCTTTGTCTTATGGGCCGGACACTTAACAGACCGAGACCGGAGAAATGCCCACCGAAGGTACAAAGGGTGCTATTATATATATGTTGTATAACAATCTTCAAGTATAAATAAGTGTTAACAAGTTGATTATAATGTAAGACTATGGTCAGTTTGACTTTGGAAAGTCAAACTGCGATAAAAAATATGAAGAACACCTTTGAATGCTTGAGAATTGGAAGAGAAAGAGATGAATGAGCAAGGATTAATAAAGAGGATAGGGGTGTATATATAGAGTGGGTTGAAATGGTCAAGCATGGGGTGTGATATCAAGGTTTGCATGCAAGAGGGGTCAAGAAAAGTCACAAAACAACAAAAAAAATAAAAAATAAAAAAATGGGCTGCTGGTCTACTGCTGGTCAGCACGTCGGTTCGCGTCCGGAAGTTCGTTTTTGATGTATCTTGAGCGTTTTAAGTCCGTTTTCGAATCCGTAAAAGGGGTTTTTCAAATTAGACAAGCGGGAATGTTTTAGTAACATAAAATCCAATATTTTATATATTTGAAATGTTCGGGATATAAATCGGGTAGGTTTACAACATAAAAACAAATACAAAATAAATACAATTTGACCCGAAATCAAGGATTGTCACAAAACGGATGGTCTCTTTAAGCAGGAGTCGAAGAATGGTTATTATGTAATTACATATTCTAGTTTTGCTCTCGAAGCACTTGCAACAGATGTTGCACCATATACATATAATATCATCATTAAAATTGCAATAGATGTTGTACTATATGCCTATAATATCATCATTAAAATTGCAACAGATGTTGTATTATATGAACTTAATGCTATGTAATTAATTAATTAATTGTGCATTATTATATCTAGTTAATGTAGTTAAAAACCTTTTGCATAAAGATGGAAGAGTAATTTCATAAATGGATGAAGCTTCATGAACTTATACGATACGCTTGAAGAACGAAATCATGCAATGACAAATTACTTTCCTGCTCAATTGTGAAATGCCGTTTCTATCATCGTCCTCTAATTGTGAAATTACGATGAATGTCTTTCACCCCCCCTAATAATATAATAATATAGATTAATAGTGATTTGAATGTTTATCAATCACTTTGTGACTATAACATTTACTTTAACAATAAAGCACATGAGAGTGGAAAGAAACACGGGAAAAGTTTGAACGATCAGGATCGAGTGTGAAAACTCAGATGAATTACAAACCGTGGATCTAGTGATATAAAAATGCCCTTTGAAGCATTTTCAGCATGACAACATGTGTATTGCATCAATTTAAAAGTTATGTGCATGGCCCATGGGCAGAGCTTCCATAGCTCGAACGATTAGGATTGAGTTTTCACAGAGCTTCTAACGTCAATGACAATCTAAAGCAACAAATGTTGTAGCAGTTGCCTATAAATGTTTGCAACGATATCAAGCAAAATGCCCCATTAGAGATTGCACTTAAGTATCGGGTAACTTATATTACTCATTTATCTATTTTAACGCATAAATAGATCCTAATACAAAAGGGAATGTGAAGAAACACTAAGTGAACCCTGGGCAGATTATAGATAATCTGGGGGTTAAGTAATGTTTCCCACGAGGATGAGGTCCAGCAGAGAAGGTTGTTCTTCAGGAGACCTGCAAAACAGACACCGTAAGCTCGTCACTGAGAAGGGGGGGTTCCTCCTTGTGACCACTCTCCGGCGTGAGAATCAGACTAGATTGCTCTGAATATAAGTGTATATTAAGAGATTGCTAGATAAGATTGAGATATCAGATGATGTCCTTACCATTCCAAGGTGTTGGAGTATTTATAGCCGAAGGTAGGTTTCCTAGAAGGTACAGCCGGCTGAATAGCATTCCTGTTCCACCAACAGTGGACTACGCACAGGCCATGCTGGTTGGTGGATAGGCTACGGCCAACAGTAAAGGTCGGCTGTATACTGTTCCTTTACTGCCGGTTACGCACTGTTCCACCAACTGTAGGCTGTGCACGTCCCATCGTAAGGGTTGGTGAGTAGGCAGCGGCTAATAGTGACAAACAGTACTAGAGAGTGCTCCTCCTCGTATTGTTGTCGGTGAGCTGTCACCCTGTGATTGGTTCATGGGCTGCTCTGGTCAAATTGTCTGTTCCGCCCATACCTTAGTAGGTATAGTACGAAAGACCTTCCAGAAGCATACGGACTGGCTCGCCTTGCTCATTCCTTCATGTGACTACTGAAGTAGCTAATGCCTTGTGCGTGTAGCCTTGCTGTTAGTGCGGGTAGCCTTCCCTGATGGCTTGTATCCGCAGCTGCGGGAACAGGCGGGGTACTTCACCATTGGGAGGCTTTCCCTGCGGGTACAGCTGGCGTACTGCGCGTAAGGTTCTTTGAGCATGGTGGGTCCTGCTGGAGCAGTTGGTCATTGCGCAGACGTCCCTGTTCAAGGTGAGTCTTGCGGGTCCAACTGGGCTCTGCTGGGACCTACCTCTTCAAGTCCCCCCAGTCCAATGTTCTTCTCATGAATTATTAATAAGTGAGGTGAACTTTTGGACTTAGCAAGGGGTTTTGAAAAGGGTTTAGTTTTTAGGTTTTCCGTGGTGATTCTTCCCGCGGTTTTCCTGATGTCACGCAGAAATTCCCGACTTTTCTGCTTGATCTTTGGGTGTGAAGCGGGTAGGTTTGTAACCTCCTCGCACGTCAGGAGCGTTGAGTCCCACTTGTGTGGATTCTCCATGGGGTCTTGGTAGTTTTCAACATAGTGATCAATTATGCTAAAACCACCAATTCCATCTTGGAGTTTCAAACAATATAGTTCTCGACGTTCCCGTCATGCGGGGATGTTATTCCCGTTTCCGCAAGCATGGCCCAGAAGATCCTTCTTGGTTTGAATTCCCTGCAGAGTGCTAAGTATGTGAAGGGTTTTGCCTTGACACTGTACCCGCACTCGTCTTACGGTTACTTTACTTCCAAGGTATTCCTGGCGTCAATTCCCTGCGGGTGCTAAGTATGTGAAGGGTTTTGCCTTGACACTGTACCCGCACCCGTCTTATGGTTACTTGGTTGCCAAGGTAAGGGGTATTTTCCCGCTTACTTTTGAATCTTTTTGAATTTTGAATTTTGAAATTCGAAGAGTTGGTGGAAGGATAAGAACAGTCCAAACCTCTGAAACGTCGTGCGACGGTTTCTTCTGACTGTGTCAGGACGTGCAGGAAGTTATGGTGACGTGACAGTACATGGTCATTCCAGACGCCTTTTCAGGCGCGTGGGCGCGATTTTTCGGGCGCGTGGCCGCGAAATTAATGGTATGCGTCCTATCAACAGCTGTTGCCAGCTTGCTTTTTGCCACGTGTCATAGTTTCATTGCACCTTCGATTTCTCTCTCTTCCGCATTAAATGCATCGCATTAATTGCGATTAGTATATAAAGGGGGAGAGGGTTCTTTGTAATCCACACTTTCACTCTTCTTTTCATCTTCTAAGCGATTTCCGGCGAATACTCACCTTTTCAGGCAAGCATTCTCCCGAAATCGTTTTCTTCTTTCTTTTGCAAGATGTCGTCTCGTGATCTCGATTCTACAGCCGATGACAAGAGTACTGCTGGCGAGTGCCAGTGTGCTCTGCCTGGCGATCTGTATCATTACATCGTCAGGAAATTCATGCTCGAGTCTCTCGAGCCTGAGTTTCCTGAACCCCACCAGACGGTGTATGATGCCCCCAGAGGCAAGATCGGGGTTTATGCTGCATTCTTTGTTTATGGGAATCTTAGGTTCCCATTGACAAAGTTTGTTTACCGTGTCCTTGTGAGGCACGGTGTGCACCTGACCGAGGTGCACCCGATGGCGATTGCCAAGATCCGGCACTTCGAGTGGGTGTGCCGGATTCTGGGCATTGAGCCCTATGTTGACCGCCTGATGACCTTCTACACTTGGAGGTGCATCCAGGGGTGGTATACTCTGATAACCCGGATTAAGGGTTTGAAGATTTGCGCAACCGAGCGCAGTCTTCGCTCGTGGAAGAGGGAATTCTTCTACATATCCGCTCGCGCCATCCCCCTTGCCTTGAAGTTCAAAAATGGGCAAGCACTTCCTAGCCTTCACGCCTCCAACTACGAGGAGGCGGAATGGTTTTCGAAGATTTCCCGGGTCCAATCTCCGGTTTACCGGTTTGCGGAGTCCGGGATGGTGATGCTGGGGATGAGCCGGGTGTGGAAGCAGGCGGATGCGCAAAAAATCCCAATCGTCCTTGAATACGGTTCGAACTCTGTTCCTTACGGTATGCTTTGTTTCCTTTTGTTGATTTTGAATTTCTTCTAACTTCTTTCCTGTTTATTTCAGAGGGGAACGACTTGCAGTCGCTCCTGAACCCGCGGGAGGCTGACGGTCCCGTTCGGATGGGTACTCGCGCTCTGGACGAGAACGAGTTGCCCATCCTAGAACAAACGGCGGATCGGTTCGTGGAGGTCTATCCGCAAGGCCATGAGATCCTTAGCGCCCGGCGGCCAGGTAAGGCGCTATTCGACCCTCGACCCCTCAATGTTGAAACCTCTGCTGGAATTCTTCTAATCGTATGTTCTGATGAGGAATCCGCAGATGGTCCTCCGTTGGTGCGGAAGAAGAAGGCTGCCGGCGGGAAGGGGAAGGAGAAGGTGGCCTCCACTGCCGATCCAGCGCCTCGGTCTGATTCGGAGACCGAGAGTGAAGAGGTGGCGGGGAATCCCGGTGGTGATAAGACCACCGCTCCGGAGGCTGCGACTGTCACCTCCGGAGAGCCCAAGAAGACGACGGTGAGCGGCGCAAAGAGGCCGGCTCCATCGGGTTCGTCCCCGCCTCTCCGTACCTTTAGGCTCAAGAAAACCCGTAAGTACAAACTTCCTTTATCTTTTAACTTCATAGTTCTTATCATTAACACTTATCTTCTTTACGCAGGCGTGGATGTTGACGCATTCCAGGGTGGAGCGCAGAGGAGTACCTCTCCGCCAATGACGGTAGGCTTGGTCACACTACCTGAGGCGACGACCCAGGCGCCTGCGCCTGCTTCCGCTGGTTCAGTTGCTCACTCCTTTGAGCCGACTGTTCCAGCTGTGATGACGTCACCGCCGGCTGTGAGTGCTATTTTTACAGCATCTTTCACCGAGCCGGCGGTTACTATTGCTGCGGATTCCGCAGCGGCCACCGCGGCGGCCGCCACCATGCCTCCTCCGTCATCGGCAACGACGGCCGATCCTTCAGGTATGCATGGGGCGTATCGCCAAACTCTGCCACCTTCCCATCTGCCTGACCTCTTGGATGGATTTCCCTTGGGTTCAGGTGATGGGTTCGGCGGCTATCGGCCTGTTATTGACCCTACAGGTGCGTAGGGTTCTTTTGGCCTATTTTATATTTTTCAATCATCTTTTCCTAACTGCTCTTTGTTTTTTGCAGTGTCGGATTCCAATGAAGTGTATGTTCCACGATGGAACATTCGCCGAGGAACAACCCTTCGCACACCTGTGGAGTGCGTGGAGTGGGCTCGTCACGCTGCTCCCAGTGGTGCGTTGGGGGAAGCCATGGCTAGCTACCAGGAGGGTAGGCTAAGCAATGAGCTTCGGGTTCTCCTTGCCCGGATGCAGCCGCGCGTCGAGCTGCTTTGTCGTGAAAACGACAAGTTAAAAGCAGCTCGCCTTCAGGAAGTAGCTCAGGCGCGGGGCTGTCCGGGAGGAGAATAGGAGGCTTTCCGCCGCGGCGGCGAAGAAGGAGAAGGCGTTCAAGGCCCTTGAAGTCGAGGTTCAGGCCCGTCTCGAGGCTCGCTCCAAGGCTGCCCAAGCTGTTAATGAACAGCTTCGGCTGGCTAAGAAGACTGCTAGGAACGCGACTGAAAGGGCCACCAAGGCTGAAGCTGTTGCTGAGCCTCTACGCCTGGAGAATGAAGAGCTTAAAACCAAATTAGAGGCTCTCCAGCAGGCTCATGATGCCTTGGCGATGGAGGACGCTAAGAAGCTTCAAGAAATCCTGGACCAGAGGGGGGTGCTTAACCATACCGAGCGTAAGCTAAAGGGCGTCGAAGAGGCTGCGGCTAAAGATGTGTTGCTTGCCAACCTCATCAAGAGTGAAGCCGAACGCGCCCGTAACGAAGCTCAAGCTGCCCTCCAAGAAGCTCTGGTTGCCAAGGAATGGCTTCTTCGAGAAGCGTTGTCTCAGGTATGTTTAGCTTTATGTCTTCACGCTTTTCTTTGTAAATAGAAAAGGTTCTGATACTTGTATTTTTTCTTTGTAGGTTGTGCATCGGGTCTTCTCAGAGACGTCTTATGACGATGCTATGAGCGCAGCCCTCAACGCTTCTCATGAGGATGGGGAAAAGGCCGGCTTCCTGCTTGGTCTAGGTTCGTTGAGAAAGGCATCCCGCCTTCCAACTTCCCTTTGTATGATGTGGATACTGAAGCTGTTTATGACCAAGCGGTGAACCAGTATGCCGCATTCCCGCATCCGGTGGTGGAGAAGGTGAACGAAGTCGCTGATGCTGATGATGGGCTGGCTATTCTTAAAGCCTTCCTTGAACCACCACGCTCTACTGATGGAGCAGGTCCAAGTGGAGGTGGTCCTGAAGCTTGATTCTGAAGATCCCTTTCCACCATTAGCGTAGATTTTTGCTTTTGTATAGCTTTGTAATATTTGAATTTGATGAAATAAAGATTGTGTTAGTTCTTTGCCTTGTTTATTTTACGCATGTTTTGATCTAACTTAGCAATTTCTTTAGTACTTAGATAAGTTAACTTTTTAACGTGGTAAATTATAAGTTTGTTTCGCTTCCTCTTTCATGATTGTGCGGGTATGACCGTCACTTACACTTAGTAGGATGGCTTAACTTTACTTATATCTGACCTGCGTGGAAGTTTTCCTCATCTTTTCCTTTGAAATTTTCTAAGTGTTCAGAATAAGTTAACCTTTGAACGTGGTAGATGATAGGTTGAAGTTTTGCTTCCTTGTTCGTGATTGTGCGGGTAAGACCGTCACTTGCACTTACAAGGATGACTAAACTTTACTTACATCTGACCTGCGTGTAGGTTTTCCTTAAAACTTGAGATTTTTAGCGTTGTGTTTATGCGGGTTTTGCCGCCTTCCAAATGTAACGACTTACTTCTTCCCCCATTTATGCGGTGAATACCGGCACATCAGTGTGGGAAGTTCATAAGTATAAAGGTAAGGCTATCAACACATTGTGAAAGGAGAATCATTTCCATTAGAAGTGGCTCTAGGCCTTTTCTTTACAAGTTTGGAATTGATCTACATATAACATTTGCGTAATTGAGCTCCATTCCATGTTCTTGGGATGGGAGTGCCATCGAGCCTTTCGAGCCGGTATGCGCCCTTTCCCAGGACTTCTTTGATGATGTATGGCCCTTCCCAGACCGGGGCCAACTTTCCTGGGCGTTCTTGGTTCGAAGCCTCGTTGTTACGCAGTATGTAGTCTCCTACTTTGAAGTTGCAGAGTTTTACCCGCGTGTTGTAGTACTTTTGCATTTGTCGCTTGTAGTTCTCTTCACGCACTGCGGCTAAGTCTCTGCGTTCCTCGGTTAGCATAAGATCCAACCGTCTTTCCGCATCATTGTCTTCTGGCTGAATCAAGACCCTTGGTGAGGGTAAACCGATTTCGACCGGGACCATGGCTTCCGTGCCATAAGTGAGGCTGAACGGGGTTTCTCCCGTACTGGCCTTCTTCAGCGTTCTGTTTGCCCAAAGGAAGTGCGGAAGCTCGTCCACCCAGCCGGATCTGTGTTCCAAGAGTCTTTTCTTGATGCCTTCGACGATGCTCTTATTTGCTCTTTCCACCTCACCATTACCTTGCGGGTGTGCCACTGAGGTAAAGGTGTGGGTGATTTGAAGTTCTTTCAGCCACTGTTGTAGCTTCTTGTCAGCAAAGTTGGTGCCGTTATCGCTCACCAAATTCTGTGGAAGTCCAAAACGACAAATAATAAATTCCCAAATAAATTTTTTGATATGTTTTGCGGTTGTTTGGGCTAAGGGTTTTGCTTCTATCCACTTGGTGAAGTAGTCGATGGCTACCACTAGGAACTGAACATTTCCTGCTGCTGTAGGAAATGGGCCTGTCACATCGATGGCCCACTTCTGAAATGGCCATGAAGAAGTGACTGGAACAAGTTCATTCTTCGGGCGGTGCGTGTTGGGTGCGTAAAGCTGGCAAGACCTGCATTTTCTGATGTATGCCAGCGCATCCGTATGCATCCCCGGCCAAAAGTTTCCCGCGTTGTTTAGCTTAGCTACAACAGCGCGGGGACCTGCGTGTACTCCACAGATGCCTTCGTGTACTTCCCTTAGGAGGTAGTCAGCATCTTGGTTGTCCACGCATCTAAAGAGTGGGCCAAGAAAGTTACGTCTGTAAAGGATGTCATCGATGAGTTGATAATTCAGTGCTTTACAGCGTAGTTTTCTTGCCTGTGTTTTTGATTCTGGTAGTGTACCTGCCGCAAGGTATTTTATTATCGGTGTCATCCACGTTTCCGTGCCGGTTTGGATGACACAAATTTCCTTGTGTGGGACCGAAGGTGCCTCGAGGAGTTCAATGCGGATATCCTTTCCTAAGTGGGTGAAGGCTAATGATGCAAGCTTGCTTAACGCATCCGCAGATTTGTTTTCACTTCGCTTGACGTGTATGACTTTACAGTCGTTGAAATCGCGCATAAGGGATTTTGCTTGTGCGAGGTACAGGGCCATTGTGTCGTTCACGGCCGTGTACGTCCCGTTGATTTGATTGGCTACTAACATGGAATCCACGTGGGCTTCCAAGTTTTTTACTCCCATCTTACGCGCAATTCTCAGCCCAGCCAAGAATGCCTCATACTCGGCTTCGTTATTCGTACTTGGAAAATCCAGTCGAATAGCGTAAGTGTATTCTTGGTCTGCTGGGTTGGTTAGTTTCAGCCCTGCGCCTGAACCCTCGTTACTGGCTGCTCCATCAGTGTAGAGTCGCCAGACATCATTGATGTCTTGTGCTGGAGAGGGTTGAGCCTCTTCCTGGCACTCTTTTTCCCGCGATGCAGGCACTTCTGCAATAAAGTCGGCCAGAACCTGGCCTTTTATGGCTGGTCTTGGCTTATACTTTATCGCGTATTCCCCCAACTCAATTGCCCATTTGGCTAGGCGTCCCGATAACTCGGGTTTGCCTAGAACGTTTGCAAGTTTGAAGTTAGAGAGAATGGTGATTGGGTGACCCTGGAAATATCGTCTTAACCTGCGTGAAGCGTGTATAAGTGCTAAGACTAATTTTTCGAGGGTAGAGTACCGGGTTTCTACGTCTGTTAGGATACGTCTGACATAATAGATTGGCATCTGGATGCCTTTTCGCTCTACTAGCAGGACTGCCCCGGTTGCTCTATCTGTTGCGGAAAGGTATAGGATTAACTCCTCTCCCGCTTTTGGTGCCGTGAGCGTTGGGAGTTCGATCAAGCATGACCGAATCTCCTGAAAAGCTGCTTCCGCTTCTGGTGTCCAGCGGAAGTGCGTTTTCTTTAAACAGTTTCTCAACGTTGACACGAAGGGAAACGACTTATCTGCGTGGTTTGCCAAAAAGCGATTAAGTGCCACTAGTCGTCCATTCAGTGTCTGGGCCTGTTTGATGGTAGTAGGTGATTCCATTTTGATAATGGCTTCGACCTTTTCAGGGTTCGCTCTGAAGCCATCTTTAGTGACGATGACCCCCAAGAACTTCCCTTCTTCCATTCCAAAGGCACACTTGCTCGGGTTGAGCTTCATGTTTATTTTCCTGAGCGTGTTGAAAGTCTCTTCGATGTCTTTCAACATCGCTTCTGGGTCAGGGCTTTTGATGACCAAGTCATCCATGTAGACTTCCAAGTTCCTCCCAATTTGGGCATGAAACTGGTTGTCCATCAGGCGTTGGTATGTGGACCCGGCATTCTTAAGTCCGAATGGCATCATTTGGTAACAAAATGTGCCATCGGGCGTCCGAAAAGCGGTTTTGTCCTGATCATCAACGGCCATGTGTATTTGATGGTACCCCTTATACGCGTCCAGGAAGCATTTAAGGCGGAACGGTGCCAACGAATCCACCTTAAGATCAATTTCGGGTAACGGATAACAATCTTTGGGGCATGCTTTGTTCAAGTCCTTGAAATCTATGCACATGCGCCATTGTTTGTTATTCTTCGGTACCATAACGGGATTTGCAACCCAAGTTTGATATCTACTAACGCGTACGATGCCTGCGTCAAGGAGTTCCTTGACTTGGGTTCTACACGCGTTAGTTTGTTCTGGCCCCATTACTCTGCGCTTTTGTACGATCGGCGTAACAGCCGGATCGCATTTGAGCTTATGCTCTGCCTTACTTCGGGGTACACCAGTCATGTCAGCTGGTGTCCACGCGAAGATGTCAGCGTTTTTTTGTAATAGGCGCTTGAGTAAGGTGCGTGTGGGATCAACAATTGTCGGGCCAATGGTGACGGCCTGGTCAGGGTACTTGCCATTGAAGGCCCATCTTTCTGGTTCGGTGATGGTTGGTTTAGCCATCTTTGGTTTGGGTTTAGATGAGACAGATGCGATGCATACCTGGGGAATGCCGGTGATCATCGCTACACCCTCAGCTGTTGGCCATCCCATCATGCCGTGGACTGAGGATACCACGGCGTTGAATCTTGCCATCCCGTCTCTCCCGAAGAGAATGTCGTATGTGTGGTGTGGCTTCCTCATCACGACAAAGTCCACATCTTCTGTGCGGGAGTGTTTCCCATCCGTAAGAGTGACGGGGAAAGATAGGATACCCAGGGGGGTGTTTGTGCTGCCATCAAACCCTTCCATCGAGGCGCAGATCGTTTCCAGGCGTTCCTTGTCTTCGTCATCTAGCTTGTCGAAGAACTGCCTGTACATCACCGTTGACGAGGCGCCGTTGTCAGCAAGAGTGCGAGAAGTGATGTAGTGCCCCAGCTGGCTTTTGATGACGATAGGGCCTTCTTTGCTGGGTCCTCCTGGCACTCGCGGGAAGCGCACCTCAGCTTCCTTCCACGCACATGGTTCTGTCGTTCGCCTTTTTCTTCCTCTGATATTACCATGAACCATGTTGATGCTGTTGTCAACGGGCTTTCGTCCGTTGCCTCGGTACCGGTTGTCGTTCCTTCCTCCCTTCTTGATTGATGCTACCAGGTGTGCCAGTCTTCCATCCTTGACGAATGCTTCAACAATATCCTTCAAGGATGTACACTCTTCTGTACCATGACCTTTTGTCCCGTGGAAGTCATAGGATTTGTTCTGATCCGCATTAGGTCGCTGTCGGATCATTGGAGCTTTTGGCCATGGTAGCTTTTCAGTGGCAAATATCTCCGTGACGCTTTTGGTGAGTGGTGTCCACCGGTGCTTTTGGCTTGAAGGGTGTGTGTGATTTCTTCCGCCAACAAGAGGGTGAGAGCTGGATGAGGTGTCAAAGTTTACCCTTGACTGCCAGATACCTAGCTTCCTCTTTTTGTTCTGCCGGGCGATCCGAACATTGTTCTCTCTTGTCCTCTGCGTGTAGAGGTGTGTACTCTGGGGAAGATCCCTTCCCAGTTGCTTCTCCGTCTCGGCAAAGCGCTTGGCCGCCGTCATGATGGCATCCCATGTTGATGGCATGCCATCCTTACCCGTCAATGTGCGGATAAGCTCTGGGTATTCGGCGCCTTGGATGAAAGCGGCGCGAACCAGATCTTCACTTATGTTGCCGAGACTTAGCTTTTTGGAGTTGAAGCGGGTGATGAAGTCTAGTAAAGATTCATCCTCCTCTCTAACGCAGTTGAGGATCGTCCACTGTTCTTCAGTATATTTCCTCTGTTGGCTGAAGTGCTGGCTGAACTTGTTCTGAAAGTCCGCCCAGTCATATATGTGGTGGACCGGTAAACGATCGAACCATGCCCTGGCCGCTCCAACCAGAGTCATCTGGAACATATAACACCACGTGGGTTCCGTCCAGTTACTGACGGTTGCCCCCGCAATGAATCTGTTTAAGTGGTCGTCTGGGTCGGATAGACCATCATAAGTGCCAATGTTGGACATTTGTTTGGCACTTCTCGGGGCGATTGCTTCCGCAATGTCCCTTGCAAACTTTGACTTTCCTGCATTTGTAGCAGTTAGCCTAAAGGTTTTGGAGAAGTCACGCGGGTTTCTCTCCGCATTCGTTGGTTTAAAAGCTTCCCCAAAATTCCTTTTCGGCTGGAAGTCCGTTTCCTTACGCTTCCCTTTCGCCTTATGGCGAGGGTTTGCGTCGGTATCGGATTCTTCCCTCTCGTCGTCTGAGTACTCTCCCTCGCTGTTCATATTGAGATGTTGGCGAGTGCTGCCGAATTCGTCAGCCTGTTGAACTGAACGCAAGTGTTCATCCAATTCAGCTTGGAACTCTCTCTGACGTGCTTCGGCCCACGCCTTCACTTGATCTAGTGTTTGGCGAGGGACCCTCGTTCGTTTTTCCAACTGGGCATCAGTGAACCCCAGTGGAATATTTACTGCACTTGCCCCGGCTTGGGTAGTCGGGGTAGTGTTCGTAAGATTTGTATAACCGCCGGTGTTCCCCCCAGTTGCTGGGGTTGTGGTTACCGGGGTTTCTTGGTCGGTTACTGGCCTTGGGACCGGAGTAACGTTAACCATTTCTTCAGAAATTTTGAAAAAACTAAATTAGTTCTAGCTTTTATGCACGGATGGCGCCAATGAAGAAACACTAAGTGAACCCTGGGCAGATTATAGATAATTTGGGGGTTAAGTAATGTTTCCCACGAGGATGAGGTCCAGCAGAGAAGGTTGTTCTTCAGGAGACCTGCAAAACAGACACCGTAAGCTCGTCACTGAGAAGGGGGGGGTTCCTCCTTGTGACCACTCTCCGGCGTGAGAATCAGACTAGATTGCTCTGAATATAAGTGTATATTAAGAGATTGCTAGATAAGATTGAGATATCAGATGATGTCCTTACCATTCCAAGGTGTTGGAGTATTTATAGCCGAATGTAGGTTTCCTAGAAGGTACAGCCGGCTAAATAGTATTCCTGTTCCACCAACAGTGGACTACGCACAGGCCATGCTGGTTGGTGGATAGGCTACGGCCAACAGTAAAGGTCGGCTGTATACTGTTCCTTTACTGCCGGTTACGCACTGTTCCACCAACTGTAGGCTGCGCACGTCCCATCGTAAGGGTTGGTGAGTAGGCAGCGGCTAATAGTGACAAACAGTACTAGAGGGTGCTCCTCCTCGTATTGTTGTCGGTGTGCTGTCACCCTGTGATTGGTTCATGGGCTGCTCTGGTCAAATTGTCTGTTCCGCCCATACCTTAGTAGGTATAGTACGAAAGACCTTCCAGAAGCATACGGACTGGCTCGCCTTGCTCATTCCTTCATGTGACTACTGAAGTAGCTAATGCCTTGTGCGTGTAGCCTTGCTGTTAGTGCGGGTAGCCTTCCCTAATGGCTTGTATCCGCAGCTGCGGGAACAGGCGGGGTACTTCACCATTGGGAGGCTTTCCCTGCGGGTACAGCTGGCGTACTGCGCGTAAGGTTCTTTGAGCATGGTGGGTCCTGCTGGAGCAGTTGGTCATTGCGCAGACGTCCCTGTTCAAGGTGAGTCTTGCGGGTCCAACTGGGCTCTGCTGGGACTTACCTCTTCAGAATGCTTGCTCCAATTAAACAATATACGCAAAGAGACGTCTCGGTACTAAAGAAAATGTTTACCAAACTGAAACAAAAGACACACTATGTACTTTTAGTTTTTCCTCATGCGGCAGCTTCAATGCGAGCTGTTAATAGATTTGGTGGGCCAAAATTGATTAAATAGTCTTGAAACCTTTTTATGAACATTCTTCTTTCCTCATTAACATAAGGTTGACGTTTCACTAGTGGTTTTTATGTAAAATGTGATCTAGAACCAAATCATACCATTCTTTAAGATACGCTTATATCAAAGTTGGAGCAAGTTTGCAAGCTTTGAACTTCATGATAATTTTAAAATGCTAGTCGATCAAAAACCACTTTGCATGAGATATAAGTAAAGGTAATGGCTTAATCATATTTGATGAACTAAATAAATTCAGTTAACTTGTTTGTGTATGACATGAGTTTTTTTTTTTGGCCAAAAGAGTTTGCTAAAAACGAATTTAGCAGAGTGGTTTTATTTATTTTTTAGCCAACAGGGGGCGGCTCAACCAGTTTGATGGCGGAAGACAAAGTAAAAAATAGTTTAAGGCCTTTTCCTGAATGTTATTATTATAAACCCTCATTAACTTGAGTGTTCTAGTTCATTTGTTTGTTCAAATAAATAAATCAGATTCAAGAATGAACCATTATAAAGCATAATATCAGATAGTTCAAAACTTCAAATTGCTAAATTGAATCAGATTGTGTTCAAGAAATCAAGCATGAATTAAACAGACTAGAATTAAGCATCATATTAGCAAATCAGATTCAAGATCGACCATTTACAAAACATAAAATAATCCTAATATCATATTGTTCAAACTGAATGAGAAATTCAAAATATCAAGCATCAAAATGCGATTCGGGATCAGAAACTCTTCATATTGTAAAAAGAACTAAGTAATACTGTTATTCCCTTTCTAAGTTACCTTATTACATATTTACCCATCCTTTAAAAATCAATTACATATTTCCCTTCCCTAAAACACATATTACATATCTCCCAATTTTATTAAAATTAACTAATTAAATAACTGTTTTACCATAAATGACATAATTAAATACATATTTACATATATCCCATTCCTTAAAACATCAATTACATATCTCCTCAAGTTTAATCCAAACATATCGAATAACAATAAACCAATTGGCGTCGAACTTTTTAATCAATATTCAATATAAAAAGTTTTGGATTTAAATTTTTTTTACCAACAAAAACAACTCAAGTATAATAAAATAGTGTACATGAGACGGCAAGATTTAGAGAGAAAAAGTGATGGTAGTCATTTATGGCGGTAATGAGATGGCCAAAAGCTTGCCCGAAAAATCGAGCTTGCTGGAAGTAGGTTGGAGAAGATGATTTGATGGTGTGGGTTTTTAACTATATAATTACTAAAATAACTTTGTTTTTTTAATTAATTTATTAATAGTAAGAGATATGGATAACTTGGTAATTTAATATGAAAAAGGAAAATATGTAATTGGTTGTTTAGGCGTAAAGAAATATGTAATTAAGGGTGGAGTAAAGGGAAATATGTAAAAATATCTTTATTCTAAAACAATCTGGATCTCAAGCCCATAGGTTGCTTAGCCCAAATATGAATTATATAACTAAAAAGACAGTGGTGCCTAGCGGCCACTGCCCACCACCAAGTGATTAAGACTACTTTTATTGGTGATCTCTTAGAAGGTCATGACACTATTTAAGGAATAAATAAAAAAATTAAATTATGTTCACACTACAAACCGGGTTGCAACCCCAACCTAGGTCACAACCCATATTTTAATTAAATATTCTTTTGTTTTTTTCTTTCCAACAATTTGTTTTTTATATAATTTTAGTTTTATTTAATAATTTATATTATTTTACTTATTTCAAAAATCTAAAAACATAGCCTTGTTTATTTTATTTTTATGAATATTTCGATATCATTTTTATTAGAAACGGAGCACTTTTAAAAATATGTATTTTTTAATATTATATATAAAATTTTGTTTTTTTTAATAGTTGTAAAAATTCAAGGTTTTTTTAATAGAATTTTGATATTATCCTTTTTAGTGATTTTTATAATTAAATAATATTGTTTAAAAAATAAATATTTTTATTAATTTTACTAAATTTTATAGAATAAATTAAAAGCTAATAAGATATATGTATTAAAATAATTGATTTGGGTTGGGTTGTGAATAAAAGTGAAAAGCTAGGTAGGGTTAGGTTGTGTAGGTGGAAGAAAGAGAAATTAATTTTTTATTAAGAAATTGAGTTGGGTTGGGTTGTGAATAAAAGTAGTCTAATATATCAAGCCAAAGTCATTTGTTTTATCAATATTATGATCTACGATTCAATGGACATGGTTAAGTTATCAATATTATGAAGGGTATGTAATTCTTACTCTCAGTTCTCACTAGAGGTGCACAAAAAACCCGGACCCGGAATCGCCGAAAAAAAAAACCCGGAACCGGTTTTTTTAAACCCTGGTTTTTAATACCCGAACCCGACCCTATCCATAGGGTACGGACAGGGTATGACTTTCAATGCTGAAACCCGAACCTGAACCCGTACCCGATGTAACCCTGATAATACCCGAAACCCGGTTCTAGTTATACCCGATACCTGGTTCTAGTTATACCCGAAACCGGGTTTTTTGCATACCCGAACTGGATTTTTTGCATACCCAGATATTAGTGTTTATGCACATGTGTGTGTGTGGTACTTGGCAGTGGTTATGTAGGTACCCACAAATCTATAGTCGTTCTCCAACGGATTTTTTTAAACACATATTTGATATACATACTTATTTAGAGCAACGTCTTTTGATATACCAAACAACAATTTAAAACACATAAAATATATGTTTTTTATATCATTGTTTAGTAGTTTGCATATGTTTGAATGAACTTTGAAGTTTGTATGCAAAAAAATGGAGTTAGATAAAACAAACCGAAGCAAGCCCGTTAATAGAAGAGCGCGGCAGAAAAATACTCGAAAATAGGGTATTCAAATACTCGGGTATTGAAGACCCGGTTCAATACCCGACCCGGACCCGGTACATAGGGTATGGTTTTTCAAGCCAATACCCGGACCCGGACCCGAACCCGACCCGGGTATTAAAAAAACCCGATTTTTCAATACCCGATCATACTCGAACCTGGGTTTTTTTAATACCCGATTTGTGCTCATCTAGTTCTCACTGTATGTTGTTAGTTCTGTTTTGGGGCTGGTTCTCTAGGCCTGTTTTGGGCCTTCAGCTCTGGGCTCCCGTTTATAATATTATACATACCGACATACCGTTCAAAAAAAGTTAAAGTTTAGCTTTGAATATCACGTTAGTTCATGATAATCATAATATATATATCGAGAACTAACACTGTATTCCCGAGTTTCATTTAAAGAAGGAAAGAAAAGGAAAATGAGGGATGGAAAAAATACGTTGTGTTCCCAAGTTTTATTTAAGAAAGGAAAATGAAGGAAAATATAAAAGGGGTGTTCTCGAGTTTCATTAAAAGAAAGAAAAGGAGGGGAGAGGAGAGGAGAGAAAATGATGAGTAAAATAAGAGAATTTGTATCTTTTCAATTTGGAAATATTTGGAAGGAAAATAAATCGAAGAGAAAGAGGAGATGCCAAAAGAAAAGATAAGAAGAGAAAACTTTCTTTTTCTTGCTTTTCTTTTTGTAACTAAACTCGGGAACACAGCGTAAATGATGAAATTTAAAGACAAAAGATATCCTAGAACAAATTTTGGGACTTCTCTCTTGCAATTATGTAAAATTGTGTTATACATGCAGAGAGTGTACTAGAGCTGAGATGATATGCGTTGGATTGCGAGGAACACCATGTCGCCTCCCTTCACGTCGCAGTTTTGCTTAGTGTGCTCATCATCCCGCTCAACACATTCAATTTTTCAAAGTTGTGACTGAGGTGGCAGCAGTACATAGGTTGATGGATATGTAAAACATTAGTTCTATTAAATTAATTTAAAAAATAGCGAGTGATAAGTAATGGGTTATAGGTATACCTAGGTTAAGTGATGGAGATAATTGCGAAAGAGAGGTGATATGATGCTCAGGTGAAGATAAACAATGATGAATAATGAGTAACGGGCATAATGCATAGCCTAGAGAGACGTCTCTTGACAAGGTGCCGATGTATGCATCCTAGGGGAGAGAGAAATTGAAATTAGTACACAAGTCTCGTTTTAAATACAAAATCGCAATTAGAAATTCACTACAGCGACGAAGTCTATGACTCTGTTTTTTGCACCGCTAAAATTGTTGCCGGGTTCGTTTTACGAACCCTAGGCGGCGGTCGTCTGCTGGTGGCAGTGCCCCGGCGATCATTAATGGTAACAACATGACTGTTTGCTTGACGTTGTCGGTGGTTCTGACTGTCTATGGCGGCGGCGTCGACATTGGGTCTGTTGGTTTATGTGGCGGCTTAGCCTGTCGTTACCGACAGCTAAGGTCGTCTTAGGCGGCGGCGGCGTTGAGGTTCTGTCACATTTCGGCAACAACTCCAGCCACAGGTGGTGACGGTTAGATGAGCTACGGGCGGCTTTGTAAGTTGAAGGCTATGATGATACCTCTCAAATTATCTGAGCCTCCTTAACCATGATAACTCTGTGATGATGAGCTTAGCTTCATCTGAGAGCTATTTGTTTCTTTGATATTTTTCGATTTGTGTTTTTGATGAAATTTTCATTGCCGTTATTTTTTTTCGTTGTAACATCCTTCGTCTACATTCAGTTATATGATGAATTGCTTTTTTGTTTGGTGTTTTGCGTTTAAATTCGTTTGATTGATACGAGTTGTATGTTTTAATAGTTTGGTGTATAAACAATTTGTACTCTACCGTTTTGATAACGATTTCTCATCTACAGTTTTGATTGTTTTGATCTTATTCCAGTAATGTTTTCATGATGGTTATCTTAGCTTTAGTTCAGTTGATAGTTTTGCTTTAAGAAAGTTGTGGGTGTGATAATTGTGATTTCAATATGGTTATTTTGGTTGACCAGAAATTCGGTAAAAAAAAAAAACAAAGAAACAAAAAAAGGGTGATAGACATGGTGAAGTGTTGGTGTGATTGTAAAATACACTATGGATTGTGGTGTGTTAAGTTGCGAAGTTCAAATACGAAAAGACTGATATCCGGATCATCAATTCCATGCCCCGCCGCGAAGCACAGGTAAACCTCCTAGTTTCTTTTTATTCAAAGAAATCTATATTAAATTACCATCACCAAACTTTAATTTAACAAACTATATTAATGTAATTGGTGATTTGGAACAACAAGCAGAACAAATTCGATTGGAATATAGTGGGGTTACAACTTTCCTTTTCTTATTATCCAGATTTATTTACCCTACCATGTGATATTATCCTTTTATGTTTTCTTAACAACATTCGAGTGTAAATTGTTGTGATATTCGACCATTTATACGTCGTTTTGGTTGGAACTTACTCTCCATAATCAAAAGGTAGGTTAAGTTTGAATCTTCAATGAAAGCAAAAGTCATGCAGAAGAACGACATTGAAGAGGTAGGTCCCAGCAGAGACCAGTTGGTCCCGCAAGACTCACCTTGAACAGGGTTGTCTGCGCAAAGGCCATCTGCTCCCGCAGGACCCACCATGCTCATAGAATCTTACGCGCAGTACGCAAGCTGTACACGCAGGGAAAGCCTCCCAATGGTGAAGTACCCCGCCTGTTCCCGCAGTTGCGGATACAAGCCATCAGGGAAGGCTACCCGCAGACAGCAGGGCTACACGTACAAGACTAGCTACTTCAGCAGTCACGTGAAGGCATGAGCAAGGCGGGAACAATCCCGCCCAAATGAGCCAGTCTGATTCTGAAAGATCTTTTGTACCATACCTACCAAGGTATGGATAGGACAGACGATCTGACCAGAACAGCCCATGAGCCAATCACAGGGTGACAGCTCACCGACAACAGTGCGAGGAGGAGCACCCTCTAGTACTGTTTGTCACTATTAGCCGCTGCCTACTCACCAACCCTCACTGTGGAGCAGGCGCAGCCTACAGTTGGTGGAATAGTATTACTGTTGGCCGTAACCTATTCACCAACCAGCATGGCCTGCGTACAATCCACAGTCAGTGGGACGTGCATGGTCTACAGTTGGTGGAATAGTGCAGCCGACTTTATTACTGTTGGCTGTAACCTACCCACCAACCAGTATGGCCTGTGCGTAATCCACTGTTGGTTGAACAGGAATACTATTCAGCCGGCTGTACCTTCTAGAAAACCTACCTTCGGCTATAAATACTCCAATATCTTGGAATGGTAAGATCATCTACAATCTCGTATAACTTACTTGATAACTGCTCTTATAGTATTCATATACTTTTATATTCAAAGAGCAATATAGACTGATTCTCACGCCGGAGGGTGGTCACAAGGAGGAACCCCCCCTTCTCAGTGACGAGCTTACGGTGTCTGTTTTGCAGGTTCCCTGAAGTACAACTTACTCTGCTGGACCTAACCTTCGTGGGAAACATTACCTGGCCCCCAGATTACCTATAATCTGCCCGGGGTTACTTAGTGTTTCTTCAGACATGTTGAAGTCAAATTATTGAAATTGATTCGTGACAGTGGACCATGATCTTTAAAATATGCTCCATTTTTATCTAAAGGTGCTAATCAACAAATTCTCTAACCACCTTCAAAGCACAAAAGGTAGAACGGAAATGGAAACACGTATTTAAAAGATACACCGGTAAAGTAATATTATTTTAAATTAAATTAATCACATTAGACGATGTCATTGTAATATAACGACAGTATCTCTCGTAATAGTAACCAAATTTAAAAAGCATTATAATTAGGTTACTTACGTAATTTTTGTTCAAATCAACGCACTAAATCTAGGATAAATAGAAAGTTTGTAAATATTTCTACAAAGTTATCTATAAAGATCTAGCATAAATTAAAATCTAGCAGCTAACATCAAATCTACTGTGATAATGATAATAAATCTAGAAAGTGCTCGTTTTTTTATTTTTCTTTTAAAATTATAGTCTAATTAAAATTAATAACATTCATCTCAAAATAAATATATCCAACTTACTTATAAAATTCACTTTTAGTAGTTCTATGCGTCATTTAATCTTCTTTTTATTTCAAACAAACTAATTTCAGTAATTTGTAATCACAGGGATGAAAAAAAAATTCCCATCAACCTTTGTATAATTGTTATTAAATACCTAATGGCGATGACATATTGTCAATGAAGTATATATATACTTTTTTTAACAATCGAATTTATAAAGCATCGACTAGCAAGAAGCTAGATAAGTAAAAAAAAAATTTACAACATGAGATTTTTCATTCATTCAGTTCAAGATACATTATATTTATTTTTCTACTCAAAAACTAATAAAAACAAAAATACATAACATCATCAAACAACTACGAGTTTTTTGAGCTACTTGAATACCAGATCATTCTAAAGCTTCCAAATAGCTCACTAAGACACATATATAATCGTGCCTACAACTTTTTCTTAGCCACACTTAACGAAGTGTTATCCTTTCAATCCATTAAATATGGAAGGAACTCTTAAAATAGGTAATTTCACATCGAGTCACCCTTCAATCAAAACCCAAATGTTGTTTACCGCATTTAAATTTGAACAACAAAGATGCATTAACTAACAACGTTGTTGGTTAGAAAAAGCTAACCAAAAAGCATGGTTGCAAGAAAAGTAGAGGGTTTTAAAGTCACTCGTTCAAGATATGATGTTTACCATGTTACAATCATCAAACACATGAAGAGCGGATTTTGTTCCTTCATTACATAAGGGGAATAGAGTTAGATGAAACATAAATACTTTTAGCCACTAAATTAGACCGGGTTGGGGTGCGATTACACAAAACTCGCTACCCACAATTACTAATCTTCCAAAGTAGACAAGTGAACCAAATATTTTTCCTTTGACCGTTTGCAATCGTGCAATCATCGATATAGTATGGAGCATATTATATTGATATTTTGTTAAATACTCTATGGCGACGACTTGTCGTTGCTACAGGTTAATATTAATTTCAGTAAACATTATTTTATTCGTAAGAAATTTTATCGACGGATCTTAAGGCGATGATGACCGGTTGTCTCTATAAACCACCCTATTGAAATGCTATGGTGAGTAAAAGGTCAGTCATATAAGCCAATGTTTCTCATACTGTATAGATATAATATCAAAAGCATGTTGTTTTGGAGGGGCATTAAAACTCAAGTTAAAGTGCCAAATCACGTTACCCCACTCTTTAACACCGTGTTAAGGTTTAAAGCCCCGTTACCATGTTGGATCCTACATTCCTACCCATTTAGCATTTAGGCCCCACGATGTGTTGAAACCCGACCTCCTTTGCCACCCGATAATATGTAGAGCCCCAGCCTTACCGTCCCTCCCTTACGGACCCGACACGGTGTGTCACGCTTTAAAACCAAGCCACATAGACCACAACGTCACAAGCCTTAACATTATATTAATATTATAATATCGGATGGTGTAGATAGGTGAGTTTGAATCTGAACATCAATCATGAGTTTGATTTTAATTTTTGTTTGAATCCTTGTTTCCAAGATCCGATGTTGACTTCCATTTGGGGTGGGGCTTGGGTAGGTGGGTTTAATAATATACTATATAGTAAAAGAACAAATAAAATAACTAAATTCCATGACAAAGTTTGTGTTTAAACATTGAAGTATAGCTGCCACTACAGCTAAATCTCTAGCAAAAACTTATTTTTGCTAAAAGCTCAAGATCCTGCTATAGACAGGTTAGATGAACTTAAAAGTAGATTAGGGACCATTAAAAATAATAAGCTAAAGTTCAAAATAACACCTTTGCACTTGCACTTGTTTGGGATGCAAAATTGAATATACCCAAAAGTTCAAAATAACACATTTGCACGTGTTTGTCAAGGTTGTATAGTAGTACAAACTCATTAAACAAGCTAGTCCGAACTACATTTACAAAGGAGATGATTTATACTGGACAATAGTTGATCTACACACAACAATAAATTTTCTTTTAAGTTTACCCTCGAGTTTATTCTTCAAGACTAAACTTATCAAATAAGCTTTAATGTTGTGTGTAAATCAGTTATTGTTACGGTGTTACCAATAAGTCACATACCATCTCCTGTTTACAAAACTAACATCATCAAGTAAACTATGCAACCATTTGCGCACTAGCTAGCTCACACAAGAACCGTCGTCTAGTATCTGACTACCACAAGACTAAGTGGCTTGTTGACCATAGCTGCCTCTTTCGGTGGCGCCACCTGTAGAATGATTGGCGGACGTGGCATGTACTGATAGTGGCAAGATTGTTGTGGAAGGGGTTTAACAAAGAGCACTTGTGGTGCCATTTTTAGTGTTTAAAGGTGTATAAACTGAACTTCTTGTTCTTGATTTTTCATGATGGTAAGATAAGGAATTTATAAGGGTGGAAAAGAGTAGTCACTAGAAACCCTAATTCTTCAGAATATATTATAAAAGTAAAAAGGATTTAATAATAATAAAGGAATAGAATTGGATTCAAGCTTGTGAGTAGTGATGATTCGTTCGGATAATATTATGAATTTGAAGTGTAATAATGTATTCGAACCCTACCTCTTATGGACAGGCTTAAAGGTTACGAAATAGGTTCATATATTCCAGGAAAACGACTACGAATTTGGGTCCGCACCACCATGATGATGACAACAGAAAAACCAATGTGCTTTTTCGACCTATAGGCTATAGACACGCTTACACCTCCCGAGCCTATGCTTGGAATTTATTAACACACACCATTGATATGCAAAGAACCATGGTTAATATTGACGATGCTAGAAATTTTCCTATCAAGAACTATAATTATGGTGAGTCGTTGAGAATCATATAACTATTTTTTATGTGGTAGGTTCTTCAAATAGTTTGTGAGCTGAAAACAAAATGAATAAAGCTCATTTGAAATAAGCTCATTTTCAAGTTCAAGTCAAAGTGAATTCAATCGAATTTCAATTTTATTTTTATTTTAACTCAATACCAAATTCAACCCACCATTTTCTCAATTTCTTTGATTTATCCCTTCTTGCAAACCCTTTTTCCTCATTGAACTCTTTTTGCAAGTCATTATCGATCCATCCCGCACTTTGCCTTCCTTACTTTCTTCATTGCTCACCATGAGTCCACCTTCGCTCTTCTTCTTCATTACCTTGTCCCAAGGAGTATCATTTTATTGTATCCATTATAATACATGAGATAAAGAAATCAAATATGCTTAGAGTTGCATCATATCTTGAGCTTTAGAAATAGTTAATGATGATGAAGTAAGGGTAAAACGTCCCTTCCCTCGAGAAAAGGAACAATTAATGTAGACAATAAACGATATCTATATTTATAAGTATTGAATAGCAAAATGTATAGCATATTTTGTTAGCTTTAAAGAATTAATGGTGAATCTTGACGATAAGCGCGTCAAGCAGAGTCTCAGTGTCTCACAAAACCTTGAAGGATCCAATTTATCCTTCTCAAGCACTTTATATATTGTGTGTTAAAGTTGTTAATAAAATCGAGTTGAGGTTGCTTGAGTTCATACAATGTGGAGTTCGCCATTTTCACCTCAATGATGTACATTCAAAACAAAGACGAGTTGCCTCGTTTACACTCGAGCACAAACCCAAGTTGATTGACTCGTTTCAACTCCTAAGCAACCCTAGTATGCGAAGTTTCAATTGTATTTATTTAACGGGGCAACTTTATGTAATAGTAAACATACATGTTTTTCAATTGTTTCATTAAACTCAATCAATCAACTTTATGATGTGTTTAATGAATGGCAACAAATTTTAAGTTACATGCAACAAATGAAACATCAACAAATCTTTGTTACCATTTAAAGATTGTTTTTTTTAGTTTGACTTATCAATAATATATATAAACGAAAACTCAAACTCAAACATCCTATGTTACGCGTTTTGGTCGCTCATCACCTCCTCTCAAACCACCAGATTACTTGATTATAAAATGAAGAGCTTAGCCCGGTTTAACCCGTTTAAACCTTACACGGGTCAGAACATGTCAAATAGGATAGCCAACGTTTTTTTCTTCCCTCTAGAATATCAATATTCAACAATTTCTAGGGTTTACATAACCTTCTTCTGCTACGACTCCACCTCCGCCCTCATCCAGCCGCCTCTTCAGACATCAAACATCGTCGCCTCTTTCTTCTTCAATCAAATCACATCTATGATTAAAATCTAGGGCCATCTGACTCCAACCGGATCTATTTGTGGTGGTAGTTTGCATCTCGAGCGATTTGATGGACGTAAAAGGATTCGGAGCCAGAGGCCTCTCTAGCAATTGCAAGTAATTTAGGGTTTTTGTTTACAAAGATTTCAAATTGAGTAGGTTATGCCCGATTTAGGTATACATATGTTACTATTTTGTTTTGTTGATTCATCTTCTTGATTCACGTTCAACATCGAAATTGCACGTATCTTACCGAAACAAGTTAGAGCGAGTTCGGCTCTTAAAGGCTTATCTAAAACAGGTCCAATTTGGCTCGGGTCAAATCGGACTTTGTACAAAATAGGCTCGAGTCGGATTGGGTAACAGATCAGAATGGGATATTTTTTTTTGTATATGGCTGATGAAACAAAATAGCTTTTGTAAAAACAAAGTAGTCACAAATAGTTAGCTATTGCACGTTTCTTACCGAAAAAAGAAGCTGTATATCCACCTCATGCTGCAACGAATGGGTACGGAACTTGCTTATAAAGACATGATTTATTTTTAAATCCTGAATCTTTCGTTGAAATTGAATTTTTTATGAACCAAAAGTTCACAAGCCACACCCATCTCATGTTACAAAATTACTGTCTAAATGATGCCAAATGCATGTTTTCTTTTCAGTTCTGTAATGGGGCTACTCAAGTCAACATTTATATCCTCATAAACAAGAAGGATGAAAGTGGAATGCTGTTATTTAAAGGTTTTTTCTCTATATATATGGGCATGTCGGGTAACAGTTTGGGTACGCTGGCCTAATTTCTTCGTTGTTAAATGTTTTTGCTTTCATTACTATGCATAATGGTGGAGAGATAGGCCAAATAAGATTAGTCAATGGGGTATTCTTTATAAAGAAAATGTTTGCTTTCATTAAACATCATTTAATCTTAACACTTTTACTTCTCGTCCTCTACTCCAAGGTAAGGATTCTTCTATGTCTTATGGTGTTAAAAATCTAGAAGTATTTGAACTGTGTTGGATCCTATTCCGGTTAACCGGGAAAGGCTCCTAACTATCACAAGAATGGGGTCACAAGTATAGAAGTATGTGGTGTTTAGTATTGAATTAGTGAATGCCTATACAAGTGTTATCTCCTCTTTATTTATAGGAGAGGATAAGTGTACACAAGATCCTATGGTTTATCACTTCCGGTTGGGTCCTTTGGCCCGATCATCTTACCCTCGGGCCTTGCTTTCTTCGGAGATCTTTACCTCTTGGTCACTGGCCCCTATCCCGGATCACACGCTCCTCGGGCCACCCACCGGATCGGACGTGCTGCATGCGTTTCCCTCGCAAACCTTTTTCCCTCCATTCCGTCTTCTAGAACCATTTGTACTATTGGGCTTTCCTGTGCTGGGCCTTGCTTAGATTATTAGGCTTGGGGCATGCCCGTGAGCTTGTCTCATGGGTAGGCTCTTCAAGCCCCCCCAGTCTATTGTTCTCGTTATTTATGACGAGGACAATAGACTCATCTTGTGCTCTTGCTCATCCTCTTGTGTCTCTTCCCGTGGATTCTCTTTCTCGTTTGGCCCGCTTGATTATGCATTTGTTCCCTTTAAGCCCATTTGCCTGATCCGGCCCAATTTCTTTCCTTTTTGAATTTTGACGGTTTACCTTCCCAAAGCAATAATTAACCGCCCCCCCTTTCACCATTATTGATCCTCTCTCTTCTACCCTTCTCCTCCAAAAGTTCCGGCGATTTCCTTCCTTGCCCAGGTTTGTCTCCTCCTTTCTCTGTTACATTATGAATCGCGACGGTCGATCAACCATTACCTCGGCCATGTCCTCTGTCAGAATGGCTAGCCTATGTTCGACTTACCATATCCCTTTGTCTTTGTCTTTATCTCTGACACTTCCCGGACCAAATGATACGGCTTGCAGCCGTCCTGGGTTTATCGCTCTTTATGCGAAAAACCTTTTTGCCAATATCCGTTATCCTTTAACTCAATTTCAGTTGGCTTTGTTGAAATACCACCGATTGTGTTTCTCCCAAGTCCACCCCTTGGGGTTTCTTCGTGTTACTCACTTTGAGGTCGCTTGTCAGGCCTTCGGTGGAGATCCTTCTGTTACTTTGTTTCGGCGGTTTTACCGTTTAAAGGCTGACGGCAATTGGTTCCCTTCTGGGTTTTACCCTCGGTAGTAGAAAAATGATTTTTTCTTTGTGTCCTCTTCTTTTGCTCCCGTTCTTACTCGTCGCCGTCATGTTGGTTCTCACATTGATGACCCTGCCCCCGGCTTTCCTACTGTTCATGATTCTCTTTATAAATTGCTGATTAAAAATCCTACTGAAGCTGTCACCTACCCTGGGCACCTGTTATACATGACTGGACTGAGCAACATTTGGCCGGACCCGTTGACACGTCCTGCTATGTTTGACGGGGAGCAAGGTTGGCGATTCCTAACTTCTGTCAACTGCCTTAAATACTTTCCCCCTGTTTCTAATTGATTTTTCTTTTTTTTTTCTTTGTTGTTTTGCAGAGATGGATTTGATGGAGATACTTCAGAAATGTCATGTTAAAGGTGCTGAATCCGTTGCTCTTCCGATATCTGCTGGCGTTTCCACCCCCGTGACTCGTACCGCTGATGCTTCCTCCGACTTTGAAGCCCCTGACTTCTCAAGTGTGGCTGTCTCAGATTCTTTGAAACGCAAGAATGTTGCTTCTGAGCTTTTTGACTCATCCTTAAAGAGTCGCCTTCGTAACTCCAAACGCACTTATTTAGGCTCCACTGGGCAGGGTTCTTCAGCCGCTGAAATTGTTGATGTTGATGACTTTTCTTTCAAGGTCACTGATGCGGTTCCTGACCCTATTATTGCTTCTGCCTTTGTTAGCAAACATCCTGATGCTGCCGAGGCTGACCCTAAAGGTAAAGCTCCTATCGCTTCGCTCCTGAGGGTTCTTCGAATCCTTCCTCAGTTAATCCTCCTCCCCCTGACCTTTTTGTCCCGAAGTGGTCTTTAACTGTGAACTCTTCTGTCAACACTCCCCACCTTGCTCATGAGTTCTTGACATGTGTTATTCCCTCTGTGGATTATGCTCATGTGCAAACTATGATGCCCGATGTCCTGGTTGGGGAGTTTGGTACGTACCTGTATCGTACCTTGGTGTTGGGTTCCTCCCTTCGTCAGGGGTTTGTGGATGTCCAGGTCACCCATTAGAATAGTCTAGTCAGGAGGAGATTGCTAATTTGAAGAAGTCTGTTGATGGTTATGTTCGACGAGTCGGGGAGATGCGCAAGAGAATTAATGTGGCCGAGGAGTTGAGTTTGGAGGTCCCCGGTTTGAAATCTGCATTGGAGTCTTCGCAGAAACAGGTTCCTGACCTTACTGCTAGCCTTCAGCTTGCCCAAGAGAAGGTTGCTGATCTTGATGCCGTTCGATCTTCCCTTGTTGATGCTGTTCAGGCTAAAATTTCCAAGGTTCGTTTCCCCTTTACTTTTCTTCTTTGTTTATCTTATTTTTGCCTTGTGCTTTTATTGAAGCTTGAAAAGAGCCCCCCTCTTGTAAGAATTTATGATCTGGAGATTCTGCTTGATCGTGAACGTTCTGATCATAAATCAGCTTTAGAGCAATTAGGGGCTACTAAACATCAAGAGGGGTAGAAGGTTGATGGCCTGTCGAAAGAGATTGAGTGGCTGAGGGGTGGATGTTCCCGCCTACAGGGAGTTGTTTCAAAGCATGAAGATAATCGGAAGTGGTTGGTTTCTACAGGTTTCCGGCAGGTATATGATCGGGCCCTGGGCTGTAAGGAGACGTTGGAGGTCCGGGACAATCTAAATTGGGTTGTGTTTTCTTCTGGTTTTCAACATGGGCTACGGGCGGGTTATGAACATTCTTCCCACGGGATTCCCATTCAAGAAGCTCCCTCGTTTTCTCCTACTGCGGAGGCAGAAGCTCAAGAGGCATTTGTGGCCTTGACCTCCCATGTTCCCCACATCATTGCCTAAGTTTCCTCGGACCCTGAGATCTCTGTTGCAGACATTCAAGCCCTGGCTTCCGTTGTTGATCCTCCGTCTCCGTTATAATTTGTGGTTTGTTTTAGACAATTAACTTTATGTGGGTTTGTATGCTTTTAAACAATTGCTTTGTTTGTCTGCCCCTGCGTGGGTGAATTTGAACTTTTCATGTTTTGGTGGTTGAATATGCATTAGCATTGGAATATGTATGACGATGATTAGCGTATGCCTTGGCATGTTTAATTTATGCTTATTGGTTAACCATTTAGCCTATCGGTGAGGCCTTCCCTCTTTGGGGAGCATATCGTGAGTATTTACTAGGCGGACTCGTGTTTTATACTTGTTGCCCTTATAATGAGACGGACTCATTGTTTGCATGTTACGATTTTGATAAAGTACTTTATTGCATTAGGATCACGTTTACATAGCGGTTACATAAATACAATTTGACTTTCCTGTTTATTCCTCATGGAGAGGTCACTTGTTTTGTTTGATCCTTAGCCCTTTTGCTAGTGCCCAGGCGTAGTATTTTCGGAGTTGCATGGAGTTCCAGGTTCTAGGAATCTCCTTTCCTGTTGATTCTGCCAATCTGTAGGCCCCGTTATCTCCGGCCCAAATAACTTGATAAGGCCCTTCCCATTTAAGCCCTAATTTCCCCTGATCTTCTTTTCTACTCGCCTCATTTTCTCTTAACACCCAGTCCCATTTTTTGAATCTGACCTCCCTGACCCTCGCGTTGTAGTATCTCTCCATCTTTTTTTTTGTATTCAACCTCTCGCCTTGCTGCTTCCTCCCTCCTTTCTTCCGCCAGATTCAAGTTCAACCTCAAATCTTTTTCACCTCTCCCCTCTCCTTGCAAAGTTCGCCTGGTTGGCGCCCCGATCTCCGCAGGGATCATCGCTTCTGTTCCATACGTTAAGCTGAAAGGTGTTTCTCCGTTGCTTGTTTTGGGCATTGTTTTGTGCACCCATAAGACATGAGACAATTCTTCCACCCACGATCCCTATTCTCTCCCCAGCCTTGCCTTGATTCCCTCTACCATGCTTCGATTTGCTCTTTCTACCTGGCCATTGGACTGGGGGTGGGCCACTGACGTGAACGTTTGCTTGATTTTTAATTACAGGCACCATTCCCTGAATGGGTTGTTGGCAAACTGCTTCCCATTGTCACTGACTATGGCATATGGTAGCCCAAATCTGCAAACAATGTTTTCCCATACAAACCTCTTAACCTGCTCGCCCGTGATAGTTCGAAGTGGCTTGGCCTCCACCCATTTTGTGAAATAGTCGATTGCTACTACCAAAATTTTGCCCTTCCTGTTCCCTCCGAAAAGGGTCCCACGATATCTATAACCCACTTTTGAAATGGCCACGAGGAACTTACCGGGACTAACGCTAATTTTGGTTTCCTACCCACCGGGGCATGTATCTAACAGCTGTCACATTTTTGTATCTCTCTAACAGTTCTAAAGAACATCGATGGCCAGTAGTACCCGGCTCTCATTGCCCGTGCCACAACCATTTCGGCTCCCATATGCATTCCGCAAATCCCCTCATGTATTCCCTTATCACGTATTCTGCTTCTTCATTAATATACTTCAGAGATGGTCCCAAATAAGACTTCCTGTATAAACTCCCTTCAATTATTTCATACTGTAATGCTTTAACCTTTAGTTTCCTTTCTTCCTCTTTATCTTCCGGGACCTTCCCTTCCTGCAGGTACTCAACGATGGGAGTCATCCAACTTTCTTTTTGGGTTTTAACATTGGCTATCATAGCTTCTGTCACCGATGGTTGCTTGAGGGTTTCCACTTTTACTTCTTTTGCCAAATGATCAAAAGCTACTGCTGCCAGCTTGCTCAAGGCATCCGCTTTCTTGTTCGAACCCCTTGGAATGTGTATTACTTCCGCTTCTTCGAACTCTTTCATTAGTTCCTGAGTCACTCTTAGGTATTCCCTCATTTTTGGGTCCCTGGCATCGTAGGTCCCTCCCACCTGGTTAGCTACCAGGAGTGAGTCAACGTGAGCCTGCACTTTCCTTACTCTTATTTCCTTGGCAATTCTGAGTCCAGCCAAAAGTGCCTCGTATTCTGCTTCGTTGTTTGTGCTCGGTGTGACATCTGCCCCGATCCGACCCGACCCAGGTACCCGTTTCTCTGACCCGATCTCTTTCTTTTATGATTTAGTATTTATTTATACTTATATTTTACTTTTAATAATAATAATATATTTTCCTTCCCGCCTCTTTCTCTCTCTTTCTTTCCGCCGTCCCGTCCCTCTTCTTCTCTCTTTCCGCCTTCTTTTCCCTCTTGTCGCCGTCCCGCCCTTACGCCTTGTTTCCCTCTTTTCTTCCAACTCTTTGCTTGTCCTTTGTTCCTTCCCGCCTAAGGTTGTCTGCGCAGCTCCACGCGCCAGACTCCTTACAAGGAAGCCTGCGTGAAGACCAGTTGTTCCTGCGTTACGCGAGGCGAACTGTTCTCGCAGCGCGCTAAGAATTGAAGTTCTTCTCGCAGCGCGCTAAGAACGGTGGTTCTTCCCGCGACGCGCTAAGAATTGTAGTTCTTCTCGCAGCGCGCTAAGAACGGTAGTTCTTCCCGCAACGCGCTAAGAATTGTAGTTCTCGCAGCGCGCTAAGAATGGTAGTTCTTCCCGCGACGCGCTAAGAATTGTAGTTCTTCTCGCAGCGCGCTAAGAATGGTAGTTCTTCCCGCGGCGCGCTAAGGATAATAGTCCTTCCCGCGGCGCGCTAAGGATTGTTCTGTCTGCCTTCGCCCTCGCGCGTGCGCTCAAGCCTTCTCGCGCTATGTCTTGAGTCTTTTCTTCTGTTTAATCTAGCCGTTTGCTTTTGTGATGTCTTATCTTTTGAGCCGTTGACCTAATCTGCTTTATGTCTGAAAAGTTACTTTCGGCGCAGCATGCGCACCAACCCCATTGGTTGGCAGAAAAAGTGACTGACATTATCTTTGGAGATCTGCTTTTTCCATGCTTGACCAGTACCTTTATCTGACCCGCCCATGCCTGTTTACTGTTCCCTGTCAGCTGTCTCTTGTCCCCTGCAGCTGCCATATCTTTTGATATCTTTTGCTTTTGGAATCTTTTACTTTTTGGAGATCTTTTCCCCTTTTCTAGGGATTGTGTTCCCTAGGGTTTCCCTATAAATAATAGTATTATTTTTCCTAACACATCACACACCAACACTTAATTTAACCTCCTCCTTGCTCTCTCTGCCGCCTCCTCTCTGCCTCCGTCTTCCTCCCTGTCCTGCTCTGCTTTTCCGGTAATATATATTATATATAATAATTTACTTATTAATTATGCTAACTTATAATCAAGACTTAAAACAAATCATTAAAACAATAATCTTATTTATAGGTTAACTTGTGCTTGTTTAAAGTTGGTTCTTGCTTTATCTTACACCGCATCGTTTATCAAGTGAGTAATCTCGTACCTAATCCCTTTTTGCTTTTAACGTTTTGTGATGTTCATGTGTTCATACAAACTTAGAGTCTTAAACTGTTTATGAACTTTAGTCGCGCAGTATCCCATGTGTTGAGGACGTATACTTGGCTGTTTATTTGTATGTGTGGATCATTAACCGTCTTGTCGGTCTATTCCGCAGTTCTCATGGTACCATTAGATGAACACGGGAGAACTATCGTTTATGATTTTCTCTTTTGTTTACACTTGCACAGTCTTTCTTGTTTGTGAGCTCAATTGTGAGCACTGGCAGTCTATGAATCTTAGAGTTGGTCCCGATCAGATTACACCCTTGTTGAAAACCAGACATACACATGTTGCGCGCAGATTTATTGTTATCTATGTATTGTATTAAACTTGATTTCTCACCAACACGCAAGTGTTTGACGTTTTATTTTAACACATGTTCAGGTTTGCAGTAGCTGTTTTGGAGTTCGAGGACACGTAGGAAGTTTTCTTTATTTTGGACCTAGATTAAAATGTATCAAGACAAGTTATTGCTGTTTTATTATTATGATTTTTAATATAATGATTTATGTTGATTTATGCTATCTTGTGTTTACTCTGCGCGTGCGCGAATGAATATATTTATTAAATATTGACACCCAATAGTGTCACGAGTAGTGAAACAATATGTGGCGCCCCGATGTATAATCCGCCTTTGGTCGGGGTGTTACACTCGGGAAATTCAACCTTATTGCATAAGTCAACTCTATCCCTTCGGGACTTACTAAAATTAGCCCCGCCCCACTTCCCTCTTCATTGGAGGCCCCATCAATGTATAGTTTCGACCAAGGTTTCTCACTCCCTGCCTTCTCACTACTCCTTGCCTCACATTCTTCTCCTTTCTCATTATCCTTCCCCCTTTCTGTTTCAGCTAAAAAGTCGGCTAACACTTGCCCTTTGATGGACGTTATTGGCCGATATTCGAGTGTATGATCCCCCAGTTCTACTGCCCACTTCGTTAGTCGGCTCGAGACTTCGGGCTTTGATAAAACTTGCTGAAGAGGTTGGTTGGTAAGTACTCGCACGACATGTGCTTGGAAATACCTCCAGAGTTTCCTCGCTGTGTAGATCAAAGCTAGCACCAGTTTGTCTACCGGTAAGTACCTTTCCTCCGGTCCCTTCAATGTGCGGCTTGTGAAATAAATGGGGACCTGTGGTTTTCCCCTTTCAACCATCAGCACGAAACTTATTGTTTTTGGTGTTTTGGAAAGGTACAATATCAATGTTTCCCCCGGCAGAGGTGTTGCAATTGTAGGGAGGTGACATAGGTGTTTCTTCAGCTCCTGGAAGGCTTCTTCTGCTTCCCTGTCCCAACAGAATTTACTTTTCTTTGTACTTTTTCTTAGAACGGCCATAAAGGGCAAGGTCCTTTCCGCTATTTTGGAAAGGAACCTGTTTAAAGCCACAAGTCTTCCATTAAGCCTCTGCAGTTCTTTGAGGTTCTTGGGGGACTTCATCTGTATCAGTGCTTCCACTTTCTCAGGATTGGCTCGAATCCCCCCTTTTGTCACCAACACCCCCAAGAACTTCCCCTCTTCTACCCCAAAAGAGCATTTCCCCGGATTCAGTTTCATGTTAGCTCCTCTTAGGGTTTGAAACGTTTCTCTTATGTCTTTCAACATTCCCTCTTCATGTTTGCTTTTTATGACCAGATCATCCACATAAATCTCCACGTTTCTGTCCATTTGCACTTCAAATAGTTGGTCCATAAAACACTGGTACGTGGCTCCTGCGTTTTTCAAACTGAACGGCATCTTAGTGTAACAGAAGGTCCCCTCGTCAGTGTAAAAAGTTGTCTTTTCTTCATCTTTGGGGTCCATCTGTACTTGATGGTATTCCTTATAGGCGCCTAAAAACCACCCCAGGAGATATTCTGCCAAAGATTCTATCTTCTTCTCCACTTCAGGGAGTGGGTATGCATCTTTTGGGCAAGCCTTGTTCAAATCCTTGAAGTCAATACACATTCGCCAACTGTTGTCGGCTTTCGCTATCATCACTGGGTTGGAGATCCATTGTGGATATTTTACCTTCCTAACTATTCCGGCTTGCAATAACTTCCGGGTTTCTTTTAACACGACTTGGCTTTTTTCTGGCCCCAGACTTCTTTTCTTATGTTTTACAGGCTCCATCCAATGGAACTCTTTAAGACTGTGTTGCACTTGGTTTCGGGGGATCCCCGTCATGTCTTCGTGTCTCCATGCGAACACATCCACGTTCCTCAACAACAGCTTTTTTAGCACTGCCCTTCCTTTATCTGTCAACGAGGTTCCTATCTTGACTGTCTGATCGGGGAACCCCCCATTGAGGACCCACTCCTCGGTCCCTACATGCCTCTTCTTTGATTTTCCTTCCGGGTCCATGCTGGCTACAATCTCAGCTGAGGATCGTATTGTGGCTACCCCTTCAGGAGTTGGGAGTTTGATGTATCCGTGTGCGGTGGACGCTATAGCTCGGAGAGCCCTCATACCAGGGCGCCCCAGTATGATGTTGTACTTTGAAGGACCTCTTACTACCGAAAACCGAAGCTGGACAGTCCGAGTCTTCACGCCTTCCCTTAGACTAAAAGGGAGGGTTATGGAGCCCAAAGGCTTAACTACCTCCCCCGAAAAACCTACCAAAGGGCATACATCTTCTTCCAGACGGTCCCGCACGTCCTTTGGAGTCTCGCAAAGTAGTGCTTATACATGACTTCCACCCCGCTTCCCCCTTCTACGTGGACCCGGGCGACCCGGTGTCCTGCCATGCTGCGGATATGTTCAAAGGCATCTCCCTAGCGTCCTCGTTAGTTAGCCCTGAGAATGAGAGGGGGACGTTCATCATATAGGATTCTGGGGAAATGCTTCACCTTTTTCCCTTTTAATACGCCAATCTTCGCGCCCCTCCTCATCTCCTCTTCGTTGGATCATATCAACAAAATTTTTATCTTCATCTTCTTCCTCAACCTTTGAGGTCCCCTATTTGGGAGGAAGCGGTAGCTGCCCTGCCTTAAGGGCAGCCTCCTATAACTTTTTTAACTGTACGCAGCTCTCAGTGGAATGCCCTGGGCTTTTGTGATAGTTGCAATATCCCTGAGGGTTGGGCCTGTATGGTTGCTTCAGTTGAGTGGGGCCCGGGGGGTATACTTGGCTCGGTCAGCCATCATCACATCCTTGTTCCCCGCATGCAACCGATCTCCCAAAAGAGGCTTAGGGCGAAAAGTTTCCGCCCTGCTAGGGGTGGAAAAGCGAGGGGGGTAGTAGGACGCGCCAACAGGATGTGGGGACTTGTAAGGGGAAAATCGGACCCCTTCCCTCAGAGTTCTTCCTCGTCCTGCGGGGGTGCCTCCATATCTTCCCGTAGTTCCCCCCCTTCTTTCCCTCCCACTCCCTTAGCTTGGACCCCGTGTCCTTTCCTCTTAACAAAAGCTCGGACTCTGTCCAACAGCTGATCAAAGGTGGTGGGAAAATCCTCCCCTAACTTTTCCATAAGTTGGGAGAACCCGACCCCATTAATGAATCCACAGATTTTCATCACCTCCGGTACTCCCTTGATATTCATACTTTCAGAGATGTACCTTTCCATGAATTGCTCGACCTTCTCTTCATCTCTTCTTCGTATATGGAGGATCTCGTTGGGATTCTTCATGGCCTTTCTTTGTTGACTAAAATTCTGAAAGAATTTTTCTCTTAGCTCTTCGTAACTGTCAATGCTTCCCGGCTCTATGCTATCAAACCAGACCCGGGCTCCCCCCGTCAGCGTCTGGGGGAACATAAGACACCATACCGGCATGGCGGCATGGACCAACCGCTTACCAGCCCAGCCCCTCGATAAGCGTGCAAATGGTCCTCCGGGTTTGCGTGTCATCATACTTGTCTATTGTGGAGGGGTATTTCAATTTCGGGGGCAGCGGTGCTTTAGCTATTCGTTTAGTGAACTTGGAGACGTTGGACGTGTCTCGAGGTCGGTAGGGGCCCTCCAACGGACTGCCTGATATCTTCTCCTTTCCCTTAGCCGTGGACAAGAGAGTCACCAGAGAATCTATCAATGCTTCAGGGCCCCCGGTAGGGACACCGGCACCTTCTGTGCCTAATTTTGACCCGGGAGTTTCGAAGGACAGCTGAGTCCAGAGCGTTTCTAGCTTTTCTTTCTTCTCCTCTTCGTCTAAAAAGGCTCTTAGAGTGTCCCTGTGTGCAAGTATGAATTCCGGGGTGAACTTCCACCCCTCTTTCTTGCCTTCATCGTCTTGATGATCCTCCTCTTCCAATTCTCGCCCTGTTATGTCCTCCACGAGGATAGGTCCTCCATCTTCTGGTCGGGCATCAGGCTCTTGCTGAACTTCGCTTGCTTCTTCAGTGACGGCATGACCCTTCCCCGAACTCGAAGGGAAAGGCAGTGGCATGCTTTTTGAAGTTTGATCGACCATTCTCTGATATTACGGTAAGACTCGTGATCAATAGGTCCCACGGATGGCGCCAATGTTGGATCCTATTCCAGTTAACCGGGGAAGGCTCCTAACTATCACAAGTATAGAAGTATGTGGTGTTTAGTATTGAATTAGTGAATGCCTATACAAGTGTTATCTCCTCTTTATATATACGAGAGGATAAGTGTACACAAGATCCTATGGTTTATCACTTCCGGTTGGGTCCTTTGGTCCGATCTTCTTACCCTCGAGCCTTGCTTTCTTCGGAGATCTTTACCTCTTGGTCACTGGCCCCTATCCCGGATCACACGCTCCTCGGGCCACCCACCGGATCGGACGTGCTGCATGCGTTTCCCTCGCAAACCTTTTTCCCTCCATTCCGTCTTCTAGAACCATTTGTACTATTGGACTTTCCTGTGCTGGGCCTTGCTTAGATTATTGGGCTTGGGGCATGCCCGTGAGCCTGTCTCATGGGTAGGCTCTTCAAACTGGATTTAGGGTTTAAGTGATAGGTATTAGGTTTAAGTTTTTGAGATCTAAAAAGACTGATGTTGCTAAAACAAATTAGTTTTTGTGTATTTGATTTTAAGTCAATTGATATGGATAAGTTGAACTGAATGACTGATCATACTCTGTTACTACAATATTTTGATCGGTGGACTTTTTTCGTTCATAAATATTTGCTTATGTTCCTTCGTTTACGTTTGTGAACCGTTACAATATTAACAAACGAAAATAAGCGAACACGATTATTTTATTCTTTCAACCGAGTTTTGTTTGAAGTTGTATCATTTTAGTAGAGGTGACAAATTGGTGGGTCAATTGGGCATGTAGCGGATTTTAGGTCGTTTTCTTAATATGGGTTCAAACAAAATAAACACAAATTGTGCAAATATATATTTTACAATTTGCTTACATCTTTCTTTCGTAGTGCATATACTGTACTAGGGATACAAGATATAACTATAATCCCGCATAAAATAAATGGTTTTGTTTTGGTTTGAAGGATGAATTGTTGTGGGCATCTACATAGTTGTACCGAGCAACAAAGGACACGCCATACTTGAAATTTGTGGTGGCTAACGCTGCCTTGATGGGTGGAACCTATTGGGCAGTGAAGGAATTCTCATGGGATATAAAGAAGTATGCACCTGGCTCTAATGAAGAAAAAGTTGATCTTGTAGTTGTTGATAAACTAGAAAAAGATACCAAAGTGGGTAAGCACACCCCAGTGGTGCACTCCTGTCTAGAATGAGATTCTTAATTCTTTTACTTAGTTAAGAGTTGTTTTATAAGTTACGTATGCATTGTTTGTGTATACGAAAGGGTAATGTGTTCAAGTTTGCCCCTGGATATAAATGTTATCCATCTACAATAAAATGACCTACTTGACTTAAATCCGGTAACAAACGGATCTGAACCAAATCGTTGCTTGACCTGCTTTAAAACCGTCAACCTATTTCAATCTTTGACCCTATTAAGATTTGTTGGCCAGTAATCTAAATTCAGAAAAAATACCCAAAATTCTATTATGACCCGTTCACAAACCATTAAACTTCAACTTCAACCGTTAACGATTTTTTTTAACTCAGCAGCCTAACACCAAAATTTCCAGTATTTGTCTGCAAACAACCGTTTACAATCGAACCTGTTGCCATTGGGCTGGGCTCCGTATGACTGTGTTGAGCCAGTTGACGGTGACATTTTGCCATTGCGTCACTCGCTATAGAGTACCTGTTTTCCGGCTGCTAATTGATTGGTGAGATTTGAATACTTATAACTTATGTGTGTGTGTGTGTTGTTGGGGGGGGGGGGGTATGTGATTAAGGTTTACTTACAAACTTGATTGGGAAAAATGAAGCAGAAAGTGATGGATTGAACTTGAATTTTCAGAGATTGAATATGGGTATTTGGGCTGTGAAATCAGCACACTCCAAATAAAACTTGAGGCCCACTAGCTAAGGTTTAAGATGAAAAAAAAAAACATACAATTTTAGTGATGAAAAAAAAAGCTATTGGTAAAACACAATAATAAAAAAAATTAAAATACACAATGACAATTGACGAATAGTGTTTTATTGCTCCTAATCATGTTCTGGAAAATGCTTTATATTTGGTTCAATTGGGCTAAAGAGGCAAAGAGGCATTTTGGTTCATTTTAGGCCATTTTTTGGCTTTTATATTTATTCAAGGAAAAACACAATGATAAACGAAATGGAAAAACATAATGAAAAAATACAACAAAAAAAAACGAAAAAAACACAATGAATTAGCACAATTGTGTTTTTTTATCTAAAAAATACAATGGTAAAAGTATAATTGTGTATAACAAAATTTTGGTAAAACACAAAGAAGGGAAAAAAAACCAATAACCATAATCTATAACAAAATATATAAAAAACCCACAAACTTTTTTTTAATTTTTATATAGCAATATGTACTCATATTAAACATTAAAAAAAACACATGTTATTATGGTGAGGTTTTTTATAAAAAAAAGACGTCGTATAAAAAATGTTATGGGCATTCTTAAATGATGGTTGAATTAACATGTATCTTGCATGTGGAGAGAGAAAACTAACAATTATGTGTTATTTCGTTTACGTCCTTCACCTTGTTTTATGCTTAATTTTTCCCAAAACTAATCTTAACCATTCAAATCTAAATTTAATGGTCTAGATTACTTCTTATCCTTCCTACAAATATTATACTTCTTATTTTAACTTGACCCTCAAAATCAAATCAAAATTCAGTTGAAAAATAAAAATATCCAAAATAAAATTGCATATTGATTAAAAACAAAACCTAAATGAACCCGCGTAACACGCAGGCTAAAAGCTAGTTTTTAATAATTATGAATAGATATTTAGTCATATTTTTTATTTGTTTTTGACTATTACGTCATACTTTAAGTTAATTAAAAAAAATATCTCCTATAAGTAATTAAAATATATCTATCTATCTATATCTATATCTATATAAATGAAACCCCTAAAATCCTACGTGTCACGATGTGGTCGATCCCTTCTTTTATGGAAGCACAAAATTGCTTGATTTTTAAATGAAGGCCTCTCATTAATTTAACTCAAATTCATGGGTATGGGTTTTACCAAAACCAGATAGCTCTTAAATGGGTTATAACATCTCATTAAATTAAAAAGTAATCTTACCAATTATTTGATAGGAAAATCCTATAAAATGGGGATATACTAAAATTTAATATCCAATTTAAAAAGAAAAAGATATTATTTACAATTAATAAACAATTTTATAGTAAAAAACATAAGCGGATCATGGGTCACCAAATCCAGATAGCTTTTAAACGGGTTATAACATATCATTTTTTTATGAAACTCTTTCATCATCAAACTCTTAGTGTATTATTAACTTTCTTATAATAAAGAAAATTAAAATCCTAAAAATAAATATTAAAAAACGAAAAATGTAAAACAACCATTCTCTCAAGCCATCTGATTGCTTTATTTGTAAATGAAGGTTTCTCACGCATTTGACTCGAATTCACGGGTAAAGATCTCACCAAACCCATATAACTCTTAAACGGGTTATAACATTTCATTATATTAAAAATTAATCTTATCAAATATTTGATATGAAATTCTATAAAATAGGGATAGACTAAAAATTAATATCCTTATTTATTAAAAAAAAGATATTATTTATAATTAAGAAACAATTTTATACTAAATAAAATAAATGAGTAATGGGTATCACCAAACCCAGATAGCTTTTTAACCGGATTATAACATATCATTTATTTGTGAAACCATTTCATCATCAAACCTCAAGTATATTAATTAACTTTCTTACAATAAATAAAATTAAAATCCAAATATACATATATAAATATTGAAAACGAATAATGTAAAACAACCCTCGTAACGCGGGGGATAAAATCTAGTGTATATATATAGGGGAGATTTCAAATGATAACCATTTTGAGTTTTAAGAACTCGAAAGAACTCAGTGTAACATTTTTTTTTAGAATTTTTTTACACATGCATAATATATGTAGATTACATACACGTAAAAAATTACAGAATTTTTTACGCATCGAGTCGACTTTTTACACATGTGTAACGGACGTAAAAGTTAGTGTAACCACTTACATCTTTACTCTCTCTCCTGCTTTGACTTTTTTGCCAGATTTAATCTCAACCACATATTCCAATCCATTTAATTAAATGTGTGGCCTAGAATTGAGTTCTTAAGTTTTTAAAACTCAACATGGTTCTCAAAAAATCCCTCCCATACATATATACTAGCTTTAGTAATCCGTGTATTACACGGTATAAGTTAATGTATAAATTACAATGAATAATTTAATACAAAAAAATAAAAGATAATTAAGTCTCTTTATATTATGTAAAAAATGTATTACAAATATAGTCGCGTTATATCATCAAATGTATTTGAATTTTAAATTGAGAATGGGTTGTTCTATCATCGGTATACAATAATGAAACAATGTCACTGGAAGCAACATTTAAAACAATGAAACCTTTAGATATGAAAGATTTAATTAAAGTCTTTCATAGAAATGTTTTTCATTCCATACTCTAAACCCTAAACCAAAAAGGACACCAGATTTTCCTTTTTAAACAGCTTTAATGATGTCCTTATAAACACACTGTTGTTCAACTGTCATAATAGTCTTATACTAAATATAAAAAATGGAGAATTTGTCTATGATTTTTAAGACTTATTAAACATTGACTATTTGTAAAAAGTAAACAAAATTATTATAGTTTTCTTCAATATAAAGATATCCAAAAATTAAATGTTAGTGTACTGTTTAAACATAAACTCATTTATATACATTTTATTTTTAAAGAAAACTGTTGTTCACTTGTCATAATAGTCTTATACTAAATATAAAAAATAGAAAATTTGTCTATGATTTTTAAGACTTATTAAACATTGAGGATTTGTAAAAAGTAAACAAAATTATTATAGTTTTCTTCAATATAAAGATGTCTCAAAAATTAAATGTTAGTGTACTCTTTAAACATAAACTCATTTATATACATTTTAATTTTAAAGAAAATATCTTTATGACATGTAATTATTACATATATTAATATTTTTTTTATATTAAGTATGTTTACAATATAATTTATAGCATTAATAATTAAATCAATGGAGATTGACCAATTAATACGGTATGTTGAATTTATAATCAATACTATATGTAGAACCAATATATATTTATTTCTCTTCCATCAATAGAAGAGAAATGACTCGGGCGGGAATTTAATAGTGAGAATTAAACTTAGAATGTCATGTGTTCAAAATTATTTTCTTTTATTAGTATAGATAGATTTATTTTTATAAAAATGTATAGTATATATAATAAAATAGAGTTTAAATGAAGGTGAATAATTTCATCATGTTATAGATATAATATAAATGGAATGTAAAAGAAAAGTGAATAATTATTGATCTATGACATAGTTATTAATTTGGAGGAAAAAATATTATGAGGTTTAACCACAAACTGACACGTGTCCACAATTATTTTACTTTTGTTAGAATATGTATATATATATATATATTGTCTCACTTAATTTTAAAAAAATTAAACACTTATAAAAATTACATCTAATTAAATTGTAGCATAGTGGTATGAAGGCTTGTGTTCTTTAATGGGGACTCAAGTTTGATACCCACTTATGTCAATTTGGGTGGGTATTGATACTGAAATATTTGAGCTAGGCTTTGCGAGGTTGTCAGTTCGGCAATTGAGCCCCCCTGGTTTCTCGTCTCACTGTGTGTTATGCCAGAAGGTTCTGCTCTTGTGGCGGCCTAACATTCGTCAAGAGTCAGCCGACAGTATGGTTTCATGGGGGAACACCAAGACAAACTCTGAAGCCAATATGGCCCAGCTAAAACAATATAGTCTGACCAGATTGGGACACCAGGGTTGTCCAAATTAAAAAGTGCAATGAATTAAACACAAAAAATAAAGTCGCCGTTCTAGAAACAAAATTAAAGCATGCATAACTGAAGTTCAGTGATTTGAAAGAAAGATAAAAAAAACTTTTGAGTCACTTAAAAATAATGAATACTTGATTAATTAATATTTGATTGATATAAGATGAAGTTTTCACTTTTTTAAATAATTGGTTTGAATTAATATAGATGGAAAAATTAAGTTACGAGTTATTTTTTTTATTTCTCTTCTTGAAACTCTTAGCTTGCGTTTGATAGGGTTTGATACGTAGGAAGGATGAAATAAATCATTATAACTTTTTAAGGGAATGGAAAATAAGTGTTTAGTTGGTCCATTAAATGAAATTAGCGATTATACAAAGAATCTCATTTTATCAAAACCAATCTCACACCTTTTTTCTTTCCATTTCACTCCTCATTCACCTAACTTTCTTAGCATCACTACCTGACAGCCACCGCTGCATAACCGACCACCACCACCATCTGATCGCCACCATCGCCCCTGCCTGACCACCACCTTTGCCAGTGGCGAAGCTTGAGCTTAGTCACAGCGATGACCGAAGTCACGAACCTAAAAATTTTCGGTTCGGGTGGGGTGGTGATTCGGTTCGGGCCGCCAATCCGGTTTGGGTTGGGTCAAACAATATGATATCTAAATATCTAATTTTTCTTCATTCATACAAATGATTATTCTTATAATAAAAAATAATAATAATAAAAACTAGATAATTTTTAACCAACAAAGACCTAAAATATTCATGATAATACGAGAGGAAGGGTGCGGTTACTCGATGTTGCGGCGTGTGTGGTGTCTCCAAGGTTGAAGGCGTTGTCCTGTGTATGGTGGCTAGTGATCTCCAGGATGGTGGCCGACAACGGCGGACAACGGTTTGTGCTTACTGGTGGCCGGTGGTCTCCGGTGACTCGGTAAGGCGGCGAATTTGAGTTCTGAACCGAATGAATGGTAGATGGTTTCCAAACCTTAACCCAATGGCAATCCCGTTTTTTTGTTGTTGAACAAGTGTAACATTATTATAAATTAATAGCCCCCTTCAATTAGTTTATAAAAACAAAGCTTTTAGTATTCGACAAGTATTTGTTTTTAAAAATACGAGGTTTTATATATATAAAAAAATTAAACGCTGCGATATTATAAAAAAAATGTTCAGTGATGACCGATAGCTTTTTGGAGAAATACCTCGGGGGTGACCACGCTCAATACCTATAAAAATTTTCAAACAAAAATCACGAAATTTACCTATTAACCGAAAAACGACAGTGACCGAGGTCAGTACCCCCGGTCCCCATAAAGCTTCGCCCTTGATCTCTGCTGCCGCTAGCACCGCCACATTGCAATTTTTTATCTTGCTAAATTTTCTTTATTTGAGGTAGGGTTATTTTTATAGTTGCATATTCCTGGTTTTTTTATTTTTTTTTCTCATAGATTAAATAAACAAGACAAATAAATTGTAATGATTTATTTGTCCAGTCAAATCCCTTGTCATCTATTCCATTTCCTAACTATTCCGTTACCCCATATTAAGTGACCATGTTCTTTTCACTCATCTTTGCTTACTTTGTTAATAATATATATAACAATTAGTCAACATACACAGAATGGAATTTTGCATATGTAAAAATAAGCAGATGTGCTTACATTTAACGTCTGTGTACATGTAGACGGAAAACTATATGCATAACATTGCTATTTTGCATGCAGGGGGGTTATGTACATGTATATAAGATTATAATCTACAACATTGTTCTAAAAAAATCAAAAACACATTGATATGCAGCGTATATCTTGCCAATATGCGCAACATTCCAAACACACGTAGAAAGAAAACTATACATAACAATGGTTTTTCTGTCACACGTGGTGATATGCACTTGCATGTAAAACTTGGTCTAGTTACACAAGATACAAAACACGTGATCTAAAAGAAAGTGCAGCTACGATAATTTCTGAAAGTATATTTTTAATGAGTTCGATTTTAAAACTAGTGTTTGTGAAAAAACTATTTATTATTTTGGTGTTTCATGAAAAGTACTATTTATTTAAATAGTGTTTTTCGTATTTATTTTTTATTTTATTAAAAACAAAAAGATACTAGACTTTTGTAAAACTTTTTTTTTGAACGGGAGAGGTATTATAAAGAAAAGCCGCTGCTAAGAAACTAGACATCGACACAATCCAAATATTCAAAAAGGAATCGACACAATCCAAATCTTCTCTCGCGCGGATTAAATCAGGCCATCGACACAATCAGCAATCCCTGGAGTTGATTGACCTTTCGCTAACGCCATTAAAGAATTGGTTGAATCGATCTAGCTCCCGCCGTCGCCAAACATGTATATTTTTTTCGTGTGTAGGTTATACGTTTTCATGTGCGTGCGTATTTTATTGATGCTGAATTTTGTGTGTAGGTTATATATTTTTCATGTGTATGTTATTTGTTTTTGTGTAGGTTGTATATTTTTTGTTGATATTTAATGCAAACACGTGTGAGATGGTTTTTTATACTATTCATCACAATGCAACTACGTGTTGATGGATATTAATATATTGAGTTGGAAGAAATTGGTTTTGGATAGAAAGAAATTTTAGTGTATGAATAAATTGTACTCGTGTAGGATAAAAATTCAAGAATGAAAAAACAAGTTATAAAAATAAATGAATTCTTAATATTTTCTAATTATAATAATTTGATTAGTTATATTAATTGACAAGATAACTATTATTGTTTATTAGTTATATTAATTGAAAAGAGAGAATGCATTTATACTTTCTTTATTTATCTTTAAGCATTTAAAAACTAATTAAAATAAACCTGGTGGCCCATATTCATTTCTCGTAGTAATATCATTTCTCGCCTGAATCACTCCCTTATGTTTGATCAATAAAGACATCAATGAATCTTGGTTGATTGGCTTATGGGGTAATTATTAAAGCATCTATCTCGGAAATAACCCAAGTTCGAATACCAGCATGCACATTTCATTTTGGATTTAATGAAAAAATGGGTTTTACCGGTTCCCCCGTCGGGTCACCGTGTCCGAGTTGACCACCACCCACAAAACCCGGTCGGGTGTTTAGAGAAATGGCCCAAATACCCTGACCCGCCCCAAAATAGAGAACATATCCTGATTAAACCAGGCCGGGTTTTAAAACATTGCTCGTAAAAAGAACATATATGATTTATTCTTTTAGTTGGGACTAATAGCCATAGGCTATTCTTAATATCTCATCATACTTTTTTATTTACTTTTTAGGGTAAAGTTAAAATATAAAGTGAGACAAAAATGAGAGGTGTGAGAAGGATTTGTGGTCACATAAAAAAACATTTAAAAAAATTCAAAAAAGATAATAAAAAAATCATAACTTAGTATATAAATAAAAAACGAAAAAAATTAAAAAACCAAAATGTTTCCGCCGTCATTCCCGTTCTCACAAAAAAAACGAAAAGACACAATGCTTAGAAAAAAGTCATAATGGCGAAAATGAACAAACAACACAATGATAAACAAAAAAAGACACAATAAATCGCAAAATATAACACAATGTCAAACAAAATATAACACAATGTTGAATAATATAACATAATATCAAGAAAAAAGACATAATGCTAAGAAAAAAAGACACAATCAATGACGAAAATAAACACAAAACACAATGATAAACAAAAAGACACAATGATCTTACTCACTCAACATTGCGTCCTTTTCTTTTAAACGAGAAAGATGGTGGAAACATTTTTTTTGTGTTTTTTCATTTTTTGCTTTTGTATTAAAATTTGAGTTATGATTTTTTTAATTAATTTTTCATTACTTTTTAGGGTTTTTTTGCTATAAATCCTTTTCATCCTTCTAATTTTTATCTCCCTTTATAGAATAACTTACCCTACTTTTTAACTCTTTAAATTTAGTATATGAATTATTTGTTGTATTCAAAATGATATATGTTTAGTTTATCCCATATTAATGTTTTTCTAGTTAACACTTAGAGAAATATAATCTTTGGCATAAGTCCGTGTTTCAAAGCATCCACGACGTTTTATTTGTGGATGCTCGTTCGTCTTATGAGGCATGCGATTGACGCAGGGTCGTCTCTATGCGAAATAAAATCAAGCTAAACATTTAAGCCCCCACTTAAATAAGATGTTCAATTTTTTTGGTTAGTTATATAAATTAAGGCAATGGATAAACGTTATAGGTTTTGTATTGTGGATAATGTTATGATAGCGTAATATTATGTGTTTTGATTGTTGTATGAAAAAAAAAAAGAAAAATAACAACTATACTGTAAAAACTAGGATACAAATTTAAACTCTAAATAAAACACAATACAAGCAAAATATGTATATCTAAGGGTGGCAAAACCAACATATATGGGTTGTTTTGGGTCACTTGGATAACTTCTAAATTTGAAATAGATCATGATGGATCAAAAGAATTTTGTAAGAAGGTCAAGATGAGTTGGAAAAATGCTAGTGACTTTTAGTTATATGTTAGAATGAGTTTGTTTATGGGTTAGAATGGACTAAAACAGGCTTTATCCGATTTTATTTCAAACAAAACCCACGGAACCGAATAGAAATCGAGAAATCGAAACCGAAATCTTGAAACCGACCGAAATGAAAAAAAGCAAAACCGAAGCGGAAAAAAAAATGAAAAAACCGAACCTGAATCGAGACAAAACCGGGGTTTTTTTTTAATGAACGAGGAAGACGGGGAAATATTTTAGTTAGTTTACTTTTTGCGTTTTCGATTTATATTTTCAGTTATTATTTTTTTTAAGGGTTTTGAAACCCTTTGTATTTTAATCTTTACTTAGTTCGATAGGTTAACTTTACTCATCTTTATCTTGACCCATATCTATCCTAAACAGAATAAAACTAAGAAATCGAAACCGAAAACATTAAAACATAATACATACCGTAACAAAAAAAAACATAAGCAAAAAATGAACTGAAAGAAACCGAACTTGAACCAAGACAAAACCTAGTTTTTTTTTCTTTTTAATGAACGAGACAGTTATAATTTTTGTATTTTTGATTTATATTTGAGTTTTTTATTAAATTTTTTGAATATTTTTTTGAGAGATTTTTGAAACCCTTTGTACTTAACCTTTACTTGGGTCAAGATGGGTTAACTTTACCCATCTTGACCTATACCCGTCATAACCCTCTATTTTAAAAACTCATCCTGACTCAAATCCATTCCAACCTATCACCAAAATTCTACCTAATTCACTCATACTGCCACCTGTACGTACATCAAATGGGTGTGAGTGTGTGACATGGGTGATGGCCTATGAGAAATATTTTTGTTTGATTTCAAAATTAAATATACTAGATTTAAAAACTAAATAAAATATCGTTTGCTAGTTATTTTCTTTATTGATAAATTAATTATATTAATTTAGTGAATATAATGAATGGCTATGTTCGTTAACATCGATTTAAGCCTGGGCTCTATACCTAATAATCCAATCAAAGTAATAATTTCTTCATGTTTTCAAAGCACCTATACGCGATACAATCATATAACCATATAGCACTTCTACATATCCTATACAAAATTTACATAAAATTGCAACATACACCCGTATAACATATAGCACTTGTATGTATCCTATACATAATTCATATAAAACTGTACCATACACCCGTATAAGAACCATATATAGTCGATATAGAAAGTTCATACGGCTTATACGTTTTTTATTTGCATGTATACATATGGTGTACAATATAAGCATATAATAGAGATACATTTACCCAATCCATATAATAAACTACATTAGTGTATTATTTAATAGTTAGTGTTATAGCATTGGCTAGTGACCAAGCACCTGAAATATTCCAAATAAAACCCAGGTTCAGACCTTCAACCGTTTTAAGAAAAATAGAATAACTCAATAGTTTAAATTATAAGATAGTAAAATAATATACCGGTTTTAATTTTTATTATCTTCCATTACTATATAAAAAGAAAAAGAATATAAATCCATAAATATCTACAACTCTACACACTTTTTCAGGAAAACACATTCCGCCACGTGTATTTGGCTCGACATACTCTTACACAGCCGCCAAGATGTCCACTTTCGTAATTTCACCTAAAACCTTCTGGCCGACTTGACTCAATATCCAACTCGGTGGCTCCTCTTACACAACTGGGCCCCACCCCAGAACCCGGCGACACCGCCGGCGACTTCCTACTCATATTTATTATCCTCGACAGTAACCTTCCTCCCGGTGACCTAAACCCCTGACTCGGTGACGTCATGTGTAACTCAGTCTCAGCCACCAACTCGTTCCGGCTGGGTACTTCTATTCTGACGTCAACCCGCTTCATCCTATCACCACTCGATCCGACATCGTCTTGTTTTGCTTTATTATTATTATTATTATTATTATTATTATTATTATTATTATTATTATTATTATTATTATTATTATCTTCAAACGACGTCGTATCCTGCGTTTCCACAGCTTCCACCGGCGCACGACAAAGCGGGCAAGTGGAGTTGCTATAAAACCACATGTCAATACACCCGGTGTGGAAACAATGCTTGCATTTGGGTAAAACCCGACCCGTTTCCCCGTGTTCAAACTCCGATAAACACACAGCACATTCCGGCATGTCGACGTCGGATTCGGAGTATACGAACACGGGAAGAGACTTTAGTACGGTGGCATCAAGGCCGGCGGTGGTGGAAGATGGAGGTGGATTATTATCGACGTAGAATATGATACGGGTGGAGCGGTTACGGCGGCGGTTGCGACGGTTACGGAACTGGAGGCGGAGGAGGTACCAACGTGCGTAGAGGTGGAGGATGACGAGGAAGAATACGATGACGAAGAGGCTGATGACTGAGGCCAGCATGATTCTGCCGGAGAGAGCGTAGTTGTTTGAGGAATCTTGGTCGGGCCATGGAGGGTGGTGGTTCGAGGAATCTGAAGACATTTGGAGGACGAGGGTGTTAAGGTTAAGGTTTAGAGTGGGTTTGTGAGGGTTTAAAAATAAAATAAATAAAATGACGGGTGGTATGAAAAGAGAATATAAGGAGGAAGACGAGGGAAATAGGAAGCTTCGAGGTTGGTTCCTTGGAGGCTTGAAGTTAGTGTTCAGACAGTGGCTTTCGTTGATTGATATTTGCCTGGAAGATGCCTACCTTTGACGCGGGAAGATTGAATGACCAAATTGTCCTTCCTGGTGGGGTCCTTTGGTGTGAGATTTTAGTTACTTTTCCACTTAGTTACGTTAAAGCCTTCTCACACGCAACTACGCAACTTTTGTGTTGTCTTAAACGTGTTTTGTACGGTTTGAGTTGTTTTACAAATGTGTTATGTTAGTGTCTCAAAAACTAGTTTTCTGTCGTGTCAAGAATTGTCGTCTCTAATTATGAAAGAGGGTTGGTGTGTGTGTGTCGAGAAGCCAAACTGACCGTCGTAGCTAATTTTGAGTTAGCAATATTTCATAACTATCCACTTTAACAGCAAATACCCGAACACTCAGAATCACCCTGACAAATTGTTAGATATGGTGAAAGTTCAAAACTAAGTGTCACAAACACTTATGGTTAAACACGAACACTTGTGACTTAAAACGAGCAGTTAGGTTGTCAGTTGTAACACAAACATTTAAGGTGTTACGAACATTTAATGTTTAACTCGAACAATTAAACTGATCACGAGTACTTAAGGTGTTCTCGAGTACTTAGAATACATAGGATGTTAGGTAAATACTTGAAAGACAGTTTACTGTGGATCAGAAGATTTAGGCTAGAAGCGCCAATAAGTTAAAGGCCAAGTGTCAAACGTAGCATTGTGTTTGATATGTTAGTTATTGACCATTGGTCTCAAGTAGTATAAAAGTTAGGGTTCCGATTGAGTCAGTCAGTTCAGAAAATTCTCTTTCGTTTCTTTATCGTTTTCTTTCATTCTTAATTCATTGTAATGGTAATTCGATCAAGAATAATAACCATAATTCAGCTTGTTAATGTTTCTTTGATGTCTAATCAGAAGGTGTTAATTGATTGAGTTTCCGCTATAATCATTAACACAAATTTATCACCCTTCCATCTGAAGAGCAAAACGTGGTGATTCGGTCCATCCTTTTAGGACGAAACATACATCTAGGAAAATCCCGTGGCTTAACATGGAACAAATTGCTCTAGGCGAGACTTAAGCCACAACCTTCCATATAAAAAATCACGGATCTACAGCTAGATCAATTGGTCATGGGTGTTTCGCAACTAGTTAACTACTATTATAAAAAGTAATATTCGTATTATTTGATCATTTTATGGATCATCTTTTTATATTAAGACGTATAAAACCAAACAATATTAAGTTATTAACTAATCTTGAGATTTAGTAAATGTTGGGACCGCCGGATAGAGTCATGTGTGTGGACAATGGACTTTGGTATGGTACCATGGAGTGTAGGATGGGCCACGGGTAATAGTGATATTTTAAAAGTTAGTCAACGATTTATTGACTTATCGGTCCAACTTGTTTATACTATGTTTACTTTTCATGTCACACACAAAGAAACTTTTTATGTAGCTTCCATTTTTATTCACAAACAAAGAAACTCAAACCTAATTTTTATTATAAAATTAATATCTTTTTTTTAAATATACAATCTAACTAAACTTAAAATTTTCATCTTTATTAGCAATTCGACCTTCACTAATTTTTATTCAATAAATATAATTTATAATTGTTTTTTAAATGACTAGAAATATAAAAAAATTATAGTTTTATTTATAAAATAAACAAAATACCTTTTTAAAAAATATTTAAAAAAACTATATTCATCAGGCATATTAAAAAAGTAATATTAATTTTATTTTAAAAAATATTTTTTTTGAACTAACTCATTATTTAGTAAAATTTATACATGTATGCTCACAAAAAATAACTGAACAAGACTATATTTTTAAAGTTTTATAAGAACTTAATTATGAAAAGTTATTAGCAAAACTCAAAATTAGACATAAGACTAATTATTTTAAAAGAATGAAAAAAAAATTAAAAACACATTCACTTATATGATGACATGTGACACTAATATGATTTACAAACTAGTTTGCGTTGAGAAATTAATTTGTCATCTTTTTAAAGTTTTTTAATATGTTTTTTCTAAACTGTGGGACAAACCTCGATTGGTTTGTCTTGAGTAGTTTTCAAAGAGTGTGGTAGATCTTCCAAAATATTTTCTTTTTTAATATTAAAATTTTAGATTTATAATAAATAAATAAAAGTAATTAAAGTATTTGGCATTATGAAAAGCTTTTTAACTTCATATTATTATATATAATAATTAAGAAGTTTGGCGAGGTAAATGTTGTCTCACGTGGTTATTCGACCTTTTTATTTGTTTTTTGATTTTAAATTCGCGTCGGTTTGATGTCATAAAATACAGTTTTTTTTACCATTGCTACAGTCAAGTGATTTCGGCCACATTCGCATCAGCTCGCGGTCGATACTTAAGGTTGTTTTTCTCGCGAGTTTTTTTTATCCATCAATTCTGTACGAATTTGTGTCAGGTCACGACCACAACGCGTATACATATTTGGTCATTGCTTTAATTTCGGTTTCATAACCTGATACCAACCGAACTCGTGTTGGTTCACCACAACACATGATTTTCTGTGTACGATTTAATGCCGACAACGTCGATTCCGACTAAATCCGCATTAGTTCGCAAACGCAACGTGCAGGTTTTTTAATCACTTTTTTTGTCCCTCGATTCCAGAATCTACGAATTCGTATCAATTCGCAATTAAGCGCGCGTGTTTTTTTGTTCGCCACATTTTTTTATATTTTAAATATGTTAAACTGTTGTATTTGGGTGCGAACAAATTTATAGTTTGCTTTATTTTTGGAGCCGTTACTAGATACTAACCACAGTGTCATCGGTTCGTAGCCGCAACGCGTATTTTGTTATGTTAATTTGTTGTATTTTTGCGTTAACAAATTTATTATTATATATTTGGGGGTGGGGGGCGGGGTTATTACTGGTTTCGTAACCTGGCACCGATCGAATTCACCTCGACTCGCAGGCGCATTGCACGATTTGATAAGTTGTACGAGTACAACTGCCAATAACATCAACGGGGGCGCAGCGTGCCGGGAATCTTCCTAGTATGTATGTATGTATGTATATGGCTGATTTATTTTTAGAACCACTCTGAGTTTTAAGAACTCGAAAGAACTCAAGGCAACATTTTTTTTGCATATATGTAATATATGTAGGTTACATGTACGTAGAAAAATTACAATATTTTTTAAGCACCAGATTAACTTTTTACATAGGTGTAACGTACTTTTAAAATAGTGTAATCAATATACATCTTTATCTACTTCTTACTTCATTTTTTTAATCCTGCTTTAGTCTATTTGTTTCCAAAATAACTCGCATCAACTAGCACTAGCTGATGTGAACCTTTAGGAGTAACTCATTATATTGGTTAGATCTGAACTAATAACGTGCCCTTCGTATGGTTTACTAAAGATAGCCACATACGCATGACTCGCTATTCCACCCTTGCTTGTTTTTAGTTCAAAGATGAATGCGTAATGATAGTTGGTGTTGTGTTCACTTATTTTTACACATATTTTTAAGAAATATCGTGAGTAGAAAGCCATTCTATCCCGTTTATGTCTTTCTTCTAGGCCGCCAAAACTAAATGTAAGCAAACGTGATATGGAGTTAGCTCCTTTAAAATAGATGGTAGGTTCAAATTAATCCTAGTAAATGCAAGGTTAGAGGATTTTAGTGAAACATGTTACTATTAAAAACAAGCGTGTGCCAATGGTTCTCGTTCTGCTCTTGCATGTTTTTCATCCTGCTCCTTGTACCCAAGTGTCGTCTCCGAGATTTTAGTCGACTCATGTGAACACTTAAAGATGGTTACTTATATATAAATCTTTCACACATAGGTCTATGATAATTCTGATAAGAACAAACAAGGAGCAATTGATAAATGGGTTATATTTGTATACATTTAATGGGCTAATTTATGTAATGGGTTAAATGTATATTGGACTACTGGGCTATATTTTTATTTTGAAGTTTTATATTAAACACTGGCTAACGGGTTAACTATTAGTTTGGTTTTAAAAAAATTAGGGGTTTATACATCCCACCACATCATCTTCGCTTTAGTCTTGCCGTCACAGTTACCGCCCGCACATATGAAACCGAGAATTATATGCCAGATGCTTATCGACTATGCAAACCAAAATTTCTTTTTTCAAATTTTCGGATCGGGTTATCATCCGAACTAGTTTTTGATGATTCAAATCAATCCGATTTAAACATTCTAATATGAAGTACTTTTATTAAAAAAAAAATTATATACATGATACAACTTAATTAATTTTTTACATATTTTTGTTTACCCTTGTTTGATCTTTCTATATCAATATAGAATCCAAAAATACATACAGACTAAAAGCTAACGAAAAAACACTCTTTCAGAATCATCTGAAAACTCTTCAATTATTTTTTCAAAAATTGGTTGGACCACTTTTAACGTACTATGTATTAAATATCTACAAGTGGTAGACACGTGTAATCTAACGAGATTGTAAATTCACGTTAAATTCAGACTCACCTAAATTATCACGAACTCGCTCGACATCTCTCACTGCAGGTCTAAGTTACCTTGATATTATAAGCCCTAAAAAACAATATTATCTTTTCCAATGGCTGAAACAGTTCTTTTCCGATGGCTGCTGCTGGTCTGGAATCTCATGCTGGCCTATTTAGTAAGGTATTGAACATCATCCCGGCATTTACTAGTTTCACTCGTAATATTAATATTTTGAGTGGGACATGGAGATCGAACCAAGAAAGTGAAGACAGATCACTTTGAATGCACGGTATGTGTTTGTGTTTATTCATAGTTCGATGTGTTTAATATTAGCTTGGTTTGTTTTGGATATTCTTGGCAAAACTAGCTGGTGGTTGGTGGCTGGTAGTCTTAGCTTTTTATATATATTTAGGTGTTGTTAGAGTGGCTGAAGCTTTTAATAAAATATATAAAAATGACCAAAATAAACATAACTAAAAGCAAGCTTGTAGTTTTTTATGTATAGAATGATTTTTTTTAAATGGCTTTATGTTACGAGACCATCAAAAAGTGATTTACTCCTCAAAACCTAGGACACCAAGATTTCATCATGATCATGAAATGATGAACGTGGATTGATATTAGCCGGAGGCTAGTGCCTATGAATTGTTTACTAGTATCCACTATCCAGTACTTAGCTGCCTTGTGAAGGTCACGTGAAAAAAATGTGGTGGCTTGCCATTTGATTTGATAACATTTGGATGGCCGAATTGGTGGAGATGTTGAATAGTGAGATATGGGGATTTATGGAATGAAAGTGAGATTCTTTTGACTCTTAGACCAAGCTATTACAATCTTCCACCACATTTGAAGCAAATCTTTGCATATTGCTATTTACCTTCCATGGATTACATGTTTGACAAGGATGAACTAGTCTTGTTATGAATGGCAGAAGGGTGTTTGTACGAGTCAAATGGATCGAAGGATTTTTGTACATGTCAAATGGTCAACAAAAGGGTTATGTCCTACTAGTAATATGGTCTTTCTATGGATGACAATAAGGTTTTACAATAGTAAATTAGTCTATGGATGACCATGTAACATGCTTATTGTAGTAGCCTAGTAGAGGAATGGTTCAACTATGTCCAGCCCGAAGGAGAGATTGGGGCCTGGGGAGGGTTTTAGCCCCAAACCAGTTTAGCTGATGAATGGTGGTGATGTTCTTGTTTATTTCTATCACATTAAATTATACCATGTATAGTGTAGAGGAAGAAAAAAAATCCAAGGAAAAATATTATTACTGGGATTGGATCGGGCTCGAGACTCGCCTTTGGGAGTACGTGCTCTTACCAATTGTGGTGGCTAGTCCAAGCAAAGAGGCGGCAACAACTAACTGGTTGTGCCATCAATATTTGTAATTGTAGCATCAATAATATCATAGCCGTTAAAAGATACATTGTAATATCACAAAAACACTAAAAAATAACTAGGATGTGTGCTGTGCTTCGTGGCTTGGGCATGTAGTTGCGAGTTATAGTATCAGAACCATTTATAAGTTTTGATTTGAAATTCTTTGATAAACCTACATACCTGTACAATAGTTGAAGCATGCATACGTTTTGTTTCATGTTCTTACATGCATACATTGCAATTGAAGCCTACATGGCTTTGTTTTAAAATTTTTTTCGCATGGCGTGTTTTTATTTAGATGGCTTTGGGTGGTTGTGACTACTTTTAACTTTAGTAAAAACATAGTTTGAAGTTAGATCAGAGTTGTAACCCACTATTTAAACTCTACATTTCAACTTGTTAAAAAAAGGTTTTTACCAAATAAGCAAAACATTTAGTTTGAGTTGTGACAAAAAATTGGCACGAGTTAAAACATAAACAAAAACAATGCTGACCAATGGATAGTGTGCAATATTAACCCAACAATTTATCGATTACGTTTACCAACTGCTTATACAAATCAGAAATGTATATATCCTTGACGAAGATGATCTAGTTCATCAAATGAGTCCATCTCTCTTTATTGCGACAAGAGTTTATCTTAACAATTAAACATAAAACTATAAGTCATTAATATATTGATGAGAAAATTATAGTTTGTACCCCTATGTTGGATGGACGGGAGTACCATATAGGTCCCATTCTCAATTTGCGCGTTCCGTGCCACTGTCGTTTTAGGGCGGGCTCACTCTGTCTCCTCATGTCAGTTGACCGTAGCGTTGACCGTTAAAATGAGTGATTAAATGACATAACTACCCCTCCGTCTTCGTCTTCATCTTCAAATTCAAGAACCCTAAACCCAAACCTAGAAATTCGTCCATCTTCATCTCCATCTACCCCAATTTTCATAAAGATGAATTAAATCCAAACCAACCCATTGTATCCTTTGTGCTATACCATGTCAAAGATGCTAGCTGCCTGTTTTTGTTACATTGAGAAATTACAAATATTTCTGGTGATTAGATTTCGATTATGAGAAGTAACTTATATACACTTCAACAACATTTGCTTCATCGATAGTATTCGATTTTTGACTCAAGAGCAAGCGCATAATCCAAATCCAATAATGTAAAATAATTACAACAAACCATAATTTTCTCCATATTAATCAACAAAGTGGAAGGATCAAGAATTGTAACTTCATTATCACCTGATGCAAGCTATCCGAGATAGAAAAGTGAGGGACTTGATGCAACCATTCTTCAAATGAACCCTACTACTGCAGCAATCATCGCTCATATCACAAATTAGGGTTATTAAGTGGCGGGCCGAATTGAACTTGGAAAGGTGCAACACAGGTTGAAGAATATCATAATTCCGAGTAAGAAGAAACAAAAAGAAAAGCGCTGGAAAGGTAGTTATCACGTACAAAACCAGACTTTAACCACTTGTACTACAACTTAAAAAATGATAGCCCTACAACAGTGGCCAAATGCGAGTAAACCGTAACTTCCAAATTTATGTATGTATGTATGTATGATTATAATAAATATCATAATCAAGAAATGACATTCATTTTATTCAATCGTGCTTCGAAAACAAAACTTTTTGTAGTCATAACAAGAAAGAAGTCAATTATATTCGGCCATGCTACAGATGCTCAGAGCCCAGACAAGGGCCAACACGAGCTCGACCTGACTTTTAAAAACAAGTCGAGTCTAAGCCGTGTTCGAAGTTAATACCTACGAATCAAACTTGAGCTCAAGATCTTATAAGTTAAACTAGTTGAGCTTTAGCTTAGATGAGCTTAATCCCGACCCGACTTCTTGTGAGCTTTTGCGCATTTTCTTTAATCCATAGTTCACGTATAAATCATATATATTTGTTTTACACGTTTACCTACCATAATCTCACAAATTTGTTTCAATTCTTTAGAAGACCTACTATCATCATGCCAAGGTCAACCGCCCAAAAGTTATTTAGATTCAAGAGTTAATAGCCATTTTCGTTCATGTGGTTTGCTACTTTCGCCACTTCAGTCCAAAGTTTGAAATTTTGTCAATTTAGTCCTTATAGTTTTAAACATTAGCCAATTACGTCCCCTCGTCTAACGGCATCCAACTATGCCGTTAGTTTTAGTGGTATTTTTGTCTTTCTCCTGTTTATTTTTAGTTAATGGTCAGTTTCGTCCCTGTGGTTTGATACTTTTGCTACTTCAGTCCAAAGTTTGAAATTTGTTAATTTTATGTTTAATTTATTCATTTTTTTGCTACTTTTGCTGCTTCAGTCCATGATGAAATTCATTGGTAAAGTGGTCAGGGTAATTCCTTAAAACCGAACTATACCGAAAAAACTAAAATCGTTTATCTGATTAATGCATAATAGTTAGGGTTTAGAGATTAACATATCGTAGTAAACATCTGGGTTGAAATCAACATCAAGAGGTCGAATATCTCGCATTTCCATATTTGCTCAAGAAATCGATGCACTAAATCGCATGTGTGCTATTCAAATCGTGTTATTGTTCTTGAATTCGTCGAATTCAACCATAGAATTGTAGTCGATATGAAGAATTCAAGAACAACACCACGATTTGAAGAACACGCATGCGATCTAGTGTATCGATTTCTTGAGCAACACATGGAAATGACGGGATATTCGACCTCCTGATGTTGATTTCGACCAAGATGTTTGCTACGATATGTTAATCTCTAAACCGTAACTATTACGCATTAACCAAAGAAACGATTTTAGTTTTACCGGTATAGTACGGTTTTATGGAATTACCTTGACTACTTTACCAATGAATTCCACCATGGGGGAGAGTTTAGAAAATGTCTAGAAACTAAATATGAGGGGGGGGGGGGTATGATTATTGTTATTGACAGAGTAAACCTGTTTTGGTCGATGCTCGATGGTTTTGGGCTTGGATTATGCTCTTAAGGGCTGTAGACCAATAAAAAAAAATTAAACATAAAATTAAAAAAATTTCAAACTTTGGATTGAAGTAGCAAAAGTATCAAACCACAGGGACGAAACTGACCATTAACTAAAAATAAACGGGAGAAAGACAAAAATACCCTTAAATTAACGACATAGTTGGATGCCGTTAGACAAGAGGACATAATTGGCTAATGTTTAAAACTATAAGGACTAAATTGACAAAATTTCAAACTTTGTACTGAAGTGGCGAAAATAGCAAACCACAGAGACGAAAATGGACATTAACTTTAGATTCAAATATGCTAACTATTTCATGTTTGATATGAGCCCACACTCTAGTTAGTTCAACATAGGGTGTGATTGGTGCGGTTCAGTGCGGTTTTGGGTTAAAACCAAAACTTTGATTTTGGGTTTTTTGAAACTGTTTGTATCATTTTTTTTCGGTTTTCATTTTGATTTCGGTTCGGTTTCTATTTTTTTGGTTTTTGTCATTTGAGCTTGAAAATTTTAAGCCGAAATAAAATTTGGCCCAAACTAATGCATTTATGTGTAAATAATTTTGTTAATTGTTAACTAATAATAGACTATTATACATTTGACCAAAAATATATGAGTTACATATTTATTAAATTATTATAAATTACTTAAAATAAAAACTAAAAAAAATAAAAATTTAGAAATTCGGTTCGGTTTTTTGTTTTTTATTGCATGTAGAACAAAAACCTAACCGTTAGTTCGTTTTTACAAAAGCAAAAACCAAAACTGTCAATTTTTGTTTCAGCTTGAATTTTTCGGTTTGTATTTTTAATTTTTTCGATTTCTTGCACGTTCACCCTTAGTTTGGGTAGTGTCATACACCCTTAATAAACCTTTAAAACATTGCTAAAAATAGTAAACGTAGTAGCGGTTACAATATCCCACGTGGACTTTCAACAAGCATGAAAGACGAGTCCCACGTCACCAGAAACAGATGTCATTGATCCTCTAAGCCGCTGAGCTGGCATTTCCACTTAAAAATGAACAAATAATTTGTGTCCTGAATTTATTTCCCTCCACACATTCAAACCTCACCTTATCTTCCTTCCTTCCACTTTGTCCAATTCTCCGATTCCTTTACCAAATTAAACTCCCCAACATTATTATTATTATGTATTATTCATTTTCCAATTCTCACTCTCACTCTCACTCTCTATTTCAATTTCAATTTCAATTGCACCACCGTCACCGGCGAATATGGCCTCCAAATTGAGCTTCACCATAACCTCTTCTCGTTTCTTCACTGCTCCAATTAGACGACCATCTGCATCTGCTGTGACTCTAACTTTACCTGCTTCTTATCGCTTCAACACGCACTCGCTTTCGCTCATCGCAAGGAGACTGACTATTATTTCCCCTAGGGCAACCACTGATCAGCCAGGTCAGGCTTTCTTTTTTATTACACTATATATATTACTTATCTCGTTTCTATAATCTATCTTTTAATAACATCAACATCACTTATCCATAGTATTAGACTATATTACTTATCTTGTCACATTATTGACGCCGGCAGCCGAGTGCTAATATTGTAATTAAATATATCTTATGCTAATGTTTCAGTGAGAACGAGGACAATCGATTAAATCTTAATACTCTATTATAATAGAGTATTAGTTAACACTCGACTGCCCTCGTTCTCACTATAACATTAACATGAGATATATTTAATTACAATATTAGCACCTGACTGCCCTCGTCTATACAATAATGTCACGAGATAACTGATATAGTCTAATTCTATCGATAAGCCATGCTGATCTTATTAAAAGATTGTTGATATGTGGTGAAATTAATATTCGGAGTGTTTGTGTTGTGTTCAGGTCAAGTTAAAGAAGACGAAGAAGTTGTTGACAGCAACATAATGTTGACAATAAGTCATTCAAAATATGCCATTGATTTTTATTCTTTTTTTTTTTTTGTGCTTAACTTTCTGTTGTCACACATACAACTTCATTTCTTCGTTTACACTTTCAGAAAGATGGAAGTGACATAGTGGCTGAGGGTCCAAGATGCAGTCTTCGCAGTAGAAAGGTATGTGCCTTTGAAACCCTTGCATAAAAATAACGAAAAATAAAATTGGAACTTACACCCCATAAAAAGAATAAGTCTTAAATCTTGATAATATTTATGCGTCATCCTATGCATTCATTTCATGGAATTTTACATTAAATTGTGATTATATCCATAGTTATTAAATGCAATAGGCGCACTCAAGTCGCACAGGTCTCGTCTGGGGCCTAGGCGCAAGGCACAAAAAAAGGGAGGGCTTGATAAAGGAAAGCACACTTAAATAAAAATTATGTTTTGTATATGAAAAATAATATTATTCTTCAAATAAAATAAATAAAAGCTATTATATAACATTTAATATCATCTAACTAGCACCAAAAGTTCTAAAATAGTCAAGATTCAAATGTAATTCCAAAACTTGAATAACAAAATGTTGAAGGTAGTTCCTTTTACCTCTCCTAGATCTAAGTTTGAATAACACTCCTTGTGTTTCTTTTTTTTCCTTCTCATGTTC